>NC_135879.1:110063650-110662710 GCF_964194155.1 Cetorhinus maximus | reverse complement strand
TCTTTTTTTATTAAAGGCTCAAAAGAGCTAAAAAAAAAGAGTTAAAAAAGAAACTGGATTAGAAATTGGCTGTGTGGGAGAAGACAGAGAGTGGTAGTGGATGATTGCTTCTCAGACTGGAGGTCTGTGACTAGTGGTGTGCCTCAGGGATCTGTACTGGGACCATTGTTGTTTGTTGTCTATATCAATGATTTGGATGATAATGTGGTGAATTGGATCAGCAAGTTTGCTGATGACACTAAGATTGGAGGCGTTGTGGACAGCGAGGAAGGCTTTCAAAGCTTGCAGAGAGATCTGGACCAACTGGAAAAATGGGCCAGAAAATGGCAGATAGAATTTAATGCGGAAAAGTGTGAGGTGTTACATTTTGGAAGGTCAAACCAAGGTAGGACATACACAGCAAATGGTAGGGCACTGAGGAGTGCGGAGGAACAAAGGGATCTGGGAGTTCAGATACATAATTCCCTGAAAGTGGTGTCACAGGTAGACAAGGTTGTAAAGAAAGCTTTTGGCATACTGGCCTTCATAAATCAAAGTATTGAGTATAGGAGTTGGGATGTTATGGCGAGGTTGTATAAGACATTGGTGAGGCCAACTTTGGAGTATTGTGTGCAGTTCTGGTCACCTAGCTACAGGAAGGATATCAGTAAGATTAAGAGAGTGCAGAGAAGATTTACTAGGATGTTGCTGGGTCTTAAGGAGTTGAGTTACAGTGAAAGATTAAACAGGTTAGGACTTTATTCCTTCGGGCGTAGAAGGATGAGGGGAGATTTGATAGAAGTTTACAAAATTGTGAGGGGTATAGACAGAGTAAATGCGAGTAGGCTCTTTCCACTTAGATTAGGAGAAATAAACACAAGAGGACATGGCTTTACGGTGAAAAGGGAAAGGTTTAGGGGGAACATTAGGGGGAACTTCTTCACTCAGAAAGTGGTGAGAGTGTGGAACGAGCTATCATCTGACATGGTAAATGCGGGCTCACTCTTAAGTTTTAAGAATAACTTAGATAGATACATGGATGGGAGAGGTCTGGAGGGTTATGGACTAGGTGCAGGTCAATGGGACTAGCGGAATAATATTTCGGCACAGACTAGAAGGGCCGAATGGCCTGTTTTCTGTGCTGTAGTGTTCTATGGTTCTAAACGCAGAAGCTGAAACCTTCCCCAGCAGAATCTGCTGGTGCATTTAAACATGGTCATGGTGGCAGGCATTTTCTTCCATCCTTGCGCCAACTCATTATAGCTGCTATAAAACACTCCCAAACTTCTTCACGTCTGACACCCAAAATACACAGCGGGGCTACAAAAAATTTCAGACAATTAGGTTGTTAACAAAGTGAATAGCTTGTTAATTAGTAATTTCAAAATGCTGGGCGAGCTCTGGTTTCTGCGCCCGTTCGCCTTCCATAATTTCAGAAACTTCATATTGCCGACCTGACATCATTACGCCACATTTTGCACTCATGTGGGGGTGCAGTGTCACCCCCAGCCACCACCCCCACCCCCACCCACCACCCCACACCCCAACACCCCCCGCCCCGATTTTCAGGCATAAAGTCTAGCCCTTTTTGTGTACAGTGCAAGCAGTAACAAGCAGGACAATGGCAATCTGAATACTTCACATCAATGCTAAAGACAATCAAACTTAATTTATGTTATTTTATTTTCAATAAAGGTGCAATCTGTTATACAACAAAGTGGATCTTCTCCGATAGAAAATACAAGGCTTTTCAGCAAAACTAGCTGGTAGATTCATAACACTTTTTTGCAAGTGAATTGCATTTTCTGAACTAATTTTGCTAAATTAAATTTTGTAGATCCTTTCTTACTCATTCAGATACTTATATTTTTATACTCTAAAGCCCTGATTTGGTAAGGTTGTTATGGTAGAATGAGTATGGGTCAGGCTTTGGGCTTTCATCTTTTAAACTGATTTTCAGCATTATGAAATTTTGTAGTGAAGCGAAAATGTCAGACACAGGGAGGGAAGCTGCAGTGGTGACTGCAGGAATTCACCAAGGCTCCTTAGACAGCATCTTCCAAACCCACAACCTCTACCATCTGGAAGGACAAGGGCAGCAGGTAGATGGGAACAGCACTACCTGGAGGTTCCCCTCCAAGTTACTCACCATCCTGACTTGGAAATATATCGCTGTTCCTTCACTATTGCTGTGTCAAAATCCTAGAACTCTCTCCCTAATAGCACTGCGTATGTACCTACACCACATGGACTGCATCAGTTCAAGAAGGCAGCTCACCACCACCTTCTCAAGGGCAACTAGGGATGGGCAATAAATGATGACCTAGCCAGCGAAGCTCACATCCTGTGAATGAATTTTTAAAAGTTGGCACCCGCCGCCCCCCACCCCCAGCTTTTTAATATGCCAACTATGGTAATCAGATCCCAGGTCAAATGTCATTTTTAAGTCCTGATGAAATGTCGGGCTGAATTTTCCCAGCTTTGTGCTGATGGACGCAGGGACTGGGAAAATAGGAGGCAACTGCATAAGGTCGACCCCCCTCGACATATTCCCACTGTCAGGGAAGTTTTCCACAGGCAGACTGAGAATAGGACCAGCTGCCTGCCCCAGGAAGGCGGGCAGTCAATTAAGGTAATTACGGCACAAAAAAGGCCAATTTTGTGGCCTTCCCAGCATGTTGCCAGTGGCAGAGCTGTCCCCTGCCTTGTGCAGGAGCTGCCAGCTTAATGGAGGCAGTTTCCCTGTTGCAGGCTGGGGTCCCATGAGACTCAGAGGCTCCAAGACCAACGACAGAGCAGCCAGCAAGGAGGACCACACTCACGGCCCAACTGTTCATGTGGAGGGGTACCCCCCTCTGATCTGAGCAGCTGGCTGGCTTCGGTCCTCAGAATGTTTGGTTTGGATCCACGGGCAACATTTTCCCCCCGTCGGGGAGGTGGGGGGTTGTGCAGGAGCGGGCGGGCGGGTTCCCGATCGACACCCCCAGTCGGGCACGTGCCGCCATTTTACGTGGGTGGGCCAATTAAGGCCCGCCCAGTGTGACGGCTGCCAGGAAGCGCTATGCGATCCCTGCGCGGGGGGAGGGGGGGGTTTCCTGAGCTGGGAGTGTGCTCTTTCACACATGCACGTGAAAGAGCGCACAGATCTCCATGAGGCAAAGTGCTGCCTCAGGGAGATCCAGGTTTGAAACATTAAATAAAGATGAGGAAAAAATTCCTGACATGTCCCCTCATGTGCCACAGTCACATGAGGTGGGACATGTCAATTTCTTTTATTTAGAGATTTTATATAAATTTTAATAACCTCATCCCGCCCGTGGATGAGGTTTCATGTTTTTTCAGAAGCCCACCTGGGCTCCCGGCCTGGCGACCAGCCTTAAGGTTGGATAGGCAGGTCCATTAATCATGTTAATTACTTTTTTAATGGCCTTAAAAGGCCTTTGACAGATCGGCAGGCGTGCAGCCGACTTGGCTGCGCACCCGCCGAACTGAAAATCTAAATGATGCGGGGTGACATTGGGACGCACGCCCGATGTCACCCGGTGTCATTTTACTCATCGGCGAGCAGGTCCCGCCCCCCCCTTGCCAACGGAAGAAACAGCCCCATGTTTCTGAGGCTGCTTCAGTGTTGACATGCCACCATAGTCACTGACCTGCCTCAGGATTGCCCACCTCTGCTGTAACATGGAGACAGCCAACAAGAGTTCACCTCCCAGATGATTGTACCATTTGTCTCACTGCCAGCAAGTGCAGACTTGGGAGCCACATCTGGCCCTGATGAGACCCTGAAGCCCATGGGAAAATCCAGCCCATTAACTCTGTTTCCACAGTTGCTGTCTGACCTGCTGAATAGTTGCAGCATTTTCTGTTCTTATTTCAGATTTCCAGCATCTGAAGTATTTTGCTGTTTTATTTCAAATTTCAGCCCCTCTTTCCCACAGCACTTATCTTGCTCATATAAATGGACATAATGTTGTTTTGCTGAAGCCGGGTTCTTAAATCTAAGTTTCAGTTGAAGATGTTGATGATAAACTTGTATTTTTATTGAAGAAGTACTGACATTGAATTTTATTTTGCTTTTTGCATCAGTTTCTGTTGCCAAAGATAATGCCATCCTGACCTCTTTCTTACTAGACTTGCCTCCCGTGTCATAGTTTCCTACTGCAGTTAGTTATAGCAATGACGATGGGAATAGCACAGGAGCAGGAGTAGGCTATTCAATCCCTTGAGCTTGCTTGGCCATTCTATTAGAGCATGACTGATCCGTACATGAAGCCTATGTACTTTCCTTAGCTCCATATTCCTAGGTACCAATACCTAACGAAATCCATCATAGTCCTGAAGTTCCAATAGCAACTATCGTATTTTAGGAGGGACAATTCCAGGAGACAGAATTTATTGAATGGAACAAATACTGCTTTGCTGGGGAAGGGGGCAAGTTGCCACTGGCTGCTTTCTGCATGGCCACCATTTCTGTCAGGCAAAAGGAAGTTCATAAGGGCATCACCAAGGTGGGCCAGGAGGTTGTGTGCAACCCTGACTTCACACAGTCCAACCAGCTGATGTGATCCCTAATTTGGTCCACACAGGTCCAGGCAACCAGTTTGTTAAATGCACAACAAACAACAAGTGTGAAGCTGTAAGATTAGCCCTGCAGTGGAGGTCTTTAAAGGGCCAGGCAGTCAAATGACAGGTAAAGTAATTTTTAAGAACTCCTGCCCTTGCAAATTGTCTAGAATAATTCTGGAGTATTTTTGGAGCTATTTAATGAATTCCTAGATATGCCAGAGACTGTTACATAGGAGCATACGAACAAGGAGCAGGAGTAGGCCATTTGGCCCCTTGAGCCTGCTCCACCATTTAAAAAAATCATGGCTGATCTGAATGTAACCTCAAACCTGCATCCCACCTATCCCCAATAACCTATCACCCCTTGCTTACCAAGAATCTATCCACCGCTACCTTAAAAATATTCAAAGACTCTGCTTCCACTGCCTTTTCAGGAAGAGAGTTGCCGCATCCTCACTCAGATGTCAGAGAAGTAGATGACCTGACCACACAAAGGCTGTGACAGGTATTGGGGCAGCAGTGACAGTGACGCTGGGCCTGTAGGACAACAGGCAGATAGAACAGAGGCTGAAACTGTGCACCTTCCCCTCTGCCAACCTAAAGCCTGATTCCTCCGTGTACCTTGACAGAGTCAGGCTGGCAGACCAGCCAATGCACCCACACCTCGGTGTCCATGTTCATCAGTGCTCTCCTTTATGCCGCCCCATTGAAGTTCACATGAGTGCTCTGCAGCAGAACTCATCTGCGACCTTGGCCTCCATTGAGCTGACAGCCAAACCATCCTTAACCCCAGGGCTCATTGCAACCCACTCATGCTGGATTCCAACTGCACAGCAGTCTCCAAGGAAAGCACAGTGCTAGTATCTGAGCTGGTGGCTGTGAATGAGAGATCAAGTGACTTCATTATTACTGTGCTGTTGCTCTCTCTCTCCCCCTTGGGCTGCTGTGGGAGGGCAGGTGGTACTGTAGTTCTTAGGTGTCTGAAAGCAGGAAATCAGAAGGGGAAGGATAGTGTGAGGGAAGTGTTGGTAGGGTAGGAAGCAAAGGATCTACGGTTGCATCATCAGCAACTTATTCATCATAACAGAAAGCTGTATGAGGGTGATCCGGGAATCAAGAGGAGGCATAAGGCAGGAACATTCCATCATCCTCAGTGTTCCAGGTGATGCTGGATATTATGTGTTCTATGGCAGCAAACCTCATGATGCTGAGAGCCATCTCCTCCATACCGTTCAGGAGATCGGGCATGCTTATCTTCTGTTCTGTTGCATGCCACCTTGTTTGTGCTGTCACTGAGACTGCCTATTTCCATGTCTCTGTCCCTGCCTCAGCTCATCTGATACCCTCATCCATACCTTGCTTGTCTCTAAGCTTGACTATTCTACTGCACTCCTGGCCGGCCTCCCATATTCTACCCTCTGTAACTTGAGGTTATCCAAAATTATGCTGCCTGTGTCCTGACTTGCACCAAATGCTTTTCATCCATCAGCTCTATGCTCGCTGACCTACACTGGCTCCCAGTTATTTTAACATTCTCATCCTTGTTATCAAATCCCTCCAGGGCCTTGCTGTTCTCTATCTCTGTAAATTCCTCCAGCCCTACAACCCTCCGAAATATCTGTGTTTCTCTAATTCTGGCTTCTTGAGCATCCTGAATTTTAATCACTCCATGGAGGCCACATGTTCGGTTGCCTAGGTCATAAGCTCAGAAATTCCCTCCCTAAAACTCCCACCTCTCTTTTCCCCTTTATGACACTCCTAAACCTACCTCTTCGATAAAGCTTTTGGTCATCTGACCTAATATCTCCTTATGTGCCTCTGTGAAATGCCTTGGTATATTTTATTATGCCAAAGATGCTAAATAAATGCAACTTGTTGTTGTTGCCCTGCAAGCCACACCAATGTCCTTTGTGGAAGGAAACCTGCCATCCTTACCTGGTCTGGCCTACATGTGACTCCAGACCCACAGCAATGTGGTTGACTCTTAAATGCCCTCTGAAATGGCCTAGCAAGCCACTCAGTTGTATCAAACTGCTACAAAGTCAAAAAGTAATGAAACCGGACAGACCACCCGGCAGTGACCTAGACACCAGAAATGACAATAGCTCACCCAGCTCTGTTGACTTGCAAAGTCCTCCTTACTAACACCTGGGGGATTGTGCCAAAACTGGGAGAGCTGTCTCACATTTTGGTCAAGCAACAGCCTGACATAGTCATACCCGCGGAAGGTGATGGTGAGCTGCCTTCTTAAACCACTGCAGCACGTATGATATAGGTACGCCTACAGTCCTGTAAGGGAGAGAATTCCAGAATTTTGACCCAGTGATAGTGAAGGAACAGTGATACAGTTCCAAGTCAGGATAGTTTGTGACTTGGAGGGGAACTTGCAGGTGATGGTATTCTCATGCATCTTATGTCCTTGTCCTTCTATGTGGTAGAGATCATGGGTTTGGAAGGTGCTGTCTAAAGAACCTTGGGGCAGGATTTTGAGTTTGGCGCATAGGCAGGGCTGGTGGGCCTGGGAATGGCCAGGAACCTGGCCACCGCCCGTGATCGGCCCCCGACCATGAAAGGCTCAGCACTGCCGGAGTGGGGGCAGAAGGAGGGTGAGCGCTGAAGTCAGCGTGGGCATGGGGGAGCACTCTCAGAAAACTCCCTGAAGTCAGAGAGCTGCCTCAGGGAGCTGAAGAATTCAAAAGCCATGAATAATGCCGAAAAAAATGTCCACGCATCAGGATTAGTCACCTGAACATATGGCTGATGTAAACCCTGTCCAAACGTTTTTATCTTTTTTAAAATTAATATCGGAACCCTCATCCGGCCCTTGGACGAGGCTTCCTCAAAAAAGCAAAGGCTGCCTGGCCGATTCGCCCACCTATCAACCATACCTTGGGTGGGCAACAAAATAATCACCAGTGATTACCACATTAATGGCCGCTTAATTGTCGGCGGACGTGTTGCCAACTCTTGGGCGTGCCCGCCAACCGAAATATCACGCAAGTGCGCGATGACGGCGGGACGCTTGCCCAATGTTATCATGCACTATTTCACACTTGAGCAGATCGGGCGCATGCCCGAATGCTGAGTGAAAATTTCTGCCCTTGGTGAATTGCTGCAGTGCATTTTGCAGATGATACACAGTGCTGTCATTGTGTGTCGGTGGTGGTGGGAGTGAAAATTTATTGTGGTGAACAGGGTGCCAATCAAGTGGGCTGCTTTGTCCTAGTTGGTGTCAAGCTGCTTGAGTGTTGTTGGAGCTGCACTCATCCAGGCAAGTGGAAAGTATTCCATCATACTCCTGACTTGTGCCTTGTAGATGATGGACAGTCTTTGGGAAGTCAGGAGGTGAGTTACTCTCCTCAGAATTCCCAGTCTCTCACCTGCTCTTGTAGCCACAATATTTACAGCTCAATTTCTGGTCAATAGTAACCCCCAGGATGTTGATAGTGGGGGATTCAGCAATGGTAATGCCATTGAATGTCAAGGGGAGATGGTTAGATTCTCTCTTGTTGGAGATGGTCATTGGCTGACACTCGTGTGGCGTGAATGTTATTTACCACTTTTCAGCCCAAGCCTGAATATTGTGCAGTTCTTGCTGCATATGGACACCGACTGCTTCAGCACCTGAGGAGTCATGAATGGTGCTGAACATTGTGCAATCATCAGCGAACATCCCCACTTTTGAAGTTATGATGGAAGGAAGCTTATTGATCAAATCGTTGAAGATGGTTAGGCCTAGGACACTACCCTGAGGAACTCCTGCAGTGATTTCCTGGACCTGAGATGATTGACCTTAAATAACCACAACCATCTTCCTTTGTGCTAGGTGTGACTCCAACCAGTGGAGAGTTTCCCCCCTGATTCCTGTTGACTTCGGTTTTGCTAGGGCTCCTTTTTTGTCACACACGGTCAAATGCTTCCTTGATGTCAATAGCAGTCACTCTCACTCTCGGCTCTTTTTTCCAAATCAGTACGCCTCTATTTTTGGCACCAATTGGAAGAAGCACTGATGGTGGCAAGGGCACAGAATGTATCCTTGGCAGGGGCTTCAATGTCCATCACCAAGAGTGGCTCGGTGCCATCGCTACTGACTGAGTTGGCCGAGGCCTAAAGGACACGGCTGCTAGACTGGGTCTGTGGCAGGTGGTGAGAAAACCAACAAGAGGGGAAAACCTACTTCACCTTGTCCTGACCAATCTACCTTCACAGATGCATCTGTCCATGACAGTATTGGTAGGAGTGACCACCGCACTGTCCTTGTGGAGGAGAGGTCTCATCATCACATTGAGGATACCTTCCTTCATGTTGTGTGGCACTGTCACCCATGCCAAATGGGATAGATTTTGAATAGATCTAGCAACTCAAAACTGGGTAAGCATGAGGCTCTGTGAGTCATCAGCAGCAGCAGCCAGATTGAGAAATCTGCAGCTTACTCCACAGAGGTGGGCAACCAGTAACTGAATCCAGAGACTATAAACTGCCTGGAGGCAGCATCCTGGTGGTCAGTCGGCGGGCTCTCAGCGCCTCCTCTCAAATACCCAATCATGGAGCTGCAAGGCTGAAACAGCTGTTTGTTTGACCACATGAATTGTCCTTCTGGAATGGCTGTCAAACCTGATGGCCCTAACGTCTCTTGGCCTTTTTGTGAACATGTTTAGCAGACATTATGCTCCCTCATACTCACCTACCTCCCTCGGCAGTGCCCACCTCCCCCGTGATGTGGTTGCTGACTTTCCACTGCTGCTGACGCTGTGTTTGGGTGTCCCACTGTTCACAATTGGATGCTGAATGTGGAGGTGGCCAATTAGGAAGCCACCTCACATAAGAGTACTCCCAGCGGGCGCACTGAGGTCATGGAGATGCTCGGGACTCACATATGGTCACATTATCAGAGGCCTGATGCCCCCCCAGCCCACACAATCCACAAGGGGAATTCAGTCAAACAGCTCAGTGCTACAGCAAAACCTCCGATGGATTTCTGATGCAAGGTCACCAACTTGAAACATTAACTTTCTTTCTCTCTTGGCAGAAGCTGCCAAACCTGCTGAGCATTGATTGCATTTTCTGTTTTCTATTTTCATTTCATATATTAGCACTTCAGTTTTATTCGGAGTGAAGCATAGATAGGTACACAGTTTCATGGTATATGCAACTCGAAACCCTGCAAAAGCATGCATCCTGTTTGTTCTCTAGGAAACCAGGCTGTATTTTTCTTTTAAAGTATTTTATTTTTTAACCCCGCATTCTGTCTGCAAGGAAGCTTGAAATTGATCTTCTCAGCAGATCTGGCAACATCTGTGGAGAGAGAAGTTAATGTTCCAGGTTGCTGATCAGCCTGAAGCAACTGAGTGGAATTTAATGCCCTCCTCTTGGCGAGTTTGGTGGCGAGAGGTGGGAGGGTGATTGGAGGGGTCTCGCAACCTTCTCGCCTCTGCATCGATTAAATATAGGGAGGAAAGGATCATGGATGGACTTCCTGTCCTGCCACCAATTGAGGCCCTTGAATGGGCAATTAATGTCCACTTTAGTGCCTCATCCTGCCACCGCTGGTATTAACCCAGTGGTGCTGAGAGACTCACCATGCGAGAAGCCCGAAGACCAAACCCCGGCATGTTTGCTTTTCGGGCTTTGCTGGATGGGGTGGTTGTGGGGGAGGTCCCTCATTCAAAGGCACCCAATGCCTGATTGATACCCTCAGCATCGAGAGGGGACGGACCTGCTGAGAGACTCCATGTCCTCATTGCTGTTCCTCCCTTCCCCTCTCCCTCTCAACCTCCATCCTGCTGCCACTTACCTGTGGCCTGGATACCTCGGCACTCCTGAGCCTTGAGTGGATGTATTGTCGGCAGCAGCCACTGCTTCCACTGGCGCTGCTAAGTAATGCACAGCTCCTGGCCTCTGGCTGGCAGCTCTTGGGGGTTTGATTTTAACCCCAAGGAAGGCTCATCGCTGCCTAATTAAGTTCCCGATCGGCAGGCCTTCCCGAAACGAGGAAACATGGGGCTTTCTTCAGCTCTCCAGCCAGCGGGTGAGGCATCCGTTGCCTCCATTAAATACAGCCCATTAGCTCTGTTTTCTTTTCTCCACAGATGCTGCCAGACCTATTGAGCATTTCCAGCATTTCTGTTTTAATTTCAGATTTCCAGCATCTGCTTTTTTATTTGCTTTTTGTTATAAACTTGGTTTTCCAGACGTTTCTTGTAAGAAACAGTGAACTTTATTTACAGGCTGCAGCAGTTACATGCTTCCATCAAGATCCACGACAAGACACAAACCCCTAAATTTCCCCGTGCTTAGAGCTGATTCATTCACTGTCAGATGATACTACACAGTACAATAAGCCTTAAAGCTACAGTCACTACATTCTTCCCTCTTTAAATTTTTTTACACTTTGTATTTACAAGAACAACTACATTTATGACATTACAAATATATACATGGGTTATGAAATTATAAGTTCAGTCTCTCAGGTGGTTTCCTGATCCCGGTGGAATGTCGTCACTCCATGACTTTAGAATCTCTTACTGAGTCTTCATTTTCTGGAACTGCAGCAGCATCAGGTACCTGCTTAGGCACGGGCAGTTCAGTGTTATCCACTCGGACAGAGACATCTGGTATGTCTATCCTTGGGTGATGAATCACAATGGGGACCACAGATTCTACAATGGTTACAGGTGGAACATCGGTTTGTTGGGGTATCTCCCTTCTCAAATGATCCATGTGTTTTCGGGTGATCTGGCCCTCCACTTCTACGTGGTACGACAGCGGTCCGGTCACAGAAACAATTACACCAGGTAAACAACAGGATCCACCACCAAAGTTTTATATATATATACTGTTTCACCGACAGTAAATTCTCACTCTTGACTATGCAAATCATGAGTCACTTTTTGATTCCCTTGACTGTTCTTTACCTTCCCCTTCAAATTGGGAAGTATCAGGCTTAATCTCATACGAAGGTGGCGCTTCATAAGTAACTCTGAAGGTGTTGAGCCTGTAGTAGTGTGAGGGATCATTCTATAGCGAAACAGGAAATGTGAAAGTTTAGTCTCCAATGATCTCCCTGATAATTTTTTCATCCCAACTTTAAAATTTTGTACTGCTCTCTAGGGCAATCCACTAGACGACGGATGATACAGTGCTGTCTTTATGTGTTTGATACCATTTGGCTCACGAATCTTTGAAATTCAGCACTAGTAAGTGCAGTACCATTGTCTGAGACAATGACTTCTGGCATTCCAGGTATAGAAAAGCTTTGGGATAACCTTTCTATAGTCACACCTGGCGTCGGTGATCTAACTTTGTACGCATCTAACCATTTGGAATGTGCATCAGTTATAAGTAGAAACATGGTGCCTAGAAATGGACCTACATAATCTACGTGCAGTCTCACCCAGGGTTGACCAGGCCATTCCCATGGGTACAGTGGGGCTGCAACAGGCAACTTCTGTAGTGGCTGGTGCTGGAGACAGTGTTTAACCATTTTTTCTATATCATTGTCTAAACCTGGCCACCAGATATAGCTCTTTGCAAGCATTTTCATTTTGGAAATTCCAGGAAGCGTGCTATTCAACTCAGTTAAGAGTGGTTCCCTTCCTTGTAAAGGAATGATGACTCGTGCACCCCATAATAGGATACCATCCTGAATACGCAATTTATTCCTTTGAGTGAAGAATGGCTTCAATTCTCTGGGGCTGGTTCCTGGGACCATCCTTTCAATACTTAGTCTTGTACTCTAGACAAGACTGGATCACGATTTGTTCAGTTTCTTATTTGTCTCGTGCAGACTGGCGAAGAACCCAGGAAATTCATCGCTAATACAATCTCCTGGTGAGTTGGGGCATGGTCAATGATCTCCTGCAAAGGAAGACGACTTAGGGCACCTGTACTGGCTATATGCATCACTGGTCTGTGCATAAAAGTATATTCATATGCAGATAAAATCAAAGCCCATCTTTGAATTCATGTGGAAGCTATGGGAGGGATTGCTTTTTTATTCGCTATACAGACCCAAGGGTGGTTTGTGCTCAGATACTATAGTAAAGTGTCGGCCATGTACAGATTGATGGAATTTTTTAACTCCAAAAATAATTGATTGACCTTCTTTCTCGAATTGTGAATAACCCTTCTTGGCCATAGAGAGGGTTCTGGATACATAGCCTATTGGTCTTTCTGAACCATCATCCACCTTGTGAGACAGGACTGCTCCCATGCCATAGGGGAAGCCATCGCAAATTAGCACCAATTCATTTGTCAGATCATAGCGTACTAACAAGTTTGAAGAGTGCAAGAGCTGCTTATCTTTCGTGAAGGCTTCTTCTTGAGGTGACTTCCAAGACCAATGTTGGTTTTTCTTTAATAATAATGCTTCAGAGCCAAGATAGATCTTAGCCTGCAGGTCCTCGATTTTCCCCAATTCCTCTCGAAAGACCTTGTCATATTTCTTAAGCAGCCCTGGCAGTCCTCCAGCTCTCAGCTGGAAAATTTCAGACTAATTCAGTTTAATTATTTTTAACCAATCACAACCTAGAAGGCTTGATCCTTCAACTTCCACTATAATCACAGAGAGCTGTACTGTCTGGTGCTTGTAATAAACTGGTACAGTGGTAATACCTTTCACTTGTATGGCTTCATCAGTATATGTTTTCAATTTGGCTGAAGTCTGCTTCATTTTCAATCGTTGACTACCCTTGTTTAAATATTTGAATGTATGCTCCCCCACTACAGTAGTTGATGCACTGGTATCCACTTCCATAATCAAAGGTTTTCCATTGACTTGCAGAGTAACAGTGATTGGTTCTGTTTTCTGTACTTATACATTAAATAGAGAATAAACATCAGAATTAATGGTTTCTGGCTCTTCCACATTATGTACTTTGATCAGTTTAGTTTGTTGCCTGGGAGTCTGTCTCAATCTTGCTTTACATTGCTTCAGAATGTGCCCTCCTTTATGACAATAATGGTGCCCTACCTCTTTAATATGGCAGGTTTCAGGGATATGGTTACTTCCACACTTCTGGATTGTTTCCAGATTGTGTGATAACAAGATCACAGGCTCATAGGTTAAAACAAGAAGAACAGGAAGTTCAAAGGCAGGGAGTAGGTGTGGAATTAGAAAGACACAGGCTAAGATACAAAAATGTTTTTTCGGCCTGGATTGCATAGGGATGTAGTCAAATTCTGTTGAGCATGTAACACATATCATGACATTTGGTATGAAAGATGAACCTGCAACATTTCAAAGACTGACAAGGTAATTGCAGGTCTGAGCAATTGTGCTATTTATATTGACGACTTGATCGTTTTCAGTCAGACTTGGGAGGAGCATTTACAACATCTGGAAGAATTATTTACTCGATTACAAGAAGCTAATTTGGTGCTAAACTTGCTAAAAGTGAATTTGCCAATGCGCAAGTTACGTATCTAGGCCATACCATTGGACATGGTGAGGTGGCTCTGAGAGATGTGAATGTCAAGGCTATCATGGATTTCCCAGTGCCTACAATAAAACAAGAAGTTTTGAGATTTCTGGGCATGAGTGGGTTTTATCGGAAATTTGTACCAAATTTTAGCAGTGTGGTTGCCCAACTAACTGAACGATTAAAAAGGAACACGAAATTTCAGTGGACCTTGGAGTGTCAGAAGACATCTGTCAGTTTGAAAACTGTATTAACTGCGACACCAGTTCTGGCAGTACCCAATTACACCAAGCAAATTAAGCTGGCCGTTGATGCAAGTGATATAGGCATTGGGGCTGCACTGTTACAAGAAGATGAAAATGGAATTGAAAAACCGATAGGGTATTTTTCACGGAAGTTGAATGTACAACAGAGAAGATATTCAATGATTGAAAATGAGACTTTTGGTTTAGTGTTAGCATTGCAGCATTTTGAGATTTATGTTGCAAACAATTTGTCAGAAACAATTGTTTATACAGACCACAATCCTTTAAAGTTTCTGGACAAATTTCAAGATAAAAGTATAAGGCTATTTAGATGGAGTTTACTACAGCAAGCATTTAATCTACTGATTATACATGTAGTGGCATGAAAAAATCTGATTGATGATGCATTGTCAAGAGTTGAAGCTTAAAGGGAAAATTGGACATTTAAAACCTGACACTGAACTGAAATGATTTCTGTTGATATGAAGGATTTGTGTATATATTGTTATATTAATGCACGCATTTGGTAATGTAATAGTATAAGATGGGTTAATAAAAATGAAGTCGTCTTTTTAAATTATGACAGTTCATTTTTTTTAATAAGGAAGGGGATGTCAGGAAGATATAATACTTCTCATAATGTTATTTTTTAATAAGGAGGAGGATGTCAGGAAGATATAATACTTCTCATAATGTTATTTTTTAATAAGGTGGGGGATGTCAGGAAGATATAATACTTCTCATAATGTTATTGAATTTATTGTAAAATAGTGGTATCTGTGTCTATGTGTGTCTGTATGTGTGTGAGAGAGACTTAATTGGATTAAAGGCAGCTGATCTGAAGGCTTTGATGCAGTAGAAGATGACCTAGGTTTGAAATGTTAAGCAGGTAAACATAAGTGTCAAGGGAACATTTGCATTTTTAAATAAACCAGACTAGATTGTTTTCAAAGAGGGAGTGACATGTGAAACCTAGCCAGGTGGAGTTCAGAAACAGTGTGTTTGTTTTTCCCAAAGATTACTGGTAAAACTTAGTAATATGAGAGATTTTTTCAGAAAGGTAAAGTCCAAAGACATAGTGAAACAATGGGAATTTGCATTCAAAGGGGAAAATATTATAGAGGAGTGAAGGCTGTGTGTATAGGCAGGCATTTTAAGATCTAACAAGGGTGAAAACGCTTTGATATCTATGCCTCAAGCTGCTGCCTTCAAAGGACTGAAGTTAAGAAAAATAACTTTGAATTTGACTGGGTCAGGGTATTGTGTGTCACCTTGCCTGGGTCTTTTAAAATCTACTATGTAGATAATACAGATCTATTTACACCTGTAGATAAAGATGTACTTATCTATAGTAAGATAAAAGTCTTACTGTTGCCTTAACAAAAGTGTAACTGGGAGTCAGATTAAGTAGGGGATTTAGAAGTTATTATAGTAGTAGTTTGTGGACATATGCATGTGCTTAAAATCATTTCACTTATTACTAAATGTTTAATCTAGTTTTGTAAAAAACCTATAAGGCTCGGTGGTCTTATTACTACTGAATTCAAAGCCTGCATCTTGAAACATACAAATTGAAAAAAAGTTGTGGCAGTTGTCTCAAGTCTCCCTCTGGTATTTACACAACTCAAAATTTACCATCGGCTGTGGCATAACAGGAGTCTTCATTTTGCAGATGGATTTTTTGTGTCAGGCATGGTGAGTGAGCTCAATCTGTAACATTGATTCTTAAGGTAAATGGCAAAGGTTGGACGACTCAATTAAAGTTTAAACCATTAAAAGGAGTGTTGTGTTCAATATTTTTAAATCTAAATTGCATTACTTTCCACCCACTTTAGTTGAAGAACTTAGAAGGCATTTGCATTTTTAAAATTAGAAAATAGAGAAGAAAATTGTGCTTATTATTAAATAAGCTCCAATTTACTACTGTTCATTTAATGTTACCAACCAAGGCAAATCTCATCCCATTTTGTTTAGATTGATTTAATAAATCCATTCTTGTCACTCTTGGGGATCTTCAGTTTTGTATTAAAGATGTTTTTATTGCACAAGTGAAGATATATTTCATAAATCAAAAATTTACAAGTAATGGCTTAATCTACTTGGACAGAAACTTTAAATATCCAGTAACTGAATCCCTGATTCTGCAATGGGTGAGAGTAGGGCTGGCCTCCCACTATGCTGCAAAGTTAGTCCCTCCCAATTTTAATACACTACATGGAATATTAGAACTGGGAGCTTGGTTGGAGAGTAGAAATCCCGTAAAGAAGCCATTCTTAAAAAAGGTGTTTTGACTGCCCAAAAAATCATTTTGTTAGTAAGGAGAATGTCGGCAAACTTCCAGGGCTTGATGTGACGGGGTGGTGGACTGTTTGCACCCAGAACCTCCCCCCTGCCCGCAGCAAACCCACAGGGAGGAAAGTTAGCTGGCAGCTGACACACCCGAAAGAAGCCTGCCCTGCAGCAATAACACACTGCTGGGGGCTAAACAAGCTGAAAGTGGGGCTTCCACCCCTTCATCGGGAGAAAGCCCCGCCTTGGAGAACTGACAGCCAATCAGATTGGCTGTCAGCTCCAGCAGTCTCAGAGGTGCCTGAGCTCAGCAGTATAAAGAATTAACAGATGGGATATGCTAATGTATGATGTAAATGATGATGTACTACTGACATTGTCATTCATGTGGTGTTCAACTCGGGGCGGAATCGTTCCAGATTGGCACTAAGTGCAATAGCGGGCGGGTAAGATGTCAACGAAAGGCAAAAACACTGCAGCCTCCAGGTTCAGCAACATGTCACTGGAACGCCTTTTGGCTGCTGTCGAGTCCTGTCGGAATGTCCTCTACCCCCACTCTGGCCACAGGATGGGCAGCGGTGTGACCAAGCAGGCTTGGGGGGCAGTGGCAGAGGTGGTCAGCGCCAACACCCTGTAAAAGAGGATAGTCAACCCAGTGCCGCAAGAGGATGAATGATTTCTGTTCCACCAGGGTAAGTCTTCCCATCATTCTCAACTCACACACATTCAAACCCAGCACACATCCACAGTGATCTCCCTCACTGCTGGTTCCAGGGACGTCACCATTCACTCTCTCACACTCAGCGTCATTGTCTTCATCCCATCCATGGGACCACTCACTACCCACACCTGCCAGGTACACTTATCATCTGGCCTGACAGGCGCCCTGATTAAACTTCTCCATCTCTATTCATGCAGGACAAGCTGGCACACAACAAGAGGGAGAAGTCGCAGACCGGTGGAGGAATGCCTGAAATCGAGGTCCTCACAGACTTTAAAAACAGAGCCATCCAGCTGACTGGTGACTCTCTGGACTGGACCTGTGCTGATGGTGAGGTCGGCGGTGCTCTACCCAGTGAGGGTCCAGCAGTGCAACGTCCCTGGTGTCTGGCACTCGGAGGACTGCTGGAGGCCAGAAATCTGCTGAGTCCGAGTCAGATGATGAGCTTCTAGTCTTGGACATGTCACAGTTGCTGGAGCTGCAGAGGCAAGCTAGAGAACAACAGAAAGGGATGTCCGCTGCACTCCTCAGATTGCAAGGCACAATGGAGGAGTCCGTCCGCCTTCAGCCTGAGATGATAGCACCGGCATGCAAAGCACCGAGGTCAACACTGGTAGGATGGCGGCCACCCGGAGACCTTGGTTGAGGACATTGGTCCTGCACTGCTACACCGGCTCAAATCCCGCTGATGCCATAGTTGGCCTCCAAGAGCATGTACGTGAGAGGGGTGCCAGACAGCTCAATCGCACTCCAGCCACGTCTTTTCTTCAAGGATCAGCCTGGGGCCCTCGGGCACCCACAGGGAGTGGGATCAGGTGCACACCCTGGGGCCATCCATCCAAGTGACACCGGGAGTGTCCAACCCATCTGAATCCCCTCTTCTTGTAACCTCAGCAGCTCCAGCTCCACAGGCTGAGGAGGGTGCCACTGCCACACAGCACTACCCCAAAAGCAGGCCAGGGCCCTCCAGGTCTCGGCCTTCCAGAGGATGCCCATCAAGGTCATCACAGACAGGGCATCACAGTCAGCAGGCTGCCTCCACTTCCGCTGTGGATGTCTAGGGACCACCAAGACGTAGCGGCAGGGTTAGGAAAGGTAGGTAAATGTAGTTGCACAGCCTGAGCACAGGTGTTAATCATATGTACATACTGTTTACTATTGTCAATAAACTCCCAAGAATGTCTCCCTGCCTATGGCTCCTTGTTCTGATGAGCAGTGTTCTTGTCACTCAGATATGAAACCTTTTTGCATAAGATAAAGGCAGTTGTCTCAGTCCAGGGCCTCTTCCCTGTGCTCTGTGCAGCCTTCAGAGGGTGCCACTTGCCTGGATGAGTTCAGCTCCCACAACAAACAAGTAGCTTGACACCATCCAGGACAAAGCAGCCCATTTGATTGGCACCACATCCACCAACATTCGCTCCCTCCACCACCGACACACAGTAGCAGCAGTGTGTACCATCTACAAGATGCACTGCAGGAATTCACCAAGGCTCCTTCGACAGCACCTTCCAAACCCACAACCACTACCATTTAGAAGGACAAGGGCAGCAAACACATGGGAACACCACCACCTGGAAGTTCCCCTCCAAGTCATTCACCATCCTGACTTGAAAATATATCACCGTTCCTTCACTGTCGCCGGGTCAAAATCCTGGAACTCCCTCTTTTACAGCATTGTGAGTGTACCTACACCACATGGACTGCAGCAGTTCAAGGAGGCAGCTCACCACCACCTTCTCAAGGGCAACTAAGGATGGGCAGTAAATGTTGGCCCAGTCAGTGAATCCCAGATCCCATGAATGAATAAAAAAAATCCAAGTGATGGTCCGGCCTCTCACTCCCTGGGAACATTACTGATGCCTGCACCTTGATGGTGCTCGTCATTGCTGCCAGAATGTAATGGGCAGATGCCACAGAGCTCCATCATTCTCTTTGTGTGCTCTCAGCTCCTTTTGAGGTGGGACTGGTCCCCATCTCTTCAGCATCTGTGACCACTGATGCTGTGCTCCAGCTCCTGAAGGCAGACAAAGGATCAGATGCTTCTAAAGTTTCATGGCTGGGTATCTATGATATGACTCTGATCACAGAGCGTAAGTGAGCTGCCCTCAGCCAGACAAGAGTCAGACATTCCTAGAGGCTATGTGAAGATTTATGGAGTGTTCTCACTGCATGTTGTCGTCATCATCCTCCTGCAATCGAGTGACTATTAGGGCTTTCACTGCGTCTCCATGACAGGAGCATTCTCACAGAGGGTATTCATGCTGCCATAAGCCAGACTGGAGTCAAACATTCATAGATGCAATGTGAGGATATATGGGGTCACCTCACTGCCTGTCGTCATCATCCTCCACAAATCTAGCAGTTATGAGGGCCTCCCGAGCACTCTGCCTTGTTTAGCCGGTGTGAGGGCCCCATTCCCATCATCGTCGTCTTCGAGGACCTCCTTGCCCGTATCCCTGTTGGTGACCTCCTCATCGGAGACCTCCAGCACCTCCATCTCCTCCTCAGCCAGCTCATCTCCCTGTTGCAGTGCCAGGTTGTAAAGGACACAGCAGGTGACAACAATGCGTGACACCCTCTGCGGACTGTATTGCAGGGCTCCACCAGACTGGTTCAGGTACCGGAACCTCATCTTCAGCATCCCGATGGTCTGCTCCACCAAGTTGCGAGCTGCAGCATGAGCCTCATTATAGTGTCGCTCTGCTGCAGTCTGAGGCTGCCACATGGGTGTCATCAGCCACAGCTCTGGCCCCCAAGGAACCAACCCTGCAGCCTCTGCGGACCTTGGAAGATGTCAGGGATCTGAGATCTATTGAGAATGTAGGAGTCATGGACATTCACTGGAAACTGTGCGCACACCTGCAGGATGCGTTTCTGGTGGTCGCCCACCAGCTGCACATTTAGCGAATGGAACCCATTGCGGTTGATGTAGTTGACCATGTGTTGTGATGGAGACCTGAGCGCCACGTGTGTGCAGTCAATTGCACCCTGTACCTGTGGGAAACCTGAGATCTGGGCAAATCCAGTCGCTCTTGCATTCTGGCTGTCCTGGTCCTGGGCAAAATGCACAAAGTTGTGTGCCCTCACAAAGATGGCATCCGTGACCTCATGGATGCATTTGTGGGTGGAGGTTTGTGATATCCCACAGAGATCACCTGTGGAGCCCTGAAAGGAGCCACTGGTGTAGAAATTGAGCGCCGTGGTCACTATCACAGCCACTGGCAGTGGATGCCCTCCATGTCCCCTTGGCGCCAAGTCCTGCAGTAAGTGGCAGATGTGACCGACCAGTTCCCTAGACATGTGCAATATTTGGCAATACTGGTTCTCGGCCATCGGTAGGAATGAAAGGCAGCGTCTACAGACCCTGGGTGTCACCAGGCACCAACCAGCAATGGCTCGTTGCGGCACATGAGCAGCATGTGCAGGCGCCCCAGCCGCCCCCTTCTTCCTGAGATTGCTGCTCCTGCCTCTATGTAGCCAGGGCCTTCGTCACTCTCTCCTCCGTCGTCTTCGCACTCTGTAGGCCATCAGGCATACAGCTAGTTCACCAGGCTCCATGCTCCTGACGTACTCCTCTTGCAGAATGAAAGAGAGAGAGAGACACATGGTTAGCATGGGTGTACTAAGACCCTGTCCTGGCTAAGTGTGAAGGCCCCTCAATGATTCTTGGAGAGTGCTGACCATCACTTGCATGGCCAGAGCTTAGAGTGCTGCATGGCTGCCTGAAACCCCATCCACCTCTGCCCCACTCCAGCTGACCGATTGGCAGCAGCTTTGCCCATTGGGCTGCATGCTGTGCTCTCAGCTCAGGTACAGGCATTTTCCTAACCCACACTGCAAGGCTGCTCTGTTAGCTTGAACCATGGGGGAGACTGGCCCAAAACAGGATGATGACATTGCAAGAGGCTGTGAGCACCTCCACCAGTGACTGAGCCATGGCCAGATTTAGCAAAGAGATTGTACAATATGCGCAGTCATCCAACTGTTCTGCAGCCCATTTAAAATGCTCATGATCTTGCAGTCTGTGCTGGGGGTTGAAAAGTTTCAGAGCACATGGTGGCCCTTTTGACACCTCTGCATTGCTTGAGTGGACAGCTGAGCAAGAAGCCTGACTCATATCAATGTGGCTGTGCTTGAACTGTCTCAGCTGCAGATGAATGATCACTTTATTCAGGTTTCCCTTATGCATGGCTGCCTCCTGTGCTCACCCTACTCCCCACCCCGAATGCTTGTGTGCTATTTTCAATGGCAGAGCTGCCCTTGACCCCCTACCCCACACAAGTCACCTCAACAGCTGGGCAGCCTTTGACCCCCACCTCAAAGCTCCTCAAGCTTGAAGTCCAACAGGCGATCCTGGTGAGCGCTGTGGAACTTCACTGTGCACTCACCTCCGAGTTCCCCTCAAAGTGCAGCCCGCCAAGTGCACGCCTTTTATGTGCTGTTGTGAAGCACGTCGGTGGGAAAGCACGCCGATGTGGATGGATGATCCAGTGGGGTGGGGGGGACGATTCCAGTGGGTTGGCATAATAATGATTTGCTGATGTATTACAATGAGGTTCCCGATATCCGATGGTGGGAAATGTGGCCCGCCATCGATGGGCTGAGAGGACAATTGCGAACCGGTTTCACACCATCGTGAAACCGATTGCGCCATATTTTCTGCTCACGCCACCGAATACGGCCGACACCTGTGGGCACGGAAAATCCCCACCTCTGTCTCGAGAGAAAGAGGTTGGAACATCATCCCTAGGAGCAATGTGCCTACACTGTAACCTGTTCAGATGTAATATTAATAAACAGGTGTTAAGCATTTGAACCCAGGACTTAAGCAGTCATTAAATGGCCACTTAATGGCCTCAACTGGGACAAGGTCAGGTGGACCTACCCTCACCCATCCCATCGTAAAATTGCGCAGAAGTCGGGTCAAATAGGAAGGTCATCTGAAGAATTTTACAGCACCGCACCCCCTGCAAATCTGCCAATGGAGGAACATGAAATTCTGCCATAATTTTGTCTGAAACTTTAGAGTCATCAGTCCACTTTAAAATAGAAGAGAAAGTAATGTTGTTATGTATCACACGGTCATTTCTAGCCTCTAGTTTTGTGTCCTTTTTGTAATTATTTTAATAACATGTTACTGGTTTCATTCTGAAAGGATGAAACAATACAGAAGCAACTTTTAAGCCTTAGTATCTTTCTTTCTCTTTTGGCCTCTCAGCACCATTTGCACCATTTTTGATAAAAGGCGACGTGTTCCATGGGGTTCTTTACATAACCACAAGAAGGTCGCCCAAGAACAGTACTGATTGATCCACCCTCAGAATTTGTGAAGTCAAGGTTTCTGTCGTTTTCCATTGTAAATGTAGTTTAACTATCACATTCATTCCATTATACAAGCTAATTAACACTATACATATAAACAGGTACAGCAGACAGTGGGTTTTTAGACGTGGCTCTGCATGGCTGGCACTACATGTAGTGAATGTACTATATTCATTAGATGTAGAGAATGAGCATTTATGTAGCTGCTGGTGTGCAACTACCAAAGAAAGCAAGTTTGGCTGTCTGGATGCTGCCCAAGAAAGTGTTTGTAATGACTTGACACACCGGACAGGTTTCTATTTGAAACAGAACTTTATTACAGAGAGATTTTCAGAAGCTACATGCTTGAACCAAGTCCTCGACTACAAAACCACGACCGTCCCCCCAACATTGCCCGCACTTTGAGCTAATTTGTCGAAGTCTACAAGAACAATCAAGTGACCCCTGATAGGTACTAGGAAAAGGCTATTCCTTCAAACTCTACATTTGGTCCCCCTTTAGTGTTTCTACATTTCCCATTTACAAACAACATTTTAATCCATAACATATACATATATACACTTCAGGCAATTAAAGATTAAGTCTCTGAGGCGGTTTCCTTATTCAGTTAGAGCGGCATAGCTCTACCATTTGAGGCTCTCCCACTGGATTGACATGACCAGGAACTGCAGCATCAGGTACATCATTAGAAAGTGGCAGTTCAGGATTAGATAATTCAACAGAGACATCGGGGTAGGTCTATTCTAGGGCGATCTGTCATCTCGGGGATTAATGGCTCGATATTAATCACAGGCGGAATCGCTGGTTGTTGGAATATCTCTCAACTCCTAAGATGATCCACATGTTTTCAAACAATTCGGTCTTCCACTTCCACCTCCACCGGAAGGACAAAGGACCAGTTTCTGAGACAATTGTACCAGGAACCCAACAAGATCCACTTCCAAAATTCCGCACGGAAACTGGATCTCCTACAGTAATTCTTCGAGCTTTGCTGTGAATATTTGATTCAATTTTTGATTATTCTGATTCTTCTCTATCATTGTACAATAACTGAGAAGAAAACGGGAAAGTCGAGTTTCTACAGTACCTTCGGATAACCTCTTCATTCCAAATTTGAAAGTTTGCACAGCTCTTTCAGGTAAACCATTCGATGAGAAATGAAATGGTGCTGTTTTAATATGTTTGATTCCATCTAAACTCATGAATCTCTGAAACTCTGCACTGGTAAAGACTGCACGTTATCTGAAACAATGGCTTCTTGTAAGCCATGTATACTAAAACACTGACGCAGCTTTTCAATAATTGCACACGATGTCGATGATTGAACTTCGTACAAATCCATCCATTTAGAACGCTCATCTATGATCAATAAAAACATGGTACTTAAGAATGGTCCTACATAATTAATATATAGTCTAACCCAGGGTCGACCAACTCCCATGGATGCAGTGGAGCCGAAACAGGCAACTTCTGCTGTTGCTGACACTGGAGACAGTACTTGACCATGCTTTCAATGTCATTGTCTATACCTGGCCGCCAGACACAGCATTGCACAAGCATCTTCATCTTCGATATGCTTAGATGTGCACTGTGAAGCTCTGTTAAGAATGGTTTGACAACTTTCGATTCCCACCATAAGATTCCATCTTGACAGCTTAACTCTGTTTTTCGGGCATGGAATGGTCTTATCTCTTCAGTCACTGGTGAATTCGACCACCCTTGCAATACAAAGCCTCGGACTCTTGACAAAATTGGATCAAGTACTGGAGCATGTACAATGCTATCTGGTAACAGGAGACGACTGAGTGCATCTGTATTTGCAATGTGCAAGCCAGGATGGTGCATAAAGGTGTACTCATATGCAGATAATATCAAAGCCCAAGATTGAATTCTTGCTGAGGCGATTGGCAGAATGGCTTTCTCCTCACTGAATAAACCCATCAATGGTTTATGGCCCGACACAATGGTGAAATGTCGCCCATGCAGATACTGATGGAATTTCTTCACTCCAAATATTACTGATAGACCTTCCTTTTCCCTTCTTGGCTGCAGAGAGGCTTCTGGAGACATAGCTGATTGGCCTTTTGGAACCATCTTCCATCCTGCATGATAACACAGCTCCCACACAGTAAGGAGATGCACCAGAGGTTAATATTAATTATTTTGATGGGTCATAATATACCAGAAGACATGGTGAATGTAACAGCTTCTTAACTTTTACAAAGGCTTCTTCTTATTGCAAATTCCATGACCAACGATGATTCTTTTTTAACAACAAGTGCAATGGTGCTAACACTGTTGACAAATTTTATAAGAAACGACTATAATCATTGATCATGCCCAAAAAGACTTGAATTCAGTGACACTGGAAGGAGAGGACACCTCTTTGAATGCCCTAACTTTCTCCTCTACTGGATGCAACCCCTTGGCATCCACCTGGTGACCCAGGTAATTAAGTTCTGGCACTTAAAATGTACATTTCTCTTCCTTTAATCATACACCAGCTTCCAAAAATCATCTTAAAACTCCTTCCAGGTTGGCCAAATGTTCAACCTCAGTTGACCCTGCGATCAGGACACCATCTAGGTATATTACTACGCTGCGAAGTCTTTGCAAAAGACTCCCCATTGTCCTTTGGAAGATTGCTGGATAGCATTAAGGAGCAGGAGTGTTAGCTGATGGTTTCCCTTCTAAGCCTGGGGGCACTGGGGCCAATTGTTCCTGGTGGTGTGGGCTAACAAAGTTTAAATCAGTAAGAATCAAACCAGGGGTGTTTTGATTTATATGACTTAGCACGAAACCAGGTCTCTTTCTCCAAAGGTCATTGTTTTAATGAAATAAGCAATTATAACATGATCATCAAACATATTGATTGTACTACAAAATTAGTTAAAAATCAAGTATATATTTTTCCCTGTTTCATTTATCAAACCAAAATGTGTTAGTTCTGTTAAATTCCTTATGGTGAACTTGATTATTTCATTCTAAAAGCAATTGAAGTTTATTTTCAAATAAGCTTTATATTCCTGTTTGCTTCAATAAACAGGGTTCAATAGCAGGTTGATATCAATTTGGTGAAATTGACCTGAAATTGGCAAGAACACCAATAGATATTATTAGCAGCAATGATTATTGAAATTAAAACTGGGTGCTTACTATATCATCAGTTTTGGGGCTACATAGAAAATAGGAGCAGAAGTAGGCCATTCGGCCCTTCGAGCCTGCTCCGCCATTCATTATGATCATGGCTGATCATCCAACTTAATAGCCTGCTCCCGCTTTCTCCCCATATCCTTTGACCCCTTTCGCCCCAAGAGCGATATCTAACTCCTCCTTGAAAACATACAATGTTTTGTCCTCAACTACTTTCTGTGGTAATGAATTCCACAGGCTCACCACTCTCTGGGTGAAGAAATTTTTCCTCGTCTCAGTCCTAAATGGTCTAGCCCGTTACCTCAGACTGTGACCCCTGGTTCTGGACTCCCCCACCATCGGGAACATCCTTCCTGCATCTACCCTGTCTGGTCCTGTTAGAATTTTATGGGTTTCTGTGAGATCCCCCTCATTCTTCTGAACTCCAGGGAATATAATCCTAACCGACTCAGTCTCTCCTCATATATCAGTCCCGCCATCCCAGGAATCAGCCTGGTAAATATTCGCTGCACTCCCTCTATAGCAAGAACATCCTTCCTCAGATAAGGAGACCAAAACTGCACACACTATTCCAGGTGTGGTCTCACCAAGGCCCTGTATAATTGCAGCAAGACATCCCTGCTCCTGTACTCGAATCCTCTCGCTATGAAAGCCAACATATCATTTGCCTTCTTTACCACCTGCTGCACCTGCATGCTTACTTTCAGCGACTGGTGTACAAGGACACCCAGGTCTCGTTGCACATTCCCCTCTCTCAATTTATAGCCATTCAGATAATAAGCTGCCTTCCTGTTTTTGCTGCCAAAGTGGATAACCTCACATTTATCCACATTATACTGCATCTGCCATGCATTTGCCCACTCACTCAGCTTGTCCAAATCACACTGAAGCATCTCTGCATCCTCCTCACAGCTCACCCTTCCACCCAGCTTTGTGTCATCTGCAAATTTGGAGATATTACAATTTGGTCCCTCATCTAAATCATTAATATATATTGTGAATAGCTGGGGTCCCAGCACCGATCCCTGCAGTACCCCACTAGTCACTGCCTGCCATTCGGACAAAGACCCGTTTATTCCTACTTTTGTTTCCTGTCTGCCAACCAGTTTTCTATCCATCTCAATACACTATGCCCAATCCCATGCATTTAATTTTACATGCTAATCTCTTATGTGGGACTTTGTCGAAAGCCTTCTGAAAGTCCAAATAAACCACATCCATTGGCTCCCCCTCATCAACTCTACTAGTTACATCCTCGAAAAATTCCATTAGATTTGTCAAGCATTAGTTCCCTTTCATAAATCCATGCTGACTCTGTCTGATTCTGCCACTGTTTTCCAAGTGCTCTGCTATTAAATCTTATATAATGGACTCAAGAATTTTCCCCAATACCGACGTCAGGCTGACTGGTCTATAATTCCCTGTTTCCTCTCTACCTCCTTTTTTAAATAGTGCTGCTAGATTAGCTACCCTCCAATCTGTAGGAACTGTTCCAGAGTCTGTAGAATCTAGGAAGATGACCACCAATGCATCCATTATTTCGAGGGCCACTTCCTTACGTACTCTGGGATGTAGATTATCAGGCCCTGGGGATTTATCGGCTTTCAATCCCATCAATTTCCCCAACACCATTTCCCTACTAATACTGATTTCTTTCAGTTCCTCCCTCTCACTAAACCCTGTGTTCCCCAACATTTCTGGTATGTTATTTGTGTCCTTCTTTGTGAAAACAGAACCAAAGTAAGCATTTAGTTGTTCAGCCATTTCTTTGTTGTCCATTATAAATCCCCCTGTTGCTGACTGTAAGGGACCTACATTTGTCCTCATCAATCTTTTTCTCTTCACATACCTATAGAAACTTTTACAGTCAATTTTTATGTTCCCCGCAAGCCCACTCTCATACTCTATTTTTCCCTTCTTAATCAATCCCTTGGTCCTCCTTTGCTGAATTCTAAACCACTCCCAGTCCTCAGGTCTGTTGTTTTTTTTAGCCAATTTGTATGCCTCTTCCTTGGATCTAATACTATATCTAATTTCCCTTGTAAGCCATGGTTTGGCCACCTTTCCTGTTTTACTTTTGCGCCAGACAGGAATAAACGATTATTGCAGTTCACCCATGCACTCTTTGAATGTTTGCCATTGCCTATCCACCGTCATCCCTTTAAGGAATGTTTCCCAATCTATCATACCCAAATCGTGCCTCACACCATTGTAGTTTCCTTTATTAAGATTCAGGACCCTAGTCTCAGAATCAACTACGCCACTCTCCATCTTGATGAAGAATTCTATCATATTATGGTCGCTCATCCCCAAGGGGCCTCACACAACTAGATTGCCAATTATTCCTTTCTGATTACACAATACCCAGCCTAGCATGTCCTGTTCTCTAGTTGGTTCCTCAATGTATTGGTCCAGAAAAACATCCCTCATACACTCCAGGAATTCCTCCTCTAGTATTGTTACTAATTTTATTTTCCCAATCCATATACAGATTAAAGTCACCCACAATTACAGATGTTCTTTTATTACACTTGTCTCTAATTCCCTGTTTAATGCCATTCCCAACATCATTACTACAGTTTGGAGGTCTATATACAACCCCCACTAATGTTTTTTGCCCCTTAGTGTTTCTCAGCTCTACCCATACAAATTCCACATCGTCGGAGCTGATATCTTTCCTCACTATTGCATATATTCCCTCTTTACCTAGCAATGCAACTCCACTGCCTTTTCCTTTTTGTCTGTCCTTCCTAAATACTGAATACCCCTGGATGTTCAGTTCCCATCCCTGGTCACCCTGCAGCCATGTCTCCGTAATCCTGACTATATCATACCTGTTTACATCTATTTGCACGGTTAATTCATCCACTTTATTGTGAATGCTCCCCGCGTTATGGCACAAAGCATTAAGGCTTGACTTTTTAACATTACTTGTCCTGTTCCCAGTATTTTTCACTGAGGGCCTGTTTGATTCTTGCCCTTGATTTCTCTGCCTATCACTTTTCTTATTCCCCTTTCTGTCTTTTGTTCTTGTTCTTGATTCCCCCTCCTCTGACTCCTTGCACAGGTTCCCATCCCCCTGCCATTTTAGTTTAAACCCTCCCCAACCACTCTAGCAAATATTCCCCCGAGGACATCAGTCCTGATCCTGCCCACGTGTAACCCATCCAGTTTGTACTGGTCCCACATCCCCCAGAGCCGGTCCCAATATCCCAGGAATCTGAAACCCTCCCCCTCACACCATCTCTTCAGCCACGTATTCATCCAATATATCCTCCTATTTCTACTCTGACTAGCATTTGGCACTGGTAGTAATGCTGAGATCACTACCTTTGAGGTCCTACTTTTCAACTTACTTCTTAACTCCCTATATTCTACTTTTAGGACCTCGTCCCTTTTTTTAATCAATGTCATTTGTACCAATGTGTACCACGACCACTGGCTGTTCACCCTCCCCCTTCAGAATGTCCTGTAGGTGCTCTGAGACATCCTTGAACCTAGCACCAGGGAGGCAACATAGCACCCTGGAGTCTCGTTTGCGGCCACAGAAACGCCTATCTATTCCCCTTACAGTTGAATCCACCATAACTATTGCATTCCCATACTTTTTACTCGTCCCCTGTGCAGTAGAGCCAACTATGGTGCAACAAATTTGGCTGTTGCTGCTTTCCCCTGAGAGGCCATTCTCCTCAACAGTATCCAAAGCGGTAAACCTGTTTTGCAGGGGAATAGCCACAGGAGATTCCTGCACTGCCTGCCCAGTCCTCTTGCTCTGCCTGGTGGTCATCCATTCCCTTCTTGTTCATGGACTCTTAGCCTGCGGTGTGACCCCCCTCTCTATATGTGCTATCCACGATACTCTCCACCGCACGGATGCTCCACAGTGTCCCCAGCCCCTGCTTCAGCTGTGAAACCCGGGCTTCCAGGAGCTGCAGCTGGAGACACTTCCCACACACATGCTGGCCCCAAGCACTGGAAATGTTCCCGGCTTCCCACATAGAGCAGGAGGAGCACACCACGGCTTTGAACTCTCCTGCCCTGACTTACCCCTTTAAATTAAATTAAACTTTTTGGAATACCAAATAATATCAATTACTCTAGGGCCCTTCTCCCCTCCTCCTCGTTGTTACAGAATATAGCCCTTATAAACGATGAACCAGAAAATAAGACCTTAAAAACTATAAGCGATAAAGGTAGTAAATACTTACCCGACCATACTCACGGTACTCAGAGGATCACCTCGTTCTCTCCTCATTGAACTCCAGCGTAAGCACTCTACTGCAGCCCAAAGTAGCACTCCAGTACATCATCTCCAAAGAACGTTCTGCCAAGCATATCTCGATGATTCAAACACATTGCAGATTCAAAGATATCCAGATTGCTGAGGATCATTGCGATTTTGTATCAACAATGTTTCCTTCAATATTTTGAAAGATATGATCAAGATTGTGTTTTTGAAAGTTGTTGTTATGAGAATGTTAGTGGATTTCATGACCGCTATTTTGTTGGTCACCTCTGAACTCTCCCCCTATTTACTTTTTAAATGTCTTTCAGTATGACAGAATCACTTCAACTGATAATAATTTGTCTGCGCTGGAGTCAGTTTATCTCGTAAAATCACATCTAAACCAATCTCATCCCCCAGATGACTGATTTGTGAGCAGCAGTGTTTGGACAATGAATACATTTGAACATTGCTAATTCAGAGCCAAGAGCTGTGAATTACAATGAAATACTGACAGCATAGCACTTGCTATACATTTCACCCAGAATTTCTTTATGCATCAGAAATTGAGCTATGAATTTAAGATTCTCCATCACAAATACTTCCTATGTTATGCAACAGACGTGGCAGTATTTTTCCAGATAATTGCTGACCTCTGGTCTCCTGAACTTAAACAATACATAATTGTCAGACAGAAATTGTTCAGGTATACTATCAGGTTTGTGTTCTAGGTGGTAAAATTGGTCTTAAGCAGCAGTTATTCTTTTGGAGTAGGTAGGCAAACCGATGTTTCTGCTAAGATTTGTGACTGCACAGCAGCCTGAATGGTCCCATGCAAGGGTAAATATGATAAATAATGCATGCATGCAGCAGCTCAAAAACATTTAAAGGGACTGCACACTAAATAAAAGGGCCATGCAACAAATAGAGTTTAAAGGGAGCATTGGTCATAGACTTAACATAATTATTTATTGCCACTCAAAGAAGTGTCAATAGTTTTCTTTCTCTTCTGGAATGAAAGGTTGCCTTCTGACAGTTCAGATAAACATAGGTATAGGCCATTCAACTACTGTAAAAAGCTTCGTCAGTGTGATTATTTGTGGCACTTGTACACATTTAATTAACTACCAGAAGATTCACTGTTTGTTTATGCAACCATTTTGTCCTGATTCCTTATTTCAACCAGGCAAACCTAATAAACAAATAAGGAGAATAATCACTTTGCATCTGTATTTGCAGCAGAGGAAGAGGTCAGCATGTTGGACATACTAAGGAAGCTAATTATTAAATAATATTAAATCAGGGACAAGAACTCAACAAAATTAACGTATGCAAAACACAAGCCATGAAAATAATGGCACTAAAGAGTGACAAATCCCCAGGACCAGATTGCTTGCATTCCAGAAAGATAAAGTGGATGTGAACATTGCAAATGCCTTAACTATAATCTCCCAAAGTTCTCTCAATTTGGGAACTGTTCCTTTAGATTGGAAAATTGTGCATGTCATTCAGCCATTTAAGAAAGGTGGGGAAGGAAACCATGGAATTATAGACCAGTTAGCCTAACGTGTTGTTGGGAAATTATTGAGTATATTTTAAGGGTAGGGTAACTGAACACCTTGAACATTTTCAGCTGATCAGAGAGCCAGAATGGATTTGTAAGGAGTAATTCATGCCTGACAAACCTGATTGAATTTTTGAATTGGTGGCTAAAGGAGTTCATAGGAGAATATCTATGGGTGTTATTTATATGAACTTAGGTAAAGTTGAAGCACATAGATTTTAAGGTAAATTGGAAATTGGTTGAGTGGCAGGAGACAGGGGGTATGGATGACAGGAACTCTAAGGGAAGGATGCCACTACTGGTATCCTACAAGGATCCATGTTGGGAGCTCAGCTATTCGCTGTTTTTACTAAACCTTTAGAATAGAAAGCCACATATCCAAATTTTCCAATGGCACAAAGATAGGTGGCATTGTAAACAGTGCAGATGAAAGCATAAAATTACAAAGAGATATTAATGATGAATGAGCAAAACTGTGGCTAATAGCTTTCAATATAGTCAAAAATGCAGACATTCACTTTGGGCCTGAGGAGGATATAATGGGGTAGATTCTAAATGGTTAAAAACTAGAAATAATGGAGGTTCAAAGAGACTTGGGTGTCTAGGTATATAGAATATTTAAATATCATGAATGGGTACAGAAAATAAAATAAATAGAAGGCTAATGGTATGCTGGCCTTTACATCCAGAAGACTAGAATACAAGGTGGGGGGTGGGGGGTGGGGGTGACGGGGGAGGCATGATTCAGCTATACAAAGCCTTGGTTAGACCACAGCTGGAGTACTGTGAGCAGTTCTGGACACCCCTTAGGAAAGATATCTTGGCATTGGAGGGAATACACTGAAGATTTACCGGAATGATACCTGAACTTCAAGGGTTAAGTTACCAGGAGTTGTAGTGTGAATTGGATGTGTATTCCCTTGAATTTAAAATCTCAAAGGGTGATTTGATCCAAGTTTTTAAGATATTAAGGGAAGCAGATAGAGTAGATTGGGGGAAACTATTTCCGCTGATTAGCGAATCTAGGGACAGAATCATCCCAGATTTGCACTAAGTGCGGTAGCGGGCGGGAAAAAGGATGTTTTACCCACCGGCTGCAATGGCAGCTTTTCACGCTGTATCGTCCCAATCCCGCCTCATTCATTATACATTCCTGGGAAACATGCTGGGTCACTGGCGGGGTGGCTTCTGATGCCCCCGCCCCGCCGTCATCTCAGGCCTCCAGTAAATGGTCACCATATTTAAAGCCCTGCACAGAGCTAGCACTCTTCACAGGATAGGATGCTGCTGGGAATTGATGGCTGCCAAAGGGAGGAAACGTGCTGCCCGCAGATTTACCAATGCCTCCCTCAAGTGCCTATTGGATGTAGTGGAGGCCCGTTCGAAGTCCTCTACCCCTCTCTGGGTGAAGACCAGCAAGCAAGGTCACCAATAGAGCATGGGACGCAGTGGCAGTGGTGGTCAGTGCCAATTCCCTGCAAAAGAGGACAGCCACCCAGTGCCAAAAGAGGATGAAATAAGTCACTCTGCTCATCACTCTCAACTCACTCACTCTTGAGCCCATCACATCCACATGGATCTCGCACCTCATGAGACAACACCACTAACTCTCACACACACCCTCACATCTCCATCAGGCTCATAGCCTCTGAAGCTCGTGTCCTCATCCCGTCCATGCCTCCACTCCCCTCACAAACATTCCATGCAGTGCCATGTGCCCTGCTCTCACTCTCTCCATCTGTTTTCATGCAGGAGAAGCTGGCTCACAACAGCAGAGAGAGGCCCCAAACCAGGGGTGGAATGGTCCACATTAGGCCCCTCACTTACTTTAAGGAGTGTGCCATTGCGCTGACTGGTGAGGATGTGGACTGTGCCTGTGCTACGGTGAGGTCAGTGACAAACACCCACGTGAAGACCCTACACCACATCATCCCACTCTCAACGTAACTGTGAGTGCTCTCTCTCCTGTTTTTGACTCTGCTGCCATGCACTAATTATCTCTACTTTGGTTCACAGGGAGATTTACCAAGCGATCAACACCACAGCCAGACAGTCCCTCAGCTCCATCCAGGTCCGCACCTCCAGCCAAGAAGGCACCTTCTCCATTGAAGAGCTGGAAATAAGCAGCCTGGAAGACCCATCACAGCCCTTACCCACACCCTCCACCAGTGCAAAAACACACACCTCGCTGGAACTTAGATCTAGAGCAGGCTCAGGTTCACAATCTGGTGGTCACCGCAAGGGTATATGTCCGCAGCAGGAGGAGGCAGGTTCAGCTGAGCACCTTGGCACTCCAAGGACTTCTGGACAAAGGCGTCTGTGAGGTCCGAATCAGATGACGAGTCTCTGGATTCGGCCTTACAACTCATCGTGGAGAGTCAGCAGAAGGTGGGGGATTATCACACAGAAATATTGGAAGCCCTCAACAAAGTGGCATGTGAGTGGGAGGAGTACATCCACCTGCTCTCTGATAAAGTGGTGCCCACATGTGCGCATATGGATGTTTCCATGGGAAGGATGGCGGATGTCATGGAGATCCTGGCCCAGCAGAAGCAGCAGTGAAGATGCACAAAGACTTGCACACCCCGCGGCAGCCATGGGTGAATTTCTGTAGTGGCAATCAGAGGGGGAAACAGGGCACCTCAACACCCCTCCAGGTGCCCCTTCCCCTCAGGGAGTCAGGCCGGAGCCCTTGGGCATCCAAAGGGAGGAGAAGCAGCAGCTGAATACTCCTGGGTCATCCTCTCAGCAATCTCGGGGGCTGTCCTGCCCTTCCAAGTCCCCTTTGCATATGACCCCCGAACCTCATCCTCTGTCACCGCAGAGGGAGCAGCTGGCCCACAGGAGGACAGCCAAAGCAAGCCAGGGCCCTCAAGGCCTCTGCTCTCCAAAGGACCCACGCTGAAGTCATCAGTGGCAACAGGGCCAACCATTGTACAGGCTGTCTCCACCCCTTCTGCAGATATCAGGGCAGCACCTAGAAGTGTTGGGCCTAAAAAAGCTAAGAATTTAAGCGATTGCACGGGTGAACAAATTTTGTCACTTTTTATAATCTGAAAATATATTTACTTTCACTGATTAATGTGTAATGGTGTCTTTCAGCTTCGTTTAAATGCCTCATGAGTCTTCCCCCGCATCCCCGGCTCACTAGCAGTTCAGCTGCACACAGCCGGACCATGAGTGATTCTGGAGGGAGGTGTGTGTATGTGGCAGGGCCTCTCGGAGCCTCATGCGAGCACTCTCCCACACACACACAGAGCCTTCCTTCATCACACTCATCTCAATGTCCCGAGCATATTAACTGCTGCCTGCTGGGGTTCGCTTTCAGTTGTCCATCTGAGCTGAGCTGCATCTCCGCCCACTCACTGATCATACTCCCATGGAGCACCTGTGGCCATCCAACACAAGGCTCCACCCACTTTCGATTTGAGAAGCATGGTGACTGTAAAGTTTGTCTTCAGTTCCCCGCCCTTTTTCCTCTTAGTCACCCATGTCCTTTCCCCCATCTTTGTTGACCCCCCTGTCATCACTTTCCACCTCCCCACCGTTACCTACCAACCAGAGCCCTTTTCTTTCCAGAATGTCTAGGTGAACGTGCATGTTCCCTACCTTCCTGAGAATCCCATCCCTATCCACATTGACCTCCCCAATCTCCTCCTCTGCACCCTCAAGGCCCGTGTCTACCCACAAGTCCCCACCAACCACCCTCGCTGTCCCTTCTATCGCTACCATTGCACCCTCACACCCTACTGGCTCACTCTGCCCTCTCTCATACTCACCATTTTGTCCTACCACACCCACCCTCAGTTTGCTCCCCAGGAGACATTCGCAGACCCCTTCCTTGCTCCTTTATCCTTCTTTCACCCTTTCTCCTTCCTTCACCCTTTCTCCTTCCTCCACCCTTAATCCTTCCTCCTTTCTCTTATTTCCCTTACTCCTTTATCCCTCCAAACTCTTTCCTCCCAGTGGACTCCTTCATACCCTTGAGTCCTGCCTCTCCCCTCTGAACTCCTTCCTCCCCTGACTCCTGCCTCCTCCTGGATTCCTTCCCCCCCCTCTAAACTCCTTCCTCCCCGCAAAGCCCTGCCCCCTTCCGAACTCCTTCCCCTCTCCGAACACCTTCCCTTATACCTTCCTCTCCCCTTACACCTACCTCCTCAGTTGCCACATTCTCCCCGTTATACCCTCCTCCCCCTATAGCCCCTCTCCCTTCTAACCTCACCCCCCCCCACCACCCCAACACCATCATTCCCCCACTCCCAACCTCACCACCCCTTTCTCCAGTACACCTTCATCTCCCAGTCAAACCTAGACCTTCCCCTCCACCCCCTTGGCGATCATCTGAGGCAACCCATGGCCAAGAGTCTGATGTCCTGAAGCAGACCCCAGAAATCATTGGTGACCTCCCACCTTCTGTGAGCTACTTCGCGGTGGAGCCATATCCATGAAAATCTACCCAGCATGTGGCACACATGTCCCTCCAGTATTCAGTAACTGTCAGGTTCCAGAATCTTTCGCTCCTCAGATGCCCGCAATATAAACAAGGCCCTAACAGTAAGTCCCAACTTTTGCATGTCACACTTGTCAAGACGTGTTCTGGGTCGACATGTTTACCCGCTGATATGCCCCGATGATCCAGCGTAGGGGGATGATTCTGGCAAGCAGGGCTTATAATTATATGCGGATGTATTAAAATGATATTCCTGACATGCGGGGGAGGCGGGAAAGGCAGCCTGCCATTCATGGGCAGAGCAGATGATTTTTTTTCATTCATGGGATGTGGGCTTCACTGGCTGGGCCAGCATTTATTGCCCATCCCTAGTTGCCCTTGAGAAGGTGGTGGTGAGCTGTCTTCTTGAACTGCTGCAGTCCATGTGTTGTAGGTACACCCACAGTGCTGTTAGGGAGGGAGTTCCAGGATTGCAGACTGGTTTCACAACGTCGTGAAACTGATTTTTGGCCTTCCCGCCATGTTGCCTGTCATGATGCCCAACACCGATTGGGACAGAAAATTCCAGCCTAGGACATTGTCTAAAAATTAGAGCCAGCCCTTTCAGGAGGGAAGTTAGGAAACACTTCTACACACAAAGGATGGTACAAGTTTATAACTCTCTTCCGCAAATGGCAATTGATGCTAGATCAGTTGTTAATTTTAAAACTGAGACTGACTGATTGATAGATTTTTGTTGCACTAAGCACTAAGGCATATGGGATAAAGGGAGTTATATAGAGTTAGGTCACAGATCAGTCATGATCTCACTGAGTGACAGAAGAGGCTTGACTCACGCTAAATTTTCCTATGTTCCCATGAGAGTTAGTGGAAGTTTTGAGACTGAAATTGTTTACTTAAGGAAGTTACTGACTGGAATCTTCATATGGGGCCCATATTAGGCAGGCAGTACCACCTGATGACATGATTGAAAGCCCCAAACCGTTTTTGTGGTCTGACCTCATTGAAGGTGGGAGGCAAGGTGCTAACATGAATGGCAATGCTTATAGTCAGCTTGTCATTTGGGATGACAGAAGTCCAATGGAGCAGACACAGATCACAGGCCTACAACACTGTTATGTTCTTCTATTTGACATAAACGTACCAACCATAATGTGGTTCTTTATTTGAAGCTAAGACTATATACAGGTAATGTTCACTGGGAGACTGTAAGGCACATGTGCCTTCTAGCTGCTGTTCAGAGTCATGGGACTACTAGATCACATCCTCTCTCAGTGGTAGTGAGTGACAGCAGTTTAAGATACGGCCTCTTAGAGGTACATGTAAAGGCCTTTTGGGTTCCTTTGTAGATCTCATGCATCAAACCCACACTACAGTAATTATTTTGATTCTGGATTTAATTGACCATTTTTTAGAGACATTTTCTCTTTTCATCACTGTTGAGTTTGCTTGAACTCTTCCTAATCACAGCTGAGGAGGCAAAGGGACAATCTACACCTCAACCTTTGCCTTAGCCACTCTATGATCAACTACTAGTTGGTGACTCTACATGAAGGTAGGAACTTACTACATACGGGACTAAACCAATGGCTTACCAGATTGAGGTATAGCATGTTCGAGGTCTAAAAGTGATAGATTAATAATGTCAAATATGTAAGCACAAATATTTGTAGTGACAAAAATCATTATGCTTTAAAGCATGAACATGAAAACATACAAATAAGGAACAGGAGTAGGCCAGTCAGCCTCTTGAGCCTGCTCTGCCATTTAATAAGCTACATGGATAGTACATTCAGAAAGGTGGTCACACCGCAGCTTAAGGGCCTGGAGACAAAGAGGGAATGGGTGACCACCAGGCAAACCAAGAGAAGCAGGCAGGTAGTGTGGGAGTCCCCTAGGGTCCCGCTCACAAATCAGTTTTCTGTTTTGGAAGCTGGTGAAGGCACTGGTTCTTCAGACGAGTGCAGTCAGAGCCAGGTTTGTGGCACCATGAGTAGCTCGGCTATACAGGAGGGAGGAAGAAGAAAGAAAGAGCAATAGTGATAGGGGATCCATTGGTTAGTGGAACAGACAGGCGTTTCTGCAGCCATAGACATGACTCTAAGATGGTATGTTGAATCCCTGGTGCCGGGGTCAAAGATGTCACAGAGCAGCTGCAGGACATTCTTTTGGGGGAGGGTGATCAGCCAGAGGTCATGGTCCACATTGGTACTAATGTCTTAGGAAGGGGGCTGTGGTCCTGCAATCAGAATTTAGGGAGCTAGGTAGAAAATTAGCAAGCAGGACCTCAAATGTAGTAATCTCCGGATTACTCCCAGTATCACATGCCAGTGCATACAGAAATAGGAGGATAAGGCAGATGAATGTGTGGCTGGAAAGATGGTGCAGGAGGGAGGGCTTTAGATTCCTGGAACACTGGGACTGGCTCTGGGGGAGATGGCACCTGTACAAGCTGAACGGGTTGCACCTGAACAGAGCTGGGACTGAGTTCCTTGCGGGGCGTTTTGCGAGTACTGTTGGGAGTGCTTTCAACTAACTCAGCAGGGGTGTGGGAACCGAAAGGAATACCAGGGTGCACAAAACATTGGGAGGGACAGATAGCACTGGTATAGAGAATAGTAAGTTAATAGGTAAAGTTGGGATAAGGGAGAAAGTAACAAAATCTAAATCAGGGTTACTGTGCATGTATGTGAATGCACGGAGTATAGAAAATAAGATTGGGGAGTTACAGGCGCAGATTGCCATGAGGAAATATGATGTTGTGGCGATAACAGAGACCTGGCTCAAGGAAGGGCAGAACTGAGTGTTAAATATTCCTGGGTACAAGGTATTCAGGGAAGATAGGAAAGGAGGAGGGACGGTGGTATTAGTTAAGGAGAGCATTGTAGTGCTGGAGAAAGAGGATTTCCCAAAGGCTTCCAGGACAGAATCAATTTGGCTAGAGCTAAGGAACAACAAGGGTGCAAATATATTGCCCAGTGTAGTTTATAGACCACCAAATAGTGAGAAGGACGTAGAAGAACAAATCTGCAGGGAAATTACAGAGAGATGCAAGCATTTTTGAGTAGTTATAATGGGTGACTTTAATTACGCGAATGTAGACTGGGACAGTGGTAGTGTAAAGGGTGGAGAGGGGCAAAAGTTTCTAGATTGTGTTCAGGAGAATTTTCTACAGCAGCATGTGTCCAATTCAACAAAAAAAGACACACTGTTGGACCTGGTTCTTGAAAATTAGGCGGGCCAAGTAGATCAAGTGTCAGTGGAGGAACATTTAAGAGACAATGATCATTGTATTGTACGTTTTAGGATGATGATAGAAAAGGACAATGGGCAACCCAGAGTAAGACTAATTAACTGGACGAGAGCCGACTTCGATGGGGCAAGAATGGAGCTGGATCAGATAGACTGGACTGAAAGATTGGCAGGAAAAACTAGCTGGACAATAGGCTACCTTCAAAAAAGAATTGGCTCGGGCACAGTCAAGATATATTCCATCGAAAGGGAAAGGTAGAGTAAACAAATCATGAGCTCCCTGGATGAAAAAGGAGATAGAAATTAAGATGAAAAAGAAAAATGTGCTTATGACAAGTGTCAGGTAGAAAATACAATTGAGAACCAAGAGGAATACAGAAGGTTCAGAGGGGAGGTGAAAAAGCATATTAGAGAAGCAAAGAGGGATTATGAGGAAAGACTGGCAGTCAACATAAAGGGGAACCCCAAAGTCTTCTATAGGCATATAAATAGTAAAAGGGTGGTAAAAGGAGCCGTAGGGCTGATTAGGGACCTAAAAGGGAATTTACACATGGACGAAGGGGCTATGGCTGAGATATTAAATGAATACTTTGCATCCGCCTTTACCAAGGAGGTAGACGCTACCCAGGCCATGGTGACAGATGAGGAATCTCTGTCACTAGAAGGATTCAAAATTGATAAGGAGGAAGTATTGAATAAACTGTCGGTACTTAAAGTTGACAAGGCACCATGGACCGGACAAGATGCATCTAAGGATATTGAAGGAAGTGAGAATAGAAATTGCAGGGTTTTCAGTCTTCCCTAGACTCGGGGGGTGGTGCCAGAGAACTGGAGAATTGCAAACGTTACGCCCTTGTTCAATAAGGTTGTAAGGATAAGCCCAGAAATTACAGGCCAGCCAGTTAAACTTCAGTGGTGGGCAGGATTCTAGAAACAATTATTTGGGATAGAATTAGTAGCCACATGGAAAAGTATGGGTTGATAAGGAAGAGCCAGCATGGATTTCTAAAGGGGAAATTGTGTTTAACTAACTTGCTGGAGTTTTTTGAAGAGGTAACAGAAAAGGTCAATGAGGGTAGTGCTGTTGATGTGGTGTACATGGACTTTCAAAAGGCATTTGATACAGTGCCATACAACAGACTTGTGAGAAAAGTTATTGCTCATGGAATAAGAGGGACAGTAGCAATGTGGATACAAAATTGGCTGAAAAATAGGAAGCAGAGAGTAATGGTCAATGGATGTTTTCCAGGCTGGAGAAAGGTTTGTGGTGGAGTCCCCCAGGGGTCGGCTTTGGGACCTTTGCTTTTCCTGATATATACTAATGATCTGGACCTTCGTGTTCCGGGGACAATTTCAAAGTTTGCGGATGATTTAAAGCTTGGGAGTGTTGTAAACTGCAAGGAGAACAGTGCAGAACTTCAAAAGGACATAAGCAAGTTGGTGGAGTGGGCAGATAGGTGGCAAATGAAGTTTAATGTGGAGAAGTGTGGGGTGATGCATTTTGGTAGGAAGAACTTGGGCAGACAATATAAAATAGGGGGTGAAATTTTGAAATGGGTGCAAGAGCAGAAAGACCTGGGTGTATATGTGCATAGTTCATTGAAGGTAGCAGGACTAGTGGAGAGAGCAGTTAATAAAGCATGCAGTATCCTGGGCTTTATTAATAGGGGCATAGAGTACAAGAGCAAGGAGGTTATGCTGAATTTATATTAGGCACTCGTTAGACTTCAGCTGGAGTATTTGTGTACAGTTCTGGGTGCGACATTATAGGAAGGATGTGAACACATTGGAAAGAGTGCAGAACAGGTTTTCAAGAATGGTTCCAGGGCTGAGAAACCTCAGTGATGAAGACAGATTGGAAAGGATTGGAAGTGTTCTCCTTGGAGAGAAGAAGGTTAAGAGGAGATTTGATGGAGATGTTCAAAACCATGAGGGGGGGTGGACAGTAGATAGGGAAAAGCTGTTCCCACTTGTAAAAGGGTCAGGGAACAGATTTAGAGTGATTTGCAAAAGAAACAAATTTGACGTGAGAAAAAACTTTTTCACACAACGAGTGGTTTGGGTCTGGAATGCACTGCCCAGATGTCTGGTGGAGGCAGGTTCAATTGAGGCATTCAAGAGGGCATTCGATGATTACTTGAATAGAAACAACGTGCAAGGGCATGGGGAAAAGGCAGACCAATGGCATTAGATCATAATGCTCATTTGTTGAGCCAGTGCAGACATGATGGACCAAATGGCCTCCTTATGTACCGTTAAAATTCTGTGATTTTGTGATCATGGTTGATCTGACAGTTATCCGAAATCTACATCCCACCTATCCCCGCTAACCTATCACCCTGTTGCTTGCCAAGAATCTATCCACCGCCTTAAAAATATACAAAGACTCACTTCCACCACCTTTTCAGGAAGAGAGTTCAAAACTCTGAGCGAAAAATTTCGCCTCATCTCTCTTTTAAATTTTTAAACAGTGACCCCTAGTTCTAGATTCTTCCACAAGAGGAAACATCCTCTCCACATCCACCTTGTCAAGACCTCTCAGCAATCTCACCCTTCTAAACTCCAACGGATACAAGCCTAGTCTGTCCAAGCTTTCCTCATAAGACAACCCACCCATTCCAGGTATTAGTCTGGTAAACCTTCTCTGAACTGTTTCCAACACATTGACATCCTTGTTTAAATAAATTGACTAATACTGTACACAGTACTCCAAATGTGGTCTCACATGTACCCTGTACAGCTGAAGAATAATCTCCATACTTTTGTAATCAATTCCCTTCACAATAAATGATAACATTCTATTAGCTTTCCTAATTGCTTGCTGTACTTTCATACTAGCCTTTTGTGATTCATGCACTAGGACAGCCAGATCTCTCTGTACCTCAGAGCTCTGCAATCTCTCACCATTTAGATAATATGCGTCTTTTAATCTTCCTGCCAAAATGGACAATTTCATATTTTCCCATATTATACTCTGTTTGCCAGAGCTTTGCCCACTCACTTAACCTATCTATATCTGTTTGTAGCCTCCTTATGTCCTCTTCACAACTTACTTTCCTACCTATCTTTGTGTCATTAGAAAATTTGGCAATCATCCCATCCATCCCTTCATCCAAGTCAATTATATAAATTGTAAACAATTGATGTCCCAGCACTGATCTGTGACACACCATTCGTTACATCTTTCCAACTTGAAAAAGACCCATTTATGCCCACCCTCTGCTTCCTGTTAGCCAGCCAATCTTCTATCCATGCCAATATGTTATCCCCTGTATCATGAGCTTAATAACCTTTGATGTGGCACTTTATCAAATGCCTTCTGGAAATCTTAGTAAAGTACATCCACTTTATCCACAGCATATGTCACTTCCTCAAAGAACTCTAATAAGTTGGTTAAACACTATTTCCCTTTCACAAAACCATGTTGACTCTGCCCGATAACCTTGATCTCATCCAAGTGCCCTGCTATAACATCTTTAATAATAGCTTCTAACATTTTCCCTATAACAGATGTTAAGCTAGCTGGCCTGTAGTTTCCCGCTTTCTGCCTCCATCCCTTTTTAAATGATGGAGTTATATTTGCTATCTTCCTAGGGAGTTTTGGAAAATTAAAACTAATGCATCAACTATCTCACTGGACACTTCTTTTAAGACCCTAGGATGAAGTCCATCAGGATCCGGGCTCTTGTTAGCCCACAGCGCCAACAATTCATTCAGTACCACTTCTCTGGTGACTAATTTTCCTGACTTCCTTTCCCACTTCCATTTCCTGCTTTATAGCTGCTTCTGGGATGTTACTTGCATCCTCTATAATGAAAACTGATGCAAAATACCCGTTCAATTCATCTGCCATTTCCTTGTTTTCCATTGACAATTGTCCAGACTCACTTTCTGTGGGACCAACACTCACTTTGTTAACTCTTTTCTATTTTAGATACTTATAAAAACTCTTACTATTTGCCTGCATGCACTTTGATATAGATTGTTTTTGCTGCAGATTTTAGGGATAATTTCCAATATCTAACACTCCAAATCCTCGTTGAGAAAAATCCTCATTTTGGGAAATCCCAGGCATACATACTGCACTGCAGCAACTTACCTAGGTCCTTATACAATTCAATGCCATTTGGAAAGTCTCTGCTACCTTAAAGCTTTGAAATGCTTCAATCCTCATATTTCACTTCTTTAACTTCCAGAGAAGGAGAAAATGTTACTTGCTAGAATTTAATCTTTAGCAGCAGAAATAAATGATTGAGACACAGTGATGAGAAATTAAAACTAATTTATTTCCTGACATATTTTAAAGTTTGGGGGCTCATAATTTCACTCAGACCCTTCCCCTCCTTCCCCTTCCATCCCCCAAATCAGCTTCTCATTTCAGTTGCTTCCTCAGTGACAGAAGTAAGGGGAGATGATGGCCTAGTGGTAATGTCACTGGGCCAGTAATCCTCTGGCCCAGGCTAATTCTCTGGGGACATGGATTCAAATCCCACCACAGTAGCTGGTGGAATTTAAATTCAACTAATAAAATCTGGAATATAATGGTCACCATTAAGCTATCATCAAGTGTTGTAAAACCCATCTGGAAATTTGCTATCCTTACCTAGCCTCACCTATATGTTCCTCTCAGCCCATAGTGATGTGGTTGACTTTTAACTGCCCTTTGAAATGTCCACTAGGGCAATTAGGGATGGGCAACAAATGCTGGCCTTGCTAGTGACACCCACATCCCATTTGAAGAATCCATTTTAAAAAAGCAAGGTGACTGGCTGGCAAGTTTCACCAGGAACGTATAAAAGTAGATTTTTTTTTCCTTTTGCCTGGGCGATGCTGGTTCTCCAGGTTCACCATACAGGACAAAAGAGTGGGCCCCCATGACATCAGACCTCTGCTCCCACTGCCCTGCCCTCCAGCTTTCCTTTTCAGGTAAAAGTGGCCCTGCGCCTTCAGCGATTGTACCATAATGAGGTAAGGAAGAGATCATTCCTAGACTTTACTTTTTTTTCCTCAGCATCCAGTTGTTGGAAAAACTGAGATTGATAGAGTTTTGATAGGCAAAGGTATCAATGAATATGGAATAAAGTGGATAGATAGAGTTAAGGTACAGGACAGCCATGATCTAACTGAATGGCAGAACAGGATCAAAGGGCTGACTGGCCTACTTTGCCCCTATGCTCGTATTAAAACCTGATGTCTTGACTGTAGGGATTTTGAAGGTAGTCCAAGGATATGGAAACCCATAAGGATTATTTTTTTCTGAAGCTACCCAGGGTATTTTGAGATATTCATGGTAATCTAGCTGATCTTCATCAGCAGCCAGAAGACCATGATCTCAGCAGCCTGGATTGCCCCTGTAAGCCTGAGACTTGCAGCTGCCTAGTGATTTCCTCTTGTTTTGGATCATCCAGTGGTGGGTCAGCATGGGCCATGCCAACAGCTGAGTGAGGAAAACTAAGCCTTAGTGATCGAGTGTCCCTACACCTCTGTATGAGCAGCGTTCCCACTGATATTCTTCGAGTGCATCCTTTTCATTTATGTGTGGGGCCTTTAAATTTTTGATGTGACAATGTGCACACAGTAACTGTAAGGGGCCGACTTTGTTTTGGCCTGAAAGGGAACTCCTGGATTACTGTGCGACCACACAGCTTAAAGGAAAGATTACTTATGAGATGACCACTCTGCCAGTTCAGATGCTGTGCTGGGTGTATTTCTAATGCTTTCTGCTATCTGTTAGATGACATGTTGCTCTGAGAAGCAGCTGACTCATCCTTGCTAGTCTAGCCATGCTTCTGCCGCTGGCCATCCCCACTGATCAGTTCTGCGTGGACCAGGTAGTCAGCAAATAGGGCTGCATGATGTTCTCTTCATTTAATTCCCAGCATGTTGAAATCGCTGCTGATTGTAACTAAAGCAGCAATCTGAGCATTCTCACGATATAGTCCAACTGGACTTCAGACTTTTCACAGAATCACAGAATCACAGTGCAGAAGAGGCCCTTCAGCCCATCAAGTCTGCACCGACACGTGAGAAACACCTGACCTACCTACCTAATCCCATTTACCAGCACTTGGCCCATAGCCTTGAATGTTATGACGTGTCAAGTGCTCATCCAGGTACGTTTTAAAGGATGTGAGGCAACCTGCCTCCACCACCCTCCCAGGTAGTGCATTCCAGACCTTCACCACCCTCTGGGTAAAAAAGCTTTTCCTCACATCCTCCCTAAACCTCCTGCTCCTCACCTTGAACTTATGTCCCCTCGTGACTGACCCTTCAACTAAGGGGAACAGCTGCTCCCTATCCACCCTGTCCATGCCCCTCATAATCCTGTACACTTCGATCAGGTTGCCCCTCAGTCTTCTCTGCTCCAATGAAAACAACCCAAGTCTATCCAACCTCTCTTCATAACTTAAATGTTTCATCCCAGGCAACATCCTGGTGAATCTCCTCTGCACCCCCTCCAGTGCAATCACATCCTTCCTATAATGTGGAGACCAGAACTGCACACAGTACTCCAACTGTGGCCTCACCAAGGTTCTATACAACCCCAGCATGACCTCCGTACTTTTGTAATCTAAGCCTCGACTGATAAAGGCCAGTGTCCCATATGCCTTTTTCACCACCCCACTAACATGCCCTCAGTGGACACACACACCAAGATCCCTTTGTTCCTCAGAACTTCCTGATGTCATGCCGTTCATTGAATACTTCCTTGTCAAATTACTTCTTCCAAAGTGTATCACCTCACACTTTTCAGGGTTAAATTCCATCTGCCACCTGTCTGCCCATTTGACCATCCCGTCTATATCTTCCTGTCGCCCAAGACATTCAACCTCACTGTTAACCACCCGACCAATCTTTATGTCATCCGCAAACTTACTAATCCTACCCCCCACATAGTCATCTATGTCGTTTATATAAATGACGAATAATAGGGGACCGAGCACAGATCCCTGTGGTACGCCACTGGACACTGGCTTCCAGTCACTAAAGCACACGTAGCTGTTCCCAGTCCATCTTGGCCAGATCCTGCCTTATTTTACTAAAACCTGCTCTCCCCCAATCCAAAACATTTTTTTGCAATTTGTCTATTTCTTTGTCCATAACAAACTTAAACTGTACCATGTTGTGCTCACTATCATTAAAATGGTCCCCCACCACCACCTCAGCCACCTGTCCGGCTTCATTCTCCAGAATTAGGTCTAGCACTGCGCTGTTCCTTTTTGGACCCTCTACATATTGACCTAAAAAGTTCTCCTGTACACATTTCAAGAAATCCACTCCATCCAAGCCCTTAACACTATATCAATCCCAATTAATGTTGAGAAAGTTGAAATCACCTAATATAATTACTCTATTGTTATTATTTTTATGAATTGTGCACATATTCGCTCCTCAATTTCCCACTGACTATCTGAGGGTCTATAATAAACACCAAACAATGTGGCTGTCCCTTTCTTATTCCTAAGCCCTACCCACAAATCTTCATTTAATGTCCCCTCCAAGATATCATCTCTCCTTACTGCAGTAACTGACTCCTTAACTAATAATGTAATGCCTCCTCCTCTTTTACCCCCTCCCCTGTCTTGCCTGAAGATTCTTTATCCCAGAATGTTGAGCTGCCAATCCTGCCCCTCCCTCAACCACGTCTCAGTGATGGCTACTATATCACAATTCCACGTGTCAATCCTCACCCTTAACTCATCCGTTTTACCTGTAATACTCCTGGCATTAAAGTAGAGGCCATCCAGCCTTGCCTTACTTTACTCCCTTGAAACTTAATGCAGCTGTACTCCCTCTGACTTGATTGTTTTACTGTATTATGATGTGCCCCTATTCTGCTAACATTCTGTGTCCCCCTCCCCCTGCTGAATTAGTTTAAACTCCTCCCAACAGCACTAGCAAACCCGCCCGCAAGGATGTTAGTCCCGCTCTGGTTCAGATGTAGACCGCTTGTACAGGTCCCAGCTTCCCCAGAAACGGTCCCAGTGATCCAGGAATCTAAAACTCTCCCTCCTACACCAACTCTTAAGCTACATATTCATCTGCGCTATTCTCCTATTTCTGTGCTCACTAGCAAGTGGCACTGGGAGTTATCCAGAGATTACAACCCGAGAGGTCCTGCTTTTTAGTCTACTGCCTAACTCCCTGAATTCTTGATTCCAGACCTCATCCCTCTTTCTACCTATGTCATTGGTACCAACATGTACCATGACATCTGCCTTATCATCCTCCCACTTCAGGATGCCCTGCAACCGTTCAGTGATATCCCAGACCCTGGCACCAGAGAGGCACTTTGATGGCCACAGTAGCGCCTATCTGTTCCCCTGACTATAGAACCCCCTATTACTATTGCTCTTCCTCTCTTCCTCCCCTCCTGTACAGACAGGCTGCTTGTGGTGCCAGAAGCTTGGCTCTGTCTGTACTCCCTGGAGGAGCCAGCACCCTCATCAGCCTCCAAAATGTTATATTGAATTGTGAGCAAGTCCCCAGGTGTCTCTTGAACTACCTGCCTATTTCTCTTGGACAACCTTCCTTCCTCAATTTCCTTTTGTCAAAGAGCCTCTGCTCCAAAGCTCCCGGAATTGGCATGCCGTTTATGTTAGACTACATTGGAGAGAACTCTTCCTGCATAAATTCGTAGATGGGATCCACCTTACTGGCCATTAGGCCTCACAAGCTGTTAAGCACATTCTCTAATAACAGCAGGACATGTTGGTGCTCTAATAGCTTCCCTTTAAATGGAGGGCCCGTGAGTACTGAATCTGCAGTGGAGAATGGATGTGAGCTGGCACTTGTGTGGCAGGTTCCTGCTTCTGCAATGCTATAGCTATTTCTTCCTGCTAATCATACACAGTGTATCACCCAATGAACACACCTGGATCTGACTACCTGAATCCACAAAGGTGGTGCTTGTGATGGAGGGAATGTGATACAGCATGTTGTAAGATGCTGGCTTCTTGGCAGCCATCAGGAACTGCGACCGCTCCTAGTGGAATGTCTATAGAATGAGAAGGGAAATACAGAATGCTGGTTGCATGGAAACAAAGTAGTTTGAACAACTCAGACAAGCTGGAAATTTTAATTGCTTGGAGTTAACAGGACTTTATAGGTGGTGCCCCTTTGTTTCAGGGGAGAAGTGTATCAGGGATGCTCCATGTACAGTCAATTGTATTCCATCTGCATGGAGGCACTCACTGAGAGAAGATGACTGAGAAGCGTCTTAGAGAGTAGCTCCAGCTATCACTATTTACAAAGGCTAAGTACGTAAATAAATGTGTCTTCAACAAGAGACCATTATCTCCAGCAAAATCTCTTCTAGATTAAGAAGCTTATGAGTCCCAAGATAAAACTACGATAACAGAGCCAAGGCTACCACTTGCCCAGAGTGCTAGACAGGACTAACTGCTGGTCATAAATAAGCTACTCAGGTACCGACTTGACTTATTGATTCTACTCACAAAAATTCAGAAGAAACCCATTAACTTCTCTTGGAGCAGAAGAAAGGATTGGGTCTGTCCTGCAGTTCTGAGTTTCCTGTTTAGGGAGGGCAGTCAGACACTATGATTGCACCCAGATTCGAACTTTGCTCCTTCATACCAAGCAGAGGTACATGTACAACAACAATCCCCCTAATGGTGTGTACCTCAACAATCCTCCCTGATGAGTCAACCTGCCACCTTGCAGGAGCTGCCTGTCTTTTACCTGGATTTACGAGGAGCTGTAACATGGTCACCTCTGGCTGGAGCTCTGAAACACCAGCGGATGGAGTGGCAGCTATTCGGGGGGAGCCACTGCTCACGAACCCATATCTCCACATGAGGGGCTTCAGGAGGCTGATGAAAGACAGGGTCCTTGCCTGGCAAGGTGACAAGGGTCAGGATATACTGGATGGCAGAGGAGTGTGTAGGAATTAGTATGACCTGGAGCAGCAAGGCATTAAAAATCATGTTTGGCTCTGACTCCACGAGATATGTCAAAGAGATTCAAACATGTGAAGTGATCCTGCCCAAACTGACCCAAAGTCAGGTGGAGTTTTCTTTTAGCGCACGTGCCTGATCCTCCCTCGAGAGCAGGAATCTCACAACATGAGCCAGTACACCCCATTCCATTCTAAATGAATGAGTTTCCTGTAATGGCTGTCTCTACACACTCTCCACTTCATCGCCCTCATCCTCCACCCAGACATGCTCTGGAATTCCATTTTGCCATCAAGAAGAGGTGGGAGACCCTATTTGAGGTCTCTCTACATGGCACTCTTCCCCTTTTCCATTGGAGATTTGACATGGTGTTGCATGGAGCAGTCATGTGGAATGTATTTTTTAATAGATTCACAGTTTGTCTGTAATTTCTATGGCCTGGACATACATGTTTCATGTATGCTTGGAGAGTGCGAGGTTGCAGCCACTCTTTCCATTATTTAAAGGAGCTTCCGCTCATTTTCTGGATGCACTTCAGTTCCATGTTCTTGATCTTTGTCCATCCAGTGAGAAGGTTGGAGGATCTCCTCACAGAACTGCTGCTGAGTCTGACTAAGATGGCCATTACCAGGTCCAGGCCTTCGAAGGGGGTTGTTCGGCCTGACTGCCTATCTTTTTCCATGGCTATGTTCACACCCAGGTGTCCCTTGAGAGGGAACATGTAATGTCCATTAATATGCTTGAGACCTTCTGTACACAGTGGGTAACAAATATAGGGGATGGTGGTGTGTGTCAACTTCACCTCTGACTTCTGAGTGGTATGAATCGCTCCCACTCCCTGGGTTCTAGACCTTGGACTTATTTGGGGGTTGTGACAAAGTGCAGCAGACAACTGGTTTTGGTGCAAGAAAAAAACTGGGTTTATTGAAGTCACAAAAGAACTTATAACATTAGGATTACACTGAGATTATACAGACCTACAAAGTACACTTAGTTAAGAATGGGGAACACAAGGCATAACGAGGGAAAATCATGCTACTAATCCCCTTACCCTTGTCCCACCCCCAAAACCTAACTAAATTGAACTAGGAGAGGTCAGGGATCATGCTCACCAACCAGGGTTCCATGACAGTTCGAAATCCAGCCAGGTGAGTGGTTGCAGTTTTGGGGTACGCTCTTTGTGTCCTCTGGAGCCTGCCATCCCCACGTGGTCCTGGTCTGTGGAATCTGTGAAGGTTCTTCAGTTGAGTGGAGGACGCGGTTGTGGGTGGTCGATCGTCATGGAGGGCTGCGGTTGAGGCCTTGTTGTCTTTGGTTGAGCCTGCCACCCCATGCCCCTCGCCGTAATGTTGCCTGCGGGCCTGCAAACCTCCAGATCTCCTCCCTCCGCTTGGCTCAGCTACAACCGCTCCAAACTGCTCACCTTGCTTAAACTCTGCTTCAACCATTCCAAACTGCTCACCCTCCTGTGTCAGCTTCACCTTCGTAACTGGTGGCCCAGTTATACTGCTTTTTTTCGAATTTCTTATCTGAAACCAAATCAAGGTTAGTTCTTCGTCTGATTTGGGCTTCTTTAGGTGATTGTTGTCTTATTGTTTTAATGGGCTCACATGATGTTTATCGTTGTCTTCCTGTCCCCGTAACTAGTCTTGAACTGAAAGCCATCGTATGTGTGGAGTATTGATGGGTTCACATAATTGCATTGATTGCTGCCTTCCTGCCTTAGTAGTTAGTAACGATTATTTATGCAAGATTTTGATGGGCTTTAGTTTCGTGTAAGATTAAGTATATTCTCTGGGTTGATTATTTTAAAGGGAAGAATGCGTATTCTGTCTCCTCTCATTGTCTGGTTCCAGGCAACAATCCACACTGCACTCAACAAGTCCGAGCATGTCCAGTCCCAGGCCTTCATGGGCCTAGCCTCCTGTCTGCAGGGTTCTACACTTAACTCAGCAGTTGGGTCCTCTGCCATAAAAGTCCAAAAGTCATACCCTTGTTGATGATATGAAAAATGTGGGAATTTTGAGGACCCTTCACAAAGGGACTGGAGTGGAGTGCATCATTAATCCCCAAACCAAATTTTAATTTAATTTGATAAGTTTAATTTAAATATGATTTAATTTCAAGTTTATTGGTTGTGCCCCTTTAAGAAGGGACTCTTGTTAACTCTTTAATAGTAATGGTATTTGTTATGAATGCAGAAATTTACATAGAAGAGTTAACTCCTAGAATTCCATATAACGCGACAGAAAGATGACCATTGGAACTTTAAGGTTGCATTCTCGCATTCATTCTTACAAATATCTGCATATAGACTGTGTGACTGGATTAAGGAAGGAATAGGAGAAACTCCAAACAGTACAAAACTTTGCTGCACCTTCTCTAGTAAGATTACCATAAAAGAATCTTCCAAACTTTTACTCACAAGAGCAACAGTCAGGCAAGCTGGAGCTCTCATTCTGGCAAGCCTAAACCACAAGTTAAGTTTTTGAATTGTTGTCATATTAACATCACCAAACCATTTTATAAGGTATACAGATGGTTAGATAGCAACCCTACAGCATCAGCAGTGAGGTGTCTGACCTTTGCTTATTTAAATTGTTGCACACATCACTAAGTCTTACCTCCAGTTAATTGTTTAGCTTCACTAATGATGATCATAGATCATTCTGTGGAATTGAATACCATGGTTTAACTTGGCAGCTGCTGAAGTGCTATCCTAGAAATATTAGCTGCCAGGAAATAGTTAATAGCCCAGCTCTTTTCTTTGTTCTTGAGATGTGGAAAATATTCTGACAAGGCAATTCCATCTCCATTTATCCTCAGGACCTTAGAAGTCAACCAAATAGGGCAGATCTCAGCCATGGGGTGAGTGGTGGTGGGGGTTGGAGGGTGTGGTGGGGAGCATAGAATCAGGAGGGAAGGTGGGAGCCGGGGTGGGGTGGTGGTGGAATGGAGTATTCGTCCCCTTCCCGACTCCCTGCAATTTACTCAGGGGAGATTGAGGACGGTCTTCTTGTCCAGGCGCTAATTGAGGCTATTAAGTGACCAATTAATGACCAGTCAAGGGCCTCATCCTTCCATTTTAGTATTCTACTGGTGGAGTGAGAGTCCTTACACCATGTGTGGGAGTCGCCCAGTTTAGGCTGGTGGTCTCCTTGTGGGCCTGGGAGGAGGGGATCCTCTCTTCTTTGGGCATTCTGTGGCCCAAGGAGAGGCCCCTGTCCTGGTGGCAAGGGCTGTCTCCTCAGAAAGCCTGTTCCATCAACACCGACCCCTGACCTTTGCCTGAGCCTACCTGAATGGCCCCAACCATCCTGACACACTTACCTCCATTCCAGGATCTCATTCATGGTGGCTGGTACCTGGCAGGCTGCAGTACCAGCAGCGGCCGCTGCCCTCAGTGGTGATGCTTGGACTGAAGAGCTACCAGCCCTCCAATAGACAGGGACAGAAGCCCCAATGCCTGGCAGTTAACTTACTGAAGTGTATCAAATTGCAATAGGGCTTTTGGAAATGGCTGCAGTGGGGTTGCCCCCGACTTTAAGGCCGATATCAGGAGCACTGTTAAATTCAGTCATAGATTGAGACCGATGCCATTTGTCAGCCAGACTAGATAGCAGCTTCCTTTCACTGAATTGAATGAATCAGTTGGATTTATGTGATGATTTGTTAGCCTGCATAGGCTGAAAACTACATTTAAGCTGCTTCTTCTCTGCTGCAGCGAAATGCAGATTCTGTAGCACTTCGTGCAAACTTAAGCAAAAAGAGCAGGAGCAGTTCTCAAGAAATATAATCATTTATTTTTTTCTGATTCAAAAATCACCAGATTTATTAAATTCAGTTATCACAATTTTCCATGAGTGGGATTTGAACTTATTACCTCTGGGTTGTTAGTCCAGTGCCATAAAGCAGTACACTACCATGCCCTGAAGCAGGCAATGCTTCAATTTATTATTATTAAGGTCAGAAATTGATGAAGAAATCTGTTTTTACAGAAAACACACACGCATTTGAAGTGAAATAGTGAAGATAAATTAATCTATATGCACAAGTAATTTGTAGCAATGTGATATCTAAAGCTTTTGAAGGTCTCTGAGATTTTTTTTTAAAGAGGTCTATTTCCTTTCAGTGAACAGTATCTGCTGTGGATTCAACTGTTTTAAAAGTAGCATTGCATTTCGTTATAGATATTTACAGCTCGCGTTACTGGAAATGGTTTATTTGTATACTACAAGTTTAGACATGTTAAACATTGAGCCTTAACTGGTCAGCTGGCCCAGAGCAATAACTTGACTGTCTGAACAATACCCACAATTTCTAGAAACCAAACCATCCAAGGGTAAGTTTGAGTTGTACTCTCAGAAGGAGGCAAGAAAAATCCATTTTTTTTTACACATGTATTTTTCCCTCTTTAGAGACTTAAATTGCCTCTGCTAAACATTAATTAAACATTACTGAAGTTCAAAGCTGAGTTATCTTGAGCATGTTTTTGCCTTATCCCAGAGTCCAGCATTGCATTATCATTAAAAGAAAACTGAAATGATGACAATTAAACAGTTATCAGTCACCTGTATTTATTATGGCAAAAATGGTTGTCAAACTACATGAATATTTTCAAGATGAATGTTATTGATGGAGGTATTTTGCAGATTTATTTTCATGATTTTCAAGGCTAGTATAAGCCAAGAAAAGAAATACTGTCTCTATTATCTCATTTCTTTTTGTTTTGACATTACAATAGTGCAGCAGGTTTAAAGAAGGCAGATTTATAGACACCCATTTGATGCTAATCCACTCTTTAAATATTTACATAATTTCTTGAGCCCCATTGGCAAACATTCATAGATCAAATCACATGAAATGGATTTATTCTGGAATTTTGGATAACATTATTTTCATTACTGAAACTAGAAATAATTTTTAAATTGTGACGTAAATATAAGCAGGATGAAATTGGACAGCACTGTCCTGAAGACATGGACCAGATGCAGGGAATGATCCCAGCACCCAAATAGATAGGCCCAAGGCCCACTCAATACTGGGCCTCAGACTTCAGCTAAAATACAACTGGCAAGCTGTAGACCCCTGCTGCATGTTCCCAGGCAACTCGCCAGAGAAACACATGCAAACCAGTCAGTCCTGGAAGAAGCGAGCCGATCGAGAGGGAAGGAGCAATCAACAACAACAACTTGTATTTATATAGCTCCGTCAATAATCAGACAGGAGGAGATTGAGGGGAGGGGTCGATCAGAAGATGAGGAGGTCTGGGGTGAAGGGTTGATGATTGCGTATAGGCCATGCAAGGACTGCTATGGAACCAGGAAGAGCTAAGACTCCACGTTCAGATTCAGTGTTTAAACTTTCCCTTTTTATGGCATCTTCCAGAGCATCCTTTAAGGACTGCCACTTAGGCCACATGTAGACATGGACAGGCCCAGCATTGGCTATGTTCATGGCAACTAGATTTCAGAAAGGGATCCTGAAACCTACATTAGGCACACTGTTTGCATTTCCAAAAGGCACCTAATTGTCAGTCTTACCAACATGGCAGACGGCACACTTCCTATGCAGGATATGCGCACACATGTTGCCTGCCATATTGAATGTAAAATGGACTTAGCATCAACAAATTTCTAAGCCATGGTGTTTGTTTTGAGGTGAGATACAAATTCCTGCATAGCCATTAACTTTTAAGATCTGCTAGCGCAAGCAATGTTTTACTTGTGTCCCATCATATGGTACAGTAACCCACTGAGCTTTCATTTTCAATGGGTTCTGACTTTAATATAAAAGGCACAATCATTATTTTTTGCTTGTGAAGGGAAGACTTAAATGTTGTTTTCAACATTATCACAAATATATAATTGCCTACATTTCAATCGAGTTCACCTGATTTTTAAAAATATATTAATTCATAAAATTTGAAATTTAATTAAGGAAAGCCAGCACAGATTTGTTAAGAGCAAATCATGTTTAATTAGGCTGAATGAGTTTTTGATGAGGTAACAGAGAGGGTTGTTGAGGTTAATACAGTTAAACAGTTGTACGTGGACTTCCAAGAGGTGTTTTTGAAAGTGCCACACAATAGGCTTACCAACAAAATTAAAAGCCATGAAATAACATGGATATGAAGTTAGCTGAGTGACAGGAAACAGAGAGTAGTGATGGACGGTTATTTATTGGACTGTTTCCCAGATGTGCTTGTGAAATCAAGGAAAGATAATTAGTGCATGGTAGTGGTCTGTGAAACAGGACACACCACTCACAGTACGGTTGTCTGATGGATGTTTCACTGCTGGATCCTAACTTGGTAGAGCACCTCACCATCAGCACAGAACCGGTCCATATCATCGCCAGTCAGCTGGATGGTGAGGACCTTGATCTCAGGCATTCCTCCAACGGACATACAAGCAAAAATTGGCTGAGACTGTAAAGTAACCATTTGTGGAAAATTCCTGCGTGGATTATTTGACTAACTAGAGAGAACTGAGAGAACAGAATGTTGCACCTAAAAAGGTATGACAAGGCCTACTTCAGACAGAGGCACTTCAAAGGAAAAGATGTAATACAAAAAGTGAACTGTAATCTCCTGTGGTTGTGGAGATAATGAAGGCTGATTACCATCCTCTGTGTATTATATCCCAGGCTGTGGACATGAACTGAATTGGAAAGAAAGCAGATCTGGGCAAAAGACATATTTGTTTTTTCCCTTCCAGGAATACTCAAGTAAAGGGGTTATAAAGCCAACTGCGACCCTAGTCCTGTGTACTAGTTTTGGTGATCTATTCTGGTGCTAGTGTGTGCTGTCACTTCCACCTCCTATAGGGATTTTGATTCAGGTACTTCACATGTAGTGAGTTTTTCATCAACACAGTTCTGGTTGAGGTCTAAAGCTTATTTGATCTTTTCTGTTACCAGACCTAATTCCTGCATGGGTTTCCCTATTCTCCTTGTGATCTCATAAGTTTTTTCCACTTTCAACTGTAGACTGTCCTCACTTCCTTTGTTGCTTTAGAATGGGGTCTTCCCCTAACTTGTTCCACGTGCACAGGGGTGCTACTGACCTCAGATGGAGGTTCAGCTCTTGCTGCTCAGCCTTGCAGCTCATCATCTAGGTGAGGCACCCCACCCATCCCCGCCGCCCCCTCACTGCCCCCCCACCCCCACCCCAGCCACCCTCCCACCCCTCCATCTGCATGTCTATTTGGGACTCTCTCTGTTCTCCCTGTAAAGTTGGAAAATGGTGTGGGCTAGCCAGACCTCCTGCTCATCCAGCAGGGGTGCAGGCTTCTTTCTTTTTAAGTTTGCTGGCTGGGTCTGGGATCGTTCTGTGCCTCAGGGCGAATGATTTTGCTAGCCCCTCGTTGGCTGCATCTCCTCCAACTTCGGTCACTCCCACCCCAGACTTTTTTTCTTCCCCTCAACAGAATATCACACACCCATTTTGGCTGCTCAGGAGTTAATTGCAACACTTGCTTTGCCTTTTGGGCAGTGGTAAGCGTGGGCTTGCTCTTGGGGTAATGACTTCCCCATTGTAGTTACTGTAGAGGTGGCTGGTCTCCATTTGGTCCCATGTCCTCTGGGACACCCCAACTCACGGGGGGCTGGCTAGCTTTTATTGCTCTGCCATGTGGCTCTTTGAATGTTTGAGGCAACTCCCTCACTATCTGCTCTGTTTAATTCTGCAAATAATGTACCTACTAACTCAATTTCTAGGTCATCCACCCTGCCTTGTTTAAATTCCACTGATCTCTTCTGGACCCTTGTTAATTTTACAGATCTAACCTTGGCCTTTTTAAATTCAAGAAGCTGCTTCTTAACTATTCCAACCCTCATTGGTTCTATCACCTCCTTTTGGGCCCCTGAACACTCTCCAGCTCTGTCTCTTTGCAGACTTTGGCTGTGTGTTCCCTGCCTCTTTAATTGCATGTAGCCCTTGCCTAGCTACTCCAACCCTTAAAGGCTCTATTGCCTCCTTCAAGGCCTCTGAACCATTCTGGGTTCCCTGTATTCCTACAGATCCCGGCTGGCTTCCCCCAGCCTTTCCAGCTTCTTTTGATTCAAGTGATGTTTTCTGACTGATCAAGAGTATTATTAAATGGGATGCCTTGGAGGCCTCTATCTCCCTTTCCAGTTCATGCAGTCTTCTTTGGAAAGCTTCCTCCCTTTCCCTTTCTCGGTTTTGTTTCTCTTTCCCTTTATCTTTGGAAATCTTCCCCTTCTTCCCTTTTCTTTCTCCCTCTTTCTCCCCTCCTCCTCTCATATTCTAATGCTTGGAGTTTAAATTCTCTTTTGTTCCTGTTCTAGCTGCATTCTCAGCAATTCTACTTCATTTTTTATTCTTGCCTTTCGTTCGCGACGTAATGTTCTGTCCACCCACTGTAATATTATACATCTCATCTTAGAATCTCTCAGAGACTAGAATCTCTAGTCCTAAGTGCCTAGCTAGCTCTTTTAATTTTTCGAGGGACAGAACTTTTAAATCTGCAAAACATCCCATTGTCCTAGGAAAGCACTGGCATCAAATGTGGACATTTTTACACTTCAGTAGTACAGACTCAAGAAAGCCTTTTTGCAGTTTTTAAAATTGGTTTCAAAGGAACAATTTACTTTCCCCACTCTAATTCTTTTGTTTCGCCTGTGGGAACAATTCCGGCATCGAGCCTCCAATTTGTTATGACTGGTCCCCAGGCAAGGGTCCCCAATCTGTTATGATCCCAGACGAGCCCCCATTCGTTACAATCAGTTCCCACATGAGGCACCCCAATTTGTGATGATCCCGGAGGCAGTACCCCAAATTTTTATACTACCAGGGAGGAGGGATAAACTGGCTCCCTTTCTTTATTCAACCCCCCCTCAGTTGGTCGCAACAAGGGTAATTTAAGGGTAACCTTTTCCCAGTCCAAGTGCATTTATGTTTGAAAAGGAGCCAATTTAGCCAGGCTTTCTTGAGTCAAAGGAAGAGTGAATTTATTAGTTACCAAACACAAGAAAAAATAATAAAAATGCAACACACAAGCACACACAAACACAGATTAGAAATGAGAAATTGGGTCCAAAAATAAAAGTTAAAAAGATATATGAATCAGTCCTTTGGCTTGTCTATGAGGAGTAGATGGCAATGTTGTGGCGTTAAGTTGGGTGATTTTGGTAGAGCTGACTTTGGCAGTTGAGTAGTTGGGTTTGGAGATTCTTGGTTCTGCAGGTTAGCTGAATGGAGTTGCCCTGTTTCCTTTTAAACTGTAGCTTTGCTGACTTGTGACTTGCTTCCAGCAGAGAGAGAGGACTTTTTTACCTGAAAGTGCAGGGATGCCTAGTTGATGTTCTTCAGCTGTGACCTTCACAGTACACTCTTGCACACCAGGCCTGGAACACCAAATATAGCACACAGAACTAGGGCTGCAATTGGCTTTTTAACACCTTTTCTTGTGTATGCCTAGAAGGGAAAACAACAAACATGTCTTTTGCCCAGATCTGCTTTCTTTTAACTCAGTTCATGTCCATATTCTGGAATGTAACACACAGGGGATGATAATCAGCCTTCATTATCTCTGCAAGATTACAGTTCAGTTTTTGCATTGCATCTTTTCCTTTGAAGTCCCTCTGTCTGAAGTAGGCCTTGTCACACCTTTTATAGGCACAACATTCCATTCTCTGGGCCAGTTGGTAAAGTAATCCACATAGAAAGTTTCCAGCAAGTGGTTACTTTACAGTCTCAGTAAACTTTTGCCTGTATGTCCTTTTTTAAAATACACAGGTTTTCCTTAAAAATTCAATGTGTCCATAAGTAATTCAGGGCTATGATCCGTGGTCATTACAATGTCCCACCTCATTAATAGTGCATTCCCAGGAAACATGTTGGATCATTGGGGGGGTAGACTTTAATTTGCCTGCCCTACCGTCACCTCAGGCCTTCAGTATTCTGGACGTCATATTTAAAGGGTACCCCCGCACAAAGCTAGCACTCTCTAAGGGATTGGAAACTGTTGCAAAGACACGGCTGTCAAACGAAGGAAACATGCTGCCCCCAAATTTAGTGACGCTTCCCTCGGTCACCTACTGGACACAGTGAAGCCCTGCTGTGAAGTCCTCTTCCCTTGCTCTGAGCAAGGACCAACAGGTAAGGTGACAAATCTTACTTCGGGAAGTGGTGGTCAGCGCCAATGCCCTGCAAGAGGACAGCCACCCAGTGGATGAATGATTTCTCCTCTGTTCCAACAAGGTAAGTCACTCTTTTCACACTATCAACTCTCACACTCACAAACCCATTATACATCCACAGGGATCTCACTCACTGCCAGTTCAAGGGACATCACCATTCACACTCTCACACACACCGTCATCTGCCCTGTGGATCGTGTCCTCCATTCACCACCTACACATGCCAGGCAAACTTTTCATCTGGCCTGGCAGGAGTCCTGCTTCAATGTTCTCCATCTGTCTTCATGCAGGACAAGCTGGCACACAACAAAAGGGAGAGGTCGCAGACAGGTGGAGGAATGCCTGACATCAAGGTTATCACAGGCTATGAAAATATAGTCATCCAGCTGGCCATTGACAATCTGTACTGTCCCTGTGCTGATGGTGAGGTCGGTGGTGCTCAAGCAAGTGAAGATCCAGCAGTGCAACATCCATCAGATAACCATGCTGTGAGTGAGTTTCCCTTTTCTGTAGTCCCTGCCATACACTAATTATCTCTCCTTGCTTTCTCAGGCACATCTGGGGAGCAGCCGAGGGGGTCCACAAGCCAGGTCCTTGACTCAAACCCGGAAGACACCTCAAAAGAAGAATCTGTTGACACCCTCATTGAAGTCCAGCTACAGCGCTTACCCACACCCTCCAACAGCGCAGAGACACACAGAGGTACCGAGTTCTAGAGTAGTCTTGGGGTCACAATCTGGTGAGCACATTGCACTGTCTGATCCACAGCAGATGGCAGCAGGGACTTGCCAGGTTTCCAGCATGGAGGACTGCTGGAGGCCAGAAATCTACTGAGTCTGAGTCAGATGAGGAGCCCCTGGAGATTGCTGGAGATGCAAAGGTCAGCCCGGGAACATCAGGAATGGGTGTCTACTACACTCCTCAGATTGCAAGGCACAATAGAGGAGTCCATCCGCCTTCAGGCTGAGGTGATAGCGCCAGCATGTCAATGCACTGAGGTCAACACTGGTAGGATGGCGACCACCACGGAGACCTTGGTCCAGGACATTGGTCCTGCACTACTACGTGGGCTGAACTCTATTACTGACACCATAGTTGGTCCCCAACAGTACAAATGTGCGAAGGGTGTGGAGTAGCTTGATCTCACTCCAGCTCCCCCTTCTCCTCAAGGAGTCAGCCAGGGGCCCTCATGCACCCATAGGGAGGAGGGTCAGCAGGTGCATACCCCGGGACCATCCATCCAGGAGTGTTCAGCCCATCCGAATCCCCTCTCCATGACCCCAGCAGCTCCAGCTACAGCTCCACAGGCCAAGGAGGGTGTCACTGCCACACAGCACGACCCGAAAGCAGGCCGGGGACCTCCAGGTCTTGGCCCTCCAGAGTTCGTCCTCCAGAGGATGCCCACCAAGGTCATTAAGGACAAGGCATAGCAGTCAGCAGGCTGCCTTCAGCTCCACTGTGGATATCCGGGGAGCACCAAGGCGCAAGGGCAGGGTTAAGAAGGTTAAGAAGATGCAGTTGCACAGCTTGGGCATGGGTGTTAATCACTTGTACACTAATGTTCAGTATTGTAAATAAACTCCCAAGAATGTCTCCCTGCCTATGGCTCCTTGTTGTGATGAGCAAAGTTCGTGTCACTCAGATGTGAACCCTTGGTTCCAGCACAAGATGAAGGCAGGTGTCTCCATCCAGAGCCTTTTCCCTGTGCTCTGTGCAGCCTTTAGACCAAAGTGATGGTCTGACTTCACACTACTGGACACATTACTGACCCCTGCACCTCAACGGTGCTTGTCATAGCTGCCAGAATGTCATGGGCAGGCATCACAGAGTTCCGTCATTCTCTCTGTGTGCTCTCAGCACCTTTGAGGTGGGGCTGACCCCCCATCTCTTCAGCATCTGTGACCGGTGACGCTGTGCTCCTGAAGGGGGCAGGTGTTGAAGGCTGACAAAAATCAGGTGCATTAAAGTTTCATGGCTAGGTCTCCATGCTATGACCCTGATCACAGAGCACAAGTGAGCTGCCCTCAGCCACACAGGAGTCGGACATTCACCGAGGCTGTGTGAAGATCCATGGAGTGTCCTCACTGCATATCGTCATCAGCCTCCTGGAATCGAGTGATTAATTGGGCCATCGCTGCGCCTCCATGATATGAGCCTGAGCACTGAAGGTATGTGCGCTGCCCTCAGCCACACAGGGGTCAAATGTTTACAAATGCAAGGTGAGGATGTCAGGACTGTCCTTACTGCATGCTGTCATCATCCTCCACGAATCTTGCATCTATGAGGGCCTCCCGAGCATGCCTGCCTCGTCTGGCCAGTGCGATGGCCTCATCGCCGGCATCCTCACCTTCAAGGACCTCATCAACGTCATCCCCTTTGATGTCCTCCTCATCGGAGGATACATGCAGCTCCTCCATCTCCTCCTCAGCCAGCTCCTCACCCCATTGCAATGCCAGGTTGTGTAGTGTGTAGCAAGCTATAATGATGCATGACACCCTCTGGAGACTGTATTGCAGTGTTCCACCAGACCTGTCAAAGCACCGGAACATCATTTTGAAATCACCTATTGTTTGCTCCACCATAGGCCGGGTCGCGACATAAGCCTTGTTAAACCATCATTCTGTTGCAGCCTGAGGCTGCCACACGGGCGTCATAAGCCACGTCCTCTGTGGGTTGACCTGGTCCCTAAGCAGCCAACCCTGCAGTCTCTGTGGACCCTGGGAGATGTCAGGGATCTGAGACATGGTTAGGATGTAGGAGTCATGAACGCTCCTGGGAATCATGTGCAGACCTGTAGGATGTGTTTGTGGTGGTCGCACACCAGCTGAACATTCAGCGAGTGGAAGCCTTTGCGGTTGACATGGTTGACCGCTTGTTACCATGGAGATCTAAGCACCACCTGAGTGCATTCGATGGCACCCTGCACCTGTGGAAAACCAGAGATCACCACAAACCACATCGCTCTTCTTTCCTGGCTTTCCTGCTCCCGGGCAAAATGCATAAAGTTCTGTGCCTTCACAAAGATGGCTCCCATGGCCCTCGCGAAGATGGCACCCATGACCTCTGGATACACTTGTGCATGGAGGCTTGCGATATCCCACACAGGTCACCTGTGGAGCCCTGGCAAGAGCCACTGACATAAAAGTTGAGTGCCACGGTCACTTTCACGGGTACTGGCAGTGGATGCCCTGCATGTCCTCATGGTGCCAAATCCTACAGCAGGTGGCATATGTGACTGACGAGTTCCCTAGACATGCACAGTCTTCGATGACACTGGTTCTTGGTCATCTGCAGGAATGACAGGTGTCGCCTATAGACCCTGCTCCTAGCAAGATGCCTACAAGCGAAGGCTTGCTGTGGATCTTCAGCTGCCCTCACAGCAGGCCCTTCTGCCTCTTCAACTTGAAGAAGTTGCTCCTCCCTTTGCTGAGACAGATGTCTCTACTGCTCTCTTCTTCTCTGGTCTCTGTAAGCCATGAGGCCTACTGTAAGGAACTTATGTTCTTTACAACAGTCTAACAGAAATAAAAAGATAACTCTTTATTTTCTGTTGGACTATGGTAAAATTACAATGGCTGCAGTTGAAAGATATGTCTACTGGAACAGAATGAGAGATACATACAATGTTGCAATCCTGGAACAGAGTGCGCTATGAAAGACAGGATGGTGCTGGCAAGGAGTCCTGGACCAAGGGAGCTCCCTGACAACAGCATTTTAATTGGCTCCTGACCAGGTGACCAGGTTATGCATGAGAGCAGTGAGCAGAATAGCTCCTAGCCTGAAAGGAACAAGCCTAAAACTTATTTCTCCTGTGTGTGGAAGATCCTAGTAATTCCACAATAATAGCTAGCTGTTTTTTTTTCTCCTCATATCTCTATAACCTGCTCTCTGAAAACCCCTGCAAAAAGGAAAAGGGGAAAACCACTGTTAGAGTCATTGAAAAGCAAGTTCTCAACCAGTGAACTAAATGCTGGAAGACCACCTTGTGTCATCAACAAGAACTGAAAGGAATTTGGAAGACATCGATCAACAACAACCCATCAAATCCTGTACTCCAGATTGGTGCTACTGAACCGTTTTATCCCACCCTTAAAATTGTGCGTGTCCTTTGTCATTAGTTAAAGACAATTTGTTCAATAAACAGCTTTTTTACTTATTAAGTTTACAAACCTGCTGCTTTTATTCTGTTAACATAAATTAAACAATTAGGTAGAATTGGGGCAATCTGATGGCTTGGTCAAACTTTTCACATTTGTCACAGGGAACAGTGGGGCTTAATATTACAGTGCACTATCAATAGCAAGAAATGATGTAGGGTCAGATAATGTAGAATCTGTGTGGGTAGAGTTGAGGAACCGCAAAGGTAAAAAAAAAACATAATGGGATTTATGTACAGGCCTCCGAACAGTAATCAGGATGTGGGGCACAAGATACACCAGGAGATAGAAAAGGTGCATAAGAAAGGCAAGGTTACAGTGATCATGGGGGATTTCAATATGCAGGTAGACTGGGAAAATTAGGTTGGTAGTGGATCCCAAGAAAAGGAATTTGTGGAACGTCTACGAGATGGCTTTTTGGAGCAGCTTGTGGTGGAGCCCCCTAGGGAACAGGCAATTCTAGATTTAGTGATGTGTAATGAGGCAGATTTGATAAGGGAGCTTAAGGTGAAGGAACCCTTAGGAGGAAGTGACCGTAATATGATAGAATTTACCCTGCAATTTGAGAGGAAAAAGCTAGAATCAGATGTAACGGTATTACAATTGAATAAAGGCAACTACAGAGGAATGAGGGAGGAGCTGGCCAGAATTGACTGGGAGATGAGCCTAGCAGGAAAGACAGTGGAACAGCAATGGCAAGAGTTTCTGGGAGTAATTTGGGAGACACAGCAAAAATTCATCCCTAGGAAGAAGAAGCATACTAAAGGGAGGACGAGGCAACCATGGCTGACAAGGGAAATCAGGGACAGTATAAAAGCTAAAGAGAAAGCATACAATGCGGCGAAGAGCAGTGGGAAACCAGGGAATTGGGAAGACAACAAAGATCAACAGAGGACAACTAAAAAAGAAATAAGGAGGGAGGAGATTAAATATGAGGGTAAACTAGCCAGTAATATAAAAGAAGATTGCAAGAGTTTTTTTAGATATATAAAGGGTAAGAGAGAGGCAAAAGTGGACATTGGGCCACTGGAAAATGATGCTGGAGAAGTAGTAGTGGGGAACAAAGAAATGGCAGAGGAACTGAATAGGTACTTTGCGTCAGTCTTCACAGTGGAAGACACGAGTGACTTCCCCAAAGTTCAAGAGAGTCGGGGGGCAGAGGTGAGTATGGTGGCCATTACCAAGGAGAAGGTGCTAGGAAAACTGAAAGGTCTGAAGGTGGATAAAACACCTGGACCAGATGGATTACACCCCAGAGTTCTGAAGGAGATAGCTGAAGAGATAGTGGAGGTGTTAGTGGCAATCTTTCAGGAATCACTGGAGTCAGGGAGGGTCCCAGAGGACTGGAAAATCGCTAATGTAACCCCCCTGTTTAAGAAGGGAGTGAGGCAAAAGACGGGAAATTACAGGCCGATTAGCCTGACCTCGGTCGTTGGTAAGATTTTAGAGTCCATTATTAAGGATGAGATTTCAGAATACTTGGAAGTGCATGGTAAAATCGGGCAAAGTCAGCATGGTTTCATCAAGGGGAGGTCATGCCTGACAAATCTGTTAGAATTCTTTTTAGAAGGTAACGAGTAGGTTAGACAAAGGAGAGCCAATGGACATTTTCTACTTGGACTCCCAGAGGGCCTTTGACAAGGTGCCGCACAGGAGGCTGCTCGGTAAGATAAGAGCCCATGGTGTTAGAGGCAAAGTACTAGCATGGATAGAAGATTGGCTGTCTGGCAGGAGGCAGAGAGTGGGGATAAGGGGTGCCTTCTCAGGATGGCGGCCGGTGACTAGTGGAGTTCCGCAGGGGTCAGTGTTGGGACCACAACTTTTCACTTTATACATTAATGATCTAGATGAAGGAACTGAGGGCATCCCGGCTAAGTTTGCAGATGATACAAAGATAGGTGGAGGGACAGGTGGTATTGAGGAGGCGGGGAGGCTGCAGAAGGATTTGGACAGGTTAGGAGAATGGGCAAAGAAGTGGCAGATGGAATACAACGTGGGGAAGTGTGAGGTCATGCACTTTGGTAGGAAGAATAGAGGCATAGACTATTTTCTAAATGGGGAGAGAATTCAGAAATCTGGAGTGCAAAGGGACTTGGGAGTCCTAGTCCAGGATTCTCTTAAGGTTAACTTGTAGGTTGAGTCAGTAGTTAGGAAGGCAAATGCAATGTTGGCATTTATTTCGAGAGGACTAGAATATAAAAGCAGAGATGTGCTGCTGAGGCTTTATAAGGCTCTGGTCAGACCACATTTAGAATATTGTGAGCAATTTTGGGCCCCGTATCTCAGGAAGGATGTGCTGGCCCTGGAGAGGGGCCAGAGGAAGTTCACGAGAATGATCCCAGGAATGAAAGGCTTAACATATGAGGAACGTTTGACGACTCTGGGTCTATACTCGATGGATTTAGAAGGACAAGGGGGGATCTGATTGAAACTTACAGAATACTGAAAGGCCTGGATAGAGTGGACGTGGGGAAGATGTTTCCATTAGTAGGAGAGACTAGGACCCGAGGGCACAGCCTCAGAGTAAAGGGAAGACCTTTTAGAACAGAGATGAGAAGAAACTTCTTTAGCCAGAGAATGGTGAATCTATGGAATTCATTGCCCCAGAAGGCTGTGGAGGCCAGGTCATTGAGTGTATTTAAGACCGAGATAGATAGGTTCTTGATTGGTAAGGGGATCAAAGGTTACGGGGAGAAGGTGGGAGAATGGGGTTGAGAAACTTATCAGCCATGATTGAATGGCGGAGCAAGCTCGGTGGGCCGAATGGCCTAATTTCTGCTCCTATGTCTTATGGTCTTACTATCCCCAGTGAGTTGTGACAATACTGCTAAATCACCAGGCTCCATGACCCTGATGTTCTTCTCTTGCAGGATGAAAGAGAGAGATGTGTGGGTTAGAATGGGTATAGTTCCTTGGTTAAGTCTAAAAGCCCCTTCACGCATGCAGAGTGCTGGCCACCACTTGGATGGCCAGTGTGTCGTCCGCTCTTTGGCTTTCCAAACCCACACCCACCTCTGCCCGGCTTCACTTGACCGATTGGCGGCAGCTTCGGCCAGTGGACTGCATGCTGTGTTCTCAGCTCAGTCGCAGGCATTCTCCTAACCCACACCTCCACCAGTGACTGTGCCATGGCCAACTTTTGGAAGAGGATTCTACAACTTGCCCAGTCGGCCAATTGCTCTGCTGCCCCCTAAAATGCACAGTCATTTGCAGTTTGCCCCCGAGGGGGCGAACAGTTCTGGAGCATTTGGTGACACTTTCATGCTGTTGCATTGCTTGAGTAGGAAGAAAAGCTTCAGAGGCCCAACTCCAAGCATATCAATAGAGCTGCAGCTGAACAATCTCAGCTGTGAAGGAATGCTCACTTTTGACAAGCTTTTCCAAGTGCATGGCCACTTGCCAGGAAAACAAATGCAAACATGAAAGAAACTCTTGTTGTGGTAACAGACCAGTTGGACACTGAGAGAGTGGAAGCCATTCCTGTTGATGGATCTCACTGGCTGGGTGCCTTGATGGTCACACCGGTGCAATCAATGATGCCCAAGCCTTGGGAAATCCAGTGAAAGAGGCAAAACCAATGCCCACTGTCCCTGCAAGGTTTTCCTGTCATTAAATGTATGTGCTGTCTGGCTCCAGCAAAGAGGGTATCAATGAAAAAGCCAGATGCAATGGTGTGTAGCCACTTTTGAAACGCCACTAATGTGTGGAGCTGATCCTTGGAAGGAGCCAGCAGCAAAGAAATTCAGGACCACAGTGACATTGACAACTATTGGCAAGCACTGCAACCAGTGCTACAAGGTGAGTGGTCTCCAGCAACTAGGGCACAGATCTCTGTTACCACCTGCCTAGTGAGTCACCGATTCTTGGTCATCTCCAGGTAGGTTCATCTTTGCTGGTAGATCTTGCATTAATTCATTGCTCTCTTGCCCTCTTTCCTCTCTCATTTCCTCCTGATATCCAGGATTTTATGCTTCCTGCAGAGGGTGTTGCCCCTCATCGCTATTGGGCTCAAAACCTGACAGTGGTGCCATCATTGTCAGCTGGAGCCTTCCTTTTGAAGAGGGGGCCACCCAATTGCCCTTGGTATCCTTGCCTCCTGCACTTCTGCCCCCGTGACGCCAGCCCCGTTGAAAGTCCAGCACTAAGAGCCTACGCTCCCTGCCACCTAAGCAGTGCCAAGGGCACTCTCTCACCAAGGGGGCAGCCATGACTTGCTTTCCACTCTTTACCCGTCTTCCTCCAGCTAGTCAATCTCAAACAACCTGTTCACCTTAAAACATTTAAAGGTCACTCCTTGATAAGTTTTTAACAAGCTTTGTAACTGATTTAATTGGCCTCAATTTGGGGCAGTGTGAGATTCCAGTCTCGCCTTCCCCTCTCCCTGGTGATTATTGCTGGCACTGGGGTTAGTGCCTTGAAATTGACAGGCTGACCAGCGCTTGGAGAGCCTGTCCACCATTTACAAGGCACAAGTCAGGAGTGTGATGGAATATTCTCCACTTGCCTGGATGAGTGCAGCTCCCACAACACTCAAGAAGCTTGACACTGTCCAGGAGAAAGCAATCCCCTTGATTAGTACCCCATCCACAAACATTCACTGCTCCCACCACTGACACACAGTAGCAGCAGTGTGTACCATCTACAAGATGCACTGCAGGAATTCACCAAGGCTCCTTAGACAGCACCTTCCAAACCCATGACCACTACCATCTAGTAGGACAAGGCCAGAAGATAGATGGGAAGATCCCCTCCAAGCCACACACCAGCCTTACTTGGGAATATATCGCCATTCCTTCACTGTCGCAGGGTCAAAATCTGGAACTCCCTAACAGCACTGTGGGTGTACCTACACCACATGGACTGCATTGGTTCAAGAAGGCGGCTCACCACCACCTTCTCAAAGGCAATTAGGGATGGGCAACAAATACTTGCCTAGCCAGCGAAGCCCACATAACATGAATGAATTTTTAAAAAGTTTTGGGGCCCCGAGCTTCTGTTCCTGACTTTAGCAGCCCCTGAAAATTCAGCTGCTGGTGTTAGCATGCCAAGGATCTATGCACAGCCTGATGCCATTGCACACAAGGGTGGCCATCAGGATAAGGGCAATGATTGGTCTGTGTCTCCCCCCTTTGTCTAGAGATTCGTGCATGGTGTCCCTGCGTACATGGTCCAATTTTGATTTTCAGATAAAATGGATAATGCCTCAGCTGAGCACTGTGATACAGGAGCAGGGTATAGGTCAGACTGCACCTAATATGCAGGTGTGGCAAGGCAGCCTTATCCTACAGAATTAATGAAAGTTGCATCTAATGAGCACATAAAATGTTGTTACGAGCACTTTAAAGAGCAAACTATCATCATTGATGGTGAAGGGGAATGGCCAAGCAAGCTGTACATCCTTTTATTGCAATGACCTCTCGTGTAACATAATTCAATTACGGTTTACTTTGGCAATAAGATTTAAGAATTGATCCTTAGATTCTGTGGGGGGAGTTTTCAACTTCAATTAAGACATTGCATGTTGCCCATTATACATCTGCCCATCTCCCACTTTTCTTTTCAATTAAACTCTTAGGAAAGGGAAATTGGGCAGGATGTTTACTGAACAGCATGGTTGTTGGCATCAGTTTTCCGTCCCTGCCCAAGTTGAAAGATACGCCCAGGGCAGGATTTTCAGGTCGTCGGGCGGGCAGGCCCGGGAGCGGCCGGGACATGGCCCACTGCCCATGATTGAACTCTGAATGTAACTTCACGCTGGTTGGCCAATTAATGGCTAACCAGTGTGAAATGGGCACTCAGAGGCTCAGTGCTGCTGGGGTGGGGGCGGGAGGCGGGCCAGCGCAAAAGTCTGCGCATGTGCGGGGGAGCACGCACTGAAAGCTCCCTGAAGGCAGGGAGCTGCCTCAGGGAGCCGAAGGATTTTAAAATCAAAATGAAAGATTTGGAAAATTGGAATTGGGAGTCCCCACATAGGACTCTCATGAACAGAAACGTAATAAAAATGATGTCGGTAACCTCATCCCGCTCATGGATGAAGTTTCCTAAAAAATGCAATGGCCGCCGGGCCAATTCTCCCACCCGCCAACCCTATTGCTGGGCAGTCAGTGAAAAATACATGTTAATTAATTGATTAATGGCCTTAATAGGCCTTATAATTTTCTGCGGGCGCGCTGCCGTCCCTTGTGCACGCCCGCCCGCCGACCGAAATATCAAGCAAGTGCGCGATGATGTCGGGACACTCGCCCGACGTCATCGTGTGCTATTTCACGCTCGGGTGGGTTGGGTGCCCTCCTGCACACCAAGTGGAAAATCCTGCCCTCATTGTTTTCAGAACAGGTAACCTCATTTTCATTTAAACAGCGGGATATTTCTGAAAGGAAAATGGCAATTGGATCTCAGCAGGCTATTTCTGAAAGAAGCAATTGCTTAAAGACAGTCCCCCGGTTAAAGCGTTAAATCTGTCAACAGTCAGGTTTTCTTCCATTTGTTTGGTTTTGTACAAATCATCACCTGCACTTTTGGCTCCATATTCTGGTTAATGATATTCTGACAGTCAACCATTCAGCCCAGTTTCTGCAAAGATGTTTTGTTAAGCTTAAAGTCTAATAGGATATCATCTTTGCACTAGAGATAATGAAATGAAACTTTACAAAGCGTATCCAGTATTTTTTTTCGACCAGGAGGGCCTAGGGTCTCATGAGATGGACGTAGAGGGAAGTAGAAGCCATCAAACATAGTTTATGAATTAGCCAAAAAAGTTGTTAGGTTTAGCTTACAGTCACTATTTTTTTTTATTCATTCATGGGATGTGGGCTTCACTGGCTGGGCCAGCATTTATTGCCCTTCCCTAGTTGCCCTTGAGACATCAGAATACAGTGTGCCAGACTTCCACAGTGGCTTAGCCAACTTATTCAGGAAGTATCTGACCTGGCCTGGCCGGCACATTTGTGCTGAGTCGGTTGACCATTATGACCGAGTGCTACAATTGGCCTTAACACACTGGCTATAGGGAATAGCAAATTGGCAGTAAGCGTGGGAGGATGTTGGAGGGCAGGATTGGGCTCAGCTGTGAAGCGTCTCCAGCATTCCTCCCATTGATCAAATAGTCCATCAATACTCATTGCCAAGGAACTGACATGAGGAATTTTAAGGTTACAGACGGACATCTGGTGCCCACAGAACCATGCCACAGTAGAGAATCAATACCGTGACAGACTGCAGGAGGAGGGGGAGCAAACTAAACTAATACTGAAACTGTCCCTTTACGGTGGGGTGCCTGTGTTTCCCATTGGACAGGAGTGTTTGGTTTACACTGTTTATATGAAAGTGTGAGATCGAAGAAACCCAAGACCTTTGAGCTTCTGCCTTGTGTGCATCAGGCACCATTATTAAAGATTATAAATCGTCATGGTCCTTTTAACCAACTGTTTGAGACTTCGGTAGGCCCTCTCAACCAGGGAGGTTGCGGTTGGAATGTGTGCTTTCAACAAAAGAGCATTCCATTCCCATAGCACCTCTCTTAACATTCTGGGATGATTTATTGAAACATTAAAATGTTGTTGGACAGCACTTTTTCCATACTGAGAACCTTCCTATGTATCCAGACTATTTGACTAACATCTCATAGTTCTAGAATACAAAATTAACCAGGGTCATTACCTGTTCTCTGTTCAATTTTAATCATGCTCTGGAACCTTCATACTATCACGGTGGTGTTTTAATATTTATAGCAATTTAGATTATCATGGTTATGATTAATTTGTAACTAAACAGATAATTTTATGAGGTTCTACTATGACTTAGAGCCTCACTAATCTATCCGTTAGATAATAATATTTCCACTTAGACCAGGAATGACTGCCAGCAATATTAATGAATGGAAGTTTATTGCATTCGTATGACATTACTTTGATCACTATTTTCACCTTTTTAAAATATGTTACTTAATACTTCCATTAGAACAGCAGATAGGAATATCACATGTATATATTTAATGTTCATTCAATATTGTCAACAGCATTTTTTAGCCTATAATATCATGAGATAGTCTCCTTCTCGTCCATTGTAATAATGTCACAAGTTGTACAAAGATGCCTTTTCGTAACTGAGTTTTCAGAATTGGTCAAAATTTGGATACTCATAAAAATAGTATTTTTGGACACTGTCAGACTACCTGAGTGCAGCAATCCATTCAATAGAATCCTAGAGTACCTGTCCAACAGTCTATTTGTCAATTTGGGTATTTTTTACTTCAGCATATGTCCACTGGATATGTGTCCAATTTCTTTGCAGTCTGGTATCTGATTTTCTGGATCAGAGAAACTATTCCAATAGCATACCTGCAACTATTTTCGTACATTGGAAAGAAAGAACCATATAGTGCCTTTCATGTCTTCAGCCAATCAATTGCTTTCAATTTGTATGTGCTGTTGTTTTCTGTGAGCAATTTGCACAAAGCAATGTCCCACAAATAGCAAAAATAACTGGCTGGTTAATCCAATTTGGCCATGTTAATTGAAGGACGAATGTTGGTGAGGACATTGGAAAAAATGCATGCTTCACCCTATAAGTGCCATAGGATCTTTTAAATCCACTTGAGCAGGCAGATGGGGACTTAGTTTAACATTTCAACTAGCATTCAGCACCTCTGGCAACGCAGTACTCCCTACAATAAAGAGCTTAGCTGGGGTGAGATCTGAGTCTACAACTTCAGAATCACAGAATCACAGAATCACAGTGCAGAAGAGGCCCTTCAGCCCATCGAGTCTACACTGACACGTGAGAAACACCTGACCTACCTACCTAATCCTATTTACCAGCACTGGGCCCATAGCCTTGAATGTTATGATGTGCCAAGTGCTCATCCAGGTACTTTTTAAAGGATGTGAGGCAACCCGCCTCCACCACCCTCCCAGGTAGTGAATTCCAGACCGTCACCACCTTCTGGGTAAAAAGATTTTTCCTCACATCCCCTCCTAAACCTCCTGCCCCTCACCTTGAACTTATGCCCCCTTGTGACTGACCCTTCAACTAAGGGGAACAGCTGCTCCCTATCCACCCTGTCCATGCCACTCTTAATCTTGTACACTTCGATCAGGTCACCCCTCAGTCTTCTCTGCTCCAACGAAAACAACCCAAGTCTATCCAACCTCTCTTCATAACTTAAATGTTTCACCCCAGGCAACATCCTGGTGAATCTCCTCTGCACCCCCTCCAGTGCAATCACATCCTTCCTATAATGTGGCGACCAGAATAGCACACAGTACTCCAGTTGTGGCCTCACCAAGGTTCTATAAAACTCCAACATGACCTCCCTATTTTTGTAATCTATGCCTCGATTGATAAAGGCAAGTGTCCCATATGCCTTTTTCACCAGCCCACTAACACATCCCTCTGCCTTCAGAGATCTATGGACACACACGCCAAGGTCCTGTTGTTCCTCAGAACTTCCTAGTGTCATGCCGTTCATTGAATACTCTCTTGTCAAATTACTCCTTCCAAAGTGTATACCTCACACTTTTCAGCGTTAAATTCCATCTGCCACTTATTTGCCCATTTGACCATCCCGTCTATATCTTCCTATAGCCCAAGACACTCAACCTCACTGTTAACGACCCGGCCAATCTTTGTGTCATCCACAAACCTACTAATCCTACCCCCCACATAGTCATCTATGTCGTTTATATAACTTATAAATAATAGGGGACCCAGCACAGATCCCTGTGGTACGCCACTGGACGCTGGCTTCCAGTCACTAAAGCATCCTTCTGTCATCACCCTCTGCCTCCTACAACTAAGCCAATTTTGAAACCACCTTATCAAATTACCCTGTGTCCCATGTGCATTTGCCTTCTATATAAGTCTCCCATGTGGGACCTTGTCAAAGGCTTTGCTGAAATCGATTAAACTACATCAACTACACTACCCTCATCTACACACCTGGACACCACCTCAAAAATTTCAATTAAATTTGTTAGGCATGACCTCCCTATGACAAAGCCATGCTGACTATCCCTGATCAAAACTTGCCTCTTCAAGTGAAGATAGATACTCTCCTTCAGAAATTTCTCCAATAGTTTCCCTGCCATTGACATGAGACTCACTGGTATGTAGTTCCCTGGCTTACCTCTACAACCCTTCTTAAATAGCAGAACCACATTAGCTATTCTCCAGTCCTCTGGCACCTCCCCCGTGGCCAGAGAGGAATTAAAAATTTGGTTCAGAGCCCCTGCGATCTCCTCCCTTGCCTCCCTCAGCAGTCTGAGACACAATTCATCTGGACCTGGAGATTTGTCCACTTTTAAGCCTGCCAACACCTCCAATACCATGACACTCCCTATATCAATTTGCTTAAGAATCTCGCAGTCTGTCTCCCCGAGTTCAGTACCTTCATCCTCATTTTCTTGGGTGAAGACAGCTGTGAAGTATTCATTCAACAGTCTAGCGATGTCCACCCATAGATTGCCCCCTTGGTCCCTTATGGGCCCTACTCTATCCCTGGTTATCCACTTCCCATTGATATACTTATAGAATATCTTGGGATTTTCCCTACTTTTACCAGCCAGAGCTTTCACATATCCCGTCTTTGCCCTCCTAATTGTTTTCTTAAGCTCCACCCTACACTTCCTATACTCCACTAATGCCTCTGCTGATTTCCTTCCCTTGTACCTACTAAAAGCCTCTCTTTTCCTTCTCATCGGAACTGAATATCTCTGGTCATCCATGGTTCTCTGGGCTTGTTACTCCTTCCTATCACCCTAGATGGAACATTTTGAGCCTGTACCCTCCCCATTTGCTTTTTGAACACCCCCGCACTGCTCCTTTGTAGATTTCCCCACAAGTAACTGTTCCCAGTCTACCTTGGCCAGATCCTGCCTTATTTTACTAAAGTCCACTCTTCCCCAATCCAAAACATTTTTTCGTAACTTGTCTATTTCTTTGTCCATAACAAACTTAAACAGTACCATGTTGTGGTCGCTATCGCTAAAACGCTCACCCACCACCACCTCAGCCACCTTGTCCGGCTTCATTCCCCAGAATTAGGTCTAGCACTGCGCCGTCCCTTGTTGGACCCTCTACATATTGACCTAAAAGGTTCTCCTGTACACATTTCAAGAAATCCACTCCATCCAAGCCCTTAACACTATGTCTATCCCAATTAATTTTGGGAAAGTTGAAATCACCAAATATAATTACCCTATTGTTATTGTTTTTACACACCTCCGCAAATTGTGCACATATTTGCTCCTCAATTTCCCACTGACTATCTGGGGGTCTATAATAAACACCTAACAATGTGGCTGTCCCTTTTTTATTCCTAAACTCTACCCACAAAACTTCATTCGATGCCCCCTCCAAGATATCATCTCTCCTTACTGCAATAACTGACTCCTTAACTAATAATACATCGTCTGCTCCTCTTTTACCCCCTCCCCTGTCTCGCCTGAAGATTCTATATCCTGGAATGTTGAGCTGCCAACCCTGCCCTTCACTCAACCGCGTCTCTGTGATGTCTACTATATCACAATTCCACGTGTCAATCCTCACCCTTAACTTATCCGTTTTACCTGTAGTACTCCTGGCATTAAAGTAGAGGCCATCCAGCCTTGCCTTACTCCCTTGATGCTTAATGCAGCTGTACTCCCTCTGACTTGATTGTTTTACTGTATTATGATGTGTCCCGATTCTGCTATATTCGGTGTCCCCTCCCCCTTCCTCTCAGAGTCACTCCTGAGCAAAGCTGACACTTACTGGTAGAAAGCCAGTGGGAGTTCCCCAAACTATCATCATATCTTTGGTTGGAAAGCTGACAGTGGGAAGAAATTATTGGGCATCAGTAAGGCCTAGTCTGAATTAAAGGCTCAGAAACTTGTGTGAGTGTTGTGACTTGGCTTGTTCTCCAATTGTTTATCATTCGGGAAACCTCTCACCTCTACTTGGTACTTTTATAGGTGGCCTTCCAAGAACAGGACCTCAACCATTGAACTTGGCATTCACCTTGAGTGAATATTGTTTGCAAAATATCAAAGTATCTGCAAAATTGTGATATTTGGTCCAAACAAATATTCTAGAACAGTGAATTTTGTTTTCATTCTCAATGTTACAGAAAAATTACAGGAAAAATCTGTTAAAATCAGCTTTTCCAATTTATCCTGAGAATTCCATTTAATTTTGCCATCTTTTTGCAAGCTATTTCCCCTACTCTTTTAAGTTTCAATCCTTCCCCCATTCTCACATCCTATATATATATTTATATACACAGAGAGGAAGGTGTGCTGTGAATTGGCTCACTCTTGTATCTGCCATTCTCTTCCTTATGATTCCACAGATGGCCTGCACAACATCAGGATGCCAGAGGTGAATTGCATTGGACAGCCATTGTACATCCACTTTGACTGACATGACCAACATTTAATATTTTTGTGATTCAGCTAACATTAAAAATCATATTTATTCTCAAACTTCTTTGGGAAGTGGAAAAGCAGACCCTAGTTTGCAGCAGCAGTTTGGTACAATAACATGTTCCAACTGGCTGATATCAACATACTGTCTTATTGGTTAAAAGTGTGACAGAGATTAATTTGAAGAATGAAAAATAAAAGGCATGTGCTGATTTGCAATGTGACATTAGTGAAAAGGAAACATCAATCATTATTATCTTTCCAGGAAGATTAGCTGGGAAAGAATGACAATTATGTTTTTTACATTTTGACCAACAGACTGCAGTGAAGGATTGTGCAATGCTATTAAACTTTGTCTTATTCTGCCACGTTGAATTTATTGAGCTGAACAGTTTGCCGAAATGTTAAGTCTGACATTTTGACAAATACACAGTGCTTAGTTCAGCCAACAAATATACATTGACCTAATGTCTCTCTGTCTCTCTCACACACAAATTTGCACGCACATCAGATTATGAGTATGACTGTTAAAGGGATACTGCTCTAACCTTTGACTATATTTGATAAAATATAATTTGCAGTTTGGTTTATTATGGGAAAGCACTTCTTAATTTGTATTTTTTATCATTGCTTTTTCATAAGCTACCTCTACTTCTTAACCCTGGGGAAGTCAGTATCTAGGTGTTAGCAAGTATAACTGTAGCAAATGGACAGCCAGGGTGCCTCTCATTTTATATTACTCTAAGGTCATGTACATATTTTGTCTTGGACACTGGTTCCATGTTTTAAAGTTCTGCAGTCTTACCACCAAAGTTAACAGACCCTACACTGTGCGAATTGGAAATGGCTTAATCTGACTCAACCAGGAAGCTTTCAAAAGAGAAACAGAAGTAGGAGGAAAGAAACATTTGCAGCCAGAAAGGCCAAAGTTCTACATCTCAAGGGAGCCTATGAAAATGGACTGGAAAAGACCAAATTGGTCATTTAGCCTGTCCCAGCCAGAATTAGTGTGGCCTGTCTGCCACCACTCTCCTGGCCACCTGAGAGGTAAAAGAAAACAGAGAAAAAACCTTCAGCTGAAATAGAAAATAAAACTCTGGACAATTACTCTCTGATCCCTGAGGCAATCAAGGAAGTTTCACTGATTACAGCTATACTTCAGCTACTTTATATAGCTTGAGCTGTTTCCCAGCTCCCTTTAGAAGCCTCGCAGAGAGATCACCATTGTTCACCAATTATATAACTGATTTGAACTTGGGAGTCAGGAATACCTTTTCAAAATTTGTGGATGAATTGGGGGAGTAGTTAGCAAAGAGGAGGACTGGAGCAAATTGCAGATTTGTCATGTAATTGGCAAGTTCAGTATAGATAAAAGTGAAGTGGTGCATTTTGGTGGAAGAATAAGGAGGCCACATATTCCTCGAAAAGTAAGATTTAACTTGGAAGAGAGCTCACGTTTGGGCACAGGTGGGAATGGGTTAAATCCAGCAAAAATGATGGCACACAGGCAAACGTTTAACATGAGCACATTAGGCTGGATGTATGCAACCCCCGTCATACTATTTAAGGCAGCAGACATGTTGGCATCCAGAGTCTCCACCACCACGGTCAACGTCTGTATGGACTTATTTGATTGAGTTTATGAAGGTGATGAGTACATTTACTCACTGTTGAAATCATATGAATTTATCTGAGAGTTCTATGACATGGCTCACAGATATTGAATTGTGTCACCAGGTATTGAGAACTCCCTAATTCACCATCTCCAATGGCCAGAGCCACTGGAACACTACTGATTCCCACTGCTTCCTCCTCTGCAGTGGTGGCACTCCCCTCCGCCACCCCAACATGCGAGGACACCACGCCTTTAACATGAAACCACAGGAACATTGTGGAGCAAGCCATCAGCAATCTGAAGCATCGTTTCCACTGTCTAGACTGGTTGGAGGGAACCCTTTAGCATTCACCAGAGCAGGCATCCCAAGTTTATGGTGGCTGCTGCATCCTCAACAACTTCACAGGGTGCAGCCCATGCCACCAGGCCTTTGGAGGCCACCTTGGGAGAAGGAGCCAAAAAAGGAGGAGGAGGAAGAGGAGACATTACTGACATCCTTCGCTCCAGAGAGCTGTCTGTGAGCAACCAAGTCTCAGCGTTCTCCAAAAATCTCATTCCATTATCACCACTGCTCTATAATTCCACATCTTTTCATCCATCTGCTATGAGCTATCACAGCATCTTCTTGGCCAAAATCCTGAAATAAAAGCCACCAACAACAAAAAGATCATTCCATAACAACTCTATCCAAGAGCATACCCAATAACACAAACGTCACTGAGCTAATCGCCATTATGTATTCCCTTATTGTCTGCCTTGAGCGTGCCTTTGCCTGTCCTAATGCTCCTCTGTAGTTCTGCCTCAGTGGCTGCAGCATGGTTAGTGGAAAACTGCTGACTTCCATTGGGGGAGAGTGCAGGTGCATCTTGAAGGACTATCTCGAGCAGCTCAGGGTCCTGACAGTCTGGCTTTGGACTTCATCAGACTGGGCTGACTGGTTGACAGGCACTGGCACTGATGGAGTGGCAGTGGTAGGAGGATGAATGCTGTCGTCCTGAGAAAGGACAGCAGGTCTGTGCTCTATGGAACCACTGACACTACCCACCCCCTGGCAGGGCTTCAGCAATCCTGGTAATCTGTTAGAGGGCAGATTGCTAGATTACTGAAAGAGCCTGAAAACCCCTTTGAGCACTGGGATCTAAATCTACAGATGGGCTGGTGATGGTGTAGTGGTATTGGCGCTGGACTAGTAATATAGAGAGCCAGGACATTGCACCGGGGACTGGGTTCATAACCCACTACTGCAGATGGTGGAATTTGAATTCAATGAAAATCTGAAATTAAAAGTCTAATGATGACCATGAAACCTTTGTTGGTTGTTATAAAAACCCATCTGGTTCACTAAGGTCCTTTAGGGAAGGAAATCTGCTGTCCTTACCTAGTCCGGCCTCATGTGACTCCAGACCCAAAGCAAATGCTCTTTGAAATAGCCTAGCAAGCCACTCAGTTGTAACAAACCACTACAAAGCCTCAAAAAAGGAATGAAAATGGACAGACCACCCGGCATCAACCTAGGCACCGGAAACGACAACAGCAATCTCAGCCTGTCGACCCTGCAAAGCCCTCTTTACTAACATCTTTTGGGGGGCTAGCCCCAAAATTGGGAGAGCTGTCTCACAGACTAGTCAAGCAACAGCCTGACATAGTCATCCTCTTGGAATCATATCTTACAGATAGTGTCCCAGACTCCACCATCACCAACCCTGGGTATATCCTGACCCACCGGCAGGACAGACTCAGCAGAGGTGATATACAGTTGGGAGGGAGTTGCCCTGGGAGTCCTCAACATCGACTCTGGACCCCATGAAGTCTCATGGCATCAGGTCAAACATGAACAAGGAAACCTCCTGCTGATTACCATGTACTGCCCTCCCTCAGCTGATGAATCAGTGCTCCTCCATGTTGAACACCACTTGGAGGAAGCACTGAGGGTAGCAAGGGTGCAGAATGTACTCTGGGTGGGGACTTCAATGTCGTGGGTTTAGAAAGTGCTGTCTAAGGAGCCTTGGTGAATTCCTGCAGTGCATCTTGTAGATGGTACACACTGCTGCTACTGTGCGTTGGTGGTGGAGGGAGTGAATGTTTGTGGATGTGGTTGGTGCCAATCAAGTGGGCTGCAGTTATGCCTGTCCACTTCTGCTCTGCTCCCTCTTATTGTCAGTCATCTTGTTCTGCAAGAGGGAGGGCAGAATGTGTTGCAATGTGTTTGGGTGATGTACCTGCCGTATCTGAATAGCCGGAGCTATGCAAAAGCAGAAAGAGAGGTGCGTTTGAGGCTGGCAGCATTGGAAGGTGTGCGAGGGTGAGGTAGAGTAATTGAACATACCCTCCCCAGCTGCCTGCTTCCATCCGCTTCTCAGGGTTTGCCTTGAGTGCCTCATGGCCCCCTGTGGAAACATTGCTTCTCTTCTCCTTTCCAATTCTTGTCCTAAAGCTTCCAGCATTGCATTGAAAAACCTGCGAGCCCTCTATCTTTACTGTCGCTGCATTTGGCGTACTTCTCCCTGTAGCCAATTCCTCCACAATCAGCAGCAGCTTCTATGTAATGAGTGTAGCTCCCTGTTAAGCGAGACAAGCTGCCTTTAAGAGGTGTAGCTGAGCTGAGATATGTGCTAAGCACACATGCTGCTGGCCCCCCTGTTGAGTATGCAGCCAGTCATCAGCACATTGTGTGCTGGGCTGCACATTGAATTACTGAAATGAGGAGGCAGTATGAAGCTTGCATGTTGCCTACCTCAGCCGGACCGGGCAGGGAGTGATCTTGAATCAGGACCCACATGTCCAAAAATGGGAGTATCTAAATATTTTCCCCAAATGTTTTGACTCTCCCCTACTCTGCACTTGTTTCATGTTGCATTTATCCATGTTGAAAGACATTGATCACACTTTCCCCCATTGTACGCAGACCAGTCTAAAATCATTTAAAGTCCCAGGGGTCGATTTTAACTTTTAGGTGTTGTATATTTTATATCTCAGCACTATGCAGAGATGACAATAGTCTCTATGCGTGTAACAGGTATTATTTACATGCTTTAAAATGTGTGATCCATGCTAACAGCTCTAGCTTTCAAGAACTTCCAGTTTGTTTACTGAGTCCACACCCAGGCTTAACTAATCAAGCACAGTGACCATCACTAGCAAACAGAATCACATAATCAAAAACAGAACAAGTGAACACTACATTAGATGATTGACTGGCAGAGCATGCTGGCTGGCTGTCGATTCCAGGAGTTAAGAGGTTCCCATGATTTAAATTTGACATGGAAGCTGCAGGGTTCAAAAAGGTGCCCCAGTGCAACTGACCAGATTAAACTATTCTGATTAGGCTGAACTGCCACTAGCAAAGTCAATAACAATAATGACAATAACATACCAGCAAGGTGTGCAGCAGGGCTCGGGATTGCGATGGGTGTCGAGTTTCCATGCCACTTTAGTTCCCTTTCAAAATGGAAACCGCCATATCAGCAATTATATTGGAACACTAATGCTCCCGAACCCATTCTAAGACTGTGACTATCTTGTTACTGTCAGGTGAAGGCAGTGGAAACTGACCTCATAATTTTCACACACATCATTGTGTCATCAGCAAACTTGAGTTTGGATCTCCCAGATGTATTCACCTAAATCATTGGAAAAGATGGTGAAGAATAACGGTTGCAGCATGGATCTTCATGGGACTCCACTATTTAATGAACACACACAGAGTTGCTACCCCCGACAACATTTAGCCTATGCAAATATGCTGTTTCAAATTACTCGGATTTGGAAAAATTCTGCTTTTATTTCACTTCATCCTGCTCTGGGTGACTGTATCAACTGAAAAGTCAGTTAAAATAGAAAAACATTGGCAATATATCCACATATCATTTAGTGAATTAAGTATTCAAAATGTACTATCTCTTTCAAAACTAGGGATGCAGATAACCCACAAGCAATTGGAAAAACTTTAAAAGAACCATGGACAATTATGTGATTGTATCAAATCTCATTAAACTGCAAAAGATGGCAGAATTGCCACTTTAATTACCAGAAAGGGGCCAAGAGATGCTGAAAATTCTTGATGGCTTACCATTTGAGGCAGATGAGGATGGGGTTGTATAGGGGCTATTGTTATCAAGGTGTAATACTTCTGTTTGTGGTAACTAATAAACCTTGTGAATATAATGCCCACAAAATACCTGGGGCCAGAGTAAGCAAGTCAAATATATGGTTCACGGCTGGATATGAGCTCGATCAAGACTCCATCCATTTGATCTGACAAATTCAGATTTAAGGGGGCATGTGAACGGATCTTCCATCCACACTCCTGTACTGAACATTGTGCTATCATCAATGGGATGCAATATTTGACCTTGAACAAGAATGGGTAGGGTTCTATTCCACTGCATTTACTTGGGCAGACTGGAGCCTAAGGAATGTCCAGACCTATATCTTAAGGCCAAGGTCCTGATGTATCAATTGCATCACATTGCTGCACCTTAGCTGATATAGGTGAGTATAGGATCTAAAGAAAGTCCACTCAGAATCGGAATAATTATTGATGTTAAGAAAATACTTTCACATGAACCGATATTGAAGCTTGCAGTGACAGGCATAAAAAAATTAATTGACAGCAATGCAGTTAAAAGAAATAAATACACAGGAGAAAAGTACACAGGAAAATCACAGCATGACCACGGCTGTTAATCCCGAGAAATTCCAAAAAGACACTGCAAATTCTGTGAAGAATGTCAAAGAATGAAGCTTGTTTTAGTTGGGGTCAGAAGTGTAACACATGTAGAGAACAGACCATTTCTCAGCTCAGTCTCCAAAATTTAGAATTAGAACAGCGGAAAATCCTGTAGAGAGAGTTAATTTTGAATCAGATGAAAATCTCATTCTCTTGCTTGAAGTTGCTGGCTGTGTACAAGACCAATATGCTAGCCAATTTGCCAACATGTTCATAAACAGCTAATAAGTCATCTTTTAGCTCACCTTTGTTAATACTGTTATTGTTTTACTTGAGAATTAATACCCAAGACTGTTTGGTGATCCAAGTTGATCACAGTTCCAGCACTTCACTACCCATTTTGAACAAAAAAGAAATTAGTTTTAATACATTGTATGAAAAATATGAAGTACATTGTTCATTAAAAATTAAAACAGAAAATCCCGAAAACGCTCAGAAGGTTAGATAGCATCTGTGGAGAGAGGAAGGTAAGATTAACCTTTAGGTTGTGTTATGTCTTGTGGATCCTAGTTGCACGCTTGTTGTAAGTGGTGGCCGAGTTGGTATTATAGATAGATGTATAAATAAATCCTTTGGCCTGAAAATCCACTGTTTCTTCCCCGCGGTTGGATTATGGCAGAGTGCTTTGCCAGGTCAATAATCCTATACCGAATTACAGGAATGGGATCATAGCAACTGGATAAAAGAAATGATAGTGTCAAAGCAACTATATGTTGCTCTCTCAATAGAGAGGCACATGGTCAGGAGAAAACCCACAAACAATGGGTGGTGGTGGGGGGGTGGGGTGGTGTAAGGTCTATTGGCATCACAGGAAAACCATTCAGGACGACATGATTTTATTGGAAGCTATGAACCGTCACCAAAAAGATTGAATTTAGAACAAAATCAAATTCACCCATAGTGAAAGCTGAATATATAATTCCTTTAAAAATTATCCCATCTTGCAATATCCCTTTTGACAAGTTAAAACTTGTAAGGGATTTTCTGGGAGGCCATAAGGGACTAAAAAAGCCCATATTTGTTACATTCCTATCCGAACAGGATAACATTTCAACTCGACTGCAACCCCACAACCTGATTGTTTAAAATATCTGACAGGTTAACTTGTTAAATACTAGCCAAAACTGGACTTTTGACTTCACAGGGCTTTATAACATTGAACCATAACATCAAAATATTTTCTGGCCAATAGTTGTTTTAAAAAATGTCACAAATAATTAATACAAATACTGTTTCCTTTTTAACTGTAAAGATTTATAATGCACTGTGACTGATTGCCAGGTCTTTTCATTACACTGGGCCCCACTTCCACTAGCATCAGGTCATGCTGGAATGCTTACATGTCCTGGGATGATGTCATCATGCCAGTGCCACTTCTTTCAATTATGACATATATAAGCCCCCACATCTGGCCAAATTTTTTGGGCAATGCTCTGCTCCCCTATAAAAAGTAGATTCGCTGGGATCGCTTTCACTTTACCAGCTACAGGAAGTTTCTCAAAGGGAGAAAAGAAATTTCTACGTTCCTTCCTGCATTTTCATGTTAACTTGGCTGGTTCATATTCCACATTGTTTTGCTGGGAATCCTCCATTCTTACGTTCTTATTTTTCTTTTGGCTGCATTTGCTGCCAATGCCATGCATAGTTATACCGTTTTACTCCATGACGTTGCCAGCGACGGAGTTCCTATCTTTACTGATTGGTCCTACGGTCAAAGTCTCCATTCACTGGTGCAAAATAATCATAACAAAGTAATTGGGACACACAATAGCAGCAGGGCAATAAAATCAGGATGTGCCAGGTCAGAATCAGCTCTGCAATTAAGATTGCAGGACATTAGATATCGTATAAACACATACAATGAATGGAGAGGGATATACGAATAACTCCCTGTGTCGAGGGCAGCATCTTTAAATAATTTCCTGTGGCTGCTTCTCTTAGGATCCCATTTTTACCAATCTGCGCAACATCATTGGCTTACCGTGGTTAAATAAATCAAATCCATACACTCGTCAAGAAACGAGATCTAAAAAGGTCATAAGCGTTACAGTGTTAAATTTCTATCTAAAGCTTTCTGGCAGGCTAGGGCACAGTGAAGTAATGTCATTGGTTTTCTGCACATGCATGGACCAGTGCACATGCGCAGACGGATATTGGAAACCATCGTTGTAGCCATCTTGCTTTGACAGGAGACACAGTGTTTTCTTTTCCAAACCAATGTTTTTCGTCAATATTTTTTTGTGATTGACTTGAAATGGCACATTGCAGAGATGAGGATGGATATCCCTTTGAAAAATGCACGGTATCATTAAAATGGAGATGAGATGCTTATGAGAGATTAACAAATGCGTATGTGATAAATATTGAGGCATTTTAGTCAGGACCATGATTACATATAGAGCTGCAGCTAGACATTGCAGAGTGCTATAAATGGCACCTTAGCTACACAAGATAGCTGTGCTATCTGGTGCCCAATCATCACTGCATATCTTCTAAATCAGGAATGGTTCTTCTGTAGAAGTTAAGGGTAACACAGTGCAAAGCTTTTAGTACATGTCTCCAAGTCACCCCGGGTGACAACTTTGACAACAGACAACAACAACTTCCATTTATATAGCACCTTTAGTGTGGGAAAACATCCCAAGGTGCTTCACTGCAGCATTATGAAACAAAATTTTGGACCAAGCTACATAAGTAGATACAAGGATAAGCGGCCAACGTGGTAGGTTTTAAAAATAATCTTAAAGAAGGAGTGAGAGGCAGAGGCCTTTAGGGTTGGAAGTCCAGAGTCTAATGGCTAGGCAGCTGATGGCTTGGCTGGTAATGGAAGTGACAAGAAGGATTGATGAAAGTAGTGCAGTGGATGTTGTGTACATGGATTTTAGCAAGGCATTTGACAAGGTCCCACATGGCAGATTGGTCAAGAAAGTAAAAGCCCATGAGATTCAGGGTAATGTGGCAAACTGGATAAAAGGTTGGCTTTGTAACAGAAAACAAAGGGTAATGGTCGATGGATGCCCTTATGAATGGAAAGTTGTCTCAAGTGGTGTTCCACAGGTCTCGGTGTTGGGACCCTTGCTGTTTGTGTTATATATTAACGATTTGGATGTGAACGTGGGGGGCACGATTGGGAAATTTGCAGATGATACAAAGATTCGCCAAGTAGTGGATAGTGTAGAGGATAGCCATAATCTCCAAAACGATATAGATGGGTTGGTGGAGTGGGCAGTAAAGTGGCAGATGGATTTTAACATAGAGAAGTGTAAGGTCATACATTTAGGGAGGTCAAACAGTTACAGGGATTACACAATAAATGGGAATATACTAAGAGGGGTAGATGAAGTGAGAGATCTTGGCGTACAAGTACACAGGTCCCTGAAGGCAGCAGTTCAAGTAGACAAGGTTGTAAAGAAGGCATATGGAATGTTCTCCTTCACTGGCAGAGGAATAGAATATAAAAGTAAGGATATAATGTTGGAATTGTATAAAACACTGGTGAGGCCACAACTGGAGTATTGTATGCAGTTCTGGTCACCACATTACAGGAAGGTTGTAATAGCTCTGGAGAGAGTGCAAAGGAGGTTTACAAGAATGTTGCCAGGGTTAGAAAAGTGTAGCTACGAAGAGATTATTTTCCTTAGAACAAAGAAGGCTGAGAGGTGACTTGATTGAGGTGTACAAAATTATGAGGGGAATAGATAGAGTGGACAGGATAAAATTGTTTCCCTTGGTGGAGAATTCTAGAACCAGGGGACATAGATTCAAGATAAGTGGCAGAAGGTGTAGGGGGGACAAGAGGAAGAACTTTTTTACGCAGAGGGTAGCGGGTGTCTGGAATTCACTGCCCAAGTTGGTGGTAGAGGCAGATGGTAAACTCTTTTAAGAAGTACCTGGATCTGTACCTTAAGTGCTGTAAGCTGCAGGGCTATGGGCCGGGTGCAGGAAGGTGGAATTAGAAAGGGCACCTGGGTGTCCTCGGGCTGGCATGGACAAGAGGGGCTGAATGGCCTCCTTCTGTGCTTTCCTTTCTATGGTTCTATGGTTAAGTGATGAAAATTGGAGATGTGCAAGGATCCAGAATTGGAAGAGTATAAAGACCTCAGAGAGTTGTAGGGCTGGAGGAAATTGTAGAATTAGAGAGGGGTGAAGCCGTGGATGGATTTGAAAACAAGAATAAGAATTTTAAAGTCAAGGAGTTGCTGGATGTGGTGCCAATGTAGGTCAATAGGTACAGGGTATGGCTGAATGAGACTTGATGTAAAGTAGGATATGGACAGCAGAAGTAGGATCAGTTCAAGTTTATGGAGGGCAAACAGGGAGTTGTCAACTAGGTGAGCATTGGAATAATTGAGTCTAGAGGCGACCAAAGCATGGCAGTGTCTTACATGCATGTGTCAGGGCCACGAGAAGTTACTTATTGGAAAGGGACACCGCATTCAGTACTTATCCCAAGGAAAAGAGGCATCAGCTGGACACGAGGCAAAGCTGTCACCCGAGTGCAAAGAGTCGCATGTGGAGTTTAACATAGATGTTGGGGTCTTTATATGAAATGCATAGCCTTTACAAACACAAATGCTTGCATTCAATTGATGTGGTAACTGGCCATACAAATATTATTGACTGTTTTCCAAGGAGCACAAGTGATGATTTTGTTGTGTAGCAGTCCACAACATTATTTTTTTGGAGAAAGAAACCAGAAGGTTAATGGCTTTTTAGACAAAATCATAACGTGAGATAAAATTACTGAGCATTTTGAAATGCATGGGTAGTCAAGGGCAACCGGCATGGATTTATGAAGGGCAAGTAGTTTAAATATAATTTTTATTTGTGTCCTTCAATGTATAATTATGCATAAATTTCTCATCATTGGCCTTTAACAAGTGTTAAAAAATTCAAAATAAAGTTGCTTTTTGACTGTTTTCAACACATTTTAGGGTGAGAACTGTCCAGTACATAAAAAGAAAAAAATAATTACCCTTTTCTAATGGGCTTGTTCCCTCATTTTGGACATTGTTCATTCATTAGGATTAGCACAGGGAGGCAATTACTCACCTAGACTCTTTGAACTCTCTAAGGACAGTAATGTCACTGATCAAGTGAAGTTAAGGATTAATTAGAATATTTAATTGGTTAAAATATTTCCTATGATTATAATATCACTAATATGCCAGCACTAAATAATTGAAGGAAAGACTTCAGTTTTTAATTGATTAAATAACAAATACCCTCTGCAAAACAATGAACTTGAATCTGAACTTAAGGTAACCTCTTCTTTCTAGGAAGTAACTACTGGAGGCCAAAATAAAGCCAAGAGTGGAACCTGAGATCCATTGAACCTGGTACCCATGTTATTATTGAATAGCATTATATTAGCATAGCAGGTCTTGGCAATTCCTTGTGCCTCAATGTTACATTACACGCTCATTTCTTTACAGACTACACATACAAAGTATTACAAATGCTCAGGAGTTATTTGCCCCAGGTATAAAGTTCTTCAAAATAGAGGGAACTATCAACTTCCAATATCAGTAGACATGAAGAGTATGAAGTATATTTCTGTTATTAGAATCGGGGAAGTGGTGAAAGCATCAAAGCTGGTAGTCAAAGGGAAAAAGCAAAAAATCGTATTAATATAAAGTTGTGTAGATCTTCAGAAAGTGAAATCAATCTGATTGGAGGGGGAAAAGTTCCACACGACTGTGAAAGATGCCAACCAAAGCTAAATATAAAAAAATACTTCAATCACTCCTACACAAAGCTGGAAATCACTCCTACACAAAGCTGGAATTTACTCATACATGGAGCTGCCTTCCATTTCTGATAGATAATGACAAATTGTATGAATTTCAGTCAGCCTTGCTCACTAGAAATGCATTTTTAAAAATGATCCTTTCATTGTATGTGGACATTGCTTTCATTTATTGCTTATCCTTGATTGCCCTTGAGAAGATGGTGATGAGCCACCTACTTGAGCTACTGCAGCCAGAGCAGTGAAGGTTCTCTCACAGCAGTTGGAGCAGTTTCATACATCTGTGTGGCTTTCTAGGCCATTTATGAAGGCAAGTAAGACTCAAGCATGCTGCCATGGATCCAGAATCACATATCGGCCAAAATGAGTAAGGATGGCAGATTAATTAGTGAACCAGATAGGTTTTTAATGACAATCTGGTAGTTACTTGGTCACCATTAGTGATATTAGGGGCTGGAATTTGAAGTCCTGATGTGAGGAAAATCTGCACCAGGTGGGGGTATAAAGAGATGGGAGGGACCCAATTCAGGGATTCCAGCCCCATTCTTGTCATGTGGTATTTTTAAAGACATGGTATAAGACTGCAGGTCGTGAGCTCACACGCAGCAATCCTAAAACCAATGGTTCCATTGCATGAGTGATGATTTCAGATGCCCTGCCATTTTCATGAAGTCATGTCAGCTTCTGAAGGCTTACGAAGGAGATGTGGCTCACACCAGCTCAGAGGTGTTGTGAACCATGGGGGAAGCTGTTCTAGAGTTGGGAAGCATTGGAGCAGTAAGTTTAAAAGGTGTTCCGAACTTCATGACGTAATGTAATGCTGTATCATATGTTAGGTATGTTTTTAATGCAGTGATTGACAACAGGGTTTGTTTAGAAAGGGCTAATGATCATTAAATTGGCCAGCATTGTGAAAGTGGAAAAGTCTTCAGGTGCATTAATTTATCCAGTGGATAAAGTGCTCTTCAAATTGAACAGTATTGAGATTCAAACTTTACTGTGTCAATTGTACACTATGTTTTGATTTTTTCCTTTATTAACAGGTCAGACATCTATTCAGCCTTTGAAGCAGTGGCACAGATAGCCAGCTGTTCCACACCTTCAAAGCCTATTCAGCTCTAGACATGTTGTTGACACAGTTGTGCAATGGAATTGTATTGTGAATGGTTAGCTGAGCTCCAAACTCTACTAATGGTTATAGCTCAGCTGGGGTTTTGATACAGTGATCATGGTGACAGTGAGTTTCATTTAGATTGACAGGTTTATGAGTTTCTAGGACAATTTTGTTTTTTGAAGTGGTTTTTGAATGGCTGTTTATTTATTTTAACAGTGTTAGGACCTTCGAAGGGGATTAAGGTCTTTTTCCTCAAGTGGAGATTGAATGGCTATGCGTTTAACTTCACAGTTTCATGAGCATCGCAAAGACGTCCCAATGTTATTATAGGGCTTATGAGCTCTGTCCATGGTCAATACTGTGCTAGTGGCAAGGAGGGATTTGGGGGGTTGCAGGGGGTGGGTGGAGGATGGAGGTAAGTGCAAGGAGATGGAGGGGAAGCCCAGAATGGTGGGGAGAAGGGAGTGGGGGTCGTGATGGCAAGGCCAGGTGGGAAGGAAGCACCAAGGGGGGGCATATTTTGAGGGCATGCCTTAACTTGAAAGGGTGCTAGTAATGGAGGTGCCCTCTTTCCAGCCTGGTCTGCTGGGTGACCCCCAACCCTGAACTCCCTGATTTAAGGGCCTCAATTTTGGAGAGGCTGGTCAGATCTCTCTGGGCCACACCCAACACCCTACAAAGATACAGTCAGGTCATGGGCAGGCAGGAAGGCAAGGAAAAGGCCACCTGGGGAATTTTATAAGCCCCACTACCTACAAATCCATTGATTCTACCCCCCTATGATTCTATGATCACTATGATTGAGGGGGGCTTTGCAATCTTTTTGCCATAATATTTTCATAGGTTATTGAAATTTCAAGTCATTAATAAAATACGCACAGGACATAAGAAAAATCATCAAGGATAAGTACTCAGTAAATTGAGCCTGTCTATTTACCACTGCAACTCACCATGCCTCGCACTCAACCATATTTTGAACTCCCTGTTACAAACTTATAGGGTGGACTTTTCCCAGCCCGTTGGCGGCTGGCATGCGTGGAAAATATTGCGTGACCTGCTTCACGACGGCATGAAGGCAGGTCGCGATCATCTGCTCAGTCTGCCGATGTGGGCTGTGTTTCCCGCCATCGGTCAGCGGGGAGCTAATTGTAATACATCAGCATATAATTAAAAGGCCATCCCGCCAGGATCTTGGAACCCGGCCGTATTGCCCGTCCACATTGGTGGGAAAGCGCACCGATGTGTTTCACAACAACACGCAGGCGACATGCACTTGGCGGCCTTCACTTTGGGGAAACTGAGGTGAGTGAGCAACAGCATTCTCCACAGCTCGACTGTTGCTTACAGGCCTCAGGGACGCTCGATCGCAGGAGGATGATGACAACATATAGTGAGGACACTCCATAAATCTTCACGTAATCTCTGAGAATGTCTGACTCCTGTCTCTCCAAGGGCAGCTCGCTTGCGCTCCATGATCAGGGCCATCTCAGAGATGTAACCATGAAACTTTAGATGCATCTAATGCTGTGTCTGCCTTCAGCACCTGAGCCCTTCAGGAGCTGGTGCACAGCATCACTGGTCGCAGATGTTAGTGTGATGGGGGCCAGCCCCAACTTAAAGGTGCTGAGAGTACACAGAGAGAATGAGAGAACTCTGTGGCACCTGCCCACTACATTCTGGCAGCAATGATCAGCACTCCCGAGGTGCAGGCATCAATAATGTTTCCAGGGAGTGTGAGGCTGGACCATCACTGTGGTCTGAAGGCTGCACAGAGCACAGGATAGAGGCCCTGGACTGAGATAACTGCCTTTTATTTTGTGCAGAAAAGTTTCACACCTGAGTGACAAGAACACTGCTCGTCAGAACAAGGAGCCACAGGCAGGGAGACATTCTTAGGAGCTTATTGACAATAGTGAACATTATGTACAAGTGATTAACACCCGTGGCCAGGCTTTTCAACTACTTTTACTTGACTTTCCTAACCCTGCCGCTACATCTTGGTGCTCCCTGGACATCTACAGCGGAGATGGAGGCAGCCTGCTGACTGTGACACCCTGTCTGTGATGACACATTACTCGCAGCATGGTCGTCTGATGGATGCTGCACTGCTGGATCCTCACTTGGTCATTGCCAGCCAGCAGGATGCCTCTGTTTTCAAATTCTGTCAGAACTTTGATTTCCAGCATTCCTCCACCAGTCTGCAACCTTTCCCTCCTGTTGTGAGCCAGTTTGTCCTGCATGAATAGAGCTGGAGAGACGGTATCAGTAGTCCTGCCGGGCCAGATGATAAGTATGCCTGGTCTGTGTGGGTGGTGAGTAGTCCCATGGATGTGATGAGGACAATGACAGTGAGTGTGAAAGAGTGAATGGTGATGTCCCTTGCACTGGTAGTGAGTGAGGGCCCTGTGGATGTGTGATGGGTTTGTGAGTGTGTGAATTGGGAGTGATGGAAAGAGTGACTTACCCTGGCAGAACGAAGGTGATCATTCATCCTTTTGCAGCATTGGATGGCTGTCCCCCTCTGCAGGGCGTTCATGCTGACCACCACTGCCAACCCCTCCCAAGTTGGGTTGGTGATGTTGCTACCCATCCTGCGGCCACAGCTGGGGTAGAGAAAATCCCGACGAGCCTCCACGGCATCCAGCAGTCGCTCAAGAGACCCATCGCTGAAGTGGGGGGGGGGCCGCAGTCTTTTTGCTTTTGCTGGCCATGTCTCCCAGACAGCGGTGGTGAGCTGGTGGTGATGAGTGATTTGCTGGCAGCTGCCCTTTAAAGATGGCGGCCAGTGTGATGCAACAGCGGAGTGATGGTGAGTGGGCGATTGAGAGCCCGCCCGCCCTGGAAACGGCATATTTCCCGGGAATGCATAAATAATGAGGCGGGCTCGGCAGACCTAGTGGGGGCACAGTAAATGTTTTAAATTTCAGGACACAACAAGTTCTGAGAAACTTTGAAATAGTTCAGTGGTCAGAAATTGCTGTTCAAAAACTCTGTCAGATTCTCAAATTGTCACCTGAACACGTGGCATATGAGCTAGCACCAAGAAAGAAAAAAGTAATTAATTAATTACTTTGGAGGAATCATGATTAAAGAATCAGATTTAAAGATCAGCAAAGGCCAAGATTCAATGCTTTTGAAACCCTAAAGCATAGCGCTGAAACGGATAAGTCTGCAGCTAGTCGATCCAAGCAGCCACTGTTTGAGTTTTTTTCAAGGCTGAATGTGAACACTATTGCAGCAGGAGCCTGCCAAAACCAGCAAGCGTGGATAAACCCTTTGCCTTCAATCAAACGGTGGTGCCATCTTGAATTTCAGCAACTTCTTAAAGCTGCCCTACACTTTAAATTTTTTTAACCCTGGATCAGAAATTCACTGTTCTAGATCAATTTGGACTTATCCAGGAGCCAGTTATCAGTCACTTTACAGTACAGTCCATGTACTGACTGACACCAAACTCACCATCTCACTCTGTTATTGATACAGACTTGTTCAGAGAGAAAGCTGCATGGACAAGCTGACCTATGGCCTCTCCATCAACTCTACATGTCAAAGGTTGTGTTAGAATCCAGCAAACTTCCTGTCAATTCTACCTTTGTTGTACTGTACAACTGCACGAAGTTGGCATACAATAGTGCAAGATGTTAAAAATGGTACCAGAAACATTTGGAATAGCTGGCTTTCTTACAAACAATTGGATTGGAAACAGGCCAAAGTGTTTTTCTCAGAGACATCCTTCAACCAGAGCTGCTAAACTGGAGTCTCGCAGTTGCTTATTTCCTCATTCCCATCTATTGTGCCAATACTGGCAAGATTGCACATCCAGCTTAGAATTAGAATCCATAGATTGATACAGCACAGTAGGACGCCATCTTATTCAACATGTCTGACCCACTCTCGAAATCTCTGATGATCAGGAGCACAACCGGCCAGTGCATTGAATGTCCTGCTCTGCCATTGCGACAGCAGTGGAGTGTGCTCACACAGCATTTTGTTAAAGGTTTGTTTTGAATTCACTTTTCAGTAATTTAAATTTATGTTTTTTTCCATTCGATTTATATTTTTGTCTTTCTTCGCTCGTGGGCCTCTCTGGCAACAGTAGTATTTATTTCCAATTCCTGAGAATTTGGTAATGAACCTCCCTGAATTGCTGTTCTGGTTTGATACAACTGAGAGCTTTGGTAGGCCAGTCCAGAGGCCAGTTAAGAGTTAACCATGTTGGTGTGCGTCTGAAGTCACAGGCAAAGTAAAGACAGCAGATTTCCTTCCCTACAGGACATTTGTGAGCCTGTTGGGTTTTTGCGATAATCCGATTACTTCATGGTAATTTTTACTGATTTTTCTTGCTGACTGCTCTTTTCTTTATATTCCTAAACTGCCAAGCTGGGTTTGAACTCACAGGATGATATTTTAACCCATTCAAAACCCATCTACTTACACAGAGTTAAGGTTCTCTGTATTATTAGTCTAGGTTCTGGAATATTTTCTAGTAACATAATGACGACACCCCTTAAATAATATCCAGCATTCACCTTATCTGAAAATTTTAATATTAGATACATTGATAAGCCCCCCCTCCCACCCACCTTAACCTTATTTCTGGATTGTAAACTCAGGTTTACATTTTCCTAATCTCTTCTTGAGCTCATCCCTTCTCCATTGCACATGTTTATTTTTGTAGTTTCTTTAAAGTTCTCCCCTTTCAACTCTGTACGTAATGGTGTAGGTGAAGTCACTCTTTCAGGTGAAAAGCAATTGGAGCTCAAGTGGGACTTCTGAACTGCACACTAGTTGAAACTGATCTCGTAGAGCTAATGGAATGAGTAACACACCTCTGGCACATTCTTCTTTCACATCAAAAACCAGAAACTGGCAACTACACAGACATGCAACATACTTCAGGGCAGTTTTATTTATCTATAGATCCTGGAGACAGTTAGTGAGAGAAAATTGCCTTGCTTGATACTCAGTGTATCTCCTTGTTCAGATTCTTTCTGACCTCCTTCCTCCCACAAGACAAGGGTCTCGCCTAATATTTATGTTACTGGGGGAGGAAAACCTTTGAGCAAAGGAGGTTTTGCACTTGTGATAGTTATTGGGGCCCACATTTCTAAGCTATTAAAGAAAATTGCTGGAGAAATTAATGAAAACAATAAGAAATTATAATGCCATTAAACAGCAAAGTAGATCATCAAGCTTTTTTTCTCCACGTTTAGATAACTGTTCCACCATCTGTTTTTTTAAAATAAATATTAATACATTTAATCAAATCTCTATGCTGTATGAGAATTCTGCTGAATTTGTGTCACTCTTCTCCTGAACTTCATTTCACGGCACTAGACAGCTTGCACTGATTAACATTGTATTTGAAGTGGAATATCAACTGGCAGATTTAATGTAGAAATGTTTACATAAGTTGGTACCTTTGTAGCTCAGAAAATATGCAGTACCATTCCTATCTGTGTCAAATTATAGAACAAAGAACACTTCTTCATGAAATCTTTCGCTACTCAGTACTTTATAGTACAGACAACCCTTTTCATTTTCTGGAGCATCATTATGGAACAACCTTTCATCAGATTTTGAACAATCTGCTTTCAATGGGTTGAAAAGAGTTTAGCTTCATGGAACAGTCAGATCGCACTCCTTTTAATTATACTGCGAATTCCAATTTATTGCGGTGTTATTGAATAACTTTCTCCTTGTTGAGTTAACAGCTATTTGAAATATTTTGACACTTTACTGTTTTATTTTCCTCTTGGTATTATCCTATTGTCTTACCTTCCATTGAATTGAATTCTGAGTTTTGTTAATTGTATGCTTATTAAGAAGTTGCTATAAGTCCTGTGGATTGGACATAAGTATTAGTAATGAATTATGATTTGGTCTTGGTGATCAGTGTTTGAGTAAGGGCCATTTACTTCACACCTACTTACCAAATGTTGCTAAGTTACTGTAGACTGAAAAATGGTCCTAAGTGATTCAGTCCTGATGATATACATTACAGTCATCAGCCTCAGTAAAAGCACAGCTCCCCGTAAGGGTGATTCTGCAATCTGGCATGCTCCCAGGAGGCGCATTACAGGAAATTGCATCCACCGGTTACCATCCATTAAAATTAATGTTATCAGCTTGAATTGGCATATTGCTATATCTGTTTGTTGTACTTTGATTGACATGTATGACAGCTAACCTGCGACTCAATTTAAGTGATTCCCTTGTGCAACGGATAACTGTGCAGACCGACAAAGGGTTTCATTTAACAATCTGCTGAGATCCTGGTGGCTATATGGCTGTACATTGTGGGGTGCATGCATCTGCATTAGCAATATGTTGCTTCCCAATGCTGACTGCTTTCTGCTACTCCTCACATTTCCTGAACTGGCCATTTCAGTGTTTACTTCTTCTCCCTGATTTCCTTACAGTCGAGTTTCCATTACCAAGATAGTCTTCCTTTCCCCACACCCTATTCTTCAGGAAGTTTTGTTAGTTAACAGTTGCTTAGTGCTTCCCAGTGCTATTTCAAATGTCTCCCAATTGCAGCTGATTATTTGGATTATGGTTGTTTCTTTTTCTTCACTGGATTGTGTAGTGTGTAGACATTAAAATTAAGCTTTTTAGCTTAACAATAGCATCTGTGTTAAACAGCTTTTTTTGCAATCCTCAAATATCCAAAGCAACCCTCAGTTAATTTTTCACGAGCACACCAACATTACTTTCCAGGGTAATATATGTTGTAGGTGCTAATTATATATCTGTTTTTCACTAACTGCAAGGAGATGCTCACAATAGATTTCTCAACAATGGGAGAAATGAAGAGTAAGTATATCTTTGGCTCAAATCTTAGCTGGGGCAATAAAGGCCTGCAGTCCTTTTACAACTGTGAGAATGAATTCCATTGTGCTCTAAACAAATAAGCAGTTCCTTTGGAAATAACTAATGAACTTGGTCAATTGCGTGGAACCTAAAGACTTGGAATCTACTCAAATCTTTTGCATGCTTTACATTTTAGTTGAATTAACAGCGCCTTCTCTGGCAAACAGTGTAAGATGCTCAGGAGTTCAGCCATGAGCGTTCGTTGAACCTGAACAAACATGAGAACAGTAGAGGAAAATAAGAGAATGCATCTAATTAATACAATTTTTAATAATCCTTAATTTTGTATAAAGTGGATTAGGAAATGAGTCAAAATATTTTGGCAAATGTAACATATACAAATGCCACCAGAATCATTGGATTACAATACAAATGTCATAGTGGTCACATCTGACAGTACAAACATATGTGAATGTTAATTTTCACTGCATTAAATCACTAACAAAAAGTATTGAATATTTTCAGGCATTGGTAATCTGGCCAGATTACTCACTGCTTTATTTTTTAAAGTGTTACTATATTTTTTTAAATTATTTACTGACTAACCCTCAAAAGGGAAAGGTGGGGCAAATAAATCCAGAGCTCCCTGGTTGAAAAAGGAGATAGAAATTAAGATATAGAAGAAAATGTGTGCTTTTGACAGCTGTCAGGAAGACAATGCAATTGAGAACCAGGCCGAATATAGAACGTTCAGAAGGGAGGTGAGAAAGCAAATAAGAGAAGCAAAGAGGGATTATGAGAAAAGACTGACATCCAGCATAATGGGGAATCCCAAAGTCTTCGATAGGTACATTAATAGTATAAGGGTGGTAAAAAGAGGATTCAGGTTGATTAGGGACCAAAAACACATCACGGACATCCGAGGGGCTGAAGATGCTGGAGCGCGACAGCAATGGCAAACTGGAGGAACGTCTATGGCATGCTGGGAGGATTCTCATGAACATGGCTCTGCTGTGAAGCAGCTCGTGGAAGGTGGAAAGTCACCGTTGATGGTCTGCTCACAACGGAGAGTCGTCGAGTGTGCGGAGAGGAATGTCCAGCTGTGTTTGAGACAGAAAGATGTACGGGGGTGAGGGGGTGAGAGAGGAAGGTCTAGGACTGAGTGGTAGAGGAAGAGGTGTCAGGATTGGGTGAGGCTGGGAGGTGGGGAATGAAGGTATCAGGATGGGGTGAGGTTGAAAGGGGGGGGAAATGAAAGTGCCGGGATAGGATGAGGTTGTGAAGAGAGAATGAAGATGTCAGGATGGAGTGAGGTTGAGGTGGGGGGGGATGAAGGTGTTGAGTGGGAGGTTGGGAGGGGGGAGGGAGTATGGGGAGAGGAAGTGGCAACAGGGCAGAAAACAGAAGATAGAAACTGGGGATGTGGGTGTAAGGGGTTGGAAGGTGTAAGGGAAGGAGTTTGGAGGGGGGAAGGAGTGCGGAGAGGGGAAGGAGTCTGGGAGGAGGAAGGAGTGCGGAGAAGGGAGGGAGTCTAGGGGGGAGGAAGATGTGCGGACTGAGGAGGGAGTAAGGCTGGAGGAAGAAGTAAGGTTGGTGGAAGGAGTTGGGAAGGGGGAAGGATTAAGGGTGGAGGAGGAATAGAAAAAGAATAGATCAGAATAGGAAAGCTATGGAGCAGAAAGAGGCCATTCAGCCCATCATGTCTGCACCAGCTAGAAAAAGATGAAAAATAAACTAGCCGCTCATTTTAATCCCACTTTCCAGCACCTGGTCTGGAGCCTTGCAGCACTTCAGATGTAGATCCAGATACCTTTTAAATGAGTTGAGCGTTTCAGCCTCAACCACCAATTTAGGCAGTGAATTCCAGATGCCCACCACCACCCTCTGGGTGAAATTTTTTTCCTCTAATCCTACCAAACACCTTAAATCTATGCCCTCTGGTAACTGACCCCTCAGCTAGGGGAAACAGGCCTTTACTGTCTACCCTATCTGGGCCCCTCATAATTTTGTACACTTCAATTAGGTCACCCCTCAGCCTCCTCTGTTCTAAGGAAATCAACCCTAGCCTATTCAATCTTTCCTCATAGCTGCAATTTTCAAGCCCTGGCAGCATTCTTGTAAATCTTCTCTGTACTCTTTCCAGAGCAATTATGTCCTTCCTGTAATGTGGTGACCAGAACTATGAACAAAATTCCAGCTGTGGTCTAACCAGTATTTTATACGGTTCCATCATTACATCCCTGCTTTTTTATTCAATACCTTGTTCAACAATGGAAAGCATTCCATATGCTTTATTTACCACCTTATCCACCTGTCCTGCCACCTTCAGGGACCTGTGGACATGCACTCCAAGGTCTCTCACTTCCTTAACCCCTCTCAATGTCCTCCTGTTTGTTGAGTATTCCCTTGTTTTATTTGCCCTCCCCAAATGCATTTACCTCACACTTTTCCAGATTGAATTCCATTTGCCACTTTTCTGTCCACTCAGCCAAACCATTGATATCATTCTGGAGACAATGGCTATCCTCTTTACTCTCAATTACATGGCCAATTTTGGTGTAATCTGCAAATTTCCCAGTCATACCTCCCACATTTATGCCCAAATCATTAATATATACAACAAACAGCAAGGGCCCCAACACTGAGCCCTGTGGAACACCACTGGAAACCGTTTTCCATTCGCAAAAATATCCATGAACCATTACCCTTTGTTTCCTGTTGCTGAGCCAATTTTGGCCCCAACTAGCCACTTTCCCCTGTATCCCATGGGATCTCACATTTCTGACCAGAATGCCATGTGGGACCTTGCCAAATGCCTTACTAAAATCCAAGTAGACAACATCCACTGCACTACCCACATCAATCTTCCTTCTTACTCCCTCAAAAAATTCTATTAAGTTAGTAAGACACGGTCTTCCACGAACAAAACCATGCCGACTGTCCCTGATCAACCTGTGCCTTTCTAGGTGACAGTTTACCCTGTCCCTCTAAGCTGATTCCAATAATTTGCCCACCACTGAAGTCAGACTGATCAGTCTATAATTTTCTGGCCTACCCCTTGCATCCTTTTTAAATAATGGTACAACATTTGCAGACCTCCAATCCTCTGTCACCTCACCTGTATCTAGTGAGGTTTGGAAAATGATCGTCAGAGCATCCGTTATTTCCTCCCTGGCTTCCTTCAACAGCCTGGGATACAATCCATCCGACCCTGATGACTTATCCACCTTCAAGGATGTCAGTCACTCCAGTACTTGCTCTCTCCCCATGCTTATTGTATCTAATGTATCACACTCTTCCTCATTAACTAGAATGTCTGCATCATCTCTCTCCTTAGTGAAGACAGAGACAAAGTACTCATTGAGAATCCTGCCCACATCTTCAGCATCAACGCACAAGTTACCATGTACATCTCTGATAGGCCCTACCCTTTCCTTAGTCATTCTCTTGCTCTTAATGTACTGGTAAAACATCTTTGGGTTTTATTTGATTTTCCTGCCAATATTTTTTCATATCCACTCTTTGCTTTCCTAATTTTCCTTTTCACTTCACCCCTGTACTTTTTACACTCCTCTAGATTAAACAGTATTAAGTTTATTGTGACTGTCATAAGCTTTATTTTTCTGCTTTATTTTGGTCTGTATGCTTCTGGATAACCAGGGACCCTACATTTGGCAGTACCACCCTTTTCTTTGTGGGGACATGTCGACACTGTACCCGTAGAATCTCGCTTTTGAATACCTTCCATTGATTTGACACTGTTTTCCCTTCTAATAGCTGTATCCAGTCCACTCTTGCCAGCTCACTTCTGAGCTTTGTAAAATTTATTTTCCCCCAATTTAGAACTTTCACTCCTGTTCTATCTTTGTCCTTTTCCATAATGATGCTAAATCTAACTGCATTATGGTCACCATCTCCAAAATGGTCCCCCACCGCTACTTCATCTACTTGCCCAGCTTCATTTCCTAAGACTAAATCTAGAATCGCCTCCCCTCTCATTGGGATCACTACATGCTGGCTAAAAATGTTCTCTTGAATGCAGTTCAAGAATTTTTCGCCCACTGTGCCCTTCACACCATTCATATCCCAATTAATATTAGGGTAATTGAAGTCCACAGCTATTACTGCCCTATTATTTTTTGCACTCAGAAATCTGCCTACAGATTTGCTCTTCTAACTCCCTTCCACTATTTGGGGATCTATAGTACACTCCAAGCAGGGTGGCTGCCCCATTTTTATTTCTGAGCACAACCCATATGGCCCCATTTGATGCCTCATTTAGTCTATCATCCCTCCTCGCAGCTATTGTTGATTATTTAACCAATATTGCTACGCCCCCACCTTTTTTGTTCCCCTCCCTATCCTGTCTGAAAACTCTGTATCCAGGGATGTTGAGCTGCCATTTTTGCCCCTCCTTAAGTCAAGTTTCCATTATAGAAATAATATCATCTTGCCATTTGTCTATGTGTGCCCCTCAGTTCATCGGCTTTATTTGATACACTCCTTGCATTTACATATATACTTTTTAACATTGCCAAATTCCTGTGCAGTACACTTTTTAACCTGTGCTTCTTCTGTCTTTCAGAGTCACTTACTAATTCTCCATCTCTCATCCCTGCTCTGAATTTGCCCTCAGGTTTCCATTCCCCTGCCAATCTAGTTTAAACCTCCCCGCCCACCCAACAGCACTAACAAATCCCCCTGTGAGGATATGAGGGTATTCGTCCCAGTCCTGTTCAGGTGTGGACCATCCAGCTTGTGCAGGTCCCACCTTCCCCAGAACCTGCCCCAACGCCCCAGAAATCTGATGCCCTCCCGCCTGTACCAGCTTTCCAGCCACATGTTTAATCGCTCAATTCTCCTATTTCTATATTCACTTGGACGTGGGACTGGGAGTAATCCTGAGATTACTGCTTTATAGGTCCTGCTTTTCAATCTCCTTCCTAGCTCCCTAAAGTCCGCTTTCAGGATCTCATCCCCTTTCCTACCTAAGTCATTGGTACCATGTCCTCTGGCTGATCACCCTCCCCCAGAAGAATGTCCTGCAGCCGCACCATGATATTTTTGACCCTGGCGCCAGGGAGGCAACTTATCATCCTGGAGTCATGTCTACGGCCACAGACACTCCTGACTATTCCCCTAACTAACAAATCCCCTATCACTATAGCTCTTCCTTTCTTCTTCCTCCCCTCCTGTACAGCCGAGCCGCTTATGGTGCCATAAAGCTGGCTCTGACTGCACTCCTCTGAGGAACCAACGCCCTCACCAGCTTCTAAAATGGAAACCGGTTTGTGAGCAGAACCCCAAGGGAGTCCTGCGCTACTTGCATAGTTTCCTTGGGTTGCCTGGCAATCACCCATTCTCTTTCTGCCTCCAGGCTCCTAAGCAGCAGTGTGACCACCTCTCTGAACATGCTATCCATGTAACTCTCAGCCTCGTGGATGCACCACAGTGACTCCAGCCGCTGCTGGAGATCCGAAACCCGGAGCTCAAGGTTCTGCAGCTGGTGACACTTCCGGCACATGTGGACGTCTAGAACACTGGAAGCATCCACAACTTTCCACATATTACAGGGCATGCATTCCACACAACCGAGCTGCCCTGCCATGGCTACAATTTACTTCTTTTACATTTACTGTATTTTACATTGGCTTACTTCTATTAACTTTATATTACTTGGCTCTACTTAATAAACCTTACCAAAAGTACAGTTCTTACTTTATTTTAAACCTTAGGAATAGAATAACCCTTAAGCACTTACTAGATACTCACTAAATTCTCAAAAAACAGCTAGCTTCTTCTCTGACCAATCAAATTGCTTCTTTCCTGTGATGTCACCATTTTTTTTCACTCTCCTTTCAAACTCAGCGAGGTCCAATTCCGAGCAATTGATAGATCGATCTCTCCGACTGCTCTTCCCGAAGAAGTAAGGCTGGAGGAAGAAGTAAGGGTGTCTGTAGGAATCAGGAAGGGGGAAGGAGTAAAACTGGAGGAAGGAGTAAGGCTGGCAGAAAGAGTCGGGAGGGGGGGAAAGGACTAAGTGTGGCGGAAGAAGTCAGGGTGTCTGAAGGACTCAGGAAGGGGAAAGGACTAAGCGGGAGTGGAGTCCAGGGTGGGGAAGAACCAGGCTGGGGGGAGACCCGGGGGGGGGAAGGGGTTCCAAGGGAGGAAGGGGTTCCAAGGAGGGAAGGGACTCCAAGGGGGGAAGGGGTTCGGATGGTGGTAGGGGTTCCAAAAGGGGAAGGGGTCCAGATAGGGGTATGTTCAGGTGAAGAAACAAGGGAGGGTCTGGTGTGTCCATGACTGCCACCTGGGGAGTGAGCTGAGGATGGGCACGGAATGAGGGAATGATGAGAATGACCGAGGGCAGAGTGAGGTACGTGGGTGAGGGTTCGACGGTAGTGGCAGAAGGGACAGCGAAGGTGGTTGGTGGGGACTCAGAGGCAGACACAGACCTTGGGGATGGGAAGGGGGAGGTCGGGAAGGTGAATTTTATTTTATTATTCATTCACAGGATGTGGGCTTCGCTGGCTGGGCTGCCTTCTTGAACTGCTGCAGCCCATGTGGTGTAGGTACACCCACAATGCTGTTAGGAAGGGAGTTCCTGGATTTTGACCCAGCAACAGTGAAGGAATTGCAATATATTTCCAAGTCAGGATGGTGAGTGGAGGGGAACTTCCAGGTGGTGGTGTTCCCATCTATCTGCTGCCCTTGTCCTTCTAGATGGTAATGGTTGTGAGATTGGAAGGTGCTGTTGAAGGAGCCTTGGTGAATTCCTGCAGTGCAGCTTGTAGATGGTACACACTGCTGCTACTGTGTGTTGGTGGTGGAGGGATTGAATGTTAGTGGATGTGGTGCAAATCAAGTGGGCTGCTTCGTCCTGGATGGTGTCAACCTTCTTGAGTGTTTTGGAAGCTGCACTCATCCAGGCAAGAGGGAGTATTCCATCACACTCCTGACTTGGGCCTTGTAGATGGTAGACACGCTTTGGGGATTTAGGAGGTGAGTTATTCATCACACAATTCCTAGCCTCTGATGTGCACTTGTAGCCAAAGTATTTATATGGCTAGTCCAGTTCAACTTCTGATCAATGGTAACCCCCAGGATGTTGATAGTGGGGATCCAGTGATGGTAATCCCATTGAACATCAAGTGGTGATGGTTTGATTCTCTCTTGTTGGAGATGGTCATTGCCTGACACTTGTGTGGCGCGAATGTTACTTGCCACTTGTCAGCCCAAGCCTGGATATTGTTCAGGTCTTGCTGCATATGGACATGGACTGCTTCAGTATTTGAGGAGTCACGAATGGTGCTGAACATTGTGCAATCATCAGCGAACATCCCCATTTCTGACCTTATGATGGAAGGCCGGTCATTGATGAAGCAGCTGAAGATGGTTGGGCTAAGGACACTACCCTGAGGAACTCCTGCAGTGATGTCCTGGAGCTGAGATGACTGACCTCCAACAACCACAACCATCTTCCTTTGTGCTAGGTATGACTCCAACCAGCAGAGAGTTTTCGCCCTGATTCCCATTGACTCTAGTATTGCTAGGGTTCCTTGTGGATGGGGTGAGATTTTCTGGAAGGAAGGGAATGTACACGTTCACCTGGACAGCCCCGAAGGAAAAGGGTTGTGGCTGGTAGGTAATGAAGGGGAGGTGGAAGGTGATGCCAGGTGATGGGGGAAAGGAAATGAGTGACTGGGGGTGGAGGGGAAAGATGGAGGAGCGCACAAAAAACTGAATCCAGACCATGCTGTCTAAAACAAAAGTGAAATGAGAGTCGTGGTGGGCGAAATCAGGTGCTGCATGGGAGTGTGACATTGGGTGGGCAGAGATACAGGTCAGCTCAGATGGACAACTGAAAGCAAACCCCAGCAGGCAGCACTGAAAATGCTTAGGACATTAAGGTGAGTATGATATGTGAAGGATACACTTGAGTGGGAAAGTGCTTGCACGAGGCTCCAAAAGGCCCAGCTGCACACATACCTCTGCTCCCAGAATCACACATTGGCCAGAGGCTGCCTCTGTGGTTGACAGAGGACAAGGTTGAGGGGCTCACAGGCAAAGGGGACTCGGAGGGAGAAGACAGCCTCTGAGATTCCTGAGTGAATGACCCAGCGGTTTCCAGCTGCCGCTGCTCCACCCTTTGGCTGCCCAGGGGCCCCGGCATAACTCCTTGAGGGAAAGGATCACCTGGAGGGACATTGAGGTGCCCAGTTTCTCTCTCACGTTGCCACTGCAGGAACTCACCCATGGCCCCCAGAATGGAGTGAAGGTCTGCACATATCTCTGTGTTCTGCTGGACCAGGGCCTCCATGGCGTCTGCCATCCTTCCCATGGAGACCTCCATACGCGCATATGTGGGCATCACTTCATCAGAGAGCAGGCGGACACACTCCTCCGACGCATGTGCCACTCTGCGAAGGCTTCCAACAGCTCTGCATGATGTTCCCACGCCTTCTGCTGACTCTCCAGGATGAGTTGGAAGGTCATCTGACTCAGACCTCACAAATGCCTCTTTGCCAGCAGTCCTCCAGGTGCCAGGGAGTTCAGCCGAACTTGCCTCCTCTTGCTGCAGACATGTGTCTTACAGTGACCACCAGATTGTGAACCCAAGCCTGCTCTAGATCTAGGTCCCACTAAGATGTCTGTCTCTGCATTGGTGCAGGGTGTGGGTAAGCGCTGCAACAGGACTTCCAGGCTGCTTATTTCCAGCTCTTCAATGGAGGAGGTGTCCTCTTGGCCAGAGGTGCGTTCCTGGGTGGAATTGAGGGATCGCCTGGCTGAGGATGTAGGTCGCTTGACAGATCTCCTTGTGAACCAAAGTAGAGTCAAGTAGTGCATGGCCACGCAATCAAAAGTGGGAGAGAGAACACTCACATTTGCATTGAGAGAGATGATGTGGTGCAGAATCCTCATGTGGGTGTTTGCCGCCGACCACAAAGTCACCGCAGGCACGGTCCACGACCTCATCAGTCAGTACAATGGCACACTGTGAGGGGCCTAACGTGGGCCACTCCACCCCAGTCTGGGACCTCTCCCTGCTGATGTCAGCCAGATTCTCCTGCATGAAAACAGACGGAGAGAGTGTGAGCAGAACACATGGCACTGCATGGAATGTTTGTGTGGTGAGTGGAGCCATGAACAGGATGAAGATGCGTGCTGCAAAGAGTATGAGCCTAATGGAGATGTGAGGGTGTGTGAGAGTTAGTGGTGGTGTCCCTTGAGGTGTGAGATCCCTGTGAATGTGTGATGGGTTTGTGACTGTGTGAGTTGAGAGTAATGAGAAGAGTGAGTTACCCTGGTAGAACGGAGGAGACCATTTATCATGTAATGGCACTGGGTGGCTGTCCTCTTTTGCAGGGCATTGGCACTGACCACCACTTCTACTGCCTCCCATGCTGGATTGGTGATGCTGCTGCCCCTCCTGCAGCCAGAGCGGGGGTAAAGGGCATCATGGCGAGCCTCCACGGCGTTCAAAAGGCACTCGAGGGATGCATCACTGACGCGGATGGCTGCAGTCTTTTTGCCTTTTGAGGCCATCCTGTCTTCCATGCAGCAGTCCTGGGCTGAAAGCACTGAGAGGTGTGAGTGCGACTGCACTTTAAATGTGGAGCCTGGAGTGATGAAACGGCGAGGTGATGACATGGCAGACAAATGAGACCCTGCCCGCCATGGAAATGGCATGTTTCCCGGGAATGCATAATTAGTGTGGCGGGTTTGGGGCAACACGACGTAAGAAGTCGCCATTGCGGCCAACAGGTAAAATGTCATTTTACCTGTCTGCTACCGCACTTAGCGCAAATCTGGGACGATTCTGCCCTTTGTATCTTTCTTTACCAAGAAAGCAGTTGTTACCCAGGCCATGGTGACGGAGGAGGAAGCTCTGTCACTAGAAGGGTTCAAAATTGATAAGGAGGAAGTGTTGGATAAACTGTTGGTACTTAAAGCTGACAAGGCACTGGGACCAGGTGAGATGCATCCGAGGGTCTGGAAGGAAGTGAGAGTGGGAATTTCAGGGGCACTGGCCATAATTTTTCAGTCTTCCCTAAACTCAGGGGAGGTGCCAGAGGACTGGGGAATTGCAAACATTACGCTTTTGTTCAAAAAAGGTTGTAAGGATAAACCCAGCAATTACAGACCAGTCATTTTAACTTCAGTGCTGGGCAAGATTCTAGAAACAATTATTCGGGATAGAATTAATAGTCACATGGAAAATTGTGGGTTGATTAAGAAAAGCTAGCTTGGATTTCTCAAGGAAAAATCATGTCCAACTAACTCGCTGGAGTTTTTTGAAGAGGTAACAGAAACGATTGATATGGGCAACACTGTTGATGTAGTGTACATGGACTTCGAAAAGGTATGCGATACTGGGCCACACAGACTTGTGAGAATAGCTATAGCTCATAGAATAAAAGGGAGTAGCAACGTGGATACAAAATTAGTTGAGAAATAGGAAACAGCGAGTAATGGTTAATGGAAATGTGTCAGGCTGGAGGAAGGTATGTAGTGGTGTTCCCCAAGGGTCAGTATTGGGACCGTAGATTTTCCTGTTATATATTAATGACCTAGATCTTGGTGAGCAGGGCACAATTTCAAGTTTGTGGATGATGCAAAACTTGGAAGCATTGTAAACTGTGAGGAGGGCATTGACAAGTTGGTGGAATGGGCAGATAGGTGGCAGATGAAGTTCAGTACGGAGAAGTGTGAGGTGATCCATTTTGGTAGGAAGAATATGGAGAGACAATTTAAAATAAGGGGTACAAATCTAAAGGTTGTGCAGGAGCAGAGGTACCTAGGTGTATATGTGAATAGACCATTGAAGGTGGCAGGAGAGATGCAGAGGGCAGTTAATGAAGCATACAGTATCCTGGGCTTTATTAGTAGTGGCATAGAGTACAAGAGTCCTGAACATGTATGAGGCACTAGTTAGACCTCAGTTGGAGTATCGTGTAGAGTTCTGGACACCACACTATAGGAAGGATGTGATCGCATTGGAGAGAGTGCAGACGAGGTTTATGAGGGTAGTTCCAGGGATGAGACACTTCAGTCATGAAGATAGATTGGAGAAGTTGGGACTGTTCTCCTTGGAGCGGAGAAGGTTAAGAGGAGATTTGATAGAAATCATGAGTAGATAGGGAGAAACCTTTCCCACTCATAAAAGGATCGAGAATGAGAGGACACAGATTTAAAGTGATTTACAACAGAAGCAAAAGTTTGGGTCTGGAATGCACTGCCTGGAAGTGTGGTGGAGGCAGGTTCAATCGAGGCATTCAAGAGGGCAATCAATAATTGTTTGAATAGAAGCAACGTGCAATGGTGCGGGGAAAAAGGCAGGAGAATGGCACTGAGTCATAATGTCATTCAGAGTGCCGGTGAAGACATGATGGGCTGAATGGCTTCCTTCTGCACTGTAACAATTCTGTGATTCTGATGTTAAAACAAGAAAATGCTGGAAATACTACAGACTCAGTTACTGATGTGTTAACCTTTTTTTGTTTGCAGATGTAGTAGATGCTGTGCATTTCAAGCATTTTCTTTTCTTTCTGACCTAATTTACAATTTTCAGCAGATTTTTTTTCCCTCTTATGTCTATTCCCTGTTCATTTGTGCTTTTTTCTTACAATGTCAAGCTTATTTTTTATGAAGTTTCTTTCATGAATCATGTTTAGTTAAAAATCACTAGATTTAATTAAAAATTATTCATATCCATCCCCACGCCAAGGGCGGAATCATCCCAGATTTGCACTAAGTGTGGTAGCAGGCAGGAAAAAGGACATTTTATCCACCAGCCACATTGGGGGCTTTTCATGCTGCATCATCCCAATCTCGCCTCTTTAATTATGCATCTCCTGGAAACACGCCATTTCGATGCAGGCGGGCTCTCATTCACCCGCCACGCAATCATCTCGCCACTTCATCACGCTGGGCGCCATATTGAAAGCACAGCCATGTGCACACCTCTCAGTGCTTCCAGGCAAGGACTGCTGCAAAGAAGACATGGTCCCAAAAGGCAAGAAGACTGCAGCCCTCTGGTTTAATGACATGTCCCTCAATCACATTTTGGACGCAGTGGAGGCCCACAATGATGTCTCCTACACCCCCCGCTCTGGCCGCAGGAGGGGCAGCAACATCACCAATCTAGCATGGGAGGCGGTGGCAGCAGTGGTCAGTGCCAATGCCCTACAAAAGAGGACAGCCACCCAGTACCGAAAGAGGATGAATGATCTCTTCCGTTCCGCCAGGATAAGTCACTCTTCTCATTACTCTCAACTCACACACTCACAAACCCATCACACATCCACGGAGCCCTCACTCACTGCCAGTTCAAAGGACATCACCATTCATTCTCTCACACACACCTTCATTGTCCTCATCCCGCCCAAGGGACCACTCACCTCCCACACATGCCAGGCATACTTATCATGTGGCCTGGCAGGCATTCTGATGCACTTGGCCCATCTCTATCCATGCAGGACAAACTGACTCATGATAGGAGGGAAAGGTCGCAGACAGGTGGAGGGATGGCGGAATTCAAAGTTCTCACAGAATTTGAAAACAGAGCTATCCAACCGGGCTGGCGACCATCTGGACCGCAAGAGGTGTGGGACAGCTTGATCTCACTCCAGCTACCCCTTCTCCTCATTGAGTCAACCAGGGGCCCTTGGGCACCCATTGGGAGGGGCATCAGCAGGTGCCCACACCGAGTCCATCCACCCAGGTGACTACGGGAGTGTCCGGCCCATCCGAATCCCCTCTTCCTGTGACCCCAGGAGCTCCAGCTCCACAGGCCAAGAAGGGTGCCACTGCCACACAGCAGGACTCTTAAGTCTCAGCCCTCCAGAGGATGCCCACCAGGGTCATCATAGACAGGGCGTAGCAGTCAGCAGGTTGCCTCCACCTCCGCTGTGGATGTCAGGGGACCACCAAGATGTATTATCAGGGTTAAGGAGGCTAAGAAGATGTAATTGCACAGCCTGGGCATGGGTGTTAATCATTTGTACATAATGTTGACTATTGTAAATGAACTCCCAAAAATTACTCCCTGCCTTTTATGTTTTAAGTTATCAGGTTCGCTTTGTCCAGTGAACATGAACTGCGCACTTGATATTAACACCTTAGTTGGTGTTTGAAACAATATAGGCAGAAAGACCGATTAACTGAACAAACACTGATGGTTTATTGGAACTAAGCACAGACCACTAACACCATGGGCAGAATTTTGCCCTTGATGGGCGGGCGGGCCCCACCGGCTCAGTGGCGGGTGGGCAGCTGATCGCCATTTTAAGTGGACGGGCCAATTAAGGCCCACCCAGCGGGCCGTCCGACAGGAAGTGCTATGTGCTTCCTGTGCCGGGGGAGGGGGGGAATTCCCTAACTGTCAAAGTGCGCTCTTTGGCGCATACGCACGTGAGAGTGCACATCTCTCTGAGGCTAAGTGCTGCCTCAGGGAAATCGCTGACAGTGTTTGAAACTTTAAAAATAGAAAAATTAAAAAATTATTAACATGTTCCCCTCATGTGACAATGTCACACAAGATGGGACATGTTAATAAATATGACAAAAACTTTATAAAACTTTTTTAAAACAGACATGAAACCTCATCCCGCCAGTGGATGAGGTTTCATGTTTTTTCAGAAGCCCGCTGGGGCTCCTGGCCTGCCCGTCAACCTTAAGGTTGGACGGGCAGGGCCTTTAATTGGTTTAACTACCCTGTCAATTGGCCATTGGTAGGTCGGCGGGTGGACAGCTGATTTCGCTGTCTGCCCACCTTCCTGAATATTTAAATGGAGCAGGATGACATTGGGGGAGCCCCCGACATCATCCTGCATCATTTTCACGTTGGTGAGCGGGTCCCGCCCCCAGCTCGCCGACGGAAAAATTCTGCCCCATGTGTGCTTCTTCAATCACCTCCAGCTCTAGACTTCCAGTTACCCAAGTAGCTCACGCTATATAGCGGTTGGTCAATACAGTCACATGGTCAACTAACTACATTCTCTTAAAGGTACATAGCACTCCACTTTACCACATCCCTCCTCCTTTACTTGCAAGTACAATTAACAAGCTTCATAACATCCCAATTATTTACTACTAAGATAAAAGCAAAATACTGCAGATGCTGGAAATCTGAAACAAAAACAGAAAATGCTGGAAAACCTCAGCAGGTCGAACAGCATCTGTGGAGAGAAAAGAAAACAGAGTTAACATTTTGAGTCCATATGACTCCGCTTTAGAGCAGTGCCCAATTACTTATATGAATAACCAATTACAAGTCAAGTCTCTCAGGAGGCTTCCTCAGGCGTGTTGAGCGTCGTAACTCAACAACCTCAGCTGGTTTTCCCTAGATCCCCTCCTCAGAGGTCAACTGTCTACCAGGCTCTTTGGTGGAAATGGGCAAGTTTGTGTCTTTGTGTCCACTCAAGGATTTGTTTGGCCTGGACAGGGGAGGAATCCAAAAAATTTAGTACTAAGACAAGTTCCTGGGGAACTGGAACCTTCACGTTGTTATCTGGCTGGAGGAGGCGGCTCAGGTCCCACATGGGAGACTTATAAAGGAGGAAAATGCACATGGGATACAGGGTAATTTGATAAGGTGGATTCAAAATTGGCTTAGTTGTAAGAGGCAGAGGGTGATGACAGAAGGATGCTTTAGTGACTGGAAGTCAGTGTCCAGTGGTGTACCGCAGGGATCTGTGCTGGGTCCCCTATTATTTGTCATTTATATAAATGACATAGATGACTATGTGGACCAGTAGGGCCGATGATCTTAACAATTGTTTTACCTTTAGAAACGCCTCCTGGTGTGGAGTTTGCCAAATCCATGTCAGCCTTCAATCCCATCAATTTCCCCAACACCATTTCCCTACTAATACTGATTTCTTTCAGTTCCTCCCTCTCACTAAACCCTGTGTTCCCTAATATTTCTGGTATGTTATTTGTGTCCTCCTTTGTGAAGACAGAACCAAAGTATGTATTTAGTTGGTCAGTCATTTATTTGTTCCCCATTATAAATTCCCCTGTTTCTGACTGTAAGGGACCTACATTTGTCTTCACCAATCTTTTTCTCTTCAGATACCTATAGAAACTTTTACAGTCAGTTTTTCAGCTTACTCTCGTACTCTATTTTCCCCTTCTTAATCAATCCCTTGGCCCTCCTTTGCTGAATTCTAAAGTGCTCCCAATCCTCAGGTCTGTTGCTTTTTCTGGCCAATTTGCATGCCTCTTCCTTGGATCTAATACTATCCCTAATTTCCCCTGTAAGCCATAGTTTGGCCAGCTTTCCTATTTACTTTTGTGCCAGACAGGAATAAACAATTGTTGCAGTTCATCCATGCGCTCTTTGAACGTTTGCCATTGCCTATCCATCGTCATCCCTTTAAGTAATGTTTCCCAATCCACCATAGCCAACTTGCGTCCCATACCATTGTAGTTTCCTTTATTAAGATTCAGGACCCTAGTCTCAGAATCACTCTCCATCTTAATGAAGAATTCTATCATATTATGGTCGCTCATCCTCAAGGGGCCTTGCACAATTAGATTGCCAATTATTCCTTTCTCATTACACAATACCCAGCCTAGGATAGCCTGTTCTCTAGTTGGTTCCTCAACGTATTGGTCCAGAAAGCCATCCCGTATCCACTCCAGGAATTCCTCCTTTATGGTATTGTTACTAATTTGATTTGCCCAATCTATATGCAGATAGATTCCAGGAGGATGATGATGACATGCAGTAGGATCAGTCCAGGGCCTCTTCCCTGTACTTTGTACAGCCTTCAGACCAAAGTGATGGTCCGGCTTCACACTCACTGGACACATTAGTGATGCCTGCACCTCGATGGTAGTTGTCATTGTTGCCAGAGTGTTGTGAACAGACATGACAGAGTTCTATCATTCTCTCTGTGTGCTCTCAGCACCTTTAATGTGCAGTTGGCCTTCATTTCATCAGCATCTGTGACTTCTGATGCTGTGCTCCTGAAGGGGTCAGGCGCTGAAGGCTGACAAAGGATCAGTGGCATTTAAAGTTTCACTGCTGCGCCTCTATGATATGGCCCTGATCAGAGAGCGCAAGCAATCTGCCCTCAGCTGGACAGGAGTCTGACATTCACAGGGCAATGTGAAGATCTATGGAGTGTCCTCACTGCATGTCATCATCATCCTTCTGGAATCGAGCAACTATTAGGGCCTCTGCTGTGTCTCCATGACATGAGCCTGAGCACTGAGGGTATGTGCACTGCCATCAGACAGGCTGGAGTCAAACATTCATAGATGCAATGTGAGGATCTATGGTGTCTTCTCACTGCATGTCATCATCATCCTCCACAAACCTAGCAGCTATAAGGGCCTCCCAAGCATGCCTGCCTCATCTGGCCAGTGTGATGGCCTCATCACCGTAATTGTCGCCTTCGAGGACTTCCTCAACCTCATCCCCTCAACGTCCTCCTCATCGAAGGAGACATCCAGTTTCTCCATCTCCGCCTCAGGCAGCTCCTCTCCCCCTCACAGCGCCAGGTTGTAAAGGGTTCAGCAGGTGATGATGATGCACGACACCCTCTGTGGACTGTATTGCAGGGCTCCACCAGACTGGTCCAGGCACCAGAAACACATTTTCAGCATCCCGATGGTTTGCTCCACGAGCTCCATGAATCTTGTTGTACCTTCTCTCTGCCGCAGTCTGAGGCCGCCGCATGGATGTCATCAGTCATGTCCTCTGCAGGTAGCCCTTGTCCCCAAGGAGCAAACCCTGCAGCCTCTGTGGACCCTGGAAGACTGCAGGGATCTGAGATGACTGAGAATATAGGAGTTGTGGACACTCCCTGAGAATCGTGTGCAGACGTGCAGAATGTGTTTGTGGTGATTGCACACCAGCTAAACCTTCAGCGAATGGAGACCTTTGCTGTTGACATAGTTGACCAACTTTTGCGACGGAGATCTGAACGCCTCATGATTGCAGTCGATGGCACCCTGGACCTGTGGGAAACCTGAGATCTGGGCAAATCCCATTGGACTTGCATGCTGGCTTTCCTGGCCCCAGGCAAAATGTACAAAGTTGTGTGCCTTCGTGAAGGTGGTGGATTTGTGGTTGGAGGTTTGTGATATCCCACAGAGGTCACCTGTGGAGCCCTGAAAGGAGCCACTGGTGTAAAAATTGAGCACTGCGGTCACTGTCATGGCCACGGACAGTGGATGCCCTCCATGTCCCTGTGGCTCTAAATCATGCAGCAGCTAGCAGGTGTGAGCAACCAGTTCTCTAGGCATGTGCAGCCTTCGGCAACACTGGCTCTCGGTCATCCGCAGGAATGAAAGGCGGTGTCTATAGACCCTGGGTGTTGCTAGGCGCCGACTAGCGATGGCTCGCTGTGGCTCTTTAGCGCTGTGTGTGGGAGCCCCAGCTGCCGCTCTTGCTAAGGGTGCTGCTCCTCCCTCTGCCCCAGCCAGGCGCCTCTGTCTCTCTCTTCTCTTTTGTCTCTGCTCTCTGTATCCCACAAGGCATATAGTTATGTCACCAGGCTCCATGCTCCTGATGTGCTCCTCCTGCAGGATGAAGGAGAGAGATGTGTGGGTTAACATGGGTGCACTAAGAACCTCTCTTGGTTAAGTCTGAAGGTCCCTTACTGCATCCCAGAGAGTGCTGGCCACTACTTAGATGGTCAGAGTTTAGTGTGCTGCATGGCTGCCCGAAACCCCACCCAATTCTGCCCCACCCCACCTGACTGATTAGCAGTAGCTTTGCCCATTGGACTGCATGCTGTGCTCTCAGCTCAGGCACAGGCATTCTCCTAACCCACACTGCAAGGCTACACTGTTAGCTTGAAGCATGAGGGAGACTGGTCCAGACCTGAATGATGACATTGCAAGGGGCTGTGAGCACCTCCACCAGTGACTGCTTCACGTCCAGCTTTAGCAAGGAGATTGTACAACGTGCGTAGTTGTCCAACTGGTCTGCAGCCCACTAAAAAGCTCATTCGTTTTCCGTCTGTCCCTAAGGGGTGAAAATTTCATGAGCATTTGACTGGGCAGATAAGCTAGAGGCCTGACTCCATGCATGTCAATGTGGCTGTGCCTGAACTATCTCAGCTGTGGAGGAATGGTCACTTTATATAAGGTTTCCCTAATGCCTGGCCAATTCCCTCCCTGACACCCCGCATGTGCTTGTACACTACCATCATCCACAATGCAGCCCTTGCCCCCCTACCACCCAAGTTGCGTAAGCTGCATTGCAGCCCTTGCCCTGGCACCGCACTGTCAGCCAGCTGGGAAAAAGCAACTTGCCTGTGCCCTTGCTGAATGCACGCCGCTTCAGCCTTGAAGTTATTGTGCCCTCACCTTCGAGTTCCCCTCAAAGTACAGCTTGCCAAGTGCACGCCTGATATTCCCTGTGCAACCACGCCAATGTGCTCGAATGATCCAGTGTGGGGGGGAAGATTCCGGCGGGCTGGGTTTATAATGATATCCAGATATGCTGTGAGGTTCCTGACGTCTGTAGGCAGGAAGCACGGCCCGTCATTGGGGGGCAGAACAGACGATTGCAAACTGGTTTCACAACATTGTGAAGCTGATTTTTGGCCTTCTCGCCATACTTACTGCTCATGCTGCCAAACACACCCAACAACAGTGGGAATGGAAAATTCTGCCCCAAGTTTTTTTAAATTCATTTATGGGATCTGGGTGTCAATGGCAAGGCTGGCATTTATTGCCCATCCTTAATTGTGCCCTCACCTTCGAGTTCCCCTCAAAGTGCAGCTCGCCAAGTGCACACCTGATATTCCCTGTGCAACAATGTTGATGTGCTCGGTTGATCCAGTGTGGGGGGGAAGATTTAAGAGTCAACAACATCACGGTGGGCCTGGAGTCACATGTAGGCCGCACCAGGTAAGGGCAGCAGATTTTCTTCCCTAAAGGGTGTTATTGAACCAGATGGGTTTTTTCGGCAATTGGCAATGGTTTCAGATTTTTATTGAATTCAAATTTCACCATCTGCTGTGGTGGGATTTGAAACCCAGTCTGGGTCTTTGGAATGCTAATCCAGTGACAATACCACTATGCTACCGCCTCCCCTTCCTGTCTATCACTTGCTGCTTATGCTGCTTGGCACGCAAGTAGTCCTGTGTTGTAGCTTCACCAGGTTAACACCTCATTTTTAGGTATGCCTAGTGCTGCCCTCCCGCACTCTTCATTGAACCAGGGTTGATCCCCTGGCTTGGTGGTAATGGTTGAGAGGGTGATATGCTGGGCCATGAGGTTACAGATTCTGGTTGACTACAATTTTCCTGCTGCTGATGGCCCACAGTACCTGGAGGAGCCCTGATTCATCAGCTGAGTGGGGAGAGGGCTGTGGGGAAGGGAGAGGGTGGTACGTGCTAATCAGCAGGAGGTTTCCCTGCCCATATTTGACCTGATGCCATGGGACTTCATGGGGACTGGAGTACTGCTTGCTCATCACCTCATGACTTATACTGGCTCCTGATTCCTCATCATCTCATATTTAAAGTATTCATCCTTGCATTTAAATCTATTCAAGTCCTTTCCTGTCTCTATGAATATAACCCAGTTCTATAAATCCTTCTAATTTAACCCCTTCCCCCATCCCTGGTAGCTCCAATTCTTCTGAGCCCAGCCTCTTGTACCTTTCCTTCACCCCACCAAAAGCTTTGGATATCCATTATTAAACACCTCCACATTTCTGTTTCCTCTCCCTCCTTTATGACTTTGCTAAAAACCCACCTTTTCGGCTCGGCTTTTTGCCATTCCGCAGAATGACTTCCATCTTTGGCCTGGCATCTACTTTTTCCAAACACCTACATGTTGGGAACATATTTTTGCTACACAAGAGGCACTAAATGCAGGTTGCTGTTGGTGGTGTTGGTAGCCTGATGAATAATTAAGCACTCTGTGCACTTTATTGCAGCTCAATGCTGTTATCCCAAGGCGAGATTCAAAGATGGTGAACTTCTGTGTGAATTTTCCCACTGAGTGTCATTTGCAACATTTTTCTGTGGCTTCTGGGGCTGTTTTGCTGAGGTTATGATAGGCAAGTAGAAGATTCCCACATGGAAATTCATCCCTTTTCTTTCCAACCCACTTTAAATTCCAGTAGACAACATGATAGCTTCACAAAACGCATTTATGGGGAGATGGTTGTGTAGTGATAATGTCACTGGACTAGCAATCCAGAGGCTCAGGCTAATGCTCTGGGGACATGGGTTCAAATCTCATTATGGTGGCTGGTAGAATTTAAATTCAATTAATAAATCTGGAATTCAAAGCTATTCTCAGTAATGATGACCATGAAACTATCATCAATTGTCGTAAAAGCCCATCTGGTTCACTAATGTCCATCAGGAAAGGAAATCCGCCATCCTTACCTGGTCTGGCGTACAATGTGGTCGACTCTTAACTGCCCTCAGAAATGGCTGAGTGAGACACTTAGTTCAAGGACAATTAGCGATGGGTAACAGATGGCTATTTCCTGAGAAAGAATAAAAAATAATTGCTTTAGTAGATTTATATAGAATGGAGATTAGTCATTGCTTGGTCACTTAGAGAAGAAGAGGATGTCCCTTGTTGTCAGAATTTAGGAGCCAAGCTAGAAAGGGACAGAAATCCAGTGGAGATGGGTTCACCAAGCCCATCCTAATCCCCCCCACACCACCCTTTGCAGATTCTCTTAGTTCTGCACTCAACCTTTCTGGATCCTTTTGTGTTTTTACTTAATGAAGGGGTGGAGTTAAGACTTTGCCCCCCTGTTGTCCAGTTTTTTTGCTTTGGTGAACCAAGATCTAGTTATTGTGGATAGATGGATCAGCATTTACAAAGATCAAATGTACTATCCACAAATGTTACTCAACATGCAAGTCACAATTTATTAAGAGGATGTATGGCAACAGAAAATAGTGGAGAAATATTGCTCTGGTTGCTATGTGCAATGACACTGCGAATGTATTCAAAAGGAAAGTGTTTATGAGGTTGCAGTTCTTTATCTAATTGAACTTTAATACTTACTTATAAAGATGCAATGATTTTTAGCATTTATTGCTTTTTGTTGTTAATTTGCATATACAGGGTGGAACATCCCTTAAATTGCAAAATAATCAGCTGTCAGAGATCACCCGACAAATGAGGGAGTATTTATATTAGGGGCTTTTGATTTTTTTTTTAAATAGCACTATGACTGAGTAATGTGTACTTAGGTGATGCTTGCTGAATTTCTGATTGCTGCAAACATAGCAGCTAACTCACAGAAGCAGACAGAACTGATGAACAACAGGAAAGGTTGGTCGAGCAATGTTGTTCATGCTTTGTCAATATCATCCATTTTCCTGAACAATGCACTGTAAATGGAGTAGTAACCAGCAGTACACAAAACAGGTCAGTTGGCATTAACAACTTAGATCAATAGCAATCATTGTTGCTGTCTACAGTTCACATTACTGTCTGACCTATTTTATATACCCTGGTTCTTTACATGAATCGTTTTAACTTGTCAACACACTGCATCAATATAAAGTCAGCCTCTCCTGTCAGCTTTTAGCAAGCCCTTTCTGTGAATGTTTTGCTGTATGAATTTACAAAGATCAGTGCCAAAAGGTAGGCTCTTTACAAATAAAAATGAAAGCCACAATTTCTAAAAAGATTTTATGATGAAAGGAAACAGAATAGGGAAATATTGCTCTGATTGCTGTGTATAGTGACACTATGAATGAATTCAAAATATAAGTGTTTATTCTGTTGCTATGCAAAGGGACCAGAGCAATACTTCAGCCAATATATATAACTTTAATGCTCATGTCAAAGAAATGTTTGCCTGGGGTCTGAATCTAGTCTGAAACTCCAAGAAGTTTCAGACCCACAATGAAATCTGCATGATTTGTTTTTGTACAAATTTTCAGTGGAAGATTTCTTGCTGTTTTCTAATCTTTTAAACACTTGCTCAACTTTTTCCCACTTTCACCAAAAAAAGTTTCCTGGACAATGTTGATCCAATATTATGGATGGCCATGTACACAGAAAGCTTCTGTGTTGAGCAATTTCAAGCAAAAATAATCTACCTCAAGAAGATAGCTTATACTTGTCTCAAATTAGAATAAATTACATCATAATATACAAGCGTACAGTGAGCCAAGGATCAGGACAAACACAACACAAGAAAGGAAGAAAGGAAAAATATTTTAAAATCTCAATATGGAAATATTTCCATTAAATTATCACTTGTTATTTAAACAATCAATGTATTAGTCAAATAAAAACAGAAAAAAACTGGAAATACTCAGCAGGTCCAGCTGCATCTTTGGACAGAGAGAAAATGTTTCAGGGTTGATGATCTTTTATCAGAGTGGTAAGTAACCATTGATTACATGGGCCTTGAATGTAATCATACAATATCCATTTTATCAAGTAACCTGAGATGGTAGTTCAGTTTGCTTTAATAGTTCATAGCAAAAATTTGAAATTTATCTCCAGGTTCAGTAAGGATGACAATATAATCAATGAAATGTTGGTACAGAAGGAAACCTTTTCTTCTACCAGTATCAGTGCTAACTCTCTCAGCAGAGCTACCTGTTCCAATCTCATTTCTATGTTTTTTCCCTTTGCCCTTAACAATGGCAATGAGCCTAGCAATTACTTTTGCTGTAAACACACACTGCCGACCATAACAGTGATATTGGTGCATTAACAGTAACTTATTCCAAGAGTGCTGTCAAGCTCCCATTTTACCCAGCTTATTGTGCATACAAATTGAATCCAAACATGGCATAGCTGATTGGTATATATTGCTGAATATATGCAGTGGCATTATTTGACATGATAATGTCAGCATCATTGCTATATAAACCAAGTTCATATCATCCTGCAGTGTTTTTGCTTTATACATGTGGTGCATTGAGACTGTCAAAGGTTGAATTTCTGTGGTTTGATTGTCTATGTTACCTTGGCAAAAGATCCGAAGGAACTCGGGGAAATGAAGTAAACAATTTTCTCTAGGGTTTCTGCAGATCATTTGTAAAAGTTATGGTGACGATTGGGAGCATTGCCACAGAAATTCAAGCCCTAGAGGAGATGACAGAGACAGATTAAAAAGCACAGGGGCATCTGTTTCAACTGTTGATTCATATCAGGTCCAGCTAGCTTCCAATTTCAGTCTGAGAACAGTCCTTTGGCCTCATCCTGAGAAGGAATAAAAAGCATTTTGGGTGGTTTGTCTTTATTCAATGACAGCAATATAGTTTTGGTTTGTGGCCTTTATAAGGCATGTCCAGACGGATCTTCGTCATATTTCTGAATTCCTAAGCATGCAGCAGAGGGGCTTCAATCCAGCGCAAAATTAAGCAGTGAGGTAAATTTTTGGTAAAACCTGAAAGATGATTTGGGGGGGTAGGGCTGCAGCCTGCATCTAGCTATCATTGAGTACCCTGAGGGAGAAGTGAATATTAGAGTGAGTGCATTTCTTTGCCAAAGCATTTCATGAGGACCTGGATGAAGCAATTGGTCTAAGACTGGTGTTTTGGACTAATGGTTCCCAAAGTTTTCCACCAGTGCAGAGTTTTCTCACTTCATGTCTGGGATCTTTTGTAGATGATTTTTAAAAATTATTATTATTCATTTACGGGATGTGATCATCAATGGCTAGGTCAGCATTTATTGCCCATCCCTAATTGCCCTTGAGAAGGTGGTGGTGAGCTGCCTTCTTGAGCCGCTGCAGTCCCTGTGGTGTAGGTACACCCACAGTGCTGTTAGGGAGGAAGTTCCAGGATTTTGACCTAGCGACAGTGAAGGAACGGCGATATATTTCCAAGTCAGGATGGCAAGTGACTTGGAGGGGAACTTCCAGGTGGTGGTGTTCCCATCTATCTGCTGCCCTTGTCCTTCTCGATGGTAGTGGTCGTGGGTTTGGATGGTGCTGTTGAAGAAGCCCTGGTGAGTTTCTGCAGTGCATCTTGTAGATGGTACACACTGCTACTACTGTGCGTCGGTGGTGGAGGGAGTGAATGTTTGTGTTTGGGGTACCAATCAAGAAGGCTGCTTTGTCCTGGATGATGTCAAACTCTTTGAGTGTTGTGGGAGCTGTACTCATCCAGGCGAGCGGAGAGCATTCCATCACATTCTTGACTTGTGCATTGTAGATGGTGGACAGGCTTTGGGGAGTCAGGAGGTGAATTACTCACCATAGGATTCCTAGTCTCTGATCTGCTCTTATAGCCACAGTATTTATAAGGCTAGTCTACTTCAGTTTCTGGTCAATGGTAACACCCAGGATGTTGATAGTGGGGGATTCAGCAACTGTATGGCATTGAATGTCAAGGGACGATGGTTAGATTCTCTCTTGTTGGAGATGGTCATTGCCTGGCAACTGTGTGACGCGAATGTTACTTGCCACTTGTCAACCTAAGCCTGGATATTGTCCAGGTCTTGCTGCATATGGACACGGATGGCTTCAGTATCTGAGGAGTTGTGAATGGTGCTGAACATTGTGTAATCATCAGCGAACATCCCCACTTCTGACCTTATGATGGAAGGAAGGTCATTGATGAAGCAGCTGAAGATGGTTGGGCCTAGGACATGACCCTGAGAAGCTCGTGCAGAGATGTTCTGGAACTGAGATTATCCACCTCCAACAACCACCACCATCTTTCTTTGTGCCAGATATGACTCCTCTCAGTGGAGTTTTCCACCGATTCCCATTGACTCCAATTTTGCTAGGGCTCCTTGATGCCACACTCGGTCAAATACAGCCTTGATGTCAAGGGAAGTCATTCTCACCTCACCTCGGGAGTTCAGCTCTTTTGCCCATGTTCAAACCAAGGCTGTAATGAGGTCAAGAGCAGAATGATCCTGATGTAACCCAAACTGAGCATCAGTGAGCAGGTTATCGCTAAGCAAGTGCCGCTTGATAGCACTGTTGACGACCCCTTCCATCACTTTACTGATTATCAAGAGTAGACTGATGGAGCAGTAATTGGCCAGGTTGGATTTGTCCTGCTTTTTGTGTACAGCACATACCTGGGCAATTGTCCACATAGCCGGGTAGATGCCAGTATTTTAGCTGTACTGGAACAGCTTGGCTAGGGATGTGGCAAGTTTTGGAGCACAAGTCTTCAGTACTATTGCGGGAATATTGTCAGGGCCATAGTCTTTGCACTATCAAGTGCGTTCAGCCATTTCTTGACATCACGTGAAGTGAATTGAATTGGCTGAAGACTGGCATCTGTGATGCTGGGGACCTCAGGAGGAGGCCAAGATGGATCATCCACTCAGCACTTCTGGCTGAAGATTGTTGCAAATGCACTGATGTGCTGGACTCCTCCATCTTTAAGGATAAGGATATTTGTGGAGCCTCCTCCTCCAGTGAGTTGTCCACCACCGTTCACAACTGGATGCGGCAGGACTGCAAAGCTTTGATCTGATCAGTTAGTTGTGGAATCGTCTAGCTCTGTCTATCACTTGCTGCTTATGCTGTTTGGCACGCAAGTAGTCCTGTGTTGTAGCTTCACCAGGTTGACACCTCATTTTTAGGTATGCCTGGTGCTGCTCCTGGCATGCCCTCCTGCACTCTTCATTAATCCAGGGTTGATCCCCTGGCTTGGTGGTAATGGTAGAGTGGGAAATGTGCTGGTCCATGAGGTTACAGATTGTGGTTAAGTGCAATTCTACTGCTGCTTGATGGCCCACAGCGCCTGATGGATTCCCAGTCCTGAGTTGCTAGATCTGTTCAAAATCTATCCCATTTAGCACAGTGGTAGTGCCACACAACACGATGGAGGGTATCTTCAATGTGAAGACGGGGCTTTGTCTCCTCAAGGATTGTGCGGTAGTCACTCCTACTGATACTGTCATGGACAGATGAATCTGCAGCAGGCAGGTTGGTGAGGATGAGGTTAAGTATGTTTTTCCCTCTTGTTGGTTCCCTCACCACCTGCCGCAGACCCATTCTAGCAGTTTTGCCCTTTAGGACTCGGCCCGTAGTGGTGCTACTGAGCCACTCTTGGTGATGAACATTGAAGACCCCACCCAGAGTACATTTTGAACCCTTGCCACCTTTAGTGCTTCCTCCAAGTGATGTTCAACATGGAGGAGCACTGATTCATCAACTGAAGTGCGGGGTGGGGGTGTGGTATGTGGCAATGAGCAGAAAGTTTCCTTGACCATGTTTGACCTGATGCCATGAGAGCTCATAAGGTCTGGAGTTGTTGTTGAGGACACCCAGGGCAGCTCCCTCATGACTGTATAGCACTGTACCACCACCTCTGCTGGGCCTGACCCACCAGTGGGAAAGGACAGATCCAGGGATGGTAACGGTGGTGTCTGGGACATTATCTATGAGGTACGATTTCATGAGTATGACTATGTCAGGCTGTTACTTGATTAGTCTGCGAGACAGCTGTCCCAATTTTGGCACAAGCCCTCAGATGTTTGTAAGGAGGACTTTGCAGGGTCGACAGGGCTGGGTTTGCCATCATTGTTTCTGGTTCCGAGGTCAATGCCAAGTGGTCTGTCTGGTTTCATTCCTTTTTATTGGCTTTTTAGCAGTTGGATACAACTGAGTGGCTTGCTAGGCCATTTCAGAGGGCATTTACGAATCAGCTACATTGCTGCTGATCTGAAGTCACATGTAGGCCAGACCAGGTGAGGTAAGCATGGCAGATTCCTTCCCTAAAGAACATTAGTGAACCAGGTGGGTTTTTACGACTTTACAGTTGACAATGGACAATGGTTTCATGGTCATCACTAGACTTTTAATTCCAGATTTTTATGGCGAGATTTGAACCCAGGCCCGCAGAGCATTACCCTAGGTTTTGGAATTACTAAAGATAATACCACTATGCCACTGCCTCTCCAAAATTGATAGAGATTGATTGCTATGATGAGTCAACAACTCCACTATTATATATCATGCAACTACCAGGGTGGTAGAATGTAGATGCCCCTAGTATTTTTGTCATCTGGCAATTCCTTACGTTCTTATGTGCAAGGGCACTGGATTTGGATATCTGGAGCATCAAGGTGATTGGCACAATTTCAACTGCTTTGTGTAGAGTCTTCAACACAGGCCAATATCCAATGTACAGCCATTGAGGAAGCTCTAACACTTGGAATAGCAACTGCTGGAAGGTGCAACTGGGGGCCAGCTTTGATAACATCCACACCTTTATTCAAGGCTCAGTAGCTGCTATGATCAGGTTGTAGAGAGGCAGATAACTGTCATTGAAGTTTCATACCTTCAGCTGATGCAAATACCATTGAGTGGGGTATGGTATATGTCCATGGTGTGATTAAGAAAATGGCAGCAATGCACTTATACATTTTATGGTGAGTTATAACTATTCATCATGCCATTCGGATCTCCTCATACCTGATATCCAACCACTGAGGATTCAAACTCATGTTTGTCATTTACCTAACAGCCAACTAGCAATGATTTAACTGGTCTGGCAGCATCAGTGAAGAGAGAAACAGAGTTAGTGGGCTGAATTTTTGTTGGGGTTCAGAGGTGCGCTTCAGTGTGTGAACAGTTTTGTTTTTGGACAAAATCTGATTTTCTGCGTTTTTATGGTTTTCCCCTGAAAAACCTTTCATCATGGAACCAAATCAATTGGCAACTCCTGGCTTAGTCTGGATCGGATCAGTCAAAACTTGGCTCAATGTGGACTCTGATGTTGAAATTTGGATCTCATACTAGGCCTGCCACAGTAATAGAAGTGAAATAGTTTGCTAGGATCAAGTTTTCAAAGCAACTTATGTTCACATTTAGCAACTAAAATCACATTTACTGCTATTTCAATATTTTGTAAATGGACAACAGATTTTTGGATGGCTTGATGTCCTGCTTTTTTTTTGAGTTTTTGTTTTTCCTAAGCCAGATTCAGAGCTGTATTAGAGGATGGATCTTGTTTCTGGAAATGATGCTTTGATGTTTCGATCCTTTGGATAACTCTTTCATTATAACCAACACTTCTATAATGAAGGACAACAGCTGGTAGAATCCTTTTCTGATTCTGTTAAGCAAGTTTTCATAGATTTTATACGGAACCCAATTACGCTTGAGCGGAAGCCCAAGGACCCAGTTGAAACCTTGCAAAATATTTACCAAAAAGATGCCCTGAGAATAAAATTCTCAGACAGAAGGGGTAAAGGAATATTCTATAATATGTTTCCAGCTAATAAAGCATATGCAATTATGCTGGTGACAATGTTGGGAGTAAAATAAATGAAATGGCTTCCTGGGATCTCCTAATATAGTACAGGAAGCAACCTCTTATTTGATTCTACCTAAACACAAATATGAAAGGGAAAGCGTCCCTGTGACAGTTCCTTCTTGGTAAGGTGACCTAGCAGCAATTTGTGCAGTAGAGCAAATGAAGAATTGATTTTACCATTTTATTGTACTTAATTTAGCAGTGTTGGAAATGGACTAACTACTCATTTGAAGTCATCAATCATTCGTCTTGATGTCTAACATTTTCAAAAAGTTCAAAGGCCATGACACAAAACTATGCAACATATTAGATATGCCATTCAATATAATTGTGCTGGTTTGTTAGATGCAGTTTAATTAACCATGAATTCCAGATTAATTTAATGCCACTAAGACTTCACAGATTGATTAGTCTGGTTTAATATTTAACATAGAATACAGGGCGAAGACTTCTTGCATTCTTTTCAAAATTGGATATTACTTATGAATATTAATTGTGTTGATAATTAAAGTTACTGAATGTCAAATTACAGTTTAATGTGGTAAATTTGTGTTGTGTGATAGTGGTGTTAACCCATTCGTGTGAAATTCCTTTTTCCGCTAATATAACAAAGACCTGCTCCAATGCTACAATTGCACAATACATAATTTTCACCTTATCAAGCTCTTTTAAGATGTGGTTCATCTGCACTTGTTATAAATACTTGTATTATTGTAAGCTAAATAGACTAAATGATTTTAAAAACTTTAATCCATTAAAAGTTGATTGATCTCCAAATCCTATGCACTCTGCTTTAATTTAGATGATGTTCAAGTACTCAATGCTTAACATACAAATCCAATAGTAAGGGAATGAATAGATAAAAGTTGGCTGACAATTATCTATTTTATGAGGCAGTTTAAATGGAATAAACATATTTCCCTGTTCATCAACATATTGTAACTTTCCCTCTCCGTACATACACATCTGTGGACATAAACTCTACCAACAACTGAAGATGTTGAAATGAAGAGTCATGATGTCCAAAATGCATCAATAAAGCAATGCTGGCAAACCTTACAGCAATCAGTGAATATAATGTTGAATGACAACTGAATCAAGAAAAATAGGAATTGAGAAGATCAAATTTCCACATCAGTTTTACAGGTATGAATTTAGCTTGTCAAAATAATTTATAATTTTGTCATGCTTTTCAGAAAAGCATTATGTATAGAGTTCTGATTCCTCCTGTAATAAGATTCATAGATAATTGTCAGAAAAAATGTTTAGTTGCAAGAAACTTGAATAAATATCAGCATTTTTTTAGTTGTATGTGTCGGATAATTTCACATTTAGGGACTTGATTTCCTTTTTGTGCTTTTAGTGCACTGGTTAATTTGTTCCTATAAAATTCCTATTTGCATTGTTTTAATGCATTATTTAACTCAATTGAAATAAATTGACTAATGACTATAGGGCAAGAAATAATAACAATAATTTGTATTTATATAGCACTTTTAACATGAAAAAATATCCCAAGGTGCTACACAGGAGCATTATAAAGCAAAAATTGACACTGTGCCACATAAAGTGATATTAGGACAGATGGGCAAAAGCTTGGACAAAGAGATAGGTTTTAAGGAGCATCTTAACGCAAGAAAGAGAAGTAGAGAGACAAAGATGTGCAGCTGAAATTACAGCCACCAATGGTGGAGCAGTTAAAAACAGGAATTCTCAAGAGGCCAGAATTAGATGAGTGCATATATCTCAGAGGGCTGTAAGGCTGGAGGAGGGAGAGATGGAGATGGACAAGGCCCTGGAGTGACTTGAAAATAAAGATGAGAATTTTAAAATTGTGTTGCTTGACAATGAGCCAATGTAGGCAAGTGAACACAGGGGTAATGGATGAGTGGGGTTTGGCAGAAATAAGGAAGCAGGCAGCAGTGTTTTGAATGAGTTCAATTTTATGGAGAGTAGAATGTGGGAGGGCAGCCAGGAGTGTATTTGAATAATGAAGTCTAGAGGCTACTAGCAGCAAGAGTTAAGGCAGGGTCTTAGTGGGACGATGTTATAGAGGTGGAAGCAGATGGTCTTAATAGTGACATGGATATGTGGTCAGAAGCTCAAATAGGGTCAATTATGACAAGTTTGTGAACAGTCTCGTTCAGCCTCAGACAGTTGCAAGGGAGAGGGGTGGAGTTGATAGCTAGGGAACGGAGTTTGTAACAGCAAACACAGGAAATGGCTTTGGAGGAAATTTCTGTTCATCAGCACTGAATATCAGATAAACAGTCTGATAATCTGATGATAATGTTAAAAGGAAATCTAGATATCAGTGACAAAAGAATAGAGGTATGTTGATAGGGTTGGATCAAGTAAAGTGGGAGGAGGTTTTTGTGGATAATAGGCCTGTTCAGCCGAATAGTCTGTTTCTATACTGTAAAATTCTGTTTAATTCTGTGTAACATGTTCATCAGTGTGCTAAAATAGCACACATAGCAATTCTAGCTTTTAGCTGTATGCTGCAGTATCAAAATTGTATTGAAAACTTCAAAAATCACAAAGGAAGAAGATATGAGAAACCTGGCTGTTTTGGATGATGTCAGAAGTGTAGCGACTTGATGACCTAATAATCTATGCATTCTAGATTTCTTTTGTACTCAGTTGAGGGCATTTTCAGCGTAGTATGAAATCTAAATACTGTATCAAGTCTAATTGATAAAGTGATATTGTAGACAGAAGCTGAAGAGAGCTGTTATGTTTAATTCACTTTTGATTGCATTTAGGAAGTGTGTTAGTGCACGAATGTACGAGCTCTGGAATTGTAGGATAAAGTCTGTCCACATTGTATCTCAAAATGGCGGAGATTTTCCATTGAAAATCAGACAATTCCTATGAAGGCAATCAATCTGCAATGCCAGCTGGGGTGATTTAAAATCCACCAAAATGCATTTCTTAAGCTCCATTCAAGAGAAAAGAAGAGGGAAATATCTTTCCGCCCAGCAAAATATATTAGATCAATCAGGATGGCAAGCAGAATTAAATTTCAAAATAGAAGTTGAACATTTTTAGTTTGTTTCCAATGTCTAAGTTGAGCCAAGTTCAGATTTGAACAGGTTTGTCCAATTAAAATGGCAGCCTGCAAACATTTGAGTAATATTTACCTCAAGAACACGCTGGCATTGTGTGTATACATGAAACTTTGTTACTGCCATAGAGAGTAGTGGATGAATGGCTACCTGGATCCCCAGGTATAGGGATAGCTTAAAAAATGCATAAATTCATGACCTGATAGTCCAGGTGTTCTAATTTCAGATTCGATTGGAGTAAGGAAATCTAATCCATTTTCCCTGGGTGTGCAGACTCACGGAGATGTCTACCTACACTTCCTGGAGAAGAGAGTATGCATTTATTTTATCTAGTAGTATATTAAAGGACCTAGGGCGGAATTGTCCCAGGTTTGCACTAAGTGCAGTAGCGGGCGGGAAAAAGAACGTTTTATCCGCTGGGCGCAATGGCAGCTTTACACGCTCCCAATCCCGCCTCATTAATCATATTAATCATGCATTCCTGGGAAACACGTCATTTTGCTGGTGGACAGCCTCCAATTCGCCCGCCATGCGGTCACCCCTCCACTTCCTCACACCAGGCATCAAATTTAAAGTGCAGCTGTGTGCACACCTCCCAGTGCTTCCAGTCCAGGACTGCTGCATAGGAGACAAAGCCACAAAGAGCAAGAAGACTGCAACTCGCCACCCCCCACCCCCACCAACCCCCCCACCACCCCCCCACCATTATTCAGTGACGCATCCCTGGAACGCCTTTTGGATGCATTGGAGGCCCATCTTGAAGTCCTTTACCTCTGCTCTGGGGGAAGGCCAGCAAGCAAGGTCACCAATCCAGCATGAGAGGTGGTGGCAGCGGTGGCCAGCGACAATGCCCTGCAAAAGAGGACAGCCACCCAGTGCCAATGGTCTCATTCATTCTGCCAGGTTAAGTCACTCTTCTCATGACTCTCAACTCACACACTTACAAACCCATCACACATTCACAGGGATCTCCCACCTCAAGGGACAACACCACTAACTCTCACACACACCCTCACATCTCCATCAGGCTCATATCCTCTGGAGCTCACATTCTCATCCTGTCCATGTCTCCGCTCACCACACAAACATTCCATGCAGTGCCATGTGTCCTGCTCACACTCTCTCCATCTGTTTCCATGCAGGAGAAGCTGGCTGACAACAGCAGAGAGAGGCCCCAGAACTTTAGCAGGGGGGGGTGAGATTTGGGGGGCGGGGGTAGTGTGGCCCACATTAGGACTTTCACTCACTTTAAGGAGTGTTCCATAGCACTGAGTGCTGAGGATGTGGACCATGTCTGCAGTGATGGTGACGGTGAGGTCTGTGGCGAACAGCCACGTGAAGATCCTGCACCTCATCATCCCTCTCTCAACGCAACTGTGAGTGCTCTCTCTCCTGCTTTTGACTCTGCTGTTATGCACTACTTATCCCTACTTTGGTTCACAGGGAGCTCTGCCAAGTGACCGACACCCTCAGCCAGCCAGTCCCTCAGCTCCATCCAGGTCCTCACTGCCAGCCAAGAGGGCACCTCCTCCATTGAAGAACTGGAAATAAGCAGCCTGGAAGACTTGTCACAGCGTTTACCCACACCCTCCACAAATGCAGAGTCACACACCTCAGTGGGACTTAGATCTAGAGCAGGCTCAGGTTTACAACCTGGTGGTCACAGCACGGACACATGTCCGCAGCAGGAGGAGGCAGGTTTAGCCGAGCTCCCTGGCACTCGGAGAACTGCTGGGGAAGAGGCATCTGTGAGGTCTGAGTCAGATGATGAGCTTCTGGATTCGGCCTTCCAACTCATCATGGTGAGTAGAGAAGTGGGGGAACATCACACAGACCTGTTGGAAGCCCCAACAGAGTGGCACATGAGTCAGAGGAGTGCGCCCACCTGCTCTTTGCTGAAGTGATGCCCACAGGTATGCGCCTGGAGGTCGCCATGGGAAGGATGGCGGCGCAATAGAGACCCTGGCCCAGCGGAATGTGGAGATGTGCGTAGACCTGCACTCCATCCCAGTAGCCATGGGTGTGTTTCTGCAGTGTGAGAGGGAAATGGGGCACCGCAACATCCCTCCAGGTGCTCCTTTCCCTTAAAGAATCAAGCCAGGGCCATTGGGCACCCGAAGGGAGGAGGAGCAGCAGCTGGAGACCCCTGGGTCATCCACTCAGGAATTTCAGAGGCTGTCCTCTCCCTCTGAGTCCCCTTGTGACATTCTCAGTCTCATCCTCTGTCACCACAGAGGGAACAGCTGGCCCACAAGAGGGCAGCCAAAGCAAGCCGGGGCCCTCAAAAGCCTCAGCTCTCCAGAGGACCCAACCGAAGTCATCAGGGGTAACAGGGCCAGCCATTGCACAGGCTGTCTCCACCCCTGCTGCAGATGTCAGGGCAGCACCTAGAAGTGTTAGACCTGGAAAAGTTAAACAATTCTGATCACAGTTGGTTGCACAAGTGAACACATTTTGTCCATTTATAATCTGAAAATACGTTCACTTTTACTGAATAATGTATAATGGTGTCTTTCAGCTTCATTGACAGACTTCACGAGTCCTCCCCCTGCATTCCCCCCACCCACTAGCAGTTCAGCTGCACGCAGCTGGACCACGAGTGATTCTGGAGGGAGAAGTGTGTATGTGGCAGGGCCTTTCGAAGCCTCATGTAAGCATGCGCATCCTTCCTCCATCACACTCATCTCAATATCCTGAGCATTTTCAATGCTGCCTGCTGGGGTTCGCTTTCAGTTGTCCATCTGAGCTGACCTGTATCTCCGCCCACCCAATGATCACACTCCCATGCAGCACCTGTTCCTGACCAAGGAGACATGAGGCTTCTTTCACTTTCGGTTTTAGAAGCATGGAACTGGTAAAGATTGTCTTCAGCTCCCCCGTCCTTTCCCCTACCCCAGTCACCCATGTCCATTCCCCCATCACTGTTGGCCCCCGGCATCACCTTCCACCTCCCCACTGTCACCTATCAGTCAGAACCCTTTTCTTTCCAGGATGTCCACGTGAATGTGCACGTTCCCTACCTTCCTGAGAATCTCACCCCCATCCACATTGACCTCTCCAATCTCCTCCTTCCCACCCCCAGAGTCCATGTCTGTCTTTGAGTTGCCACCAACCACCCTTGCTGTCCCTTCTGGTGATACCATTGCATCCTCACCCTTACACTCTACCGGCTCATTCTGCCCCTTCTCATACTCACCATTCCCTCCTACCACTCCCACCATCATTTTGCTCCCCAGGAGACAGTCATCGACTCCACAGACCCCTCCCTTGCATGTTCACTTGGACATCCTCTCCCCCACCATACTCCTTCCTCCCCGCCGGACTCCTTCCTCCCCCAGACTCCTTCCTCCCCCCAGACTCCTTCTTCTACCGGGACTCCTTCCCCCCCTCTGAACTCCTTCCCTTACACCTTTCTCCCCCCTTATACCTTCCTCCCCCCTTACACCTACCTCCCCCGTTGCCATATTTTTGTCTGTAACACCCTCCTCCCTCTGTACTCCCTCCCCCCTTCCAACCCCTCATCCCTCTCTGACACCATTGCTCCCAACTCAAGCCCCGACACCTTCGCTCTCCCCTCCCAAACTCATCCTCCCCCGACACCATTGTTCCAATCTCCCAACCTCACACCCTCGACACACCTTCCTCTCTCAGTCAAACCTAGACCTCCCTGTCACACCCTGGTACAATTTCCTCTTCCAATCAAACCTACACCTTCCTCTCCACCCCCTTGATGATCATCTATTGCAGACCATGACCAAGACACTGATGTCCTGAAGCAGATCCCCAACGGTGACCTTCCACCTTCCATGAACTGCTTCTCGGCAGTGCCATGTCCATGAGAATCCACCCAGCGTGCAATGGACGTTCCTCCAGTATCCCATTGCTGTCAGGTTCTAGCATCTTCTGCTCCTCGGATGTCCGCGATGTGAGCAAGGCCCCGACAGTAAGTCCCGACTTCTGCACGCCACGCTTGTCAAGACGTGTTCTGCACCGGCGTGTTTCCCACTGAGTAGGCGGTAAATTTGACGTGGCTGGATGATTCCGGTGAGCTGGGCTTATAATGATTTGCAGATGTATTAAAATGAAGCTCCCACTGTGTGATGGCTGGAAATGCAGACTACCATTGACAAATAGAGCGGATGATTGCAAACTGGTTTCACGACATTCTGAAACTGATTTTTGGCCTTCCCATCATATTGTCCACTCACGCCCACCATGATGCCCGATGCCAACGGACACAGAAAATTCCACCCTTAGATTTATGCTCCTCATTAGTTTTGGGATATTTGTATGCTAGCTTCCAGGGACGATCTTCTATTTTTGGAAAGTCCGAAATGTTAGGACTTGTGAGGTTAAATTGATAAAACAAAAATCATTCAGCACCTTCTTCCACTGCAACCTCCAGACAACAAGAGCAGCAATATCATCTTCAATTACACACCATCGTGACTTGGACATACATCTGTGATTGTTCATAATTTCTGGGTCAATATCTTGGATGGTACTTCCATCACATTGTTAGGCAGTGAGTTCCAGGATTTTGATCCAGCATTGATGAAGGAACAGTAATATATCGTCATTTTGGGAAAATGTGTGACCTGGAGGGGAACTTGTAGGTGGTGATATTCCCTTGTGCCTATTGCCCTTGTTCTTCTAGGTAATAGATGCTGGAGGTTTGGAAGGTGACGGCGAAGAATTCAATTTTACAGAGACTTACTGATACCATACTTGGGCAAATGATAGCACTGTCAACTGGACCTTCCATCACTTTGCTGATGATTGAGAGTAGGCTGTTGAGGTGGTAATTGGCCAGGTTGGATTTTTCTTGCTTTTTGTGGACAGGACATACCTGGGCAATTTTCTACTTTGTCAAGTAGATGCAATGTTGGAGCTACACTGGAACAGCTTGGCTAGAGGCGCAGCTAGTTCTGGAGCACAAGTGTTCAGCACTACAGCCAGGATGTTGTCAGGGCCCATTGCTCTTGCTGTATCCACTGTATTCAACCATTTCTTAATATCATGTGGTGTGAATTGTGAACTGAAGACTGGCTTCTTTGATGGTAGGGATCTCAAGAGGAGGCCACGATAGATCAACTACTCAACACTTCTGGCTGAAGATAGTTACAAAAAGATCATTCTTGTCTTTTGCTCTTGTGCTGGGCTGCACCAACATTCAGGATGGGAATGCTTGTGGAGCCTCTTCTGCCCATTATTTATTTAATTGTTGAACATCATTCAAGATTGGATGTGGCAGGACTGCCAGAAATTGGACCAGCAACTAATTCCTCAGAAGGTGGTATAAGTGTTCTTATTGAAATTAGGCATGGTGTGTAGGGTGGCGGTGGGAAATGAGAATGGCAATCAATATTAAGTAACTGGTCAATGCAGCAGCCAGGAGCACAACGGTAAAGGTAATGAATGGTAGCTCCCCTAACAGCTAGGAATTCTTTCTAGTACAGGATGAGATTTAATGACTACATTTGGTCAGTGAACAGAAGAGCTGATTGTGCACTTGGGACATTTATATTTACCCTAAACATGCATTCACAAATCTTAGAGTATTATCTGCTGCACTAAATTAAATTTATTGATGCTGACACATGGAAAGTTTCAATTAAATGGATACAGTGTTTGCAGACCTTGCTATCCCTGTGGGAATTCAATGAGAGAAGTGGTGAGAACTTTCAAATAGTTGTTGAATAAAACAGTCTGTAATGGATAATAATAAGTATTATTTTGCCATGAGGAAACAGTTATGCACAAATCCTGTGAAGGACACAATATAGAAGGAATGACAGTAGCAGAAGAATCGTGCTGTATATCCTGGCAATCGCTCAGTTAATGTGTAGGGCTTGGTGGCTCAGGGGGAGCTGAACTCACCAAGTGGTCAATGATGATCAAGTGCTAAGTAGCCAAATAACTAAAATGGTTTCTTTTTTATGAGGTTCATACTCTGAAGAGGCACTTACAGAAACCAAACAGGAATCCCTTTGCTTCTCCATAGTAATAGCAGGACAGGAGTAAGCATTCTGGAAAGAACAACATGAACAACTGACAGATGGCCCTGGTGGGGGTGGGGTGGGAGGAGGGGGACGGTGGTGGGAAAAAAGATTGAAAATAGGATAAAAGGTGGGGATGAAACAACGAATAAAAATGAGAAAAAATAAAAATGAAAATAAGTGGATAAAAAATAAAAATTAAAAAATTAAAATGAATATTGAAAAAAGGGGATAAAAAGGAGTGAGGGTGGAGGAGGGAGTTCATGGTCTGAAGTTGTTGAACTCAATGTTAAGTCCGGAAGGCTGTAAAGTGCCCGGTTGGAAGATGAGGTGCTGTTCCTCCAGTTTGCGTTGAGCTTCACTGGAACATTGCAGCAGGTCAAGGACGGACATGTGGGCATGAGAGCAGGGTGGGGTGTTGAAATGGCTATCAACAGAAAGGTCTGGGTCATGCTTGTGGACAGACCAAAGGTGTTCCGCAAAGCGGTCACCCAGTCTGCGTTTGGTCTCCCCAATGTAGAGGAGACAGCATTTGGAGCAGCGAATGTAGTAAAACAAATTGAAGAAGGTGCAAGTGAAGCGCTGCTTCACCTGAAAGGAGTATTTGGGCCCTGGGATGTTAAGGAGGGAGGAGGTAAAGGGGCAGGTGTTGCACCTTCTGCGATTGCATGGGAATGTGTTGTGGGAAGGGGATGAGGTGTTGGTGATGGAGGAATGGATCAGGCTGTCCCGGAGGGAATGACCCCTATGGAATGCTGACGGGGGGTGGGGGGGGGGGGGGGTGGTGGGTGAAGGGAAGATGTGCTTGGTGGTGGCATCATGCTGGAGTTGGTGGAAATGGTGGAGGATGATCCTTTGAATGTGGAGGCTGGTGGGGTGAAAAGTGAGGACAAAGACGACCCTATCATGGTTCTGGGAGGGAGAGGAAGGTGTGAGGGCAGAGGCTGGGAAGATGGGTTGGACACAGTTGACGGCCCTGTCAACCACAGTGGGTGGGAAACCTCGGTTAAGGAAGAAGGAAGACATGTCAGAAGCGTCGTTTTGGAAAGTAGCATCACCGGAACAGATGGGCGACAGAGGCGAAGGAACTGAGAGAATGGGATGGAGTCCTTACAGGAAGAAGGATGTGAGAAGCTGTAGTTGAGGTAGCTGTGGGAGTCGGTGGGCTTGTAATGAATATTGGTGGACAGTCTATCACCAGAAATTGAGACAGAGAGGTCAGGGAAGGGAAGTGTCAGAGGTGGACCATGTGAAGGTGATGGAGGGGCGGAAATTGGAAGCAATATTCATAAATTTTTCCAGGTCCAGACGATTTCATGAAGTGGCACCGAAACAGTCATCGATATACTGAAAAGGGAATTGTGGGAGAGGGCCTGAGTAGGACTGGAAACCTCCAGCTGATCAGCATCTACCGCTCCCACCTCAATGAATCAGTATTCCTCCATGTTCAACAACACTTGGACGAAGCACAGAGGGCAGCAAGAACACAGAAGGTACTCTGGATGTGTGACTTCAATGTGCATCATCAAGAGTAACTAACCGAGTTGGCCAAGTCCTGAACTCATTCCCACCAATCTACCTGTAGCAGGTGCATCTGTCCATGATAGTATTGGCCGGAGTGACCACTGCATAGTTCATGTGGAGATAAAGGCCCGCCTTCACATTGAAGATAACTTCCATCGTTTGTGTGGCACTATGACCATGTGAAATGGGATGGATTTCAAATAGATATAACAACTCAAAACTGGGCATCCATGCAGTGCTGTGTGCCTTCCATCAGCAGTAGCAGAATTGCATTCAACCACGATCTGTAACTTCACTATGGCCTGGCATATCCCTCACTCTACCATTACCATCAACCAAGGGATCAACCTTGGTCCAATGAAGAGTGCAGACGAACATTACAGGAGCAGCATGAGGCATACCTAAAAATGAGAGGTCAACCTGGTGAAGCTACAACAAAGGACTACTTGCTTGCCAAACAGTGTAAGCAGCATGAGATAGACAGAGCTAAGCAATCCCACAACCAGCACATCAGATCCAAGCTCTGCAGTCCTGTCACATCCAGTCATGAATGGTGATGCACAATTGAACAACTAACTGGAAGAGGAGGCTTCACAAATACCCCCATCCTCAATGACGGAGGAGCCCAGCACATCTGTGCAAAAGGCAAGGCTGAAGCATTTGAAACAATCTTCAGCCAGAAGAGGCGGGTGAAAGATCCATCTCAGCCTCCTTTGGAGGTCCCCAGCATCACAGATGCCAGTCTTCAGCCAATTCAATTCACTCCATGTAATATCAAGAAACAGCTGAAGGCACTGGATAGTGCAAAGGCTATGGGCCCTGACAACATTCCAGCAATAGTACTGAAGAATTGTGTTCCAGATCAGGCACACTTCTAGCCAAGTTGTTCTAGTGCAGCCATAACACTGGCATCTACCTGGCAATGTGGAAAATTGTCCAGGTATGTCCAGGTATGACAAAAAGCAGGACAAATCAAATCCAGCTAATTACTGGTCAATCAGTCTACTCTCGATCATTAGCAAAGTGACAGAAGATGTCATCAACAGTGTGAGCAGTACTTACACAGCAAACTGCTCACTGCTGCTCAGTTTGGGATCCGCCAGTGCCACTCTGCTTCAGACCTCACTACATCAAAGCAGCAGTTGATGAATGACAGCATCAAGGAACCCGAGCAAAATTGAAGTCAACGGGAATCACAGGAATAATCTCCACTGGTTGAAGTCATACCTACCACAAAGATAAATCACCTCAGTTCTAGGACATCACCGTGGGAGATCTTCAGGGTAGTGACCTAGGCCCAACCATCTTCAGCTGCTTTATCAATGACTTTCCTTCCATCATAAAGTCAGAAGTGGGGATGTTCGCTGATGATTGCACAATGTTCAGCCCTATTTGCGACTCCTCAGATACTGAAGCAGTCCATGTCCAAATGCAGCAAGACCTGGACAATATCCAACCTGGAATGGGAAGTGGAAAGTAACATTCGTGCACACAAGTGCCAGGCAATGACCATCTCCAACAAGAGGGAATCTAACCATCACCCCTTGACATTCAATGGCATTACTATCACTGAATCCCCCACTATCAACATCCTGGGGGTTATCATTGACCAGAAACTGAACTGGACTAGCCATATAAATACTGTGGCACAAAAGCAGGTCAGAGGCTAGGAATCCTATGATGAGTAACTTACCTCCTGACCCCCTAAAGCCTGTCCACTATGAGGCACAAGTCAGGAGTGCGATTGAACACTGTCCACTTGCCTGGATGAGTGCAGCTCCAACAACACTCAAGAAGCTTGACACAATCCAGGACAAAGCAGCCCACTTGATTTGCACCTCATCTACAAACATTCACGCTCTCCACCACCAATGCACAGTAGCAGCATAGTGCACCATCTACAAGATGCACTGCAGAAACTCACCAAGGCCCCTTAGACAGAACCTTTCAAACCCACAACCGCTACCATCTAGAAGAAAAGGGAAGCAGATGCATGGGAACACCACCACCTGGAAGTTCTCCTCCAAGCCACTCACCATCCTGACTTGGAAATATATCGCCATTCTTTAACTGCCGCTGGGTCAAAGTCCTGGAACTCCCTCCCTAACAGCAATGTGCATATACCTACAACACATGGCCTGCAGCGGTTTGAGAAGGCAGCCCACCACCGCCTTCTCAAGGACAATTAGGGATGGGCAACAAATGCTGGCCTAAACAGCAACGTCCACATCCCATAAATGAATAAAAATAAAGTTCCTCAGGGTAGTGACCTAGACTCAACCATCTTCAGCTGCTTCATCAACTTCCCTCCTTCCATCATAAGGTCAGATGTGGAGATGTTTGCTGATGATTGCACAATGTTCAGCACCATTCACAAATCCTCAGATACTGAAGCAATCCGTGTCCATATGCATTAAGACCTACCTGGACAACATTCAGGCTTGGGATGATATGTGGCAGGTAACATTCACACTGCACAAGTGCCAGGAAATGACCATTGTCATGACAGCGAGTCATAGCCCCAAATTACTTACGGACATATCAAAACTTTAAGTAAAACATGTTTCATGAAAAAAAGGACATATAAGCAAAATCTTGCTGAGACTGTAAAGCAACCACTTAGTGGCAAATTCCTATGTGGATTACACTTGACCAACTAATCCAAAAAATGGTATGTCGCACCTAAAAAAGTGTCAAGGCCTACTTCAGAAAGAGATACTTCAAAGGAAAAGATGAAATGCAAAAACTTAACTGTAACCTCCTGTGGTTGTGGAGATAATGAAGGCTGATGATAGGCCCAACCATCTTCAGCTGCTTCATCAATGACATTCCTTCCATCATAAGGTCAGAAGTGGGGATGTTCGCTGATGATTGCACAATGTTCAGCCCTATTCGCGACTCCTCAGATACTGAAGCAGTCCATGTCCAAATGCAGCAAGACCTGGACAATATCCAGGCTTGGGCTGACAAGTGGCAGGTAATATTCATGCTACACGAGTGTCAGGCAATGACCATCTCCAACAAGAGAGAATCCAACCATCACCCCTTGATGTTCATTGGCATTACCATCACTGAATCCCCAACTATCAACATCCCAGGGGTTAACATTGACCAGAAACAGAACTGGACTAGCCATATAAATGCTATGGCTACAAGAGCAGGTCAGATGTTAGGAATCATGTGACGAGTAACTTGCCTCCAGACTCCCCAAACCCTGTCCACCATCTACAAGGCACAGGTCAGGAGTGTGATGGAATACTCTCCACTTGCCTGGATAAGTGCAGCTCTTACAACACTGAAGAAGCTGGACACCATCCAGGACCAAGCAATACGCTTGATTAGTACAAAATCCACAAACATTCACTCCCTCCACCACTGACGCATGGTAGCAGCAGTGTGTACCATCTATAAGATGCACTGCAGGAATTCACCAAGGCTCCTTAGACAGCACCTTCCAAACCTACGACCACTACTACCTAGAAGGACAAGGGAAGCATATACATGGGAACACCACCACCTGGAAGTTCCCCTCCAAGTCACTCACCATCCTGACTTTGAAATATAACGCCATTTCTTCAATGTCACTGGGTCAAAATCCTGGAGCTCCCTTCCCAACAGCACTGTGGGTGTACCTACACCACATGGACTGCAGTGGTTCAAGAAGGCAGCTCACCACCACTTTCTCAAGGGCAACTAAGGTGGGCAATAATTGCTGGCCCAGCCAGCGAAGCCCGTATCCCGTGAATGAATTTTTTTAAAATTACAATCTTTGCCGAAACCATCTCCTGTGAGTTATATCCCAGAGAGTGGAAGAGATTTGAGTTGAAAAGCAAGCAAACCTAGGTGAAAGGCATGTTTGTTTTTTTTCCCTTCCAGGAATACACAAGAAAAGGGGTTAAAAGATACCTACAATCCTGGTCTCTGTGTGCTAGCTTTAGTGTTCCAAGCATGGTGTGTGAGGGTATGCTGTGAAGGTCACAGCTGAAGAACATCAACAATGCATTCCTGTGCTTGCAGGTGAAAAAGTATTTTCTCTCTGACTGCTGGAGGAAAGTCTCAAGTCAGCAAAGCCACAATCGAAAGGAAACAGGACAACTCCTTTTAGCTAACCTGCAAAACCAATAATCTCCAAACCCACTGCTCAACTGTCCAAAGTCAGCTCTACCGGAATCACCCAACCTAACAGCCACAACATTTCAATATCTACTCCTCATGGACCAGCCAAAGACTGATTCATATATTTTTTTAACTTTTATTTCTGGACTCACTTATCATTTCTAATCTGTGTGTACGTGTGTTGCGTTTTAGGATTATATTCGCTGGAGTTCAGAAGAATGAAGGGGGATCTCATAGAAACCTATAAAATTCAACAGTAATAGACAGGGTAGATGCAGGAAGGATGTTCCCGAAGGTGAGGGAGTCCAGATCCAGGGGTCACAGTCTGAGGATATGGGGTAAACCATTTAGGACTGAGATCAGGAGAAATTTCTTCACCCAGAAAGTGGTGAGCCTGTGGAATTCGCTACCACAGAAAGTAATTGAGACCAAAACATTGTATGTTTTCAAGAAGGAGTTAGATATAGCTCTTGGGGCGAAAGGGAGCAAAGGATATGGGGAGAAAGTGGGAGCAGGCTATTGAGTTGGATGATCAGCCATGATCATAATGTATGGCGGAGCAGGCTCGAAGGGCTGAATGGCCTACTCCTGCTTCTATTTTCTATGTTTCTATTTTTTTTTCTTGCATTTTAGTAACTAAAAACCTCACTCTTTAACTCAAGAAAGCCTGGTTAAATTGGCTCCTATTAAAACATAAACACATTTGGACTGGGAAAAGGTATCCGGGATGGAAGGTATCCTTTTTAAAGTAACCTTGTTGCAGCCAACCAAGGGAGTTAAATAAAGAAGGGGAGCCAGTTCATCCTTCCTCATCTGGGAGCATAATAATTTGGAGAACTTTGCCTGGGGACAAAGTCATAACACCATATCCAACAAGAGAGAATCTAATCATCTTCCCTTGACATTCAGTGGCATTACCATTACTGAATCCCCCACTATCAACATCCTGGTGGCTACCACTGACCAGAAACTAAACTAGATGAGCCATATAAATACTGTGGCTCTAAGAGGAGGTTAGAGGTTGGGAATTCTTCAACCAGTAACTCACCTCTTGACTCCCCAAAACCTGCCCACCATCTACAAGGCACAAGTTAAGAGTGGTGATAGAAAACTCTCCACTTGTCTGGATGAGTGCAGCTCAATTACACTCAAGAAGCCTGACACCATTCAGGGCAAAGCAGTTTGCTTGATCGGCACCCATCCACCCCATTCAGCCCATTAAACATTCATTTCCTCTCCCACTGATGCACAGTAGCAGCAGTGTGTCCCATCTACAAGATGCACTGCAGCAACTCACGAAGCTTCCTTCGACAGCACCTTCCAAATCCACAACCTCTACCACCTAGAAGGACAAGGGCAGCAGCTTCATTGCAATGCCACCACCTGCAAGTTCCCCTCCAATTCGCACACCATCCTGACTTGGAACTGTATCACCATTGCTACACTGTTACTGGGTTAAATCCTGGAACTCAGGCACACCCCTAGCCAAGCTGTTCTAGTGCAGCCATAACATTGGCATCTGCCTGGCAATCTGGAAAATTGTCCAGGTATGTCCCATCCACAAAAAGCAGGACAAATAAAATCCAGCTAACTACTGGCCAATTGGTCTATTCTCGATCATCAGCAAAGGGATAGAAGATGTCGTCAACAGCGTGAGCGGTACTTACTTAGCAAACTGCCAGTGCCGCTCTGCTCCAGACCTCTACATCAAGGCAGCATTTGACCGAGTGTGGCATCAAGGAACCTTAGCAAACCTTCCTAACCGCATTCTGCTTATATCTTCACCAGGTGCACTGCCATGGTTCAAGAAGACAGCTCACCACCACCTTCTCAAGGGCAATTAGGGAAGGACAACAAATGCTGGTCCAGCTAGTGATGATCACATCCCATGGAAGAATTAAAAAATGATACAAATAGCAGAAAACTGAGATCTTTGTACAAATCCAGCAGCAGCAAAAAACTGAGTTGATGGCAGAAAATAGGCAAAAAATGAACAGCCATAAAGGAACGAACAGTTTAAAAGCAGCAACTAACCTTGATTCTTTCTGCCTGTTGCTGGGCAAGTTTATCATGCTTCAATTCAGATACTGGAGTGGACCAATTTTGCTAAAAGGGCCCTACAACAAGGACCCTTTTTAAATTTTATAATCAGGCTTTTTAATACTTGCAGTGTAAAGAGGTCCTTTTTTTAATTTATGGGATGTAAATAAATAAATAAATAAATAGATACATACTTCACAGTCGTTGGGTCAAAATCCTGGAACTCCATCCCTAATATCACTGTGGGTGTACCTACACCACATGGACTGCAATGGTTCAAGAAGGCAGCTCACGACCACCTTCTCAAGGGCAATTAGAAATAGCAATAAATGCTGGCCTAGTCAACGATACCCACATCCATAAAAAAAAGGATCTCTTTACACTGGAGGTATTAAAAAGCCTGATTAAAAAGCCTTGATCCAATATGGCAGTACTTCTGGCGAGAAATGATGGCATAAATCACATTTCTAGTCATAGTTATTTCTGGAGCTATGACATAGCACCTGGAGTCCTTAGAAGCCTTTGCTTGCATTGAGTTCTTCTGCTGCCTCTTACACTAACTTTATGGATCGTTTATTCCAGCGCTATAATAGATTGAGATACAGCAATTACATTATGCGAGAGGTCAATGTATACCTTGTCTTCAGAATGTTTCTGCGATGCAAACTTTATCCGATTAACTGAACACGAACAACATGCACCCCTATTTATTCATTACCTGACAGGACACTCATGTAGATTTTGCCGTGTGGTGCTGCTGCAGTCGGCATCTAATTCTGTGCAAAAACAAATTAGATCCTCATTACAAAAAAACAGGAACACTCTAATGGCGCAGATAAGAAACATTATTAACCCCTAAAGGTCAAGCTTAGTCAATTAATTAAGTGTCCAATGTTATTAGGAAAAACATTTTCCAGCAGCCAATATCTTCTCATTATTACTTAACAAATCAAACCTGAGCTGCTCCTCAGATCTTAATATTTTGTTTATCAAGTGCGACATCAGAAACATGGTTTTTACAACTCGAATTTATTTGGTATATGTGAAACTATAAGGAGGTGATGAAGAGGAGGTGCAGTATTCTGTTTGTTGTACTTCTCCTGACATGCCCTTGTGCCTCAGAGTTATTCACCTTTTAAATCAGAACCACCTGTGGATAAGGAAGATAAGAGAATCAGAAATTCTTGTCAGAGATGCCTTAAAGAAAAATGGAGGCTCAAATTACCCACAAACAAAATGAAGCAGGGCTGTAGCCTGCATTAAATTACTGTGACGAGTAAGAATGTCAGGCTTGAAGGTTATAGTAGATAAGGTGCATTAGTAAATGAATTAAACCATCCCTTATTCTGCATAACTTGTGCCTATGATCGTTGATTCCATCAGGTTAATGTTATTAATGTCAAGAACTGTGGCATTTGCAAATTTAATAATATATTACTCACTGCATTAAAAATGAATACATCATAGAGAACAGTTTTAGTTCATACATTGGGTAACATCTGGAAATAGGGAGGTGAATCATTACATTGTGTTGAAAGGTTAAACTTAAAGATTATCTATTTGGGGTCAATTAATCATTAATGATATACACATGTTTGACACATTCCTATACACAAGATTCTTTGTTCCTGCAGACATATTTCTTACAGTACTAATAGAATAAGACTAAATTATATGCATAAACACACAATATTTTTCATCACACTATCAGTTGATAAATATTCTTGACAGACAGTTTACTAGAAGGACATCTTCAATTTATTGCCTATACAGTCTGCAGCTATTGCATCTGCTGCAAAACATGCACCCTGGACAGCCACTCCTCTTTTCCAAAGAGCATCTGGGAGGATGTATCAATTCTCGGAATCATAGCCAGCTCAACCTCTGCCCAAATTCAGAGGATGTAAGAAGAAGTACTTAAATAATGGGCAGCGCTCAAAGTAGAAAAATCATCCCGTCCTCACTCACTTTTCCAGAACTACTTCATCCAATTCAGGGTGGCAGGGAATTGGAGCCTATCTGCCAGGCAAGGCACTAAGTAGGGTACACCCAGGATGGGATGCCAGTCCATCACAGAGCACACACTCACACGCACACACTAAGGTGCAATTTACTGTAGCCAATCCACCTAACCAGCACGCCTTTGGATGGTGGGAGGAAACCCACGCAGACACAGGAAGAACATGCAAACTCCAAACAGACAGACACCCAATGTCAGGATCCAACCCAGGCCCCTGGAGCTGTGAGGAAGCAGCGCTAACCACTGCACCACCATGCCGCCCTGTCATCCCATTCTGATGGGATATATCCTAGGTTGGTGAGAGAAATGAGGGTGGCAATAACAGAGCCTTGACCGCAATCCTTCAATCCTCCTTGGTCATGGGAATGTGCCAGGGGACAGGAGGTTTTCAATTGTTACACCCTTGTACAAAAAAGGGGAAAGGAATAAATCAGGTAACGGCCAGCTAGCCAGACTAACATCTGTTGTGGGGAAACATCTAGAGACCCTGTAATCCAGGACAACATTTATTGTCACTTGGAAGAACATCAGTTAATAAATGACATCCAACATAGATTTGCTAAAGGCAAATCATACTTAAAAAAACCTGAGTGAGTTCTTCCATCAAATAATATAGAAGGTTGGCAAAGGTAGTGCAGTTAACATTGTACATATGGAATTTCAAATGGTATTTGTTAAAGTTCCATATGGTAGAGTTTTCAGCAAAATTAAGCTCATGGGATTAAAAGGGCAGTGGCAGCATGGATACAAAATTTACAGCAAGACAGGAAGCAGAGAGTAGTGATGAATGGTTGTTTTCAAACAGATTGGTAGTACATAATGGTGTTCGCTAGGGTTTGATGTTAGGACCACTAATCTTTTAGATATATATTAATATCCTGATGCATGTTTAATTGCTAACTGCTCCCATTCTGATCCCTCTGTCTTTGACCTCCTACATTGTTCTAATGAAGCTCAACAAAAGCTCGAGAAACAGTATCACATTCATTGATTATGCACTTTATAATCTCCCAGACTCGACACTAAGTTCTTTTAGATCTTAAACATTGCTCCCATCTTCTCGAACAGCAGCAATTGATGATGATTCTGATATTGCCATTTAAAACTCCTCTGGACCCAACTATTGTTTCTTTGCTTGTTCCATTACCATCCTTTTTGCCTTGCACCATGTCATTCATCTCTCCTGCCATCTGCTTTATATAGACCTTCACTTTTGTTCTCCCCTTTCTCTGCCTCTATATTTGCTTAAAATCTGCTACATCACTTTCGCTTTCCAGCTCTAATGAAAGGTTATCGACCTGAAACGTTAACTTTGTTTCTGTCTCCACAGATGCTGCCTTGAACTGTTGAGTACTCCCATCATTTTCTGATTTTATTAATGACCTGGACTTGGGTATATGGGCCATAATTTCAAAGATTGCAGATGACATAAAGCTTGGAAATGTCATAAACAATGAGGAGAATTATAGATTTCACTCCAGATTTCAGGAGTGCACAGGCAGACTGGTGAAATGGGCAGAAGTATGGCAGAGAAAATTTAACACAGAGAAGTGTGAAGTGATGTATTTTGGAAGGAAAACTGAGGAAAGGAATTTTATTTTTATTCATTCACATGATATGGGCATTGCTGGCAAGGTCAACATTCATTATCCATCCCTAATTATTCTTTAGAAGGTTGTGACAAGTCACCTTCTTTAACCGCTGCAGCCCGTATGGTTAAGTAGGGATTGCCAGAAATTTCACCCAGTGACAATGAAGGAACAATGATGTACTTCCAAATCAACATAGTGTGTGACTTGAAGAGGAACTTGAAAGTGGTGGTGTCCCATTTGGCTGCTGCCCTTGTCTTTCTAAGTGCTGGGTCAGGGGTTTGGCAGTAAAATAGTCTTAGTGAGTTGCTGTGGATGGCTCACACTGCTGCCACTGTACACCGGCAGTGGAGGGAGTGAATGCTTAAACTGGTGGGTAGTGTGCCAATGCTTTCCCCTGGGTGATTTTGAGCTCCTTGAGTATTATTGCAGCTACTCTAACTTTTCTATGGTTCTTTTATGGTTCTAATCCAGGTCAAATCAAGACCTATTCTGTTACACTCACAGGGGGGTTGGGGGGTGAGGTGGGGGTGGGGGTGGTGGCAGGTGGTGAGTCACTCACTGCATAATTCCCTGGCTCTGACTTGCTGTTGTAGACATAGTATTTTAGTGACTCATCCAATGAAATTTCTGCTGAACTCAGGATGCTGATGGTGAGGGATTTGATGATGATAACTCCAAGGCTGAAGACCAACTTCTGTGATGGTGGTGACCTCAGAAGGCCTGGTGGTAACAGGTTTGTAATGTAATGTTCTTAAAATGGGATCAGTAGCCTTACCACACTGTTAATGTTGATGATGCAGCTGTTTCCATTTTGCACAGTGAGCTTCTCACTGCCAAAGTGGCAAACCAGCCAATTAGAATAAATCAACACAATAATGCTTATTTTTCCCTTTCTGGCAGTCTTGGAACTATATATTTCAATTGGCTGTGTAGGAGTTCATTGAAATGCAATATGCTTCTACCGAATGTTTGACTTCACTCCCCACAAGAGGGACTTTCAAGATGGCAGCCAGCATCTCTGGGAGGAGCCTGGCAAAATGGAAGCCTATCACCAGATTACTCCATGAGGTGCTTCGGCAGTCCCGCGGCCTGGTGAGGAGCAATACTGAAAGGAACGCGCGCATGTGGAAATTGCGGGTATGCAGCTGATGATGTTCTATCCTGTAAAATGAATGAATAGAAAAGCACAAACTGGGCACCTGCGATTTCAAAAGATGCTGTCCCTGCAAGCACCAGTCCCCACTGGAAATACAGGATTGTCGAACCAACACTCACATCATAACTCATTGAAAAGTAGACGTAGGAGCTGTCGGAATGGCTCAAACTTACATGCAAGGTCACGCATGGTACTGAGGCTTACAGACCAGAAACAAGTTCCTAATATTTATGGGACTGGACCATCATTGTGGCTGTTCAACTGAACTAGATTATTGTTACGTTTTTTCCATGAATGTCAGTTTGACATGAAATAAATACAAACCCAATAGATTTTCAATTCCATTAGATTTGGAATTGGCATGTCCACCAAAGCTCCTCAGTCTCATCGCTCCTTCCATGACAACACGCATTGTACTGAACAGTTTGACAGCACCACTTCCGATAGTCTAAGAGTGAAGAATGGAGTGAATCAGGGCTGTATCCAAGCCTCTACTTTGTTAGGTATCTTCTTCTCCATACTCTTGACCTCTGCCTTCACCTGCAGATATGGAAGGGATTTGCCTGCTGCATACTTGATCTGACAGCAAGCTCTACAATCTGTCCAAACTGAAAGCAAAGACAAAAATAGAGCATGTTTTGATCAGAGAACTCTCTTTCACTGATGATGCTGCACAAGTCGCTCACATGGAAACTCAGCTACAAAGATTCATGGATTGTCTCTCCTGTGCCTGGAACTTGTTCTCCCTGCCATAAGCATCCAAAAAACTGTGGTCATGCAATAGGGTATCACACCTCCACCCATGATCACACTAAATAACACCCTTCTGGAAGCAGGTAGCAAATTCTGTTACCTTGGGTGCACAGTGACAGACAACCTGTCTCTTGACGTAGAACTCGATACACGCATACGGCTACTATCTTTGGCCAACTCAAGGAACATGCATGGAATAACATCAACCTGACTCTTAGAACCAAAATATGGGTTTATGAGACCTGTGTTCTCAGCACCTTGTAGTGTGGGTGTGAAACATGGATAACTTACTGCTTTCAGGAAAGGAAGCCCAACAATTTTCATTTTCTCTGTTTGTGACACATTCTGGGTATATCATGAAAGAACAAAATCACACATGCAGCAGTTCTCTCAAAGGCAAAACTCCCAAGTATGTTGGCACTCATCAAGCCAACTTTGGTGTTTTGAACATTTTCACAGAATAGAAGACGGTTACATATTTAAGGATTTATTGTATGGCGAGGTAGCTGGAGCATGATGACCAGCAGGACACCCAAAGCTCCACTTCAAGAAAGCTTACATGCACGACATGAAGGCAATAAACATTGATTCTCACCCCTGGGAGATTCTAGCTGATGTCAGAGGAAAATGGCGTTATCAACTGTGGGCTAGCGTATGCTACGATGACAATCAGTGGCTACAAGGTTTGGTAACAGGCACCAATGTCAAAAACAACAATCCACAATGACACATGATAACCACTCCATATGTGGCACTTATGGCAGAATTTGTGTCTCAAGGTTTGGCTTCTTCAGCCATCAGCACCATATGAAACCAGCCCAACCCCAATGGGTTTAATTTGTTGCATGCCTATCATCATGTAAAGGGCCTTGGTGAGACCACACGTGGAATATTGTGTGCAGTTTTGGTCTCCTTATCTGAGGAAGGATGTATTTGCTATAGAGGGAGTGCAGTGAAGGTTTACCCGACTGATTCCTGGGATGGCGGGACTGACATATGAGGAGAGATTGAGTCGATTAGGATTATATTCGCTGGAGTTCAGAAGAATGAGGGGGGAATCTCATAGAATCCTATAAAATTCTAACAGGACTAGACAGGGTAGATGCAGCAAGGATGTTCCCGATGGTGGGGGAGTCCAGAACCAGGGGTCACAGTCTGAGGATATGGGGTAGACCATTTAGGACTGAGATCAGGAGAAATTTCTTCACCCAGAGAGTGGTGAGCCTGTGGAATTCGTTACCACAGAAAGTAGTTGAGACCAAAACATTGTATGTTTGCAAGAAGGAGTTAGATATAGCTCTTGGGGCGAAAGGGATCAAAGGGTATGGGGAGAAAGCGGGAGCAGGCTATTGAGTTGGATGATCAGCCATGATCATAATGTATGGCGGAGCAGGCTTGAAGGGCCGAATGGCCTACTCCTGCTCCTAGTTTCTATGTTTCTATATTTCTAACTTACATAGATGCTATCACCGACAACAATGACGATGACGAGATTATTAATTATTTTTCGGTTATCACAATGTCTTATAATTCACTTGTAAATTAGACATTAATGATAGGAAATGAGGCAGTAAACATCACAGTTTCATTACTGCCTCAGGTATTTGCCCAGATATGGGCACCACTTCACCATCTGTAAGGAATAACAGTTAACAAATATGCTAAAATAACATATCCTTTTTTGATTTTATGCACCAAACAACAAATTCCTGCCCAGAATTATGTAGAACGCAGCAGGAAATTCTATTTTATGATTCTATGGCCCTATTTCCATTCCATTAGCGAGTTAGAGCTGTTATATGTCTTATATAGAATATACAGCACAGAAACAGGCCATTTGGCCCAACCAGTGCATTCCATAATTAAAAGTCACAGAACAACACGATGAAATGGGTGAGCTGATGAAAGATGGACAGGTCACAGAATTATAGTTGCTACACATATAATATTAATGATATAGATAAAAACAAGCTTATCCTTCTGCAGGAAACCTTCTAGGTTAAAAAAGCAAAACTTGCAATTATATTGTGTCTTTCCCAACCTCAGGATATCTCAAAGTGTTTTACAGCCAATTAAGTACTTTCATGTAATCACTGCTGGAATGTAGGGGAACACAGCTGCCAACTTGTACTCCGCAAGGCCCACAAGGAGCAATGAGATAATGACCAAATAATCTGATCTAGCAATGTTGATTGAGGGATAAATGTACAGAACAGTGGTGCCATGGGATTTTTTACATCAACCTGAGGGGCCTTAGTTTAACGTATTATCAAAAAGACAATACCTCTGGCAGTGTAGCACTGCTGAGTACTATATAGTTCCACAGATGAGGGGTTTTAGCTACAAGAGTGTTTGGAGAAGCTAGGGTTGTTCTCCTTGGAGCAAAGGATATTGAATGTAAATTATGGCAGGTTTAGAAAAGGTAGACCAAAAAAAAAGCTGTTCACACTAGCTGATGGTAAAAAAAATCGAGTGGACACAAAGGTTTTGGTCAAGAGATGTAGGGGAAGTGAGGAAGATTTTTTTTAAACAGCACATATTAATGACCAGGAACTTGCTGCCAATGAGGAAGGAAGCTGAATGGACACTTGAGGGAAATAAACTTGCAGGCCTAGAATGATGGAACAGGGGTATAAGACTGACTACAGGGGGCTGGCATATACTCAGTGGGCTACAAGATCTCCTTTTGTGCCATGATGATTCTATGGCACAATACTAAGGATTGTCAGCCTCAACTATGTGCTCAGGTCTCTGAGGTGGGGCCTTCTCAGACAAGAATGCTACTACTCACCCTATTAGCAAATTCAATGGCAAAGGTGCTGAGTCACGGGGCGGTATCATCCCAGATTTGCACTAAGTGTGGTAGCAGGTGGGAAAAAGAATGTTTTACCCGGCAGCCGCAATGGCAGCTTTTCACGCCATATTGTCCCAATCCTGCCTCGTTAATCATGCATTCCCAAGAAACACACTGATTCGATGGCTGGCAGCCTCCAATTCGCCCACCGTACCATCACCTTGCTGCTTCCACACACCAGGCGCCATGTTTAAAGTGTAGCCATGCGCACACCTCTCAGTGCTCCCAGCCCAGGACTGCTACACAGAAGACATGACCCTGAAAGGCAAGAAGACTGCAGCCCCCCAATTCAATGACACGTCCCTGGAACACCTTTTAGGCACAGTGGAGGCCTGCTGTGATGTCCTCTACCCCCGCACTGGACAAAAGCCAGCAAGCAAGGTCACCAATCCAGCATGGCAGGTGGTAGAAGCAGTGGGGTCAACACCAATGCCTTGCAAAAGAGGACAGCCACCCAGTGCCAAAAGAGGATGAATGGTCTCATCTGTTCCACCAGGGTAAGTCACTCTTCTCACCGGTCTCCACTCACACACTCACAAACACATTGCACATCCACAGGGATCTCACACATCAAGGGACAACACCACTAACTCTCACACACACCCTCACATCTCCATCAGGCTCATACCCTCTCGAACTCGCATCCTCATCTTGTCCATGGCTCTGCTCACCACACAAACATTCCATGCAGTGCCATGTGTGCTACTTACACTCTCTCCATCTGTTTTCATGCTGGGGAAGCCTGCTCACAACAGCAGGGAGAGGCCCCAGACTGGGGATGGAGTGGCTCTCATTCGGCCCCTCACTCACTTTGAGGAGAGTGCCATCATGCTGGCTAATGAGGATATGGACCCTGTGTACCATGACAGTGAGGTCGGCAGCAAACACCCACATGAGGATCCTACACCAGATCATCCCTCTCTCAATGCAACTGTGAGTGCTCTCTCTCTCCTGCTTTTGACTCTGATGACATGCACTACTCTCTAATTTGGTTCACAGGGAGCTCTGTCAAGCGACCGACATCCTCAGCCAGCCAGTCCCTCAGCTCTATCCAGGCCCTCACCTCCAGCCAAGAGGGCACATCCTCCATGGAAGAGCTGGAAATAAGCAGCCTGGCAGTCCCATCACAGGGCTTACTCACACCCTCCACCGGCGCAGAGACACACACCTCAGTTGGATCTCGATCTAGAACAGGTTCAGGTTCACAACCTGGTGGTCACCATACAGAAAAATGCCCAAAGCAGGAGGAGGCAGCTTCAGTCAAACTCCCCAGCACTCGGAGGATGACTGGGGATGAGGCATCTGCGAGGTCCAAGTCACATGACAAGCCTCTGGGTTCGGCCTTCCTACTCATCATGTAGTGTCAGCAGAAGGCAGAACTGTTGGAAGCCCTCAACAGAGTTGCACATGAGTCACAGTAGTGTGTCCGCCTGCTCTCTAATGAAGTGGTGCCCACATGAGCCCGCATGGAGGTCTCCATAGGAAGGATGGCGGATGCCTTGGAGAGCCTGGTCCAGCAGAATGCAGAGATGCGCGCAGACCTGCACTTCATTGCGGTAGCTGAGGGTGACTTGCTGCAGTGGCAATGCGAGAGGGAAATGGAGCACTTCCACAGCCGGCCCATGAGTGATTCTCGAGGGAGAACTGTGTGTGTGTGGCAGGGTCTTTCAGAGCCTTGTGGAAGCATTCTCCTACATACGTGCATCCTTCCTCCATTACACTCATCTCAATGTCTTGACCATTTTCAGTGCTGCCTGCCGGGGTTCGCTTTCAGTTGTCCACCTGAGCTGAGCTGCATCTCCGCCCACCCAATGATCACACTCCAATGCAGCACCTGTTCCGTCCAACACGAGTCTCCTTTCACTTTCAGGTTTAAAAGCATGGTGCTGGTAAAACTTGTCTTCAGCTCCTACATCATTTCCCCTCCACCAGTCATCTATGTCCTTTCCCCTATCACTGTCGATCCACCTGGCATCACCTTCCACCTCCCCACTGTCACCTACCAGCCAGAAACCTTTTATTTTGATGATGTCCAGGTGAACGTGCATGTTCCCTACCTTCCCTGAAGATCCCATCCCCATTCACATTGACCTCGTCAACGGCCCCTTCTCACCCCCAGGGTCTGTTTCTGCTTCTGAATCTTCACCAACCACTCTTGCCGTTCTTCTACCGATACCGTTACATCTTCACCCTCCCACCCTACTGGCTCACTCTGCCCTATTTCATTCTCACCATTCCCTCCTACCATGTCCAGCCTCATTTCGCCCCCCAGGAGGCTGTCATCAACCCCACAGGCCCCTCCCTTGCACATTCACCTGGACAACCCCCCTTACCCCTTCCTCCACCCTTACTCCTTCCTCCCGCTTACTTCTTCCGCCACCATTATCCTTCCTCCCTTACTCCTTCCTCCATCCTTACTCCTTCCTCCCCCAGACTTCTTCCTTCCCAAGACTCATTCCCCCCCTCAAGACTCCTTCCTCCCTCTGAACTCCTTCCCCCCCCTGCAGTCCTTCTCCCCTCTGAACTCCATCCTACAATTGAACTCCTTCTCCTCACTGAACTCTTTCCCTTACACCTTTGATGCCCCTTACACCTACCTCCCCAGTTGCCGTATTCCCTCGTTACATCCTTCTCCCCCCGTACCCCCTCTGCCCCTCCCAACCTCAACCGCCAACACCTTCATTTCACCCCTCCCAACCTCACCCCCCACCACACCTTCATCTCCCAGTCAAACCTAGACATTCCCCTTTACCCCCTTGATGATCACCCATTGCAGACCATGGCCATGACACTGATGTCCCGAAGCAGACCCTTGACAGTAACCTTCCACCTTCTGTGAGCTGCTTCGCAGCAGAGCCATGTCCATGAGAATCCACCCAGCATGCGATGCACATGCTCCTCCAGATTCCCGTTGCTGTTGGGCTCCAGCATCTTCTGCTCCTCAGATGTCCCTGATGTGAGCAAGGCCCTGGAGGTCAATCCCGACTTCTGCACATCACACTTGTCAAGATGTGTTCTGCACCGGCATGTTTTCCCACTGCTGATGGGTGGTACATTTGACATGGGTGGATGATTCTGGCAAGCTGGGCTTATAATGATATGCAGATGTATTAAAATGAAGTTCCTGACGTGTGGCGACGGGAAATGCACCCGCTATTGAGGACGGAGCGGATGATTGCAAACTAGTTTCACAACATTGTGAAACCGATTTTTGGCCTTCCCACCATATTGCCTGCTCATGCCTGTCATGACGCCCGACACCAACAGGCAAGGAAAATACCGCCCAGTTTCAGATCTGCTATCTGTGCAGATTGGCTCCCCAGAAAGGAAAGGAGGATAATTAAACTCAGTCTGCTGCTAGAGGACCTACATTGGATTGAAAAGCTAAGTTACATGGCTAATTGGAAGGTGCAGTGTTATGAAGATAAGTTTTATTAAGAGGAGTGAATTGGTTGGGTGGTTGATTAGTGGAGAATATTAAAGTAGATATTTGGAGCGTTTTAATTTAGTTGGGACTGCAGATACTATCTCATGATTAATCATAAGTGTAGCATATCTGGACAAGAAATGAGAGTGCAGCTCTCATTAATATTGTTTCACCTCAAAGATTGCAACAAAGGATGAGGCAAAATTAATTGAACCTTTGAAGTTATTTTGTAGGCCATAATGGAGAGTTAAAATACATCCCTACAGGTATTTCTGAGACAAATTGTGGCCCAATTTTAACTCATTCAAAACCAATCCATTAACACAGCATTAAAATTGGGCTCTGTTATAGTTAGAGGAAAATGATAGGCTAAAATTCCTATCAAGAGGTTATAAATGAATCTGAAATGGTAGCTTAAGAACCGGCACAATTTTATTTATTTTAAAGTGAATGTGAAGTTCAGAGAAAGATGGTTTTGTTTCACAAGATGCAGATGAAGCTTTTTGAGATCAACAGATCAATTGATTGGCCCAGCGTTAATCATTGACACCTGTTAAAGGCCTCCAGGTCGAAAGATCAGCAAGGATGAAGCACCCTGAGCACAAATTACATTGCAAACTGAATTGGACAATGACTGTGGAGAAAGTGATTTCATTTCCCAGGTGTTCAATGGCCTGCTGGTGAGCAATAAAGGACTGCATTGTTAATCAGGGGTCGGGAACTAGAAATGGAGGTTAGTTCCAGTTCCGGCCCCACAAGGCATTCTTTAGGCATGCCCACTGCAATTTTCAAAGCTCCTGCTTATTAACGGTTGGGAATGGGCTTGAAACCAGGGATAGGGGTGGGCTCCCAATGCTGGAGCCCTCCAACTCTCAGTGAAAGGTAGCTGCATCAGCTAAGGTGAGAGCCAGAGGTCTGAGCATGTAGACTGTGAGGGACAAGTGAAGGTAAGTTTCTTTTTACTTTTTGAGAAAGCCACAACTACCTGGAGGGGCAACCCATTCAGGGAATTGCCAGTGGCCGTAGCTGTGGCCCAGCGATTGTTAAGAGTCTGGGGGTAAAAGGGGGTGCCTCACTTCATCTTTTGTTTCTCCCCAAACCCCGCCTTGTTATAACATGGGCTGCCCATTTGCGGGAACATAATTGGCCTTAACTGGCTGCCCACTGCTTCCTGGTTAGCAGCTGATCTGTTCCTGATTGAAAATGGCTTGGACTCAGGATCAAGGCGACAAGCTGGCATGGAGGTTGGCTGCTCCAATCAGCCTGCCAGCTCCCAATCACCATCCTGACTCATTAAAAAACCCAGCTCTATATATTGTTCAAGAAGAGCCAGTTAAAAGACCTGTAGATATTATAAACAATTATTCACTTACACACATGTTATTGAGGAAGCCAGGGGTAAGTGGGTACTTGTCCTAGTTATCCTGATGTGATATCAGACCATGTGGGAGCACTTAGGCAGCAGTGACCATGTGCAGAATTTCACCTATGTGTTTGAAGGTGGGGCGGGGCTTGTAAAATGCAGCTTGTGGCCTCCCCGCCACCTTCCCACCCACCCAACCCCGCCAACCTGTCTCCCATTTTATGGGGGATGGTGGAGGCATTGGGCAGCCCACCCATCCTTGGGCTTATTGAGGCCCTTAAGTAACCAATTAATGGCCACTTAGGTGACTCATCCAGCCCTGATGCTATTTTACCCACAACAGGACAAGCTATGTGGGTAGCCTGGTAGCTTTTACTGGGCAGGCTGGTGTTGGGCAAGATGGTGGGGGGGGTACCTCCTTTGGGGGGGGTCCCTTGTGTCCATCAGATACATCGCTCCACCAAGGTTATTTAACCCTCCACCCTTGGCCTCTCAAGCCAGGTCCACCCCTGCCTCGCTGGGGCCTGCCAGTCAGACTCCGCTGATAACCCGGACTTTCCTTCAGTTTGGCCTCCAAAATTCCCGCTTCTGCGGGACAGTCTGTAGTCCCAGCAGTGGCTACCGCTCAAATCTGATGCCGCTGGCACAACAGAGCTGCCAGTCAATCAGTTTGGCCGGCAGCTCGCAAAGGCAGGATTTCCTTCCAAAATGGAGGCAGAAGCCTTGCCCCTAGCCAGTTCATGCCCTTCGAGTGTTAAATGGTTGCAAAGCAGCTGGTGTCAGTGGGGATATATTCCCCGTCTGGTCTTTGAATGGAGGGGCAGGAAACCCCACCATCCGAAAAATTCTGTCCTATATTATAATTAGACTTAATTAGAAAACACAAATCAAGCTGCTGAAAATATGGCAATAGTATCAGGTTTTAAGAAGGCATGATTTGTAAAGACTTGAACAAGATGGATGATACAGTCCGACTAGGCAGGGGTAACCATAACACCGAAGAAAAATGGAATACCTTTCAAACCATTCTTATGTGAAAGGAAGCCATGCATGTCCCAGAGAAAATATTGTAGCTGAGACATGCCTGTATTGATGTTCTTCTTTATTCAAGCTACAGCAGCTTTCAAGCAATGGGAAGTCCCCAAGAAATCAATCAATTTGAAATGTCTATCATTAGCTTCATCGCCAGTCATTTTTCAGCCAATAAACAGGCACAACTTTAAAGACAGACAGAAGCCGTTCAGCAACTGTTGGCACAAGAAATCTTGCCCATAATCTCAAAGATCCCACTGTGTTATAATATATAGTCATCAGCCAAATTCTTACCCCCTTGGATTCTTTGATTATTGCACGCGTAAAAATTAAATATTATAAAAGCCAAAAAATAATTAAGCCATCAAAAAACCCACTAAAGGAAAGGAAGAAAAATGTACTTTTTTGTCCATCCCTAATGGACTGTATTCAATTTCCACCATGTTCCATATTGGTTAATTGTGGTTACTATTTGCAAAACAATATGAATTTCCTAGCAGAAAATTATTCTGATAACAAGGGGAAGAATTCTCCCGTCAGTGAGCAGGGGCGGGGTCCACTCACCGACACGTAAAATGATGCGTGGTGACATCAGTCGGGCGTCCTGACATCATCGTGCGTCATTCAGATTTTCAGTTCAGCGGGCGCGCAGCCAACTTGGCTGAAGTGTCAAAGGAGGCCACTTAAAACCTAATTAATTCAATTCAATGAGCTGCCAGTCCAACTTTAAGGTTGGCGGGCAGGCGAAGGGCCCAGGCGGCCTTTGCATTTTTCATGAAACCTCATCCACGGGCGAGATGAGGTTTCATGAAGTGTTTTAAAATCTAATAAAAATTTTTATCTTTATTCTTTGACATGTCCCAGCTCATGTGATAGTGTCACATGAGGGGACATGTTTTAAAAGTGTTAAAAACCTTTATTTAAAACTTTAGCACTGAAACAAATCTCCCTGAGGCACCTCTGTGCTTCGGGGAGATCTCTGCGCTTTTTTGCGCTCATGCGCAAAAGAGCACAGGGAACCTCTCAGGGAATCCCCCCCTGCCCGCACAGGGAGCGGTCAGTGCTTCCGGGCAAGCATCTTAATTGGCCCGCCCACGTAAAATGACGGCGCATCCCCAATTGGGGGCACCGATTGGGTTTGCGCCTGCCCCCACACAACTCCCCCAATGGGGGGAAATTTCTGGCCAAGGCCTTCCTGCATAAGAATGAACATTTGCTTCTGTGGAATCCATAGATACATTCACTATCTAAAACTAATGCATTAATGTTTCCAGTGGAATTGACAGCCACGTTTTACATGTTTATGTCCATTAACTGCAAGCAAGTACGGCACTGATGATATTGACAAGGCAATAGCAAGCGGAAAGGAGTTTGGTTCAAGCTCCATTAAATTACTTAAACACTTTGTGAAGGCATCCATGTAATTTAGCCTGCAGGTTAATTATCTCTACATTGCCTTTGACATTTGGCAGGCTACAATTTTCCCTTGCAATAAACAGTGTTTTCTTCTTTCTTTGTCAATGGAACACTGTAAAGAAAGGCAAGACACTGTAAGAATTTTGTTTTTTTATTGTCTCATGTGTCCCCTATTTCATTGCTTTATTAACATATTTTGTAATTATTGTATTTTAACTGGCGAAGTTTACTTGTTAAGGTTGCAATATTTTAGCACTTCTCAAGTTTACATGGAATGCAATCTCTCTTTATATCTCAATGTATAATTGGTATCATAGGCCATGCTAACTGTCTGGAGATATCCTACTTAATTTTATTCCCCTGCCTTTTCACTTCAAATACCAGGCTTCAATTGTCTCACGTCAGGTGTCACATTCACACATCAAGATTCATACTTTAGATATCAAAGCTTGTATAAGACACCAACAAATCACAACTGAATATTCTTTTCTTAAAAATGTAAGCTATACGAAGAATGGCAATCAATAATTTTTATTTGACCTTAACATGGAACTCTTTACAGTCATCAGAGATTGTGGTCTGAAAGGGACAGGTCAGATTGAACGCAATATTATCTCAACAGAGAAATGATACTGATTCTGTCCTTATAAAACAGCATATAGTCAGACCTAATGGGGTAATTTTAACCTCAAAAATGGGTAGTTTTGGGTCAGGTGGGATGTCAAATTTTTAAAATTGTAACATCATACTCAACCCTCCTCCAACTTGTCCACACCCAGTTTCAACAAAGGCAGGACGAAGTGGACAACCAACCCGCTCCCAAGAGGCAAGTTAGCGATTTAAGTATTACAATGAGGCTGTGTGCCTCATATTTAACCTATTTTCTAGGTTGGGATTCCTGGGACTTGGGAAACCAAGTACATAATGAGGCTTAGCTGAGACCCCGGACATCTATTACAATAACAGAATACCTGGTGCCAGAGGAGACATTGTTGGATTGACAGCACAGGCTCTCTGATTTCTGGTCAATTTTACAATGTTTGTTGACATAAGTCAAATAGTTTCAAGAATTTGTGGTTTTTGGTTTTTGAAATTTCAAGGGTGATTGACACTTTTATTTGCTTCTCCAGACTTTTTTTTCATGCATAGGGTAAGTTTACATTTTTTCAAAGCTTTTTTTTAACACATTTCCCTTTATGCTGTGGTGCTCATTGATTCTAGAAAGTCTACAGTGGGTCACTGGGCATAGAAGTGCCAGAGATTGGAAAGGGGGCATGAGGGGTCATGGACTGGGTGAAAGGGCAGACCCTGGCATGGGGAATGAGGGAACATAGGGGGTGGGTGGAAGGGCAGAGCCTGGAGTAGGGAGCATGAGAGGACATAGGGGATAGGTGGAAGGACAGAGCCTGGCATAGGGGGCATCAGTCAGCATAGGTGTGGGTGGGGGGCATAAATTGGCATGAGGGGGACTTTTTGAACTTACCTTTTAAAAGATATCCTCATGCACACTAGGGTTCACGACAAGGCAACGTGATCCACGACTCTTTAAAAGACTGGCCTGACTCCATGAAAATTGTGGAGGAGTAGGAGAAACCTATCTCCTCAATAGAGCCAGCCAGGTTGAGAGTGCTGGATGTGGGCTTCTGGCAGGAAGCAGCATGCACCCTTTATAGGCACCCTCAATAATTCAGCATCCTGGGAATGGTATCGGGAATCCCAGAATCAAGACCTGCCCACCATTTTTAAAGGGCTCCCAAGTCAATCTGACTCGGTGAAAATCCAGGGCTTAAAATTGGTTAATTAAGTAAATAAGAAGCTACTGTCAGTATGGGTGATCATGAGACTGCCAGATTGTCATGAAAACCCGTGTCAGTAATGTATTTAAGGGAAGCAAATCTGCAGTTCTTATCTACAGCAATGTGGTTGACTCTAAAATGGTTTTGTAAGTTATCCAGTTACATCAACTTACTACAAAAAAGTCAAATAAGAATAAAACTGGACTGACCACCCAATACTGAACTAGGCGTTGGAAGGGACATAGGCAGCTAGAATCTTGGAATGATTATAGCACAGAAGGATGTAATTCTGCCCGTCTAGTCCATGCCTGTTCTCTGCAAGAGCAACTTAGCTAGTCCCACTCCCCCATCTTTTCCCCATAGCCCTGTAAATTTTTTTATCTTCAAGCAATTATCTGATTCCACTTCAAAGTCATGATTGAACCTTCCTCCATCACACTTTGAGGCAGTGCATTCAATGCATAGGGTTCAAAAGTAAGGAAGTTGTGGGGCTAAATTTTCTGTTTGGCAGGGGGGCAGAGCAGGAGTGGGTGCGGGTGGGCATGGACCCGATCGCCATCCGCAATTGGGTCTGCACCACCATTTTATGCGGGCGGGCCAATTAAGGTCTGCCCAGCGTAATGCATGACTCCTGAGGATAGCGAGAGTGGGCGGGCAGTGGTGGGAGTGCACTGTCCGCCGGGTCCAATGGCGACCTGGCAGCCTGTTTATGTGAAGCGCTGACAGCTGTTGCAAGGCTGCTCACAGTGGCAAGTGGAAGAGCTCACCACAGGGCTTCTGATGAGCAGGCCAGGCAGGAGGGTAGGCCAGCGGAGCAGGCAAGGCTGGAGGGTAGGGCAGCGGGACAGGCCAGGCCAGATGGTCGGGCGGGGGGGGGCCAGTGTGCCCCTTGTTTTTGGGATGACTACCTTTCTGCCCTCCTTGAGGAGCTGGCAGCACAGCGAGAGGTGCTGGTTCCCCAGGATGAGCAGAGGAGGCCCCCCCACATGACAAAATGTGCCTGAGAGGAGGTGGCGGAGGTGGTGAGCTCTCGTGGTATGGTGTGGTGCACCTGGATCCAGTGTCACAAGCGCTTCAACGACTTGTTGCACTCTGAGGGTGAGTGCCACGTCGGCATTGGCCATGTAACCCAGAAGGTCAGCTTAACCCCCTGCTCCCCCCACCACCCCCCAAGTCTGAGTGTAGTAACAGCATTGAATCATTGACGGCATTCGTCCTTTGCTGGGTGGGCAAGCAGATATTGCCTATGCTGAGGTCAGGCTGAGAGGGTGATTAAGAGATGTGTTTTGCCCCCGCAGCATGTGTTACACTGAGACCCACATGACTGGTTTGGGGGCAACCTGGAGGAGCTGCACCTGGGCACAGTGCTGGAACTGCAGGACATGTCCAAGTCAGGGTGATGACATGCTGGGAGGGGAGCTTCAAGGTGGCATGGCAACGAACCATCTGCTGCCCTCTGCGCTCCACGTGCTTGCATCTCCTTGCTATGGAAGGATATACCATGTGGTGCCTAATGTGATGTAGGCAGCATGAGTCCAAGGGGGTTGGGGAGCAGGACTAGCTTATTTGTGTGAGTGTTCGGCAGCAGCGGGGTGAAGAGGCACTGGAGCCCTGATATGTCCCACTCTGGTTGGGGTGGGCCATGCGCGAAAAGAGTCCAGGTACAAGTAGCACTAATCAATGCTCTTCTCTCATTTTCAGGAGAAGAATGCTCATAATGCAGGCGAGCGGGTGAGGACTGGTGGCGGCCAGGCGCAGATCGCCATTCTTAGCCGCTTTGAGCAGGAGGCCCTGGATCTGGAGAGGCACCATGTGCCCAGGTCCACTGGTGTCGGTGAGGCTGGGGTGCCACGGCCAGGTATTTATGCCCAACAGTGAGGTCAGCATTGTTCTCCCAACAGCCATAGCAGTGCTGAATGTTAATTGATTTAATTTTGCAGCATGGCTTGACCATTGGTTATGGAAGGATGAGCACATAATGATCCGGGGGACAGGGATGCACTTTGACATTTTCTCCACGTTAACTGATCCACTGTCCTTGTTCTTCCTTTCAGTATCAGCGGAGCAGGGCCGGGAGGAGGAGCAGCAGAAGCCCCCTCTCACACCTGAGGGGCCTGAAGTCTCACCAGCGTCACACCATCTCTGCGAGGCAGGCACCAGCGCAGATACTAGCACATCAGTAGGAATTTAAACATTGGCTAGTGTCCCGGGGCACAGTGGTGAGGGCACTTCACAGTTTCTGGAAGAGCTGGCAGAGACAGAGAGTGCCCATGGCGCCAGCAGTCGGAGGACTTTAGGGGACCAGGAACATGCTCAGTCGGTGCCTGATGATGTGCCTCTGGAGTCGTCCGTGATGCAGCAAACACAGGAAATGCGGCCGGGTGTGCGGGAGTATCTGGGGGAGTACATGAGGCTATGCTTGGCTTGGTCTCCGTGGTGGAGGAGTCTACGCGAACAATCGCCGAAGCAATGAGCCATATGTCCGAGCGCCATGCGTCCTCCATGGAGAGAATGGCGACTCTCGTGGAGAGGCTCCTCCAGGAGACCCATCAGGGCTTCCTGTGGATGCGCTCTGACCAGCAAGCCCTCACATCGGCATTGACCTCAGCTGGTCAGTGCCAGTGTGGGAGATGGTGTGGGCACCAAGTTTCCCAGCTTGGTGCCCATCCATCCACAATGAGCAGGGAGGTCCGAAGCGACCTCACGTTGGCGCAGCAGCTGCCTGGCATCTCTCAGCTGTGGAACTGGCAGCTCCCTTCCAGGCGGGGTCAGCGCAGGCTCCACAGGCCAGACAACAGCCGCCAAGGTCATCGAGGCCAACAGGACAGCAGCGTCAGCAGGCTGTCTCAGATGCCACTCCCAGCGAGGGGTCAGCACCAAGACTTGGCACCCAGAAACGAAAACATAAGGCACCTTAGGCACACAATGGGTTTATCACTGGTGCTTTTGTGTTGGCTCGAGATGAGGTCCTTATGATTTGCTTTGTTTTGTAACACTATTCTCTGTTTTTTGGAATAAGTTGGTTTGCTTGACATATTAAATTCAGATATTTCACCATGGCTGAGGGTGCCCCTTTTCATATGCATGTGTATGGTTTCCAAAACTGCAATGAGTTCTTTGTTGGACATTCAGCTTTATTAACAAGGCCCTTAGTAACTGTTCCTAACCTGGCAGATTTCGCAATTAGGTGTTGATTATCGAGCCTACAGCCCATGCTTGTCCTGGAGGTCCATCTGTGTTGAGCTAGCTGAAGGTTCGTTGGACTAAAGCCTCCCGGGTGTCCCTGCCTCCCTGCTGTATGCCCGGGTCAGCGTCTACCCCCTCAGCATTTCCCTGTGTCTGCTCATCCTCAAACTCACTGCTAGACTCATCGTGGGCAGCCGCAGACACTGCGTCGACGTCTTCATCATCTACTGCGTCCCCCCTTTCCAGTGCAAGATTGTGGAGAGTGCAGCATGCAACCACTATCACCAAGACACGATCTGGGGGGTACTGGAGTGTGCCCCCTGAGCAGTCCAGGCATCGGAAGCTCATCTTGAGAAGACCGATGGCTCTCTCCACCACAGCCCTTGTGGAGGTGTGGCACCTATTGTACCGCTGCTCAGCTTCTGTTCTTGGATGGCGGAGAGGCATCATGATCTACCTTCTGAGGGAATAGCCCTTGTCACGCAGCAGCTATCCATCCAGCCGGGCTGGAGCACTGAAGAGCCCCGGCACCTGGGAGTGTCTGAGGATGTAGGCATCGTGGGAGCTGTCTGGGTACCTTGCGCACACTTGCAGCATCAGCATCCTGTGATCACACACTATCTGCACGTTCATGGAGTGGAAGCCCTTCCTGTTGACGAAGGCAGCGGGCTCACCTGCTGGTGCCTTGATGGCCACATGTGTACAGTCTATTGCACCCTGGACACGGGGGAAGCCAGCAATGGCCACGAAGCCTCTGGCTCACTGTGTCTGGCTTGCCTAGTTCCAACGGTAGTGGATGAAGGTCAATGCATGCCTGAACAGAGCGTCAGTAACTTGCTTGACACAAGTGTGGACAGTTGATTGGGAGGCACCGCAGAGATCATCCACCAAGCCCTGGAAGGAGCCAGAGGCATAGAAGTTGAGGGCAGTTGTGACCTTCAGAGCCACTGGCATGGGGTATCCATGCACACAGTTAGCGGAGATCTCAGGCTCAATCATCTGACAAATAGAGTTGACTGTTTCCCTTGAGAGACAGGACCTCCTTTGGCACTGCACCTCAGACATATTGAGGTAGCTGCTTCACCGCCTGTATACCCTGGCAGCAGGATAGTGGCTTCTTCTGTGGCCCCTTCCGCCTTGGACTACCTCTTGGCCCTGCATCCCTTGTGCCTGTGCCTGTCCTCCCAAATGTGGCTCCCCTGAAGACTGCATTGCACTTCTGGCCTCCTCCCCCTTCTAGCCTTTCCTTCCTCCTCAGAGGAGCTGCCTCCAGTGGACAGTCCAGCTCCCATTCCTAGGCTAAGGGAAGGCTTCCTGTAGGCCCAGAAAAGATTCCTCACTGCAGAGTACTGACCTGAAGGTTAAGAATCCAGAAAAATCAGCTTGTATGCATTTTGAATTGTCTCAGATCACACCGGCAAGTTTCAAAAACTTTTATAAATAAATACTTGACAGAGCACACTTGCAACCCCAGTGAGCCCTCTTATCCCACCCGTGGATGACGTTAACACCAATGCGCCCTACCCGCCTGCCCGTTGTGCCCGTGCGCCGACCCAAAGATTGCATGGGCGCCGAAAAATCAGCGTCGATTGGCGCCTCAAGGGCCTTAAATGGCCTGTTAATTAATGGCGGGCACGAGTCAGACATAATCGCGCACCCGCCCAGCGAAATATCGCGATGATGCGCGGTGACGTCGGGATACTTGCCTGGCGTCACCGTGTGTCATTTTACACACGGGGCCCGCCCCCACACGCCAAAGAGAAAATTCTGCCACATGGTGATTTTCCTAATTGCTTGCTGATCCTAATCACTTGCTGAGCAGAAAAGTTTTTCTCATGTTGCTTTTGATTCTTTGGCCATTCACTTTAAATCTGTGCCCCCAGTGCCAATGAGAACAACTTTTCATTATCTACTCTGTCCAGATCCCTCATGATTTTGAACACCTCTATCATATCTCCCCTCAATCTTCTCTTCTCCAAGGAAAATGGTTTCAACTGCTCCAATCAATCTTCGTAACTGAAGTCCCTCATTCCTGGAATCATTCTTGTGAATTTTTTCTGCACCCCCTCTACTGCTTCATTTCTTCCCTAAAGTGTGGTGCCCAGAGTTAAACACAATGCTCCAGTTGATGCCATGTAAGTGCTTTATAAAAAATCACCATAACTTCCTTATTTTTGAACCCTATGCATCTAATTATAAAGACTCCAATCTCAATTGCCTTTTTTAACCACTTTCTCAACCTACCTTGTCACCTTCAATGATTGTGCATAAAAATCCCCAGGTCCCTCTGCTCCTACACTTCTAAGTCAGACTTGAGCCCTTTATTTTATATTGCCTCTTCTCATCCTTTCCACCTAAATGAATCATTTCACAATTTTCTGCATTGAATTTCACCTTCCACATGCCTGTTCTCAGCCTGTCTATGTATTTCTGAAGTTTCTCACTGTCCTCCTCACAATTCACAATAATTCCAAATTGCGTCTCAACAGCAAATTTTGAACTTGTGTCCTGCATACCCAATCTTTATGATCCTAATATCAACCCCTGGAGAACCCCACCTTCCTTCTGTCCAAGCAACAGCTATTCAGCACTAATCTCTGTTTCCTGTCACTCAGCCAACTGTATCTTCATGTTGCCACTGTCCCCTTTTACTTCAGGGTTTTAACTTTTTTGATAAGCCTATTATGTGGCACTTTTTTAAATGTCTTAGGGAAGTCCATGTGTACTACATCAATCACATTACCCTCAAAAAACCTCTCTGTTACCTCATCAAAAATTCAATCAAGTTAATTGAACATTATTTGCCTTTAACAAATCCATGGTGGCTTTCCCTAATTAATCCACATTTGTCTGAGTGACTGTTAATATTGTTCTTTCCCACCATCCAGGTTAAACTGACTGGCCTGTATCTGCTAGTTTATCCTTGCACCCTTTTTTCAGCATGCATCATTTGTCATTCTCCAATTCTCTGGCACCACACTCATATCTAAGGAAGATTGGAAAATTATAGCCAGTGCCTCCACAGTTCCAATCCTTACTTCCCTCTATATCCTCACTTCCCTCGATAACCCCAATCTGATCTGGTCCGGGTGATTAAGTACGGTCAGCCTTTCTAACACCTTCTTTATCAAATGTTATTCAATACAGTGGCTCAATCACCCTCTCTTTCATTGTGACTTTGATAGCATATTCTTCCTTTGCGAGGACAGATGCAAAGTATTTATTTGGTACCTCAGCCATACCCTCTGCTTCCAGCTCAACTTCACCTGCAAAATCCTTCTCACTGATATCTGTGCCAAAATTGGGAGTGCTGTCCCACAGACTAATCAAGCATCAACCAATCATACCTTTCAGCCAATGTTCTAGACATCACCATCCACTGGCAGGAGAGGTGCACCAGAGGTGATAACACAGTGATATACAGTCAGGATGTGGTGGCCCTAGGAGCCCCCAAAATTGACTCTGAATCTCATGAAATGTCATGGCATCAGGTCAATCATGAACAAGGGAGTATCCTGTTCATTACCACCTACTACCCTCCCTCTATTGATGGATCAGTACTCCTCCATGTTGAACACCACTGGGAGGAATAACTCAGGGTAGCAAGGGCACAGAATATACTCTGGGTGGGGACCTTCAATGACCATCACCAGGGGTAGCTTGGTAGTGTCACTACTGTCTGAGCTGGCCAAGTCCTGAAGGACATAACTGCCAGACTGCGCCTGTGATAGGTGGTTAGAGAACCAATAAGAAGGAAAAGGGTGCTTCACCTTTCCCTGCCAATCTACATGTTGAAGGTGCATCTATCATGGCAGTCTTTATAGGTGTGACTATTGCACGGTCCTTGTGAAGACAAAGTCCTGTTTTCACTCTGAGGATGCCCTTCATCAAGGTGTGTGGCACCGTCACTCTGCTAAATTGGATAGATTCAGGACAGATCAAGTAACTCAAAACTGGGCATCCTTGAATTGTACTCAACCACAATCTGTAACCTCTTGGCCCAGCATATCCCTCAGTCTACCACTCCCATCAAGTCAAAGGAACAGACATGGTCTAATGGGGAGTGAGGAGGAGCACGCCAGAAGCAACAGCAGGTGCACTTAAAATGAAGTGCTAAACTGGTGAAGCTACAACACAGGACTGCATTCATGTTAAACAGTGGAATCAGCATGCTATAAACAGAGCTAATGATTCCACAACCAATGAATCAGCTCTAAGTCCTGCCACATCCAGAGGTTAATGGTGATGGACAATTAAACAATTATTGAGAATTATTGACTCCATCAATATCTCCATCCTCAATGATGGCGGAACCCACCAAGTCATTGCAAAAGACAAGGCTGAAGCAGTTGGAGGTCAGTCATCTCAGCTCCAGGACATCACTGCAGGAGTTCCTCAGGGTAGTGTCCTAGGCCCAACCATCTTCAGCTGCTTCATCAATGACCTTCCTTCCATCATAAAGTCAGATGTGGGGATGTTCAGTGATGATTGCACAATGTTCAGCACCATTCGCAATTCCTCAGATACAGAAGCAGTCTGTGCCTTATAAGCAGCAGGACTGGAAAACATTCAGGCTTGGGCTGATCAGCTGCAAGTAACATTCACGCCAGACAAGTGCCAGGCAATGACCTCCAACTGGGACTGAGTTAACCCTTAACTGGCTGGCCCTTTGGCTGGTGCTTCTATGTGGTCTGGTCTAGACACGCATTTCCTACTCTCATGAGAGAAAATGTGTGAGGCTGCTCTACTTCAGCTACTACCATTCCACTGGGCCCTGACTCTGCAGGCTCACAGGTCAATTGGATGGCTGGTCTATTGCCAGCTTAGGTATGGAGCATATTTTACACCCTACTCAATTTTCCACTCTATTGAAGTCAACCTCATCGGGCAGATTAGATTTAAATCAGGGTTTATTTTATGTTGGATTGTGTAATGATTAACAGCATCTGTTGTGGTGGCCATAGAAGACAGCCCTGCTGCCCTGGACTGAAGAGGAAAGGGCAAATGTGTGCTGGTAGAAGGGAGACAGACAACATGAGAGGGTAAAATAGGGAGACATTATGGACATAAATTAACAAAAAATGTGTCTAGGGATGTGAACTAGACCAGTTGCAGCTAACGAACTGTGGAAACTTCTGGAGTAACATAATTGATCACTTACCCCCCCGTCTGCTGCATTTCCTTTGAGGTGAATCTATGGAGCAGCACTCACAATAAAATTATATAGGAACATAGATTAGCAGTAGCAAAAATACAAACTAAAGAGAAAGTAAGAACCTACTTAAAATATTTTGTTCAACACAACTAATTCTGGAAAAATGATTATCGGGAGGAGAGATAAAAATCACGAAGTGGAAAATAATAAAGCACAAGTATAACCACAGGCTAAAAAGACATTATGAGTTATTTAGGACAAAAATTATAAATGTAAGTTCCAAAGAACACATAGGGGAGAATTTTCTCCCTGTCAGGCGGGCTGGTCGGGAGCGGGCGCGTGTGGGCATGGAGCCGATTGCCGCCCGCGATCGGCTCTGCACCGGCATTTTAAGTGGGCAGGCCAATTAAGGCCTGCCCAATGTGACATGTGCCCAGTAGTGCTCAGCGCCATCTGTGCAGGCAGGGGGAAGAGGGAGAGTCAGAGCCTGCGTTCTTTCACGCATGCGTGCGAAAGAGGGCAGAAATCTCCCTGAGGAACAAAGCTTCCTCAGGAAAATTCAGAACATACTGAGAATTTTTAATAAATAAAGTTAAAAATTATTTACACATGTCCCCTCATGTGACAGTGTCACATGAGTTGGGACGTTTATGAAACGTGAAAAACGTATTTATTAATTTAATAAAATCTTCATGAAACCTCATCCCACGCGTGGATGAGGTTTCATGAAAAATGCAAAGGCCGCTTGGGCTCTTCACCTGCCCGCCAACCTTAAGGTTAGACGGGCAGCATTGATAATGACTTCAATTTGTTTTTAAATGGCCTTAACAGGCCTTTGACAGTTCTGCAAGCGCACAGCCGCCTCCGGCACACGCCCGCCGAACAGAAGATCTGAATGACGGCAGTAATGTTGGGACGCATGCCCGACGTCACTGCGCGTCATTTTACGCACCAGTGTACAGGGCCCGTCCCCACACGCCGACGTGAAAATTCTCCCTACATATGTATTTGCTCCAAATAGTGAACTCAGGAAATTTTTCTTCAGAAAACTCAAATTTGATGAACTTGCCATCAATGTCCCTTTTAAAGTTTAGTTGCTCTGCAACTTCAGATATTTCAGCTCGGTACCTTTAAATACTTTTGCGCAGTCGAGCCCATGTAGATTTTAACGCGGACCAAGGCTTGTGCAGTACAGACAGGCTGCTGCAAGGCCACGCTTGCAGAAATGTTCATTTTCACTGTTCCTCCACCAACATATTCAGTGCAAAAGAAACAAAGTGGAAGTTAGAATGTTATTTATGGAATTGGAAATCAGAAAGAATTGCCGTGGTGGACATAGAATTAAAGCCTGTAGATGGTTCGGACAATCATAAAAAGAAAGCAAGACTTGCATTTCTATAGCACCTTTCATGACTTCAGAACATCTATATCCCTTTGCAGACTCTTTACCTCCTCTTGGCAACTTACTTTCCTATCTTGGTATCATCGGCAAATTCAGCTACCATACACTTGGTTCCTTCATCCTAGTCATTGATATAGATTGTAAATAGTTAAGGCCCCAGCACTGATCCCTTTGGCACTCCACTAGTTACAACTTTCCAACCTGAAAAAGACCCATTTATCTACTCTGTGGCCTGAATTTTTCAGTTGGCGTGCGGGGGTGGGCCCGACATGCCGGCGTGTAAAATGACATGTGATAACGTCGGTTATGCATCCCGATATCATTGCGCTATCTCACGATATTTCATTCGGCAGGTGCGCGCCGGAGTTGGCTGCATGCCTGCTGATATTTAAAAGGCCTACTTAGGCCATTAAGGAAGTAATTAAGTTCAACTTTATGCTGCCCATCCAGCCTTACAGTTGGTGGCAGGCGAAAAGGCCAAGTAGCCTTTCCATTTTTTAGGAAACCTCATCCTCGAGCGGGATGAGGTTTCCTAAAGCTTTAAAAATTTAAATTAAAAGTTTTTTCGGAAAAATAAAAACATGTTCCATCTCATGTGACACAGTCACATGAGGGGACATGTTTCATTAAATTTTCATTGGTTTTATTTATTTTTTTAAGAATCACTTCAATCTCCCTGAGGTATGAAGTTGCCTCAGGGAGATTGAAGCGCTCTTTTGTGCGCATGCGTGAAAGGGCGCTGGCCCTGACTCTCCCTCCATCCCCCCCCCCCCCCCCCCCGCCACCTACACAGGTAGCACTGAGCACCAATGCTCACGTAGTATGCTGGGCAGGCCTTAATTGGCCCACCCACGTAAAATGGCGGAATAGAGCCGCGACCTCCTCCGCCCGCTCCCGCTGAGCCCACCTCAACATGGGAAAAATTCAGGCCTTTGATTCTGTTAACTGACCAACCCTTTATCCATGCTAATCTGTTACTTCCTACGCCATGAGCTCTAATTTTGTGCAGTAACCTTTGATGTTGCACTTTATCAAATGCCTTTTGGAAATCCAAGTACACCACATCTACAGGTTCCCCTTTATCCACCTTGCTTGTTAATTCTTCAAAGAGCTCTAATAAATTAGTTAAACATGATTTCCCTTTCACAAAACCATGTTGACTCTGCCTGATCCCATTAAGCTTTTCTAAGTATCCTGCGTAACCTCTATTGACCGGAAGTCACCGGTAACGGTTATTGGCTTAGTACAAAGAGGAGAAGAGTTAATTCTCTCTTAACTCTAAATTCACTTTATTCACGTTGTTAGATCATATACATATAGCTTATATGTCTGGTTAGGTATAGACATGCAGTTTGCACCAGGTTATCCAGTTTTATACCCAAACTAGGATCTAAACGCACACCCACTAGATTTCTCTGACACTCCCTGAGTGGTCACAGGATATAAAAGCTAATACCCGAAAAGGAGAGCTGACGCTGGCCAGGCATTCCGTTCTCTCTCTCTCTCGATGTCATCTCTACGTTGCTGACATAGGTTCTTCCACTTCCGCGATGGTTGTTCTCTGGAGCCTTCGCTGGCTCCACGCCCGAGATTCTACATTCTTATTCTGAATCTTATCTCTTCAAGCTGTGCTGTCTCTCTCCCGTTGGTTTAGGCTTGCTTGCCTAGTCTGTGGCATCTCCTTATTGGCTCTGTCCCAAGGACTTAGGTAGCATTACCTCATTACTCCTTTTCTAAATAAGGACTTGTGTCTTATCACATTCCCTTTGTTTTTCACGAAACTCAGCTACTTCAAACTGGTTCCAGCCAGCTCAGGCCAGTGACTGAATTCAGGTTACTTCAGGTCAAAAGTCAGCAGTTTGGCTGCAGCCCCTGGCCAACACCTCCTTAACATTGGATTCTCCCAATTCCCCTATATCAAATGTTAGCCCAACTGGCCTGTAGTTTCCTGCTTTCTATCTCCCTCATTTCTTGAATAACGGTGTTACATTTTCTATTTTCCAATCTATAGGGACCCTGCCAGAATCTAAGGAATTTTGGAAGATTATACCAATGGCTTTACTAGCTCTGCAGCCACTTCTTTTAAGACCCTAGGATACAGGTCATCAGGTACTGGGGACTTGTCAGCCTTTAGGTCTAATAGTTTTCCCAGTACAAATCCTTGGTGATGATGATTGTTTTAAACTCCTCCCACCCTTTCACCTCTTGACTTTCAAGTAACTATGTGAAGTTTTCTAAGTCCCCTACAGTGAAGACAGACAAAATACTTGTTCAACGTTGACAGCTGAGGTAAGGTAATTAGCCATAATCCCCAAAGAACCATAGGCAGCTCTCCATTAGAGGGAGACAATTGGTAACATATAGCTTGAAGGACACCATTCAGCAGCAATGCTGTTAACTCCCCATGCATGAGTCAGGAAAATCAGAGAAAGGACTATTGTTTGCCCCCTCAAAGCTGGCTGAAGAATGACATTTTGAAGAGACACTACTCTTTGTATAGCAAAAAGATATAAGGGGCTCCATATTTCTTGAGTTATCAATTCATAGAACCCACCCTCTACACTCTGTTAATGAAATTCCACATTTTAATATCCTTTCTTCAGTGTGATTACGCACAGCACAATTATCTGCACGAAGCCATTCAAGTTTTGTTTTCTGTCCAGCTACGCTAACTGGAGGTTGCAGCACTTAACACAATATAGTACCAGTGTGCTCACTGCAAGCGGCTTAAGTTCATGGCAGAGTCCAATTGAGCAAATGCAGTAGAACTGACTGAGTACTGCAGGCTTTTACCAACTGATCAGGGGGCTGAGAGCAGCCCACTCCAGATTAGAATTTATTACGCTTTACTGTCTCCACATGTGACAAATGGCTGCAGCTGGAGAAGCTCATGTCCCCTCCTGACAGACGATATATTAACATGATCAACTACACATTCATCACATCCTTATTTTGCAGGATCAAAGTTACTAGGATTACAATTAATTTTACCAGTTTAAAAATAAAAATAAATAAAAATTGATTTTCAGTGAAGAAAAATGGATTGAATTTTTGTTTACAGCATCAGTTGCTGACTTTGATCATGACCTTAATACTGGAGGGGGCGATGTAATTTCAATCCCAAGGTGTAACTCATTGCATTTTTGCAATGTCATAAAAACCATAAACTGGCAAATTTATTGTGCCTCCCATCATGTACCTTTCAGGTCAACAGTGCAGTGAAGAAAGAGAGAGACCATGCAAATCTCCACCGATGTTTATGATGTTGTTTTTCAGGCTTCAAAGGCAGCCATAAAGGCAGTTATTATTCCAGTTTTAGCTCATGATCTATTTGTTAATACAGAAACATAAAACACCAAATTGCCAAATGACTTCCTCTGAATTTGCATATCACTCCTCTAGGTTTATGGTATAACACACTTATAGTTCAAAATTAAAATAGCTCTGCTAACTATGAGTAATCTGAGTTTAAAGTGGTTTTGTCCACAGTCAAGTGTCCATGCTTGTCAAAGAAGAGTGCCCAATGACACCATTCCTGTACAACTGATCACATCAGGTGGAAAATGTTTTCTTCTCAATGTTAGATTCAACTAAAAACTTAGGATAAAAATCTGAGAATCCTATTGAAAATGTTCACATAAAAACAGATCTTGGGGTGAATTCTCCTCTGCAATCTCACCCATAATTGGATGGGATCAGAGCAGAGAGTGAAAGCAAATTCAAGCAGTGGGGCTCACTAACTGGGATTTCTTTCCCCTTGACCCCATTGGAACCTTTACTGGCCAATTTTCCCCCCTCTCACCAAATGCAGATGGTAATGTGGGAGTGGGGCCCAGGCCACCAGTGGATATCCCTCTCATCCACTCCACTCACTACTGATTTTCAGGGGCTGCTATGTGCAAGGTGGTGAAAGCCCCAAGAATTAGCAATAAAGACTCTGAGTATACCCCAGTAGAGGGAAAGGGTCTTGCAGTGAGCTGACACTTACCTGTTGAAAACCTCCACCTTGACTGAAGTCTTTGGTAGGAGGTTTGATTATGACGTTTCAGGTATTTTTTGTGCCTTTCAGTTCCCTCACTGTATTGTCTAGTGTTGAAACTGTGTCCCCACTGCAACACCAGTCGGAATTTCCACCGTTACACTAGCAAGCTCCCTCTTAATAGCAGTAATTCAGCTAGACCCCACCATTTTGGAATGAACTGCAATTGGAAAAAAATGGGATGGGGCATATCCAGAGGGGCTGGCAGAAATCGTACCCCGCCAGAACACTGGCCTGAAGAGCAGGATCACCCAGCACTCGTTTCTACAGGTTTTGGTGATGTGACTGGGCTGACAACACCACGGCCGTGAGCTGGAATCCCACCATGATGAGCTGTGAAATTCAATTTGAAAAACACCTGATAATTTGTAGGTTGGCACTAGAAAACTGGCAGATTGATGCAAAAACCCAATGGGTTTGCTAATGTCCTTCAGGAGAGAGAACCAGTCACCCCTATCAAGTCTGACCTACATCTCCATCCAGTCCCATTCTACATGGCTGACTTCTGATGCCCTCAGGGCAACTGTTGAAAATGAAACATATGGGAACTTTCCCTGACAGCCAACATGGGGTAAGAATATATCCGGTTGCTAAGTGCAGCCACATTGCAAATGCAACATTTCCAGTGAGAGCACAAATATGCCCTGAGAGAAAATGTTTTTAAAAAAACCACGTTTACAAATTCACTAGAAATATTGTACAGAGGAAATCTTTATAAATATTCTTTTTTAATGTCATTGCACCTAGGGAGATTCATATTCAATGGTGCAATTTGTACTGTTTGGAGCTGGTTCATTCTGTGTAAATGTCATGGGTCTATCAGTTTATAAAGAACTGTTTAAATGCAGCTGTCTCATTGGTAGATAAATCCTCAAGCAGAACACCAAGATAGATTAGTATTCACAGATTGAAGTGTATGTAAATTAATGGGAATGTTGATACAAGCTTGAAAGCTGTCTTTGAGGCTTCATAGTGGCACACTGTCTCCAGGTTGGTGGGACCATACTCCTGCTGCTGACTTCCTCGGCCATGCCTGCTCGGTCTGAGAGGCTGGCCTCTGCCTCCTGTCCTTGGGAAACAGAATTTCACCGCAATCTCTTAGCCCTCAGCAGGATCTCCAGATAAAAGTCAGAGACCCAAGGTGAAGTCCTCCCAGGCCTCCTCTCCATTCCTGTGGTTGCTGCGGTCTCAGGAATCTACATTGAGAATCCAGTTGAGCTTTTCTGGATCGTAAGCTTAAGTAGAATCCAGTGTGACAATTGGAGCAGATCAATCAGAGAAAGTGTAATCAAAGGACTGCAGGGGAGAAATTTGTTCATGTAGAGGCGGCAAAATGCAGCTTTACCACAATTGATCAGGGAAGGCAGTGTGATGGCCCATGCAGGTAGTGGCCCATCCAGTGTTAAACAATGATACCAATGAAGTATGTCATGTATGCCACTCAGATGGCGGCCCATGGTGCTTCCTTCTTCCAGGGAATCAATGTACTTTTAGCAGCATTTAACAAATAAATTTCTCCCCCAATGATTTCATTTTGTCTCTAAACACAAGAAAAAAGACAATAAAAGACAAGTTGGTCCGTCTAAACTAGTCCCATCCTGACATACTGGAACTTGCACACATCATCACCTTCCCCTCCAAAACCATCAAACCAACTCCTGGAAGAAGCAAAACATTGGGAAAAATCTATGGCCAATTTAAGGAATATGCTTCCAGCAGCACTCCACTCACCATTATACCTCTGCAGCTGTTAATTTAATCTATCCCCTCCACTCCTCCCCCATCTTTTGTGATCATGTTCTTTACAAAACCTTTACAAAATTTGTATCCAGTTCCAGTCATTTTACTGGTATCATCGTGTCTTCATTCCTTTAACACCAAGGGACACCAACTCTTACTTCGTGTCTATCCAGCACATAACTCGTTTAGTCATCCATTGCCAAATCTGATTGGACTACATCAAGCTCTGTTATTGATTCTTACTCTCCTCTGTCAAAATTGCTGACGGTTCTAGGATCATCTTAGAGAGTAAATGTATCCTGTCAGTTTATTTTCTCTTATACCATTCCTCAGGGTAGTGTTCTAGATCCAATCGCCTTCAGCTGCTTCATCAATGACCTTCCATCTTTCATAAGGTCAGGAGTGGGGATATTCGCTCATGGTTGCAAATGTACAGCACCATTCGAAATTCCTCAGATACTGAAGCAGTCCATGTCGGCATGCAGCAAGACCTAGACAGCATTCAAGCTTGGGCTGGTCATTTTATTTATTCATTCATGGGATCTGGACATCGCTGGCTAGGCCAGCATTTATTGCCCATCCCTAATTGCCCTTGAGAAGGTGGTGGTGAGCTGTCTAAGTGGCAAGTAATATGCACACCACGCAAGTGTCAAACAATGACCATCTCCAACAAGACGAAATATAAACATCTCTCCATGACATTTAATTTACCATCACTGAATCGCACACCATCAACATCTTGGGGGCTTACCAATGACCAGAGACTTAACTGGACCAGCTAGATTAATACTGTGGCTACAAGAGCAAGTCAGAGGCTGGGAATTCTGCAGTGAATAACTCATCCCCTGTCTCCCCAAAGCCTGTCCACCATCTACAAGGTACAAGTCAAGAGTGTGCTGAAAAAATATCCCCATCTGGCTGGGTGAATGCAGCTCCAATAACACTCAAGAAGCTCAGCAATATCCGGGGTAAAGCAGCTTGCATGATTGACACCCTATCTACCAACTTAAACATTCACCCCCTCCGTCACCAGTGCACAGTGCCGGCAGTGTTTACCAGCTAAAATGTATACTGTAGCAACAAAGCAAGCCTTGTTCAACAACACCTTCCGAACCTCCAACCTCTATCACCTCGAAGGACCAGGGCAGCTGACGCAAGGGAACACACCACCTGCAAGTTTTCCTCCAAACCACACACCACCCTGACTTGGAGCTATATTGCCATTGCTTAACTATTGCTGGATTAAGAACCTGAAATTCCCTTCATTTCAGGACCATGGGTGTAGCCACACCACATGGACTGCAGTGGTTCAAGAAGGTGGCTCGAGCACCCTTTCACGGGCAAGAAGGAATAGGCAACAATTGCTGGCCTAGTCAGCAATGCTCACATATCATGAAAGGAGAAAAAAGAGTTATCTCGTTCACCTCTTTCCTGTGTCCCTTCCACCCACTCCTCCGAAAACAAGTGTGAGGATCTCAGGGATTTCTTTGTCGCCAACATAAGAGAACATCATGCAGCTGCCTCTGTTGTTTCCCCCTTCCCCTTGCCCACCAAGCCAATGCTTCCACAAGGCCCCCATGTACTTGCCTGAATTCCTCTCTCTCTCTCTAGCTTGTCTTCCATACTCTTATACCCTCTCTGAGCTCATCTTTTCCATAGGACCAACCTCTTTTTCTCTTAACCACATTCATATTAAACTCTTAACAAAGAATTGCCCTTCCTGGCCCCATGCTAGCTGATAATGTAAGTGGATTCCTCTTTTCACTTTGAAATCCACCATCCAAAAAACCTCAATCTCTTGCAGACCATCCGCTACCCCATTGCTAGCCTCACTTTCTGCTCCAACATCCTTGAACAAGTTGTCATCTCCCAGATCTGTGCCCATCTCTTTCTACAGCATAAGTTTATTTCTTTAACTTTCCTTCCCTCCCACAGCACTGAACTGCCTCTAATTAATAATTACTCTCTGTGACTGTAACTGCGAGGGTGATATATTATCCATTTTGATCCTTCTTGACTTCTCTGCAGCCTTCAACACAGTCAAGCAGACTGTCTCCCTCCAAAGGTTCTCCTCCAGGATCCAGGTCAATGGGATTGATTCTACTTGGTCCATTCTTACTTATCCGGTCATAGCCAGAAAATGCCCACTATAGCTCCTCTTCCCAATTTTCAACCTTGTGTCTCACCCCTCCCTATCTCTATAATCTTCTCCAACACTATACAGCCCCAGCTGCACATCCCCCACCACCCACCCCAATTTAAACACTTCTTTCTTCAGGGTTTGGCCTTTTGTGTATCACACTCCCTTTGCCCCACCATGTGCCTTCAGCCACAAAAGCTGCAAAGTCTGGAACATCTTCCTTAAACTGCTCTATCTCTCTTCCTTAAACATTTCTTAAGTCCCCTTCTTTGACAAAACTTTTGATCACCACTCTTAATCACTCTTTCGGGACATTTTTCTACATTGAAGTCCTTTACCATGAATTTTTTAATGGATTTTCCTGCTGCGTTTTCAATATTTCAATGCTCTCGCCATTTATGTGCCTAAATGTGGTCTCCACTGAAGTTGCATTTGCAGAGGCCTGAGAAAAATTTTGACTCATAGGATTACAAGTTGTTGTCGTTCATAGTAATTGTGTCTTTCAGCCGGACATGAAAAAGCCACACACCGTTTGCTGTCTGGGCATGTAATCCAATCTCTAAAAGGTATGGGGCAAAAGCTAAAATAAGCACTGCTTTTATATTCCAAATATGATCAAAAAGATTGTAGAATTCCCTGACTGGCACTAGACTTCATTATTGTACCATTCTCCAATTATTAAAACTAAAAATATTAGTTCTCTTTGGAACTTATCATCGGATGGTAGAAAGACAGGTTTGATGAAAATTATTTTCGATGGCTCAACGTGGTACATGAGCCCACCTAAATTATCAGGAAATGCAAATGGTTCAGGCTAGTACATGTGACCCCCACCCCCTCAAACACCCACACTATCAAACTCACCAACAATGAATGGAGGCAGAACCTACGTCAAAGGAGAGAAAGAAAATTGCTTTTGTTTTTGGAATTGTTGCTTATCTTATTTTTCATAAATTCTAATTTCTAGCTGTGCAGCTAAGTATATTGGAGACTGTTACAAATAAATCCACACTCCCAGATTATTGGACCCTTTTGAATTATTTTATTGTCTTATATGGAAGAGATGGTTTCTTTTTGTCAGATAGATAACATTTTAAAAATACTTCAAAGGCTGAAAATTTGAAATGGAAATAGAAGTTTGCTGAGTTGGCTTAAATATGAATGCAGGAGAATTGTTACAATTGCCCTCAAATTCCCTAGTTTAGGAATGGGAAAATGAGCCTGGGTCCCTGCTTTTGATTGCTATCCAACAACTCCTCTTAACCAGTTTAGCTCAAATTTCTCCAAGTCTAATATATCCTGTCATAAATGGAAAAATCATGGTTAGCATGACCACAATTTCACAATATGTGTTCCTGGCAGGAAAGGCTCTGTACTGGGAATACGCACTAAGAAATTCAGCACTGTTATTCCAAATGAGCTCTGACCAGTACTCTGAATAATTGCTGTAGTACTTCCTTGCCTTTATATATTATAGCTCTTGTGATGAAATCCTTTTTGATCAGATTTTGCATCATAAACCACCATTTCATGACAATGTATATGCAAACCCTTTGTTCATCTACTTATTGTAGTTCCCATTTAGCCTATACATATAGCTGCCTTTCTTAAATCTAAAGTTTACTAACCCATATTTTTAATGATAATTATATCTGCAATTGTTCCACCCACCTACTTTAGCTAGCTACCCTGTTTGCAATTTTCTGCTCTCTTCTCCACACACCAGTTTGGTATCATCGATAATCTTGGACATACTCCCCTCTATTCCCAAATCCAGGTCATTTAGACCAATGGTATTATTTTCCAAATAAATACTGGTGCTGGGAAATCTTGCCGTTCAGTAGTGAAAGACACAAAGTCATAGCTAACATAGGCCAGTTTCCCCACCAGCAGTGGGCATTTACAGAGTTATACAGTAAAAAAAACTGAGCTCCAGCATGATCTGAAAAGGCACTGCCAGTCCCGCCAATCCAAAGCTTTCCCCATTTCATTTGAACTTCTTGTCTCCTGCTTCACAAAGATTTCCTTCACTATGCCCTTAAGTTCTGTACATCCCAATTTTAGTTGGAGATTCCTTGTGTGGAAGTTTATCAAATGGAAAGTGAGGCACTGGGATATGCAGCATAGTTTTAGATTGTTCTTGTAAAGATCTGCTACAGACAGGACAGACTGAATAATACCCTCTTGTGCTGTAAACATTAATGGTTCTAAAGTAGGATGCTTTAACTCAAACAGACAGGTTTTCTGGCCTCTCCCACCGGTGGGATATTCCGGTCCCACCAAAGTCAATGGAGATTTCAATGGCTCACCACATCACTAACGAGGGCCATTGGGAGGGGAGGGGACTAAGAGGGTGCCTCAAAATGGAGGCACCCTTGGAAGTGAGCATAAGATGATGAAAATGAAGAGGCTTGAAATTGGTAGAATCAATGGAGTGGAGGGGAAGCCACTCTGGAGGAACTGCTTTGGCTGTGGGTCTGGCCTTTCATCCCAAGGCCTCATCATTGGGGCATGAAACCTCCAGCTCCAATGGTCCACTGGCCTGCTGCCAGGAGACCACCTCCATAGAGCTGAGAGGCTCTGCACTCAAAGCTGTTCCAATCCAATGCTGGGAAAATCCCAGGGGAGTCCTCACCATCCCTCTAATTAGACACCTAACTGGCCTAATTGGCTGGATGTCACTGCCAGACAGGTAGCAGCTGCTGCTATTCACCTGCCTCCAGCAAGGTCCCCCAGAGATGGGAAAACATCGGAGTGTCAACCCAATGGCCCTAAACTCTGATTTTGGTTCCAGTCCTGTCTTCAAAATGGCCTTTGTGGGACCAGGAAGATTCCTTCTATTGTGTTAAAGTGCTTCTTATCTGAAATAAATCTTAGCATTTTGAAAGGAAACAAAATCTCTTGTGGACAGTAACAATATTTAAATGTGTGACTGGAATTCAGCAGCAATGGGATGGTTGTGTAGTGGCTATGTGGACCAGTAATCCACAGGTCTACACAAATAATTCAGAGCATATGAATTCACATCCCACCTTTTCACTTTGAGAATTTGAATTTAATTTTTAAAAATCTGGGAATAAAAAGCTAGGGTGGAATGTTCTGTGTGCATTGGCGTTGGGCATGTTCGGCAGCGTGAGTGGACAATATGGCGAGAAGGCCAAAAATCAGGTTCACAACGCTGTGAAACCAGTTTATAATTGTCCGCTGTGTCTGTCAATGGTAAGCCACGTTTCCCACCGTCAGGCATCAGGAACCTCAATGTAATACACCTGTATATCATTATAAACCCAGCCCACCGGAATCATCCCTCACGCTGGATCACCCAAGCATGTCAGCATGTTTGTACGCTGACGTGTTTCACAACAGCATTTAGAAGGTGTGCACTTGGTGGGCTGCACTTTGAAGGGAACTCAGTGGTGAATGGATAGTAAGGTTATGCAGTGCTGGCCCAGGTTGCCTGTTGGATGTCAAGGTTGAGGTGACTTGGTGGGGGTGAGGGGGAGGGTGGGGGCGGGGTGCAAGTGCTGCACTGTGTTTGAGGCGAGTTTGGGGAGCAAAGGCTGCACTGCAGTTGATATGAGTTGGGAGGGGCAAGGGCTGCACTGCGTTTGATGGTGGTGCACAAGCACGTGCAGGTTGGGGTGGAGGGAAGCAGCCACGCATTAGGGAAACCTTGTATAAAGTGACCATTCTTACGCAGCTGAGACAGTTCAGGCGCAGCCACATTTACCTGCTTGGAGTCGGGCCTTTAGCTTATCTGCCCGCCCAAACAGCACAGAGGCATGAAAGTGCCACCAAACGCTCCTGAACTTTTCACCTCTTGGGCACAGACTGCAAACTAATGAGCATTTTAGTGGACTGCAGAACAGTTGGACAACTGGGCACATTGTACAATCTCTTTGTTAAATCTGGCCACGGAGCAGTCACTGGTGGAGGTGCTCACAGCCCCTTGCAATGTCATATCCCAGTTTGGACCAGTCTCCTCCATGGTTCAAATAACAGCACAGCCTTGCAGCATGGGTTAGGAGAATGCCTGTGCCTGAGCTGAGAGCACAGCATGCAGCCCAGTGGGCAAAGCTGCTGCTAATCGGTCAGGTGGAGTGGGGTGGAGGTGGTGGGGTTTCAGGCAGCCATGCAGCGCACTAAACTCTGGCCATCCAAGTGGTAGCCAACACTCTCCGGGATGCATTAACAGGCCTTCAGACTTAACCAAGAGAGGTTCTTAGTATACTCAAGCTAACCAATGCAGGGCGAGTAAATCAGGAGATTGGATCCTGGTGACCTAGCTGTATGCCTCGTGTTATATAGAGAGCGGAGACGAAGGAGGTGCCAGGCTGGGCAGAGGGAGGAACAACACCCTCTGGATGAAGAGGTGGCAGGGGCTCATGCACATGCCAATGAAGAGCCATTGCAGGCCATCACTGGTCGGTGCTTAGTGGCACCCAGGGTCTATAGATGCCGTCTTTTGTTCCTGCGGATGACTGAGAACCAGTGTCTCCAAAGACTGTGCATGTCTAGGGAACTGGTCGGTCACATCTGCCACCTGCGGCAGGATTTGGCACTACAGGGATATGGAGAGCATCCACTGCCAGTAGCCATGAAAGTGACCGCAGCGCTCAATTTCTATGCCAGTGGCTCCTTTCAGGGCTCCACAGGTGACCTCTGTGGGATATCACAAGCCTCCAATCACAACTGAATCCATGAGGTCACGGATGCCATCTTCGCAAAGGCGAACTTTGTGCATTTCTCACGGGACCAGGAAAGCCAGGATGCAAGAGCGCTGGGATTTGTCCAGATCTCAGGTTTCGCACTGGTGCAGGGCACCATCGACTGCACTCACGTGGCACTCAGATCTCTGTGGGCAGCAAGCAGTCAACTATGTCGGCTGCAAGGGCTTCCACTAGCTGAATGTTCAGCTGGTGTGCGACCACCATAAACACATCCTGCAGGCCAGCACACGGTTCCCAGTGAGTGTTCACGATTCCTACATCCTTAGCTGGTCTCAGATCCCTGAACTTCCAGGGTCCAAAGAGGCTGCAGGTTTGGCTCCTCAGGGACAAGGGCTACCCACAGAGACTGCGGCTGATGACACCTGAGAGACGATCTCAGACTGCAGCTGAGCAAAGGTATAATTAGGCTCATTCAGCAACTCAACTTTGTGGCGAAAACCATCTGGATGCTGAAAATGAGGTTCCGGTGCCTGGACCAGCCTGGTGGAGCCCTGCAATATAGTCCACAGAGGATGTCATGCATCGTTGTCACCTGCTGTGTCCTTTACAACCTGGCACTGCAACAGGGAGAGGAACTGGCTGAGGAGGGGATGGAGGAGCTGGATGTCTCCTCCAATGAGGAGGACGTTGATGGGGATGAGAGTGAGGAGGTCCTCAAAGGCAACGATGAAGGCGATGAGGCCATCACACTGGCCAGACGAGGCAGGCGTGCTCGGGAGGCCCTCATAGCTGCTATATTTGTGGTGGATGATGGCGACTTACAGTGAGGAGACACCATAGATCCTTACATTGCATCTGTGAATGATTGACTCAAGTCTGGCTTATGGCAGCGCACATACCCTCTGTGAGAATGCTCCTGTCATAGAAATATAGTGGAGGCCCTAATAGTCGCTCGATTCCAGGAGGGTGATGATGACATGCAGTGAGGACACTCTATAGATCTTCACATAGCCTCTGTAAATGTCTGACTCCTGTCAGGCCAAGGGTACTTGCACCCTGTGATCAGGGTCTTATCATGGAGATGCAGCCGTGAAATTTTAGAAGCATCTAATCCTTTGTTTGCCTTGAGCACCTGAGCCCTTCAGGAGCACAGCGTCACTGGTCACAGATGCTGAAGAGATGGGGGTCAGCCCCACCTTAAAGGTTCTGAGAGCTCACAGAGAGAATAAGGGAACTCTGTGACACCTGACCATGACATTCTGGCAGCAATGACAAGCACCATCGAGGTGCAGGCATCAGTAATGTGTCCGGTGAGTATGAGGCCAAACCATCACTTTGTCTGAAGGCTGCACAAAGCACAGGGAAGGGACACCTGCATTTATCTTGTGCAGGAACCAAAGTTTCACATCTGAATGACACGAACACTGCTCATCAGAATAAGGAGCCATAGGCAAGGAGACACTCTTGGGAGCTTATTTTCAATAATGAACATTATGTACAAGTGATTAATACCCATGCCCAGGTTTCCCAACTACATCTTCTTAACATTCCTAACCCTGCCACTACATCTTGGTGCTCCCCAGACATCCACAGCGGAGGTGGAGGTGGTGCTGACTGCTATGCCCTGTCTGTGATGGACTTGATGGGTGTCTTCTGGAAGGCCAAGGTCTGGAGGGCCCCAACCTGTTTTTGGGGGTCGTGCTGTGTGGCCGCAGGATGGGCCGGACACTCCTGGAGTCACCTCGGTGGCTGGCTCTGGGGAGTCAAGCTGCTGGTCTTCCTTCCTGTGGGTGCCCGAGGGCCCCTGGCTGGCTCCTTGAGGCGAAGGGGAAGCTGAAGTGAGATTGAGTTGCCCTGCACCCCTCTTGCATACATATTGTTGGAGGCCAACTATGGCGTTAGCGATGGAGCTCAGCCTGCGCAGCAGTGCAGGACCAATGGCCTGGACCAAGGTCTCCATGGCAGCCGCCATCCTACCAGTGTTGACCTCGGTGCATTGCAATGCTGGCGCTTTCATGTCAGCCTAAAGACGGACAGACTCCTCCATCATGCCTTGCAATCTGAGGAGTGCAGTGGACACCCCTTCCTGATTTTCCCGAGCTTGCCTTTGCAGCTCCGTGACTGAGTCCAGAGGCTCATCATCTGACTCATACTCAGTAGATTTCTGGCCTCCAGCAGACTCTGAGTGCCAGAGACCTGGGAAGTTCTTGCTGCCACCTGCTGTGGATCAGACAGTGCGGTGTGCTCACCAGATTGTGATCCTGAGGCTACACTAAAGCTCGGTCCCACCGAGGTGTGTGTCTCTGCGCTGGTGGAGGGTGTGGGTGAGTGCTGTAATGGGACTTCAATGAAGGTAACTTCAGATTCCTCTTCAGAAGTTTATTTGGGGCTTGACTGGAGGCCCTGGGTCGTGGAGTGCGTCGGCTGTCTTCCAGATGTGCCTGCGAAAGCAAGGGGAGACAATTAGTGCATGGCAGGAGACTGTGGAACAGGGCAAGTGACTCACAGCATGGCTGCCTCATCAATTTTCAAAGTCTGTGAGGACCTTGATTTCAGGCATTCCTCCACCAGTCTGCGACCTCTCCCTCTTGTTGTGTGCCAGCTTGTCCTGCATGAATAGAGATGGGGAGAGTGTATGTGTGACGCCTGCCAGGCCAGATGATATGTATGCCTGGCATGTGTGGGTGGTGAATGGTCCCATGGATGGGATGAGGACAATGAAGGTGTGTGTGAAAGAGTGAATGGTGTTGTCCCTTAAACTGGCAGTGAGTGAGGTCCCTGTGGATGTGTGATGGATTTGTGAGAGTGTGAGTTGAGAGTGATGAGAAGAGTGGCTTACTCTGGCAGAATGAAGGAGATCATTCATCTTCTTGTGGCATGGGTGGCTGTCCTCTTTTGCAGGGCATTGGCACTGACCACCGCTGCCACCTCCCTTGTCAGATTGGTGATGTTGCTGGCCCTCCTGCAGCCAAAGTGGGGGTAGAGGACATCATGGCAGGCCTCCACGGTGTCCAAAAGGTGCTCGAGGGATGCATTACTGAATAGTGGGGGCTGCAGTCTTCTTGCCTTTCGGGGCCATGTCTTCTGTGCAGCAGTCCTGGGCTGGAAGCACTGAGAGGTATGCGTGCGGCTGCACTTTAAATATGATGCCTGGCATGAGAAAGCGGTGATGTGATGGCGTGGAAGCAAATGAGAGCCCGTCCGTCATCGAAACTACGTGTTTACTGGGAATGCATGATTAGAGAGGCAGGAATAGGATGCTACGGCGTGAAAACCCGCCATTGCGGCCGGTGGGAAAAACGTTCTTTTTCCCACCCGCTACCGCACATAGTACAAATCTGGGACGATTCCCCCCTCAGTTTCAGTTAAAAAAAGGTGACCATTTAGCTGTTGGCTTGTTGTAAAATCACAACTGGTTAACTAATGCCCTTTAAGGAAGGAAAACTTAATTAACCAGTCTGGCTTATACATGACTCCAGTTGTACACCAATGTGATTCTGCTTAAGCTGCCTTCTGAAGTGGTTAGCAAGCAACCGGGCAGCAAGGATGGACACTAAATGTTGACTTTGCTAGGCACACTCACATACATTTTTCCATTCTTTCTTGCTGGGCATGGTACATGGAAAAAAAAACCACAGGTCAATAAATATTTCAGAATCTAATCGTAACATTACACCAAATAAATTACAAAACAGTCTATGAGATTGATAAATTCACTATTAGAGTTGAATCTTTGCTGTGGGCATGGTTTTAGTTCCACACTCTCAGGTTATGCGGTTAGTGCTCCAGTGGGAGTCTGCAAAATGAGTAGGTGTGGTTAGTGTTGTTCCAGGGCCAAGGACGGAAAGTTTTATGTCTTCTTATGTATAAAACAGAGTCCAGCAAATTGTGCACCTTCTCAGCCCACTGTCTTCCTTTGCAGCAAATGCGGCAGAGACTGCCATGCCAGAGTGCGGCTCCTGAGCCTCACAAGGTGATGCTTAACACAGAGTTGGCCACCGTAGTGCAAATCATCATCTTACAAGACAGAATGCTACCACAACCTGTATTATTGCAGGTTTTTAAGGGCAGGCTAACCAATCACAGGTACTAAAAGTTACCTGTGCATTAAGGCACCCTGTTGAACGTATATGCAGTTCCCGACTCTACTTGTATTCTGTAATTAAGAAATAAGATATGACAGATTCAAAAGTACAGTATGAAGGTTGTTGCTACATTAGAGTTAAAAGTATAAACAGGCAGCACATAATTTGGCTATTTTGCTAAATGGAAAGGAAAAACTTTCCAGGCAACTTGAAAAGCAATGTAGTCGTGTTTGGTTGTCATTTATTCATTACTGTTTTGAATTTGCAGAACTATCACCATGCCAAAGGCTTCTCAGGTGGTCCCTGAAATACCATACAACTGAAAAGAACAAAGTGTGATCTGGCACAATTACAATTCATGTCACGGATAGGAAAGATGTACTTGTTTGAATCATACAGGCAATGATTTTACAAGAAGATTGCTTGTGGCTGTGCTCCATTTATAATGCAGAGTATTATGAAATTTTTACAGCACACAAACAGGCCATTCAGCCCAGCAGTTCCATGCTGGCGTTTATGCTTCATGTGAGCCTCCTCTCACTCGTCCTCTTCTTGCCCCACCATGTCCTCTATTCCTTTCTCCCTCATGTGCTTATCTTGCTTCCCCTTGAATGCATCTAGGCTTTAATAAAATTAAAATTCTGTACGGTATGTTATTGATTTGCAAGAAAAAGTACAACACCCAGAACTTAAAGATTAGTTAATCGCTCCACTAAAATAGTGGAAAGAGAAATTTCAGATAAAAATATTTACACTTGTCAGCTAATTATATCTCACATCACTGTTTCAAGGCCAAAGAGAAAACTGGAGGAGGATAAAGGAAGACTCCACTAAGATGCAGGATCTGTTACCATCTTTAACACAGTTTTTTGTTCCATCTTGGGTTTGGGGTCTAGGTGGGGTTTATTTAGGGTTTGCCTGTTACCCTAAGAATGCTGCCATAGACTGTTATTTGTAAAAACCGTTCCTGTTTATTTACTGATCTACATACATCTCAGTACTCCACACAAAGTTGTACTCCTGCTTCCCACCAGATCGCAGTCTTAGTCATGTGACATTGCATCATAGTTACATCAGTAGTTACATTAGTGTCAGGTGTTCCTGATGTTAACCTTTTACTCTACATCTTCCAAGTCTTTATCCCAACTATATACATCTCCCCAAAAGACTCAGAGTTCTCAGGGTTAGTCTCTGTGGTGCTTTGATCAATCTCCTTAACCTGGTCCTCATTTCATTTTGAGGTTGAGGATGAACTGCACTCCCTTGTTGTTTGATAGGAATGTCTTCCACCTGTGTGGTTGTAGAGTTTCTACTTGTTTCTGGTTCCTTGTCTCCATCCCGATCTGAATAGTATGTCTAAGGTTCCATTTGTTTCCTTCCCAGTTATGTCAAGGCTCTTCAGTTCCTTCTGATATTTCCCTGGTTCATCTCAATTCTATAAGATCTCGATTGTGGAGCTCTTCCTATCATGATGCCTTCTTTCGGTAGATCTCGTATCCACACTCTCTCCCTGGGCTTTAGCACTTTCAAGTCTCGTGCTCTGTGCCTGAAGTTGAAGTTATGAGCTTGACTGTCTCTTTGTTGCCCCTCGTGCTTCCTAACTTTCTCATGGTCATCTGAGGTAATGTCAGGTTGTAATGTTTGTTGTAGAACTGGAAGTTGTGTTTGCAACCATCTTCCCATCAACAATTCCGATGGCGAGAACCTGTTTTTTACTGGTGAGGTTCTGTAGTTAAGAAGGACTAAGCTAATATTGTTGACCTGTGTATAGCACGTCCTATGTGCTTGCCAGTGGTATCAGGTAACAACCAGGATGCACAAGTTTACACTTAAACAATCGTAATGCTTCTTTTGCTAAGGGTAGCTTAATCACTAAATATCCCAATTACATTAACCAAATACTCTCTTATGTGTGTGATATTACCCGCCTGTCCTCAGGTTGATCAAGCCTGCTGGTGGGGTACTGGCTCACCAAGTCCAAGTTCGGGTCTGCTTCTGGAGTGTTGGTTCTGGGTTCTCCTGCTTCGCCTGGCCTTCAGTCTTCCTTTTATCCTTCTTTCTTCGTGCATGACCACAACCACTGGAATTCGGTTCATCAGTGGTAGTGTACTGTTAATTAACTCATCTCTCAGGCCCATCCTGCTGGTAGATTAACTCATCTCTCGGGCCCATCCTGCTGGTAGATTAACTCATCTCTTGGGCCCATCCTGCTGGTTGATTAACTCATCTCTCAGGCCCACCCTGCTAGTAGATTAACTCATCTCTCGGACCCATCCTGCTGGTTGATTAACTCATCTCTCAGGCCCACCCTGCTGGTAGATTAACACATTTCTCGGGCCCATCCTGCTGGTTGATTAACTCATCTCTCAGACCCATCCTGCTTGTAGATTAACTCATCTCTCAGGCCCATCCTGCTGGTAGATTAACTCATCTCTTGGGCCCATCCTGCTGGTTGATTAACTCATCTCTCAGGCCCATCCTGCTGGTAGATTAACTCATCTCTCAGGCCCACCCTGCTGGTTGATTAACTCATCTCTTGTGTTGTTCTTCACAACAGGACACAATGGGCCGCACCTCATGGTGAGGACACCTCTGGCTCCAAATGTGATCAATTCTGTTGTGATGACATTAAATTATGATATCACAGCACATACCACATCTTGTGGTTAAACAGTTTCCAGTAAGATTATTATCATTCAGGAATGTGATCAGCAGTCCCTGGTCATGCCCATCTCTCTGCATTAGCTGGTTCTGACATGTTCTTGTTAGGTTAACCCTTTACTGGGTATCACAATATCTTGGTTCTTTTTCCTCAGCTCTTTGATTGTTTTCACTCCTCTTTCTGCTTCTCCATTCGACTGAGGATATCTAGGCGAATGAGTCACGCGTATGAAACCATATTTCTGCGCAAACTTATGGAACAGCTCATTAACAAACTGAGGTCCGTTGTCTGACACCACAGCGTCTGGGATACCATGTGTCACGAAGATTCTTCTTTGTGATGTAATGACTGCCTCCGCCATGGGGCTATGCAAATTACTCACTTCAAACCATCTGGAGTAATAATCAATAATGATGATGAAAACTTTACCTTTGAACTCGAATAAATCCATTCCCAGGCATTGCCATGATCCCAAAGGAAAAGTGGAGGGTGCCAGTGATTCTCTCTGCTGTTGGATATTCACTGCACAAGTAAGGGAATTCATGATTAGCTCTTCAATGGAGTGACTGACCGCTGGGCTCTTGCTCGGCATTTCGCAGTTCCCAAGTGACCTTAATGAATTTTCTGGAGACTGTCGAGACAAAGTGTTTTAGGGATGACTAGTCTGTCATTAAAAACTAAGAAATCATTGATTATTGTGAGATGTTTTCTCTATTCAAAGTATTGGTGAAGTACTGGGTTGTTAGGAGTATAATCCGACCATCCATTCTGACTCTTTTATTTTGATGCATTCGTCATCCTGTTGTTGTGCTTGCTTAATCTCTAGTAATCTCCTTTCCACGGCTGGTAAGTTTTTGGTAATGAATGAAGTATATGCTTTCACTTCCTCAATAAAATTTAAATCTTCCAGTTTAAATCCTTCTACTAGTATTCTTGACAATGCATCTTCTGTCGTCTGGTACTTCTTTTGAATGAATTCAGTATCTGAATCGTATCTCATGAGTGTCAGTTTAAAATTTTGAATTCTAGGTGGCATTTTTGAAATTTCCTTTAGGTTAAGAAGAATAACCAAAGGTTTCTGTGTGGTTTCAATTTTAAATCTTAATCCCATGACGTAATCAGGGAACTTCTCACAGGCCCATTGGCTACTAATGCTTCTTTCTCAATGATTGCATACCTCTTTTCTATGTCCATGAGAGATCTTGAGATGTAATAAACTGGTCTTCTTTGTCCATTTTTTTGAACTTGCTCAAAGCCTGTGGATGATATGTCTGCTGCTACAATTGTGGGCAATTCTGGATGGTAGCGCGCTAGAATTTCTGATGAAATTCAGAGATTTTTGATCTTGTCAAAAACATTTTGCTGGTCCATGTTTCAAAATCACTGTTGGCCTTGTTTCAATAGCTGTCATTGATTTCTGCCAAGCTTGATTATCTGCGGGTCAGCCGTAATTCACGAAGCCTGCACAATATGGCCTAAGAATTTTATCATAGGCTTTGCAAGGTCACATTTGTCATTTAATGTCAAACCTGCTTCTTGTAGGATTTTGAGGACTGCTGTCACTTGATGCTCATTTTCTTCCCTCGATGGGCCGTGTATGAGAATGTCGTCCATATGGCATATTATTCCTTCAATGCCATCTTTGGAGTATCTCAGGTACAGAAGCAATTCCAAATGATAACCTGTCAGAACAATAATGACCAAATGGGTTGATAAAAGTAGTGCACAACTGGATTATTTATCGAGAGGCTACTGTGAAAAGCCATTGTTAGCATTCAATTTTGTGAAGAAGTTGCTTTTTGCTAATTTGGTGAGACTTTCATTCACTGGTGAGATTGGGTGAACCTCATGCTCTGTTGCCTTGAGTCAAGTCCACACAGATTCTATTTGAACCATTAGACTTTGGCACCTTGACCATTCCTGAACAACTTCATCGATATGGTAACCGGAGAGATGACCTCTTCTTGTAACATGTTTTAATCTGTTTCTTGACTTTGTATGAGTGGGTGAGGGACCTTCCTCGCTGTGAAGAGACATATAGGATTTGCACCTGCCCTTAGGGTTATGTGATATTTTGTTTTCATCTTCCCTAAGCCCGAAAATAGGGATGGAAATTCATTTCTGAACACCTCACTAAACTGCTCGTCAGCAATTTCATCAGCCTCAACTGCGAGCATGCCTTTCTGCTCAATAATGGATCTGTATAATGTACAGGGATTCCATAATTTATTTGTATCCTTGTATCTTAATCTTGCCAAATGTTGGCCACTTCCCAGAAGGGAAAAAACAGTTCGGACCAGTACTCTTATTTCCCAGTTTTTACTGGTGTTCCATTTTAAGGTATACAAGACCAGTTTGGACCAGTATTCTTATTTCCTAGCTTTTACTGTTTTTTTCTTTCTAGTGTAGTCCCTCCTGGACCTTGTAACTGGATGGAGGATGGCTGCAATTTTACCTCAGCAGATAATACTGAAAAACCTGCACCAGTATCTAGCTTGAATTCTGTGGGGTGATCATCAACTTCTAATTTAAGGCTCCAACAATTATTTTCTGGTTCATTAACTTCTTCTAAGAAGGTTTTTTGTTTCTATGTGGCTCTTCCACTTCTTGGATTTTATTTGGTTTTCTTGTTATTTTCTCTTTCTCCCTATGAGCTGTAGGAACTTTGGATCTACAAGCTATTTTAAAATGTCCTAACTTTTCACAGTTGTGAAAACAGCTCCCCCTGCTGGGCATTCGTCCTGCTTATGTAGGGTTTTCCCACCACACCGAGAGTTTCTCAAGATGACGTTTGGCGCACTTTTCATGATTTCTTGGACTTTTGCTTCACTGTGCTTTGTTTTTTTTATCCAACATAACGAATGGATTTACTCATTTTTTTCCAAGGGACATCACTTTCCCCATGAACAACCGTTCTGTTTTGCTTCCTAAGCTCAATCTGTCGCAATATTTGTACTACCTTTATGAGAGTTAAATCTTCCCTTGTTCGCAAAAGATCTGATAGGGTTTCATCTAAGACCCCAACCACTATACAATCGAGTACTAATTCATCTCTGAGGATCCCATAGCCACAATTTCCTGTGAGTCTGTATAGGTCATTTATAAATGAATCTGTAGTTTTTACCTCCTCATTAAATTTTACTCACTCAATGATCAAAATTTTTTGAATACAAGTTGAATGCCTGGAGGACTTCCTCATATGAACTTGAAGCCTCATCGATGCACTGTCTTACAATAACATCATCTGCGATGGCCCCTACAGCACATAGTAAAGTACTTCTGGCCCCTCTTATAAAAACTTGAAGCTGCTCTGTATATGGAGAATCTCTCTTTCCAATTGTTCCAGTGTTGAGCTGTTATGAGCCTTCAGTGCTTCAGAACAGTTTTGGGAGTGGCAATGTAGACTTCTTAAGCCCTGGATCTGTTGCTGCTTCAGTAGTTTGGCTTGTAGATTATGAAGTGTTTGCACTGCTGTCTGGACTCCAGGTTTGTAAGTCTGTTTGCATCTGCAGCACCCAGATGGCCCGTTCTCAGGTGAGCCTTCAATCTTTTTTTCCTCTTGTCCTTTTTACAAGGATTTGTAGGTCTTTCAGGTCTGCAGTCTTCCCTTGGAGTTTTTCTGGGCCTTTATACTCTGTACACTGCCACCCTGTTTAATCTTGAGTTCAGGGTCTGGATGGGGTTTCTTTAGGGTTTGCCTGTTTCCCTAAGAATGCTACCATAGACAGTTATTCATAAAAAAACATCCTTGTCTATTTACTGATCTACATACATCTCAGTACTCTACATGAAGTTGCACTTCCCACCAGATCTGTCTCTTAGTCATGTGACATTACATCATAGTTACAACAGCATGCTCCTGATGTTAACCCTTTACTCCACATTTTCTCATCTTCTTTATTGCTCACATATGATATAACTCAAAGATTTCCTCTTGCTCAAAATATGGTCTCTTCTATCCCAGTGAACCAAACATAGATTAGGTGACATCTTTGTTGAAAACCTCTGTTCAATTTGCAAGTGTGGCCCCAGATCCCTGTTGTTTACCATTTCCATCTGTGTCCCAATTCCATACTGAGCTCTCTGTGATTGGCCTTCTGCATTGTTCCAATGAGGCTCAATGCAAGCTGAAGATAAGAATCACTCTTGGAACTAGAAATGTGATATCCACCCTTAGTATTCTCCCTTTTTATTCTGCCAGGCACCTGACCAATGGATACTGCTCTATTTTGCCAGTTTTCCTCAATTTCCTTTCTTTTGGCCTATCACATACCCGCTTAGCTGTTCACATACTCTCAATGTCTCAAAGTTGTACTTCCCACCAGATCTGTCTCTTAGTCATGTGACATTACATCATAGTTACACCAGTATTTACATCAGTATCAGGTGCTCCTGATGTTAACCCTTTACTCCACATTTTTCTCATCTTCTTTATTGCTCACAGATGATATAGAAGGAGTGCATATGCAGGACAGAACTAATGTTCCATCCTTTTGAAGGAAGGGACAGAAACTCAGTTAAGAGAAATGCAATTCCTCCTTATACAGCAGTCAGCTGATCCTTTACATTCAAGAATAGTGAGAGAAAATTTTGTTCTGTGTAGTCTTGAGGAACTATGGTGAGCAACTAGCACCCAAGTGGCTGCATGTTCTTGGCAGCTATGAGAAGGAATGCAATCTCCATTTCCAATAAAAAAGCACAAATTATTTAGTAGACCTAAAACATCACGGCAAATAAAATAGACATGTTAACATAATGTATCGCATTTAGCTTATTTTGATAAGCATTAAGAAATGTTTATTTGCCTATATAAATATTGTTTTGAATATTAAATTGGACAATTATAAGCCATTTAAATAATATCATTCAACAATGTTCCATAGTAAAACCCATTTTATGTTTATATTTCTACATTACCTTTTAGCTAAAATTTCAGTCATTTGTCCAATTAACTAGTAAGCAAAAAGCACAACTTAACCTGGCATTAAAAACATTATTTTAAATAAAACCAGGATAATACCAGAAAGGGTAGATAATGGATAACAGAACTGAAAGGGCAAATAAAATTGATAAATGGTGCTTCAATGGTGAAGATACAGAATAAAATTATGCTAAATGAGGTTTCCCAAACAATAAACAATTGTGTCAATGTTAATGAAGATTATCATTTCTGTTAATTCATTATTTAATATTAGCTTTAATACACACAGAAGTTTAATGCACAAAGCTTTAGCAAAATATATAGATTTGGCAAAATAATAATTGCTGACTGTGCACATACAATAACTAGCTCTAAGAGTGATAACATGTAGATGGTTTTATACTGGATATTACTGTTCACCAAAAGAAAATCCCTGAATATCCAAGATTTTGAAAATAACAAATTATGTTATATAGATACCCCAGCGTTTACCCCAGCACATGCATCATGTTGGCCTAGAAAGTTTTACTATGCAGCACCTGTTCCTCAGGCAGTAAATAGCTTTTTAAGCCTGCAATATGGAGGACAGGGAGAATGCACTCATTTAGAGCCAAAAGTGTACCTGGCACTATATTAATAAAGATCAAAATTCAGAGTGCAATGCCCATGCCTAAAATGGATATTAGATCCTTTTCATTTTCACATAAGGGACCTAAATACTGTTTGCAGCCCCCAGTGCAAGGTTGGCTTGTCCCAAAGTAGACAGTTCCAACTGCACTCATTAAAACTTGGTGCAGAATCATCCCAGATTTGTATTAAGTGCGGTAGCGGGTTGGCAAAAGGACATTTTACCTGCTGTCTGCAATTACGAGTTTTTGCGCCGCATTGTCACACTCCTGCCTCAGTAATTATGCATTCCTGGGAAACATGCCAGGTCGCTGGCGGGGTGACCTCTGATTCGCCCACCCTGCCATCACCTCAGGCCTTCAGTAATCTGGGCGTCACATTTAAAGGGCGCCCTTGCACACAATTTGCACTCTGCAAGGGAGGGGAAGCTGCTGGGAACTGATGGCTGCCAAAGGGAGGAAACACGCTGCCCCAGATTTAGCAATGCCTCCCTCAAGCGCCTGCGGGATGCCGAGGAGGCCCGCCGTGATGTCCTCTACCCCCACGCTAGGCAAAGTCCAGCAAGCAAGGTGGCAAATCCAGCATGGAAGGCGGTGGCAGCATTGGACAGCCATCCGGTGCTGCAAGAGGATGAATAATCTCCTCCGCTCGGCCAGGGTAAGTCACTCTCCTCAGCACTTGCAACTCACACACTCATAAACCCATCACATGTCCACATGGAACTTACTCACTGCCAGCTCAAGGGACATCACCATTCACTCTCTCACACACACCTTCATTTGCCCTGTGGATCGTGTCCTTATCCCATCCATAGCACCACTCACCACCCACACATGTGAGGCATCCCTGTTATCTGGCTTAGCAAGCGTCCTGCTTCCACTCTCTCCATCTCTATTCATGCAGGACAAGCTGGCACACAACAAAAGGGAGAGGTCACAGACGGGTGGAGGAATGCCTGAGATCAACGTCCTCAAGGATTTTGAAAATAGAGCCATCCAGCTGGCTCGTGAAGATCTGGACCGTTCCCGGTCCTGTGCTGACGGTGAGGTCGGCGCTGCTCTACCAAGTGAGAATCCAGCAATGCAACATCCATCAGATAACTATGCTGTGAGTGATGTGTCCTCTTTCACAGCCACTACAATGCGCTAATTATCTCTCCTTGATTTTGCAGGCATTCCTGGGAAGCAGCCAAGAGGGTCCACAACCCAGGTCCTTGACTAAGTCCCGAAGAAACCTCAGAAGAAGAATCTGATGACACTCTCATTGATGATCCATCACAGCGCTCACCCACACCCTCCACCAGCGCAGGGACACATACCTCGGTGGGACCTATTTCTAGAGTAGCTTCGGTGTCACAATCTGGAGAGCATATCACACTGTCTGATCCACAGCATGCGGCGGCAGGGCCTTCCCAAGTCTCTGATATTCAGATGACTGCCAGAGACCAGAAATCTGCCGAATCCGAGTTAGATGACCAGCCCCTGAACTCGGTCATGTCACAGTTGCTGGAGCTGCAAAGTCAAGCTTGGGAACATCAGGAAGGGATGGCCGCTGCACCCCTCAGATTGCAAGGCACGATGGAGGAGTCTGTCTGCCTTCAGTCTGAGGTGATAGCACCAACTTGCCAACACACCAAAGTCAACACTTATGGGATGGCGGCCACCATAGAGACTTTGGTCCAGGACATTGGTCTTGCATTGGTGTGTGGGCTGAACTCCATCGCTGATGCTATAGTTGGCCTCCAACAGTATGTACACGAGAGGGGTGCAAGCCAGCTCGATCTCACTCCAGCCTCCCCTTCTCTTCATGGAGTCACCCAGGGGCCCTCAGGCACCCATAGGAAGGAGGAGCAGCAGGTTTATTCCCTAGGACCATCCACCCAGGTGACCCCGAGGGTGTCCAGCCCATCTGAATCCCCTATTTCTGTGATCTCAGCAGCTCCAGTTCCACAGGCCAAAGAGGGTGCCACTGCCACAATGCAGGACTCCGAAAGCAGGCCAGGGCCCTCCAGGTCTCGGCACTCTAGATGCCAAGGCCATCGCAGATGGGGCGTCGCAGTCAGCAATAAAAACAGAAAATGCTGGAAAAACTCAGCAGATCTGACAGCATCTGTGGCGAGAGAAACAGTTAATGTTTTGAGTCCATATGACCCTTAGGAAGGGTTGCACAGACTGGGCATGGGTGTTAATCACTTGTACTTAATGTTCACTATTATAAATAAATGAACTCACAAGAATGCCTCCTTGTCTATGGCTCCTTGTTATGTTGAGCAGTGTTCGTGTCATCCAGAAGTGAAACCTTGGTCCCTGGACAAGACAAAGGCAGGAGTGTCAGTCCAGGGCCTCTTCCCTGTGCTTTGTGCAGCCTTCCCATCACACTGATGGTGCATCTTCACTCTCACTGGTCACATCAGTCATGCCTGCACCTCGGTGGGGTTTATCATTGCTGCCAGAATGTCCTGGGCCGGCGGCACAGATTTCCGTCATTCTCTCTGTGTGCTCCCAGCATCTTTGAGATGCGGCTGGCCCCCATCTCATCAGCATCTGTATCCAGTGACAGTGTGGTTCTGAAGAGTTCAGCTCGCGAAAGATGCCATAGGATCAGGAGAAGTTAAAGTTTCCCTGCTGCATTTCCATGATATGGCCCTGTTCACAGAGTGCAAGTGATCTTCCATCAGTGAGACAAGGGTCAGATATGAACATAAGCTATGTGAGGATCTATGGAATGTCCCCACTGCATGCCATCAACATCCTCCACGAATCTAGCAGCTGAGGGCCTCTTGGGCATGCCTGCCCTGCCTGGCCAGTGCAAGGGCCTCATCATCACTGTCATCCTCGCCTTCGAGGACCTCCACACTCTCATCCCCATCGAAATCCTCATCATCAGAGAGGTGTAGCTCCTCCATCTCCTCCTCCACCAACTCCTCTCCCCATTTCAGTGCCAGATTGTGAAGGGTGCAGCAGGCGACGATGATGCGTGACACCCTCTGTGGACTATATTGCAGGGCTCCTCTAGGCCGGGTCAGGCACCTGAACCTCATTTTCAACATTTGCTCCACCCAAGTGGGAGTTTCAGCATGATCCTCGTTGTACCTTCTCTCTGCTGCAGTCTGCGGCCACCTCACGGGCGTCATCAGCCCTTGTCCCTGCAGCTTCTGTGGGCCCTGGAAGATGTCAGGGATCTGAGACCCACTGAGAATGTAGGAGTCGTGGACATTCCCTGGAAACCATGCATGGACCTGCAGGATGTGTTTGTGGTGGTCGCACACCAGCTGAACATTCAGCGAGTGGAAGCCCTTGCGATTGATGTAGTTAACCACTTGTTGCCACAGGGATGTGAGCACCACATGAGTGCAGTCGATGGCACCCTGTACCTGTGGGAAACCTGAGATCTGGGCAAATCCCAGCGCTCTTGCTCCCTGGCTTTCCTGATCCCAGGCGAAATGCACAAATTCCGTGCTTTAGCAAAGGTGGTGTCTGTGACCTCCAGGATACACTTCCACAGAGAGGCTTGTGATTTCCTACAGGGGTCACCTGTGGAGCCCTGAAAGGAGCCACTGGGTTAAAAATTGAGTGCCACAGTCACTTTCACGACCACTGGCAATGAATGCCCTCCATGTTGCTGTGGTGCCAAATCCTGCAGCAGGTGGCAGATGTGACCAGTCTGGTGGAGCCCTGCAATACAGTCCACAGAGGGTGTCACACATCATCATCACCTGCTGCGCCCTTTACAACCTGGCACTGCAATGGGCAGATGGACATGTGCAGTCTTTGGCGACACTCATTCTCAGTCATCTGCAGGAATGACAAGGGCCACTTAATGCATGCCGGAGAGTGCTGGCTACCACTTGAATGGCCAAAGTTTAGTGCGCTGCATGGCTGTCCGAAACTCCTGCCTCCTCCACCCAACTCCGCCTGACCGATTGGCGGCAACTTTGCCCACTGGGCTGCATGCTGTGCTCTCAGCTCAGGCACAGGCATTATCCTAATTCACACTGCAAGGCTGCACTGTTAGCTTGAACCATGGGGGAGGCTGGTCCAAACCTGATTAATGACATTGCAAGCGGCTGTGAGCGCCTCCACCAGTGACTGCTGCATGGCCAGATTTAGCAAGGTGATTGCCCAGCCAAGCAATATTTTTTTTAATTCATTCTCGGGATGTGGGCTTCACTGGCTAGGCCAGCATTTATTGCCCATCTCTAGTTGCCCTTGAGAAGGTGGTGGTGAGCTGCCTTCTTGAACCACTGCAGACCATGAGGTGTAGGTACACCTACAGTGATGTTGGGAAGGGAGTTCTAGGATTGGGACCAAGTGACAGTGAAGGAACATCAATATATTTCCAAATCAGGATGGTGTGTGGCTTGGCAGGGAACTTGTAGGTGGTGGTGTTCCTATCTATCTGCTGCCTTTGTCCTTCCAGATAGTAGTGGTCATGGGTTTGGAAAGTGCTGTGGAAGGAGTATTGGTGAATTCCAGCAGTGCATCTTGTAGACGGTACACACTGCTGCTACTGTGCGTCGGTGGTGGAGGGAGTCAATGTTTGTGGATGTGGTGCCAATCAAGTGGGTTGCTTTGTCCTGGATGATGTCAAGACTCATGAGTGTTGTTGGAGCTGCACTCATCCAGGCAAGTGGAGAGTATTCCATCACACTCCTGACTTGGGCCTTGTAGGTGATGGATAGGCTTTGGGGAGTCAGGAGGTGAGTTACTCATCGCAGGATTCCTAGCCTCTGACCTGCTCTTGTAGCCACAGTACTTGTATTGCTAGCCCAGTTCAGTTTCTGGTCAATGGTAACCCCGAGGATGTTGATAGTGGGGGATTCAGTGTTGCTAATGCCATTGAACATCAAGGGGGTGATGGTTAAATTCTCTCTTGTTGGAGATGGTCATTGCCTGGCAATTGTGTGGTGCGAATGTTACTTGCCACTTGTCAGCCCAAGCCTAGATATTGTCCAGGTCTTGCTGCATTTGGACATAGACTGCTTCAGTATCTGAGGAATTGCGAATGGTGCTGAACATTGTGCAATCATCACGAACAGCACCACTTCTGACCTTATGATGGAAGGAAGGTCATTGGTGAGGCAGCTGAAGATGGTTGGGCCGAGGACACTACCCTGAGGAACTCCTGCAGTGATGTCATGGAGCTGAGATGGCTGACCTCCAACAACTACAGCCATCTTCCTTTGTGCTAGGTATGACTCCAACCAGTGGAGAGTTTTCCCCCGACTTCCAGTGATCCAGTTTTTCTAGGGCTCCTTGATGCCACACTCTGTCAAATGCGGCCTTGATGTCAAGGGCAGTCACTCTCACCTCACCTCGGGAGTTATGTTCTTTTGTCCATGTTTGAACCGATGCTGTAATGAGGTCAGGAGCTGAGTGGCCCTGATGGAACCCAAACTGGACATCAGTGAGCAGGTTATTGCTAAGCAAGTGCTGCTGCATAGCACTGTTAATGACCCCTTCCATTACTTTAATGATGACTGAGAGTAGACTGATGGGGCGGTAATTGGCTGGGTTGGATTTGTCCAGTTTTTTGTGGACAGGACATACCTGGGCCATTTTCCACTTAGCCGGGTAGATGCCAGTGTTGTACCTGTACTGGAACAGCTTGGCTAGGGGTGTGGCAAGTTCTGGAGCACAAGTCTTCAGTGCTTTTGTTGGAATATTGTCAGGGCCCATAGCCTTTGCAGTATCCAGTTCCTTCAGCTGTTTTTTTTATATCACATGGAGTGAATCGAATTGGATGAAGACTGGCACCTGTGATGCTGGGGACCTCTGGAGGAGTCCGAGATGGATCATCCACTTGGCACTTCTGGCTGAAGATTGTAGCAAGTGCTTCAACCTTATCTTTTGCATTGATGTGCTGGGCTCTTCCATCATTGAGAATGGGGATATTTGTGGAGCCTCCTCCTCTAGTGAGTTGTTTAATTGTCCACCACCATTTACGACTGGATGTGGCAGGATTGTGGCAGAGCTTAGATCTGATCTGTTGGTTGTGGGATCTCATAGCTCTGGTTATCACTTGCTGCTTATGCTGTTTGGTACACAAGCAGTCCTGTGTTACAGCTTCACCAGGTTGACACCTCATTTTTAGGTGTGCCTGGTGCTGCTCCTGCCATACCGTCTTGCACTCTTCATTGAATTGTTCTGCAGCCCATTAAAACGCACATTAGTTTGTAGTCTGTGCCCAAGGGGTGAAAAATTCAGGAGTGTTTGGTGACACTTTCATGCCTCAGCATTGCTTGAGCGGGCAGATAGCTAGAGGCCCGATTCCAAGCATGTCAATGTGGCTGTATCTGAGCTGTCTCAGCTGCAGAGGAATGATCACTTTATACAAAATGTACCTAATACGTGGCCGCTTCCCTCCCCACCCCTTCCCGCATGTTCTTGTGCACTACCATTTGACCGTGCTGTCTTGCCCCTCCCAACTTGCCTCAGACACAGTGCAGTCCTTGCTCTCCCCCCAACTTGCCTCACAGTGCAGCCCTTGCACCACCCCAACTCATCTCAGACCGTGCTGCCTTGCCCCCCCACAACTCACCTCAGATGCAGTGCAGCCCTTGCCCCGGCACCGCACTGTTAGCCAGCTGGGAAAAAGCGACTTACATGTGTCCTTGCCTGAATGCACAGCACCTCAACCTTGAAGTCGAACCGCAGACCCTTGCGAGCGCTGCGTAACTTTAGTGTGCACTTAGCTCCTAGTTCCCCTCGAAGTTCAGCTCACCAGGTGCATGACTTTTAAATATTGTTGTGAAACGCCGATGTGCCTGAATGATCCAGCATGGAGGGATGATTCCGGCAAGCAGGGATTATAATTATATGCAGGTGTATTAAAATAACGTTCCTGACATCCTGTGGCGGGGAATGCGGCCCGCTATTGATGGGTTGAGCGGACGATTGCAAGCTGGTTTTACGATGTTGTTAAACCAATTTTTGGCCCTCCTGCCATATTGTCCACTCACGTTCGCCATGACGCCTGACGCCAACAGGGACGGAAAACTCAAGCCTTGGTCTTCATGTAGTCAGTCACAAAGATCATGGTAAGTTTTTTTTATTTAGCTGAATGTGGAGCCAGGAGAAACAGGAGCACTAATTCAAAAGCCAGAATTTTCCCTCCCCTCACGTCGGCGGGATCTTCTGGTCCCACCAATGTGATCAGATATTTCAATGGCTCACCATGCAATGTCCCGCTGTGAGGAAACCCACAGGAAAATTCCAGCCAAAGAACATGAACAGCTGATGACCACTGCTACCCTGCTTTGCTGCCGCTTACCACCACCCCCTCACCTCCATCCCTGTTACTTCCTATTGCCCAGATACCCAATCACCCGACACAATCGCACACGCCTCCCCCATTCCTCACTTAGATAGGGGCTGTTATAATATTGGCAGTGGCCCAACATTCAATTGAGTTTTGCCAGTGTTATGCCTTGTTGTTCCAGAAGTTCAAAATAATCACTCTTTTAAACTCAAATGCTGGAGATCACACCATGTGCTATGGACTGATACATTGTTGGTTCCATACACAGACTGTTGTGCAGTAGTGAGTGATATGGTACTCTGGATACTTATATATACATACACATGAACATATAGTCCTTAAAGAAGATTAACAATCAACTTCATAATGAAACTGAACGCCTTAAGAGCCTTTTATAGCTAACTTTCTTATCTCAAATACATTATTCATGGCATCACTTTGGTAGTAAAATATTGAGCCTCTTCTTCTGAGCTAAAGCAACATGCTGCAATCAGTCTTTGGTCTGGCAGTTCTTCTCCTCAAGCTCAGCATTATGATTCTGCAGCTTATGTTTCCATTCCAACTGTTCTGTGCGCCTTTCTTCCACCAGCTTTTCAGCTTCCTGCTATGTCCATTCTGCTTGGCTTCTTGCATTTTGTATCTCCTTTTTTAAACTCTCCAGCATTTCTCTCAGTTTGTTATTGGTATCCAGTAAATCGTTCTCCAGCTGTGATAGTGTTGAGCTGTATCTGCAGTTCAGTAACTTGCTGTGTGAACTCAGCACTGACATTCTTTTCTTTTTTCAAATTCTCCAATTTGAAGCACGTGCTATTGTTTCTCTTTTGGATGTCTTCTCTGCTAGCTGTGCAGCCTGCAGTTCCTCTTCTGTATGTTCTTTTTCAACATGCCACATTATGTCCTGCGATCTTCAGTCTTTCCATGTCAGTGACTTTATTGTCTAGTTCTAACTTTTCATCTCTGGAGTGCTGCAAGTTTTTGGAATTTTTTTTATTTAGCTGCCTGAGCTTTCTAAATTATTTTCTTCCTTCTCTGTCAAGAGCTCTTCATGTCTTTCAAAATTGTCCTTGAGAATTTATAAATCTGACTGCAATTCATTCATTTGACTTTGTATTTTATCTCTCATTACAATGGAGTTTACTCAATCTGTAAGCTCTGTGATCCTGGCAGTCACTCCTTTTTTTCCATCTCTTGGTGCTGTCTTTTAGCTTTATTGGCATTTTACATGGGAGATGAATCATTGGATTCTTCTCTGGATGAATAACGCTGTAATACTCAAAATTTTCAAAGTATCCGACCCGTCTAATCAAAACACTTTGGATAACTTTGGATCAGGCCTTTCTTGCTTCTGACCCGAGGGCACCCTTCAATGGGTGTTCTACCTTCAAACCTCAGTGACACCTCCTTCATCTCATGGTTTATGGAGATAAGCTGCAGCTCTTCACAAATGTTTGACCCCAGGATAGCAGGACCATCTGTTTCAGTGACGTAAAACACACAGTTAATATCTTTTCCTTTGTGTATCCCTCTGATTTGAGTTGTTCCTGGCTGTCGAATCGCAGTCCCCCTGTAGATTGCTCAGTTTCAGAGCATCTTTCCTTGTGTAACCATTTTCTTTCAACTTTTCAGGAAAGATCTTCTAGCATAGCCTGAGCGGGATGACGTTACATTGTACTCTGGGATCAAGCTTCCATTTTGGATTTATGGTTTTGAACTTATTTCTCACCTTCTTCCTGATGTGAATGGTTGTATGAATTTATTTTCTCTAGGAACTGTTGCATCCATGAACACATGTGGTCGTTCACAGCTCCTGTATATCTTCCTCTCTATTTGCTGTGCTTTCATTTGTTGCTGTTTCCCTATCACCTTTCAACTGGCTTAACTGAAGGCGAGCCGATTGGGTAGTCAGCATCATCATCTGTCTACTCATAGCTTCATGTGCTGTGGTACTGTCAATAGCCTGTAATATTGTGAGCTTGCCTTTCTGTACATCAGGGTGTGCAGAGCCGCAACTGAGCTAATCTACCAGTTCTTTATCCTTTTCTTTGAATTGACACTTGCTGGCTTCATTTCTCAATCTCATTAAGAATTTGTCAAGAGGCTCACCTGATTCCTGCCTCAGGCTTTGAAATTCATATTGGTGGATCCAATGGTTTGACTTTGGCTGGAGATGTGAGCTGAATTCCCCAAAAATTTTGCTTGGGTTTTTACCATCACCCTTATCACTTCTTCCAGCTATTAAACAGATCTAACCCTTTCTCCCCAGCCTACAGAAGGATGTAGTTGACCATTTCCTCTTCACAAGTGCCTTTTAGAAAGCTACTGGATGTCAATCCTCACTTTTGTTTGTACTTGTCAAATGCCTGTATGACAATATTAGTCTCCCAATTCACCCTGAGTTGGAGCTGTGCATTCATTGCCATGGCGGTGGCCATCTTCACACAGTTCACTCAGTTTCTTATCTCTCTGGCACTAATTCAGCTTGATTTTTTTCATTCTAATTCAGCATTTGTTTTGTTTATAATACTTTGGTTTTACTCGCAAACACCTGCTTATTCACAAACACCTGCTGTAACTATGTTATGTCTTGTGGTTCCCAGAAATTCAAAATAATCACACTTTTAAACTCAAGCTGGGGCTTCAGCAGATATATTTCTCAGGTCACACCATGTACTGTGGACTGGTACATTGTTGATTTGATATGCAAATTGTGGTGCAGTAGTGAGTGATGTGGTACTCTAGGTACTTAGATACACATCTTGGAATAATATAACAGCCTGCGACCTGCTCTCAATGGCTCAGCGGCTTGATGTAAATAAGGCCCAATATTGGGGATGCCTCGGAGCTCACCATTCAATCACAGGAACTACCCCAGAATAATTTGGCCATTATGTATACAACTTAGTAGTTACTCCTGTATTTGTAATGTTGGATTAAATTTTACTAATTAGTGCCTGGGACATATTGGGCTGAATTCTGCCCAAAGTGTCAGTGAACCAGCACAAGATTTGTTAAAGGCCAATTGTGTTTGACGAACTTGATTGAGTTTTTTTAATGAGGTAACAGAGAGGGTTGATGAGGGGAATGCACTTATTATGATGTACATGGACTTCCTAAAGGCATTTGATAAAGTGCCACATGACAGGCTTTCAGCAAAGTTAAAGCCCGTGGTATAAAAGGGACAGTGGCAGCATGGATGCAGTGTTAGCTGAGTGACAGGAAACATAGATAGAGGTGAATGGCTGTTTTTTGTACATTGTGGTTCTCGACAGGAGTCGGTACTAGGATTACTGCTTTTCTTGATCAAATGTTCGTGAATTAGGCGTGCAAGGCACAATTTTTAAAAGTTACAGGTGACACAAAACTTGGAGGTATTGTGAACTGAGTAGGGTAGCGATAGATTTTAAGAGGACGTAGACAGGCTGGTGAAATGAGGGAAAATGTGGCAGATAAATTTAATGAAGAGATGTGTGAAGTGATACATTTTGGTAGGAAGAATGAGGAGAGGCAATATAAAACAAAGGGCACAATTCTAAAGGGGTGCAGAAGTTGGAAAGCATGGGGGTAAATGTGCACAAATAATTGAAAGTAGCAGGACAACTTGAGAAAGAGGTTAATGAGGCATATGGGGTTCTGAGCTTTATAAGTAGAGGCATAGATACATAAGTCATGATTCTCCAATTGTCTGTATTTAATGATGTACTTTTAAGCAGACAAAATCAAAGCTCATCTCTGCAATCAGGCTGCAGCTAATCCAGGTGCTGGAGACTTTGGATTCAGAATAAATGCCAGTGGGTTATGGTCAGTTAGAATCGTGAAACTATGGTCATACAAGTACTTACAAAATCTTACTCCAAAAGTCAAGGACATTGCTTTACATTCTACCTGAGCATAATTCCACTCACTGGCACTGAGGGTTCAAGAGGCAAAGATCATTGGTCTTTGAGAGATCACAGCACTACTCCGTATGGAGTGGCATCACATGCTAGCTTAATCTTTTTGGACACATCGCAATGTACAAGAATTATACCCTCTAAAAGTTGACATTTATACATTTTGAATACCTTGTCACACTCTTCCATCCAATTCCACAGAACAATCTTCCACAAGAGTTCATTTAATGGATATAATAATGTTGCCAAATTTGCTATGGATTTACCTTAGTAATTCACAAGGACCAAAAAAGATCTGAGCGCAAAGATTTTCTGAGGGTGTGGCACATTCCTTATTCCTTGAATCTTATTCTTGGTCGAATGTAACCCATCGTTGTCTACCCTAGACCCAATCACTCTACAGAGCTTTGAAACATTTCACATTTGTGTGCCTTCAACCAAACTCCATGCTTTTCCAAATGTTGGAGCATCTCTTTCAGTCTGTCATCATGTGTCTGCTTGTTTGTGTGGTGTAATATGTTATATTGGACATTGTATTGTTAATGAGTTAATTCTAATCATTTAATATGCCAATCATCTACTTTGTACATCATCACAGGAAATTATGCAACATAACATGATTTGATCTCTCACATAGCGTGTGAAAGTTGTAAACCAGAGCTGTAAGATGTGTTCCAATAAAACTCCTGTTTCATTTACCTCTGCATACTCATTAAGTATTTTGTATTAGTCTGAAAATACCAAGAATATTGTTGTTTGGAGCTGAAATAAGTATGTCATCCAAATAGCACACTACTTCCTGCAAAATTTGGTGCAACCCGGAGCAGAAGAAACACCAAATGGCAGCCTATGAAACTGAAATAAACCCATGTGTGTACTGGTACTGAAGTATGGCTTAGACACATTGTCTAACTCAAGTTGCAGATAGACATTTGACAGATCTAACTTTGAAAAAATCTGGCCTCCTGTCAACATTGTGAACAGATCCTCTCCCGTTTGGCAAAGTATCAGACGAATTAAATTCTAGTACCTGATTTGCAGTTACCTTACAATCAACACACACTCTTATACTGTGGTGCTACCACTATGGGAGTAGTCTAATCACTCTGTTCTACCTCAGAGATAATGTTTTGTCTCAAGATGTTTCAGTTCTTGCTCTACATTTTCTCTTAGGGCAGAACGTACTGAATACAGCCTGCAATGAACTGGCCTTGTGTTCCTCTGAACTTGTATGTTACCCTTAATTGTACCCTTGAATCAGTTTGCTGCTTTCACTAAACACCTTAGGGCACGTGTTGACCACATCACCTTGTGATGTGAATTTTGCTTCAACGTGAAACAGCTCATTCCAAGAAAACTTAAGTGGTGCTGACCAGTTTCTTCCTAACAAGCCGTTTTTCACCCTTCACCACAATGATGCACAATTTTGCACATTGATCAGGCATACTCATCTACAGCTCATCTGCAGCTTATTTATGTCAGTAGGCGACTGATGGTTGTTAGCTCTAACTTCTCGCGAGCCACATTCAGCCATGTCCATGGACAGTGTTGTTTGGCAAGTTATGTCAAAAGTCAGCTTTAGCAATGTCATTCATTGACTTACTCTTTATGTGATCACTTTTTAAGCCGCAAATAAATCTGTCACACAATGCTCTCTCTTGCAACTCTACAAAATTGCAATGAATTGACCGCTTTTTCAAGGTCACAATAAACTCTCCAATGTTCTCATTGTGGGGGCCGGTTCCTTGTTCCACAACAATAGCTTTCTTCAATCTCCAACGACTTGAGATTGTAGTGTTGCTCAAGCTTGATCAAAACGTCCTTCAGCGGTGTGCCCTTTGACTTTGCTGGCTAATGGAGTGTGCTGCAAATTCTTGAGCATGTCATACACTTGTGGGCCTGCTTTAGTCAGAAATATTGCCCTTTTCCTTTCCCACACTGCCTCATTTACAACTGGATCATCAGGATCTTTGAGGATATTGTTAGCAGTGAGAAAACATCTCTAGCCGCTCCACGTGTGCACCAAGAGACTCTCAGCCGCAGCAGTATTCCCCCAAGTTGCCCAATAATTCCCGTAGATGCAGCCATCCTGGAAGGACAGTCCATTCACGTGTACACCCAATTTTTAGACAGGATCTTAGCCTTTTACTCCAACAAAGAACACTCACAAGTCCCTTGGTTGGTTGGTTAGCTGGAAACTGCTCCAACCCAAAATGTTTCAACTAGGGAATCCACAATCCCATCATAGTCACTAAACTATCATAGATCATCATATCCTGACAATACATCACTCAAACGTATAACATGGAAGTCTGGTAAAAGAGACTGGTTTAATATGTTTATTCTTAAACGTGAATGGTCACAAGATGGCATTATTGCACATCCTGAGCTTGCATATCTGAGTTTCCACTGTGCACTCAGACATTTTGTGGCTGCTGCTCATGTTGCAAAGGAAACTGAGATATTGGCCATCAGGCACTGCATCATGCTTGGGTCCACAAATCAATTGATAGCGGTGGCCACCATTTCCATGCTGAAAAGGATGGATTCCAAACTCTGTGCGAAATCCTATTGGCACTGGACTCCTCCATGCTCCTTGACATTACAGGTTTTCTGTCAGGCTTCCCAATGCACCAAGAATTTTGTTGTGCCTAGACATCAATCTTCTTCAGTAGGCTGCCCCACCGAAGTGTTCATCTGAGTCAACTGCAACAAAACCTGTGTGTTACCTCACCCTCTGGCAAACTGGTATCTGTGCTATCCTTGCCACACACTCCCTGCCCCCGCAACCCCCCTCCCACCTGCCTTGGCTGCAACCACTCATGACTTATCCTCTAAATAGGTAATGTCAGTGTCTGAGCTGGTGGCTGCAGGTATGAATTCAAGAGGTAGTTCTGCACCTTTATCATCATTGTCATCTTGTGTTCCTCCTCTGCCTGCCCTGGCTGCACTTCTTTGATTTCTGAAAGGAGAAAGGCACAAGGATAGGGTGTGCTTTGGAGAGAGGTGGGGGGTGGTGGGAGGGGGTTGAGGAAGATAAAAGGTGCATGCTTACACCATCTACAACTTATAAATCACAAAAAGTTGTATGTTGAAGAGGGAGTGAGATTTCAGAAGGAGAATAAGAGATGAAGATACCGTCAACTCTAATATCAACTCCACCACTGACCATGGCCTCAACAATGAGCATCCCAATAATAACTAGCACCGTACCCACCATGGGGATTAGGATATTCAGATGTGCCTGTCTGCCTCTGGTTAACTCCTGCTGCCTGTTTGAAAAAAGAAGGAAGTGTTTTAGTGAGTATAGTACAATCTAATTGGCTGATATACTTATAACGGCTGAATAGCTGGCAGTATGAGCAAGTTGTGAGATGCAGGCACGAGACTTGCAGCATTGTGAAGTGTGAGGGTGCAGTGCAACATATGAATGTCTGGTATGAGGCCTGATTGATAGAGATTGCTGTTGGTAAATTGAGCAGTGTCTGAGACTAGTGGTGATGGTCGGATATGCCATCCACTAACCCCAGCTGTGTAAGGTCAATAAACATTTTGTACACTATATCCAGGCCTTGGGGGATTGACTCCCCCAGCTGTCTAGTCACAATACCACTGGGAGTTTGTCTAGAGGACCTCCTGGCCCCTAATGGCTGTTGATATCTCTCCTCCTCTGTACCTCCTCAATCAAGCCTCCTATTCAGCATCAGAAAATCTTGGAGCCCATTATCTGCCAAGTTGTATCACTCTTGTGTCTTTCCCAAGTGAGATTCACCTCACACATGGCTGCTAACACCTGCTGTAGCCACATTGCACCTCCCCTGTAAAAGGTACAGGACAGTTGTAAGCAGAGTATGATAGCTTTAACCTGTGCCAGCAATTCACAATATTGGACCCCTGATGAATCGTCTAGCCAATCTATAACAGGGCTAAGTGCTGAAATCATTTAAGATTATGGGCAATACGATGTTTGGGTGCTGCCCACATTGCAGTCAAAGGGCATGCGCTAATCGCACAAGGTGATTCCAATGCCCAGTTTTGGGGCAAGTACATTGAACTCTCTTAATTTCCTTAAGAAAAAATATGCTTGTCTTAGAGGGAGTGTAATGAAGGTTCACTAGATTGACTCCGGGGAAGAGCGGACTGTGCTATAAAGAAAAGTAGAAAAACTTGCAGTGTCTTTAAAAACCACTTGACATCTCCAAATGCTTTACTTCCAATTAAGTACATTTGTTGTGTAGTCACTGTTGTAACATAGGAATGTATAAGGAGAATTTGAGTAGAATGGGCCTATATGCTCTGGAACTTAGAAGAAAGACGCAATCTCACTCAAACATATAACATTTTTCAGAGGGCTTCACAGGGTAGATGGTGAGATGTTATTTCCTCTGACTACAGTCATAGATTCACAATAAAGGGAAGGCCAATTAAAACTGAGTGAAAAAGACATTTCTCACTCAGAGGTTTATGAAACTTTGGAATTCTCTACTCTAGAGGGCTGTGGTTGCTTGGACTCTGAGTATATTTAAGTCTAAAATGGAATGATTCTAAGATAGCCAAAGGGTTATGGGGACAGAGTGGGAAAGTGGAGTTGATGTAGGTGTTCAGCCATGATCTTATGGAATGGTGGAGCAGGCTCGTGGGGCCGTATGGCCTACTCCTGCTCCTATTTCTTATGTTCTTAACGGGTGTCATGCAGAACATGACAAGCAATCAGGACGAAGAACTTTAGCAGACTTCATAATCTTGCAACATTGAAGCGAATTGTAGTGACCCCACTGATGTAATATGCCTTTAAGGAATATCAGCTTAACATCACTAGAAAGGAAGTGTGTCGTACGATCCAGTCTTGGTTTCATTTTTGCTTTGAGCAGAGTACACACACACAGCTCTTATGCATGCAAGCTTCATACGTATGTATATGTCTAACTGTTCTCATCTGCTGGTCTTAATAAATGTTTACCCAATCCCTAATGAGCAATCGGTGCCTTGTGTCTTGTACAGTAAATAAGATCAAGGTATATCATTAAACTAACACAACATGGTGATCAGCGGTGGTGAAAGACAGGTGGCAGCAGGTACAACATGGTGAATGACCTTACATTGTACTACATGGCATGAGATGACCCTTGACGTTTTGATCAGACCGCAGTGAAGGTGCAGCTTTGGAGAGCGTTGAAAACGTGGTAAGGTGCTTCCGAAGAAAAGCTTTGAAGATACACTACTAAGTGAGAGCTCAAATAAAGAACTGGTTAGCAGAAAATCCATCATGGTGAGATTGCAGCGCATAGCCTGTCAATTCCATGAGTCGGACAGTGTGTCGAGAGAACAAGCACTGAGTTAGCTCATCGACAAAGGTGAGCGACCAGGGCCCGGATCGATAGCGAGCAAGGGAGAGTCAAACAAACAAAAAAAAGTCATAAAAATCAGGCCGGAGAAGGTTGCAATTATAACCGTGTGGCCCGTGCGCTTTTACACTCAGCACATGGGCCATTCGGCCAGGTGGACTTCACGTTTTTCATAATTTCTATATCTGGGGCAGGATAAAAGATGCACAGGATCTTGGCATGGTGAGTAGATAGGAATTTTCTTGGGAGTTGGTTTATTGAGAGCTTTTAGCATTTTTCCTGTGTTCTGGAGATCTCTGGTTTCTCAGCATTCACAGAGGCTTTCTTCCAAGAGGCTCTATCAGTGCACAATCTTGTGCAATCATCTTTAAGAGTATGGACACTGTCGACTCTGCTGGAGGGTCCTCCTCAGAAGTGGAGTAGAGGGACAGAAGAGAGAGGAGGGCAGGTGCCCGTAGGCACCATCCCATACTGCAACCTGAGGAAAGAGAGACGCAGCCAGAATGGACAAGACAGAAGGGTTAATCGACGAAGACATCATTATCCAGCAGGCAATGTTTACAGGCCCTCTTGCTACCTGGACATGTTTGAGGTCCAGTGCCAAAGGAGACTCCATCTCTCCAGAGACACTGTGACCTCCATAGGTGAGAAGATTGGCCCAGAGATTGCCTCAAACTGCATAGGTGGCCACCCTATGCCTGTGGCTCTTAAGGTTACAGTGGCCCTGAATTTTTTCACCTCAGGCTCTTTCCAGGGGTCAGTGGGAGATCTATGTGGAGTCTCACAATTGGCTGACCATAGCTGCAACAAGCTGGTCACTGACACTCTTCTGAAGAGACAGCACATTCATTCACTTCCAGACCGACAAAGCCAGTCAGGCTGAGTAAGCCAGAGGCTTCACTGCAATTGCCGGGTTTCCCCGCACCCAGGGGGACATTGACTGTACTCATGAGCCCATAAAGGTGCCAGCAGGGGAGCTGGGTAACTTTGTCAATAGGAAGGGCTTCCACTCCAGGAATGTCTAGATTGTTTGTGACCACGAGACTCAGATTTTGCCAGTCTGTGTCAGGTATCCAGGAAGCTGCCATGATGTGTACATTCTCTATCACTACCAGTGCCAAGGCCATTCGACACTCCAGCTCACTTGGATGATTGGTGCCTTGAGAACAAAGGCTACCATAGAAAAGATGGCACATGATGCCACTGAGACACGCAAGAATAGAAGCCGAGGAGAGCTACAATCGAAGTCATGCTCTACAAGGGCAGTAATTGGGAGGACCGTGGGGCTACTTTAGATGAGGTTCTGCTGCCTGGACCAATCAGGAGGAGCACTTCAATATCCGTCAGAGCACATCTCACTTATTGTCGTTGTTTGCTGTGCACTGCACCATCTGGCTCTGTCAAGGGGGACTCATTGGAGGATGAAGACAGCAATCCTGTTCCACATGCTGCAGAGGATGTCTCAAGTGATGGCTCTGAGGAGGAGCCAGAGGAGCCCCAAGCTGAGGAGCAGGATGCCAAAATGAGGATCCTTATGGGAAACAGATAGACCAGGGAAGCCTTAACTCTGAGGACTTTCAGCTAGGCATCCAAGGCATGTACTGAAAGTGAAGGAAAGGGAAACGCCTCACTGATCTTCCCCGATGAGGCTATCCTGTCATTCTCAAGTCAAGGTCTGAACTCTGAAATAAAGTTTGCAGTCCCGCCTCTGTGTCAAATGCAACTCCAAGGCCAATCACCAATGACGATCATGAAGCACATTCAGGCCATTGTACATAATGAAACATTTGTATGGTGGATTCAAAATTACAAAACGAACAGAATGTAAGTTTCAAATAAATTAATGTGATAACCCCTTTTGTGCTCAAAGTGATTTAAACTTGTGTTTATGATTGCTGCATTTTGGTGTCCCCCTTCCCTTGCTGGCAGCAGCATTGGAGACAACCTGCTGACTCTGATGCCCTGTTGGCCTTGATGATCTTGCCAGTCGTCCTCTGGCCGGCAGAGCCTGTGCAGGCCCTGTCTGGGCGGGAGGGTCCAGCCCCACAGCTGGGCGGTCCTCAGTTATCACAGTCTCATGAGATGCAACAGTCACTGGCAGAGGGGCTGCCATCATCCAGACCTCCCTGAGAGGTGCCCGCAGATGCAAGCTGCAGCTTTTCCGTCAACATGAGGTTGCCTTGCACCTCCCTGCTCACCATGGATGGACGGGTAGCTAGCAGAGGTACTAGGTGCTTTATCCATCTCTCACACTGGCAGTGACCTGCTGAGGTCACTGCGAGTGCGTGGGCTTACAGGCCTGAACGCAATGCCAGAAAGCCCTGGCTGAGTTCCTGGAACTGCCTCTCCATAAGAGTCACCACTTTCTCTATGGAGGAGACAATGCATTCAGAGCTCCGGCTCAACACAGTGCTCATGATCCACATGCATTCCTCCAAGACAGAGACCATGGTACGCAGGCCCTCAGGGATCTCTGCGAGATCTTCCCATGCATCCCGCTGGACATCCAGCATCTGCTGACCTGCCTCAGGCTCAGCATCGTCCTAGTCTCCAGCACTCCCCTGACTGCCAATGCCCTGGGCTCTCTCTGCCTCCACCAGCTCCTCAGGTGAATGTGATGTACCCTCACCACTGCGCAGTACCATCTGACCCTACATAGTAATGCCCACTAATGGGTCTGTGCCTGTGCTTGTGGGTGGTGCAGACAGAGGATGTGACGTTGTGCATCTGTCCACAGCCCCTCTCCTCCTTGGGGGTCAAGGGAGGGTCCTCGGGGTCTGTGGTATCATGAGGATGGTAGAGCTGAGGGAGAAAGAGAAAATGTCAGGAGCAAACATCAAACATGCACTCTGGCTGCTTCTCACAATGGACATGTGCGTCGGTGAGTCAGTGAATGGGCGAACAACAAGTACTATTGCTTTAAACAGCACTTTCCAAATCCCCCTGCCCTCCATGTCTTCAACCCTCCAGCACTCTTCCCTGTACACTGGACACACCCAGCCTCTCCACGACCTGTGGCCCTGGCTCCACACTCCCATGCCAAGTCAAGGGCATGCTCCTTGGCGTCCATCAGAATCAGGAGGTTGGGCATCCCACTGCCCATTCTTCTGTGCTCCTGTGTATTATGGCTTCTCTTCTCCTGCAAGGGCATAAGTGAATTCATTATTCCCCCCTCTACATGCCACTCCATACCAACCTCCCCACCCCAAGAGACACAGGTTCAGGTGCCATCAAATCGGCGTAACTCACCCTTACACATCCAAGGCAATTGGGTACATCTTCCAGCCTTTCATGGCACAGGGATACATGCCATTTGCTCCTCTGCATTGTACACCCATGTGCACCAGGAAGTCCTGCCACCCACTCAGACATCCATACTCACTTCCATAGGAACTCAGTACACACCCTGGCAGAGCGCAGAAGGTCATTTAACCTTTTGTGGCACAGAAGCTAGGTGCAGCGGACCACATCATGCCCACTTCCCTGGGCAGTTACCTCAGTCCGTGCCCTCTTCACCTGATGAGGTGACCTCCTCTTACCACCCTGCTGGATGTCACTGCCTCCAGAAGAACTCATAGGTATTCGTCATAGAAACATAGGAACATAAAAAAATAGAAGCATGAGTATGACATTTGGCCCCTCGAGCCTGCTCCACCATTCAATATGATCATGGCTGATCCTCTATCTCAATGACATACTCCCGCTCTATCCCCATGCCCCTTGATGCCTTTAGAGTCTAGAAATTGATCTATTTCCTTCTTAAATATATTCAGTGACTTGGCCTCCACAGCCTTCTGTGGTAGAGAATTCCACAGGTTCACCCCCCTCTGAGTGAAGAAGTTTCTCCTCATCTCAGTCCTAAATGGCCTACCCCATATCCTGGGACTGTGACCCTTCATTCTAGAGCCCCAACCAGAAGAAACATCATCCCTGCATCCAGCCTGTCTAGCCCTGTCAGAATTTTATACGTTTCAATGAGAAGAAACGGGAGACCAGATAGCCCACGGGCATTGTCTTCCCACCTGGCATGGGCAGCAGGCCCTAAGGCCACATTTGTTGCAGGGACTCCTTCCACGCACCGTCAGACAGCTCCCTAAGGCTCCTGGCCACCTCCTGTCAGCCTTCAGAGAGATCATGAGCACTTTTAAATCCCATACCCCCAAATCCCATTGGGATTGGTGCCTGCCCGGCTCCTGTACCCGCAGGCAAAGCTGAGCCAGTCTCAGTCTCAGTATGCGTTTCACACTGGGTGGCTGTTAATTGGTCATCCAGAGTGAAATCGGGGTTGGGAGCCGATCACAGGCAGCAGCGAATATCACATCTGTTTCCAGGCCCGCCGATCAGGCGTGCACGCCATGGGTGAAATTCAGACACCTAAACCTACCAGGATATAAGGAAGGTGTGAACTTCTGCATGCTATAAGGAAATGCCCAGCTTTCCATCAATTCTGCAAGGCATGTGGTAGAAAAGGCCACTGGCAGCGACAGTGCATTAGAGCAAAGGCTGATGCAGCTACAAAGCTGAGCACTGATCCAAAGAGACTGTACACAATGGGAACCTTCAAGCAATAAGAATGACCATGCGTAATCCTGTCAGAAACATGTACATGAGGTGACTGACAAACCAGAAAATGACAATGATGTGCACGATGAGATGAAGAGCAGTGAACACATGTTTCACACTGTCAATCTCATGGAAAACATAGATGTCACCAAACCATCCAAAGTGTTTGCCAAGATTCAAATTATCTGTCCTAAGAAAGTTAGTAACTATTCGTTATTGGCCAAGATTGACACAGGGAAAAGTACCAACATTCTACCTCTGTCTCTTTCAAGCTCATGTAGACCACATTACTTGCACTGTACCGGGATACATTGAACATATCACAGATAATATAGCTGCTTTGGGAGAAGAAGAAAGCCAGAACATGACCATAATCTGCACTTATTGATGCAAGCCGCATGTAATGAAGGATTGGAAAAGCCTGAAAAGTGACATCAACATGCAGCAGATCAATTTCTTCAGTCCAATCTATTTCAGTGCTGGCAAATGTCCCGATCCAAGTAAAATATAGGATATTAAAGCCATGCCAACTCCTCAAGTTCTCTTTAATTTCTTGCCTCCATACATTCCCAATTCCGCTCAAAAATCTTCATCTCTAAGGATTGTTCAGAAAGAATGTGCCTTTCCTGTGGTACAAAGACCACCAACACCTCTTCAAAGCCCTGAAACAGTCATTATCAGACACATTGACATTGCAATTTTACGATTTTAGGGAGACAACTGCCCTGGAGATAGATGCTTTACAGTATGCATGGGATGCATACTACAAAAGGCAAACCAATTGCAGTTGCTTCAAAATCTCTGTCAGCTACACAATCCAACTATTCCAACATCGAGTGGGAAGTATTAGTTTTAGTGTTTGGAATCATGTGCTTTCATATCTATCTATTTGGCAAAAGATTTATTGTAGACACTGACCACAAGCCACTGGGTTTGGTGAAAACCATTGACCAATGCACCACCAAGATTGCAATGTCTCTTGATAAAGCTTCAAGGTTATGACTGTGAGATCAGGTACAAGCCAGGTAACTCAATGATCACATCAGATACACTGAGCAGATTGCCTAAATCAGCAAAAATACAAGATATATCATCAGATCGACAAGTTGACCTAATTGACATTGAAGTTGAAGATGATTGAGCTGGTACATTTTATACTATTCAATTGCCAGCAGCTACAATAAGAAATGGTGAGAGATTCTACTCTGCAGAAACTATGGAAAACCATCATCAATGGATGGTTTGAAGAACCAGCTCTGAAGAAGAGCCATAAAGGTTTAAAACGTTAACTCAGTCTTACTCTCCACAGATGCTGTCAGACCTGCTGAGTTTTTCCAGCATTTTTTGTTTTTGTTCAGATTTCCAGCATCCACAGTATTTTGCCTTTATCAAAGGATAGCCTGGTTCAATTCAGCATGCCCACGAACACATGAGACCATTTTGGCCTTATCAGAACAAGTTGGGCATCCCCTGGGGAGTCAGGAGACAGGTCATCATACTGGAATCTTTGCAATCTGATACTCTTCAACAGCTACGTGACTCACACATGGGCATAGCTTAAACAGGAAGACTCAAAAGAGAGATAGTCTATTGGCTGGGTATGAACAATGACATTGAAGTCAGTGTCAAGAAATGAGGGGCATGTCTAGAGCATATACCAAGTCAGTACAAAGTTCCACTTATTCCACAAGAAGTTCCTACCCATCCTTGGTCTGATCGCATCCGATCTCTTTCATCTCCATGGCACTGACACCATCGTCATTGCTGACTACTTTACCAATACCCCATTATCCGACAATTGCACAATACATCAAGCAGAGCTGCCGTGCACACTCTAAGTGCTTTTTTCAGTTTATTCGGTGTAGCTCACGTTTGACAGACCAGTGCATACCAATTTACCTACTCTTACCCATTCTACTCTCTCAGAAACTAGAGAGCAACTTTTAAAACTACAAGAGAAGATGACCAACGTGCACGATAAAAATGCAGGTACAGAATTGCTAATTTTACAATTGGGACAATAAGTTCGCATCCAGGACCCCATGGATTGTAACCAGCTGAGGTGACAAGGATTTATTCAGAACCAAGGTCCTATGGAGTCATGACACACAAAGGTGCAACGATGAAGTGTAACCGAGGACAAATCAGATCCATTCCAGATCCTCAACCACCATACAGTCCTTTGCAGCTAGGGCAAAATGCTAAATGCAACCAGGAACAACGCAACCTCACAGATCTTTGTGATCAATTAAAGAAACCTCCAGACAACATTACCATTACAAGATCTGGGCATACCAGCAGATTACCTTTACACTTTATAGACTCATAGATTCATCAGTTCTATGCACTTATGTAATGGTAACTAAATTTGAACATGTATTGCAAATAGTTATGCTTTTTTGGAAGGTGGAAAGTACCTTTAAAAAGAAAAGGGGATGTTATAATATGCCTTTAAGGGATATCAGCATGACATCAGTAGAAGGAAGGTGTCATGTGATCCAGCCTTAGTTTCACTTTTGCTTTGAGCAGAGCACAAATACAGCTTTTCATACCTTCAAGGTTTATCCCTATGTATAACTGTTCTCATGTGCCTAGTCTTAATAAATGAACCCACAAAGTGTTTACCCAATCCCTTATGAGCGATTGATGCCTTGTGTCTTGTACAGTAAATAAGCTCAAGGTTTTATATCAATATAATAACATGACACCCATCACTTCTCTGAGTAAATCTGCTTGGAGCAAAAATGAAATCTATGATGTGGGCTAACACCACGCAATATATTAATCAAGTTAGTCATCAGGAGTGTCACAAAGCAACATTGAGCTTCAAAAAAGGATCTGCAGTATAGATGTGTTAGAGGATGTCCCTGTTAATGACCTAACCACAAAGTGTATTGCATTAGATGTCAGTGAACACCAGCATGTTTAAACAAGGGACTGACATGATGTATTACGGGAAATGTACTTATCAAAAAATAATAATTTAAATATGATGCGATCTCAAAAGACTTCCTTAGGTTCCAGTATAAAAGTGAAAAAGTCACTATTTCCTGTTACTAAACATTAGGGCAAAGAGTTTTCTCTTTGGACACAATCAATGATGCAAATGCAAATTATGCTCAAAATTATACCCATTTTTAGAAGTGTTTTTTGCTCCTGTTTCTGTTCAAATTTGTTTGCCTTTCACTGTATATAAAGTTTTCCATAGATCAAAGCAACTGTGCAGTGTTTGAAACGTGATTGTTTTTTCAAATAGCTTTGCATTACTAGACAGTCATTGTTATTATTAAGAGTTATAACATAAAATCATAGAACTACTTTGGGGAGGCCGGCAGGAAAGCTAGTCATTGATCTTATTGAATGGCAGAGCAAGTTTGAGAGTTTTGTCACATCCACTCAGGGGTCCCAAAGGTGTAGGTGACATGGCCACACAAAGGCTGCAATAGTTATGCAGGCAGCAGTGATTGTGAAGCGCAATGGGGAGATGCAGCAGAGATTGTGAAGAGAGAGAGCTCTACATCATGCTGTCTGCCAACTTGGATCTGGACTCCTCCAAACTCCTATCTGGGATAGGATGCTCTGATAAGCTAATGTAGGTAAGCTGCGGTGCTGCCACTCTCTATCTTCCTCCTGGAATTGCTGTGGCTGGTTGGGCAGAAATTCCTGGGTGTCTGAAACCAAGAAATCAGAAGGGGAAGGTTGGTGTGAAGGAAGGAGCTTGGTGTGGGAAGCAAGAGGTTCATGGTCACACCATCAGCAGCTTGCTCATCATGCCAGAAAGCAGGATAAGGGTGAGCTGAGATTTAAGCGGAAGTATTAGGCAGGAACATATGGCCAACCACAGTATTCTCAGTAAGAATGGATGCCATGGGCTTTGTTGCAGCTGGCACCATGATGTAGAAACCCAACCCCTCCTGGGATTCAGGAGATACAGGTGTCCATGTTCCTCATCAGTTCTGCTCTGCTCCTGCTATTATGTGCCACCTTGTCCTGCAGGAGGGAAGAAACAATGTCAGTAATTGTGTTGTAGTGTGTTGGGTGATGTGCCGGAGTTATGTGGAGGCAGCAAGAGGTGAGTGTGAGGCTGGCAGTGTTGGTCTGTATTTGAGAGTGAGGTGGAATATCTGAATGTTAGGCATGAGTCCTGATTGCCAGGAACTTGTCCTAGGTGAATGATGGGGGCGTGACTCATTAAGCAGAGAGGGAGATTAGTGTTGTGGTGGGTAGGAGTTGCCTTGCGAGGATGCATTCATAGACATTGCCCAGTCACATAAGGTCACTAGACTTCTTGTGGCACTGCTGGCAAATCCTCAGGTCAGGCTCTGGGGGTTGACATCCCTGGCCAGCTGCTCCCACTCCCTCCTGAAGGTGGTCCTCCAGGCCTACCACAGAACCATGGCAGCTCTTTCCCTCTGCCCAGCTCCACCATTATTACCTCCAGTGCCAGGTCTATCACCCTGGAACCCTCTTTCTGCCCTGGTGTTCACTTTGCTATCGTTTAAATAACAGCAGATGATGTAGAGGCGGACTACACCAAATGCTTTCTGAACAATGCTACTGAGTGCAGAGGCAGTCTGCAGCATTAATACAGCATTGCGAGGTCTGCTTGGTCAGATGCTACAATCATTCATCTGAGGTGGGTGCATCAAATTAGCCACCCACCTTGATCTGAGCAGGCACTGGGCAGGTTGCAAATTGAGACCCCCATGTCCAAAGAACATCTAGGGCAATCAAATGTCTAGCCCCAGTGGTCTTGCAGCAATTGTACACCTTTGGTGAAACCACACCTGGAATACTGTGTACAGTTTTGATCTCTCTACCCAAGGACAAATACTCTTCTTTTAGAGGGGCAACAACTTATGTTCACTATATTGATTCCTGGGATAAGAGCATTGTCGTATGAGGAGAGATTGAGTAGGATGAGCCTACAGTCCTAGAGCTTTGAAGAATGACAGGTGATCTCTTTATAACATTTAAGATTCTGAGAGGACTTGACAGGGTAGATGCTGAAAGCCTGTTTCCCCCTGACTGGAGAACCTGGGGTACAGCCTCGGAAAAAGGAGTCGACCATTTAGGACTGAGATGAGGAGAAATGTCTTCACTCAGAAGGTGAATCTTTGGAATTTTCTACTCCAGGGAGCTATGGTTGTTCTGCCATTGAGTCTATTCAAGACTGAGATAAATAGATTTTGGACTTTTAAGGACTCAAGGGATATGGGGATAGGCAGGAAAGTAGAGCTCAGGTTGCAGATCTTATTAAATGGTGGTGTAGGCTCAAGGGACCATATGGTCTATTGCTGACCCTATTTCTTATGTTTTTCAAAGCTCTTTTGAAAATCCACATACACACCAACTGCAGTGCCCTCATCCACCCTCTGTGGAACCTCATCAAAACACTCAATCAAATCAGTCAAGCATTATTTGCCCTTTTATAAAAATCCAAGCTTGCTCGCCTTTATTAGTCTACTTGTGTAAGTGGCTGTTAATTTTCTCCCAGATTATCCACCAGTAATGTTTAATTGCCCTGTAATCACCAGCTTTATTCTTCACCCCTTTTTGAACCTGGAGCAGGTTTATTAATGAGTTTATCACCATAAATAAGCAGTTTCAATCTGACTGTCTAATCCACCATCTGCGTGTAACCTGATTTTAAATAGCTGAAAATGACTTTAAAAGGCTACTTTCATTGGTGTACAGTAGTCAGTTTCTCAGAGAAGTATGAAAAAAGATTTCAAATCATGCCTTTAAGTGTCATTCCACCTAGAAAAAAGCAGTTTGCTTTTAAGAGGGTCCTCAAAGGCCCACAAACAGGCACAATTAGTGGAAGCGCACAATGGGATTAATTCAGTCTGAAAGGATAACCGGTTTTGTGGGTGGGGCTGGCTTCTATTGCAATCTTTTTGAATTATACCAAACGTAATTTGAGCATGAAATTCCTTGATGTCTTATGTTGGTTTGGATGATTGGTTTGGATGGTAATGTTGATGATACAAACATACGAACATACAAACAAAGAGCAGGAGTAGGCCATTCAACCCCTCGAGCCTGCTCTGCCATTTAATAGGGTCATAGCTGATTTCATGGTAACCTCAAATCTGCATCCTGCCTACCCCTGATAGCCCATCACCCCCTTACTTACCAAGAATTTATCCACCTCTGCCTTAAAAATATTCAAAGACTCTGCTTCCACCGCCTTTTCAAGAAAAGAGTTCCAAAGACTCATGACCTTCTGAGAGAAAAAAATTTGCTCATATCAGTTTTAAATGGGCGACCCCTTATTTTTAAACAGTGACCCCTAGTTCTAGATTCTTCCACAAGAGGAAATATCCTCTCTATATCCATTCTGTCAAGACCCCTCAGGATCTTAAAGGTTTCAATCAAGTCACCTCTTATTCTTCAAAACTCCAGCGATGCAAGCCTAGCCAGTCCAACCTTTCCTCATAAGACAACCTGCCCATTCCAGGTGTTAGTCTGGTAAACGTTTTCTGAACTGCCTCCAACACATTTACATCCTTCCTTAAATAAATTGACCAATACTGTACAAAGTATTCTAGATGTGGTCTCACTAGTGGTCTGTATAACTGAAGCATAACTTCCCTACTTTTGTATTCAATTCCTCTCACAATAAATGATAACATTCTATTAGCTTTCCTAATTACTTGCTATACCTGCATACTAGCCTTTTGTGATTCATGCACTAACACACCCAGATCCCTCTGCACCTCAGAGCTCTGAAATCTCTCAGCATTTAGGTAATATGTTTTTCTTTCTTTCTTCCGGCCAAAATGGACAATTTCACATTTTCCCACATTCAACTCCATTTGCCAGATCTTCGTCCACTCACCTAACCTATCTCTATCTTTTTGTAGCCTCTTTATGTCCTCTTCACAACATACTTTCCTCCCTATCTTTGTGTCATCAGGAAATTTGGCAACAATCCCATCCATCCCTTCATCCAAGTCATTTATATAAATTGTCAATAGTTTAGGTCCCAGCACTGATCTGTGTGGCACACCATTCATTACATCTTGCCAACCTGAAAAAGACCCATTTATCCTACTCACTGCTTCCTGTTAGCCAGCCAATCTTCTATCCATGTCAATATGTTACCCTCTACATCATGAGCTTTTATTTTCCGCAATAACCTGTGATGTGGCACTTTATCAAATGCCTTCTGGAAATTATGCAGTGTACCTGGCTCGCTGATGGAATTGGATGGGTAGATGTGTTTCTGAGGATTGGTATTCCTCCCTGGCTCCAGGTAACTCTGTCAACCTATGTCAAAATTGTCACGGCTCACTGAGGATAGTGCGCTGTAATATCAAGCCCCACTGTTCCCCGAGCCACGACAAATGTGGAAAGTTTGACCAAACCACCAGATGGCCCCAATTCTACCTGTTTAATTTAGGTTAACAGAATATGTGCACCAGGTTTGTAAACTTAATAACTAAATAACTGTTTAGTGAACAAATTGTCTTTAACTAATGGCAAAAGAAAGAAATATGAACTGCTAACTTCTAACTCAATAACTTATCCAAATTCCTTGCAGTTTATTGTTGATGACATGAGGTGGTCTCCCAGCACTTTCAGTCTGTGGTTCACTGGTTGAAAAACTTGCTCTTCAATGTCTCTACTAGTGATTTTCCCTCATTTCCTCTTGACAGGGGTTTTCAGAGAAAGCAGGTTACGGAGATGTGAGGAATAGCCAGCTAGCTACTATAGCAGAATTGCTGGAATTGTTAAAACACAGGAGAGAGAGGTTTCAGGCTTTCCCTCTTTTCAGGCTAGGAGTTGTTCTGCCTGCACTGACACCACACAAAACCCTGGTCACCTGGTCAGGAGCCAATTAAAATGCAGTTGCCAGGCATAGTCTAGAACCCCTTTCCAGCACCATCCTGTTCTCTTATAGCACCCTATGTTCCAGGATAGCAACATTGTGGATATTCCTCATCCTGCTCTAGTGAACATGTCTTTCAAGTGCTGCCATGGCAATTTTTTAAAGCCACAGTCCAAGAAAAATAAAAAAATAGGTCCTTTACAAAATGGATAGGACAGTCCTAGCTAGTTGAATTGCAAGAAGTGAACCAGTAATCTGCTCTGCTGAGGTGTACAGATTTAGCCAGTAAAATTCCAGCCTGTGCGCATTTGAGGGTCCATAACTCTCCTTTACTTAAGCTATTTGGCCCTGGATAACTGAAATGATTCAGTAGCAGGAAAGAATGTCTTCGTTGGGAAAACAGAAACTCAAAATGTCAGTGTAGAATCCTCAGTAGTTTTGCATGGAAACTGTTAAATTTGATAATTGGTTCCTGTGCGTGTCAGACACCTGGCTGGCTAAAAAGTAACTCTTAATACACTGGGGTTCACTTTGCAATCAATCTTCATGCAAAACAACCAACAGAGAGATAAAAAACATGAGTGTTTTACAATATTTCAGAGTTTAATGTTATAACTAATAATCTATCCTTTCAATGTTAAGCACACACCATTGACATTCCAGAATTTCTTCTATACTACATTGGAATGTTAACATGTAGGCTTCTAGAGGGTCATCTTGAGAGGGATGGCTTCATATTTTGGATGGAGTGAAGAATAAATTATGTCTCACAACTCAATCAAGCAGAGACTGTTCCAACATTTTATTCTAATAGTCACCAATTAGAAGTGCTAACCTGATTTAAGACTTTCAGAAGTGGAAATGTGCAAGTGTTAATGACAAGCCTATTAAATCCTATCCATGCAATAATTTTATTGAAAATTAATAATGATATGGATGGAAGGAATATGATATTAAATGAAAGTAAGTTAACTTCATGAAAAATTCTTTTGCTTTAAAGTAATATTCTTTATAAATGATTTTAAATAACACTGAATAAAAATGATAATTTGAATCTGAATTGTCACTTTTATTTTAAATTAAATTTCAACCTAAATTACCATTCTTCACTTTTATTGATTCTGATAAGTAATGGATCATTTAATAAAATATGTACGATCAGACTTAAAAACCAAAAAAAAAGACACAACTTCAGACATATTGCTGGATAAATATTGCTTCCCTCAGCCTCAAGTGCAATCCTGCTCTTCAACCTTTAAATCATTCAGTGGAACTGTTATGAAAAAAGGAAAAGTAACACAATTTTGCCACTGGCATTTAAACAGTAGATTCCGGATATTGAATTTTGAATATTGGGGCTTAATAAAGAACTCGCAAGCTCCTCAAAACTGCAAAATTATATTGTTAAGCCAGAGTTATGGCTTGTATTGTGTTTATCAAGTGTGGCTCAGTTGGTAGCACTCTCACCTCTGGGTTCAAGTCCCAGTCCAGGAATTAAGTTGAAAGGTTAAACCTGGCCTTCCAGTGGAGTACTGAGAGTGTGCTGCACTATTGGAGATGCTGTCTATTGAATGAAATGAGAGGCCATCTGCCTGCCTTGGTGGATGTCAAAGATTCAGTGGCACTGTTTTGAAGAACAGCAGGGGAGTTATCCCTAGTGTCTTTGGCCAATGTTTATCCCTCAATCAACATCATCAAAACAGATTATTTGGTTATTGTCACATTGCTGTTTGGAGGAGTTAGCTGTGTGCAAATTGGCTGCCATGTTTCCTGCAATAATGCAGTGACTACACATCAAAACGTGCCTCATTGGGTGCAAAGTTGCCTTGAAACATCCAGTGATCATGAAAAGTGTTATATAAATGCAAGTCTTACTTTTTAAGCCAAATTTGATTTTATTACATTAGTTTGTACTGCCCGCTATTGCAAGTTCTTTCTACAGTGAAAAACATTTTATAATTGCTCTTCTTCTTTTAATTTAAAATAAATGAGCATGCACATGTTGGAACGCCTTTCTGATCTGCAGATGGCATTGGGGGAATAGTGGTGGCCTCCCTATAAGACCATAAGGCATAGGAGCAGAAGTAGGCCATTTGGCCCAACAAGTCTGCTTCATTATTTAATGAGATCATGGCTGATCTGATAATCCTCAATTCCACTTTCCTGCCTTTCCCTCATAACCTTTGATTCCCTTACTGATTAAAAATCTGTCTATCTCAGCCTTGAATATACTTAATGACCCAATCTCAACAGCCCTCTGCGGTAAAGAATTCCACAGATTCATTACCCTCTGAGAGAAGAAATTCCTCATCTCTGTCGTAAATGGATTCCCCCTTACTCTGAGATTATGCCCTCTGGTCCGAGACTCTCCCACAAGGGAAAACAAGCTCTCAGCATTTTTGCTGGACCAATATGCTGGGAGCTGGGTTGAAGAGGCCAGTGAAGTAAGCTTTACATTACATTTTTAACATTTTCTTGTAGGCTAGGAAGAGCACCTCATGTTCTTCTAGGCTTCACAAGAAATCATTAGGACTCAGTAAGGCCAAATGAGAAACATATGTTTGCAAAAGAAAGACACAGATGTGTGAGGTGACTGTGCTTCTTGTAGACATGCCAAACTATTTTACTTGATGCCGTTAAATATCTGATAGGACATTCTTCATCATGCACACTGAATTGACCTGCTTCCAGACCTGGTCCCCAAACATGTTGTGCTGCAGTCTTTTGCGGAGGGCAGCCCTCCTTGTTGCACCTCGCACAGCGACACCTACAGGTCTTCCATTGTAAAGGCACCCTTCTGAACTTGTAACCCACATTTGCTTCAGCGGTGACCCTCTTCTACTATTTTTAACAACTTAATTGTTGGATAAGTTATGCACTGGTCAGTTTCCATTTAAGATATTTCCTCAGGTTTATCCTGGAACCCCTTTCCGAACAGCACTGTGGCTGTTCCTACATCACATGAATCTCAACGGTTCAAGAAGGCAGCTCACCACCAACTTCTCAAGGGTGATTAGGGATGGACAATAAATGCTGGCCCAGCCAGCGATGCTCACATCCCATGAATGAATTAAAAAATCTGTTAAAGTGCGTTACTGCACTAGTTGTTCTATGTCACAGCAACCACATTCCGTAAACAGTGACCAATCCAGCTAGGGTACGCATGGGCAGGATTTTCCCCTCATCAGGCGGATGCAGTGGGCAGGCCCTGGACCAGCCACAAAACCAACCACTGCCCGCGATCGGCCCCAACCGCGATTTCACACTGGCCGGCCAATTAAGGCCTGCCCAGCATGAAATGCAGCTCCACGCTGGCCGGAAAGGGCCATGTGGGGGCGGGGGTCTGTCAGTCGCCGGGTCCATTGGCAACCCGGCAGCTGGTTTAAAAATGGCCCAGGCAGCCCCAGAAAGGATGCCAGGGAAAGACGTCTGTCTGCTGATCTAATGATGGACTCGAGTGCAGCTGCAAATGCCAGCGGGAGGGCAGGTCGGGTGGGTACTCGGCCCCCCACTCTTCTGATGAGAGCCTCACTGTCCTCATGGAGGAGGTGGCTGCCAGGAGGGACACCCTTGTCCCTAGTGATGGGAGGAGGAGGCCACCACACCTCACCAAGAGGGCATGGGAGGAGGTGGCAGCCTAAGGGGAGCAGCCACGATGTGGTGCGGCGTACCTGAGTCCAGCGCTGGAAGGGCTTCAATGATCTGCTACACTCAGAAAGGGTGAGTACCATGTTGTGATGGGCCAGTGTGTAGAAGTGTTAAGGTCTGGCCATCTCCCTATGGACCTCAGGGGCGCTAGAGTCTGAGTGCCAACTGTAAATGATGCCGGAGCTGGCCAAGGGGGTGAGCCCTGGCGGCTTGGACTGAGTGCCTTGTGGCTTGAGGGCCACAACTCAGATGTATCCTGTGAGGTGTTCCTCAGCTGGTTTTGCCAGACTGCAATGGCGCTGCAGGTAGAGAGTGGACTAAGCAATGCTCCTCTGTTGTTTCAGAAGAAGACGAGCCATAACCAAGCCAGGAGGGCATGTACAGGCGGAGATCCACCCAACCTGCAGCTGTTCAGCAGGTTCAAGCAGAGCGCCCTCAAGCTTGAGAACCAGCACGTTCCCCGTGCAACTGGGCCTGGAGAGGCGGGGGGACCAGATGAAGATAAGACTGCAGTGCACAGAGATGAGAGTTTCAGATTGTGCAACCATTCCAGTGTAGTCTCTTCATTGATGGGAGCTGCGAACCTTGAGTCCCGTTTGATCATTGAAAGATGATGGCACTGTGACACAGATCTCCAATGTCTCACCAGGCATCTGGCATGCACAGTGACAGTGTGATGACTTTAACTAATAACATATCCTTGTTCTCCCTTTAGGTTCGCCAGCAGGCATCTGATCTGCAGGCCCCAAAAGGCCACCCCTGACACCAGACGACTACCAGGCATCATTTTCACCTGCATCACACCCGTTTTCTGAAGCAGGCACCAGGGCAGGTACCAGCACTTTGGTGGGCATTAGAGCAGTAGATAGTATCTTGGGGCACTTTGGTGAGGGCACTTCACAGTCGCTTGAGGTGCAGGTGGAAGCAGAGAGTGCCCATGGCACCAGGAGGACTGCTGGGCACCAGGACGATGCTCAGTCGAAGGTTGATGATGAGCCTCTGGAGTTGTCCATTAGGCAGCAGATGCTGGATGTCCGGCGAGATGTGTGGAAGGATCTGGTGGAGATTCATGAGAATCTGCATGCCATGGTCTCCGTGATGGAGGAGTTCTTGCGGAGCATGAGTACTGTGTTGACTGTCATGGGCGAGCGCACTGCCTCCTCCATTGAGAGAGTGACGACTCTCCATGGACAGGTAGATGCAGGGACAGGATGAGGGGTTGCTGGGTTTGGGCTTGAACCTGCAAGCCATCACACAGGCACTGACCTCAGGTGGTCAGTGTGGGATATGGATGAGGCACCCAGTATCGTCCATCAGTGGTGAACAGGGAGGTCCAGAGCGAACTCACATTGGCACACGAGCTGCCTGTCTTCTCTGTGGGCTCCTCTCAGGGCGTTCTGGGTGATGACAGCAGCTCCTCCACCCCTCCGCCAGTGACCGTGGCATCTGATGAAGCTGCAGTGACTGGGGAGATGCCAGCCATGGCACTGGCCGCTCCCCCCCAGGCGGGGCCAGCACAGGCTCCACTGGCCAGAGGATGACCACCAAGGCTATCAAGGCCAACAAGACAGCAGGGTCTGCAGCCTGTCTCCAATGTCGTTGTCAGCGAAGGGGGAGTATCTAGACGTAGCACTCACAAACGTAAGTCAAAGGCACCATGAGCACAAAAGGGATAGGTCATGGGTGATTTTATGTTCATTTGTGTTTACTTCATCTATACTGGTCTGAGATTGAAAACCAGAAAGGTTCATGTAAATAGTTTGGAATTGTCATGATGAGATAAATTTTGTTTTTGTCGTCATGGCCTGTGCATGGTTAATCTTTTTACTTCATTGGTGCAGGGTACTCCAGTATGTAATGCTGGATGTAAGTTTCTCTGAACTTTATTGCATAGACACTGAGTGTTCTTTGTGTTCAAATGAAAGGGTCCTTTCCAACATCCGGGATAGAGGAGGCAGTCCTGGCATGTGTTTGAAGCTGATCTTTGGTAACCTAGCAGAAGGGGTGTTGGATCAATGTGACCCTGGTGTCCCTGCCTTCCTGGAGGTTATTGAGGTCTGGCTTCACACCCTCAGCATTCTCCTCACCGTGGTCATTTTCGGACTGACTACTAGACTTATCACCTGTGGCCTGTGCAGCTGCGCCAACATCCTGTTCCTCCAGTGGGTCCCCCCTTGCTAGTGCCAGATTGCGGAGAGCACAACATGCAACCATAATCAGTGACACCCACTATGGACGTATTGTAGTGCACTCCTTGAACTGTCCAGGCATTGGAAGCGCATCTTGAGAAGACCTATGGCCCTCTCTATCACCGCCCTTTTGCAGGCATGACTCCTATTATAACACTTTTCTGCCTTTGTTCTTGGGTGGCGTAGAGACATCATGAGCCACTTCTTCAATGGATAGCCCTTGTCACCCAGCAGTCATCCATCCAGCCAGGCTGAAACACTAAAGAGCTCCGGCAGCTGGGAGTGTCTCAGGACAACGTGTCTTGGAAGCTGCCAGAGTGCCTTGCAGAGACTTGCAGAATCTGCACCTGTGATCACACACTATCTGCATGTTCATGGAGTGGCATCCCTTCCTGTTGGTGCCTTGATGGCCAAATGTGTGCAGTCGATGGCACCCTGGACGCGGGGAACCCAGCAATCACTTCAAAGACTCTGGCTTGCTCAGCCTGACTGCCCTCATCCATATGGTAAAGAATATAAGTCAGTACCCTCCTGAACAGAGCTTCTGTCACCAGCTTTATGCAACTGTGGACAGCTGATTGGGAGACTCCACAAAGATCCCCCACTGACCCCTGGGAAAAGCCGAAGACATAGAAGTTGAGGGCAACTGTGACCTTCAGCGCCACTGGCATGGGGTGTCCACCCACACAGTCGGAGCTGATCTCAGGCCCAATCATCTGACAAATGGAGGTCATGGTCTCCTTTGAGAGGCAGAGCCTCCTTCAGCATTGTACCTTGGACACATTGAGGTAGCTGCATTGCCGCCTGTAAACCTTGGCAGCAGGATAGTGGTGTCTTCTGCGGCCCCTTCCCCCTTGGAATACCTCCTGGTCCTGTGCCCCTTGTGCCTCCGCCTCTCTTCCCACAGGTCCCTCCCCTGGAAGCTGCATAGGGATACCTGGCCTCCTCTCCCTTCTGCCCCTCTCTTCCTCCTCAGAGGAGGTGCCAGCAGTGGAGACCACAATCCCCATTACCAGGGTAACAGAATGCTGTCTGATACCTGGAAGGGTCCACACGGTCTGAATTCTCCCGGGGCTTGGCAGACAGCAGTGAGTTCTGAAACGAGGCTTGGAAATGCTACGAATGAAGCCTCAAACAGAGATGAAGATACCAAGCACCAAAAAGCAACCAGCTGCAAACTATCTCCAAACCTACTCACTACTCACACTGGCAAAGCTGCTGACCCTTTTTATCCTGCACTTGGATGAGGTTTGTGAAAATGTCGGCTGGCCGCCTGCCCGCTTTTCCCATGCAACGAGCAGAAAATCACACGGGCAAGGTAAAATCACTCAACTGTTAAGGGCCTCAACTGCCTGTTAATTAATGGCAGGTGCTGCTCTGGCACCAGCGCGCGCCCGCCAACGATGTGCGCGATGATGTTGGGATGCTCGCCCAACATCATCATGCACTATTTTACTCCCGAGTTATCATGAAGATATTAATGTACATAATGTTATTGAAAATAATTTTAAATTAGACTTGTAGTAGGGTCTGTGTCTGTGGGTATAAGTGTGTGTCTTAATTGGATTAAGGCCAGCTAGTCTGGGAGCTTTGATGTGTAGTCATTTTGAGATGTTAAACAGTAAGGTACAGGGTACATTGTATTTTGTTGAATAAACCATTCAAAGACTGGGGTGAAATCTTGCACCTAGCTAGGAGACACCAAGCATTATGTATATATGACTAATAAAATTGGTACTATGAAAGGGGTTTTATTGTTAGAAGAGGTGGAGTTCAAAGGGCCTGGTGATACAATGAGAATTTACATTCAAAGGGAAGGCTAGGTATATACAGAAAAGAGTTTTGTGTGTGTGTCAGAGACACGTAATATCAAAGCCACCTGTAAACCTAAAACTTTGCGAAAGAACCAAATTGAAAGGAACCTTATTTTGAATTCATAAGATAAAATGTGCTCTGCCTGGTGTCTGTTTAAATTCTATGGGCTATTGTTGCCTTGGGGAAGATTTACCAGGGAGTGATTAATTTGGGGATTTGTTTAAAAGTTATTATGGTAGTAATTTGTAGACATGTGTATGTGTTTAAATTTGTTAAATTAATAAATGTTTAATTTAATTTATATTAAAAAACCTCTTGAGGCTTGGTGGGTTTTATTTCTGAACTCAGAGCTGCATCTCAAACATACCAATTGAAAATATAGATTATGACAGTTGTTTAAAGTTTCCCTCTGGAATTTTAAATAACTCAGCCTTTACCAACTATTGTGTTATAACAGAGTTACATTTAAAAAGACAGTCCTCATGTGAGCCTCAGTAGTTCTTCTGTCACATACAGCAGTGGCACTGCTGCAATTTAACAGTTGACCCAAGTTCTGATATATGTTTTATACTTTACCGGTATATAATCACTATTGTAAACTAAGATCCCAAAGAAACAATGGGATGCATTGCATTCCTTTCTCATTCAATAAATGTTGATCTCAGTTCCTTCTGTACAGAAAAGGGAGATGTCTTTCTTTTGACCATAGAACCACAGAAGCCCATAGAAGAGTTACGGTGCAGAATGAGGCCATTCAGCCCATCATGTCTGTGCTGGCCAAAAAAGAAATAAAAGAAACTAGCCGCTCATTTTAATCCCACTTTCCAGCCTGGTCAATGCCCTTGCAGTACAGGTGCAGATGCAGGTATCTTTCAAATGCGTTGAGTGTTTCAGCCCCAACCATCAACTTAGTCAGTGAATTTCAGGCACCCACCATCCTATGGGTGAAAAAGATTTTCCTCATATACCTTCTAATCCTTCTACTAATCACCTTAAATCTATGCCCCGTGGTAAGTGACCCCTCAGCTAGGGGAAACAAGTCTTTCCTGTCTACTCTATCTAGGGCCCTCATAATTTTGTACACCTCAATTAGGTCACCCCTTAGCTTTCTCTGTTCTAAGGGAAAAAAAAATCCTAGCCTATCCTCATAGCTCTCCTCATAGCTGCAATTTTCAAGCCCTGGCAACATTCTTGTAAATCTCCTCTGCACTTTCTGCAGAGCAATTATAACCTTTCTGTAATGCGGTGACTAGAACAGTACACAAAATTCCAGGTGTGGTTTAAACAGTGTTTAATACAGTTCCATTGTTACCTCACTGCTTTTATATTCAATACCTCACCCAATAAAGAAAGGCATTCCAAATGCTTTCTTGACCACCTTGTCCACTTTTCCTGCTGCCTTCAAGGACCTGTGGATATGAACTCCAAGGTCTCTCGCTTCCTCAGCCTCTCTCAATAACTTCTCATTTATTGAGTATTCCCCCACTTTATTTGCCCTCTCTAACTGCATTACCTCACACTTTTCTGGATTGAATTCCATTTGGCACTTCTCTGGCTACTCAGCCAAACCATTGATCTCTTTCTGGAGTTGACAGCTATCCTCTTTACTATCAACAGTAGGGCCAATTTTTGTGTCATCTGCAAATTTTCCAATCATGCCTCCACACAAAATGATTTCTAATTGAATAAAAGGAAAGAAATAGGCCTCTTTTTGAAGGTGATCCATTCATCCAATGACTAAGAGATGGGAATATATGGGGTGGAATGTCCCAGATTTGCACTAAGTGCAGTAGCGGGTGGGTAAAACGACTCCTTAAGCACCAGCTGCAATGGCAGCATTTTCACGCCGTATCATCCCAAACCCGCTGCATCAATTATGCATTCCCGGGAAATACGCCGTTTCCATGGCAGGCGGGCTCTCCTTAGCCTGCAGTGCCATCACCGCGCTGCTGAATCATCCTGGGCGCCATGTATAAAGTGCAGCCGCACGCACACCTCTCAGTGCTTCCAACCCAGGACTGCTGCATGGAAGACATGGCCCCGAAAGGCAAAAAAAACAGCAGCACCCAGGTTCAGTGACACCCTCGAGCGCCTTTTGGATGCTGTGGAGGCTCACCGTGATGTCCTCTACCCCCTCACTGGCTGCAGGATGGGCAGAAACATCGCCAATCCGGCTTGGGAGGCATTGGCAACAATGGTCAGCACCAACGCCCTGGAAAAGAGGGCAGCCACCCAGTGCCGCAGGGGATGAATGATCTCCTTCGTTCCGCCAGGGTAAGTCACCCTTCTCCTCACTCTCAACTCACACACTCACAAACCCTCATTTACTGTCGGTTCAAGGGATATCACCATTCACTCTCTCACACACACACCTGCTAATCCCGTTCATGGGCCCACTCACCACCCACACAGGCCAGGCAAATTATCATCTAGCCTGGCAGGCGTCCTGCTTACACTCTCTCTAACTCTATTCATGCAGGACAAGCTGGCACACAACAAGAGGGAGAGGTCACAGACTGGTGGAGGAATGCCTGAAATCAAGGTCCTCACAGGTTTGAAAATGGAGCCATCCAGCTGGCTGGTGATGATCTGAAACATTCCTGTCATGACGGTGAGGCCAGTGGTGCTCTACCAAATGAGGATCCAGCATTGAAAATCCATCTATCAGCCATCCTGTAAGTGATGTGTCCTCTTTCACAGGCCACTGCCATGCACTAATTATCTCCCCTTGCTTTCGCAGGCACATCTACCAAACAGCCGACAGAGTCCATGACCCAGGGCCTCAAATTAAGCCCCGAGAAAACCTCTGAAGAGGAATCTGGAGGCCCCCTCCTTGAAGTCCCGTCACAGCGCTCACCCACACCCTCCACCAGCGCAGAGACATACGCCTCAGTGGGACCTAGCTTTAGAGTAGACTCGGGATCACAATCTGGTGAGCACATCGCACAGCAGGGGAGGCAGGGACTTCCCATTGTCTGGCACTCGGAGGGCTGCTAGAGGCCAGAAATCCACTGAGCCTGAGTCAGCTGACCAGCCTCTGGACTGGGTCATGTCACAGTTGCTGGAGCTGCAAAGGCAAGCTCGGGAACATCAGGAAGGGATGTCCACTGCACTCCTCAGATTGCAAGGCACAATGGAGGAGTCCGTCCACCTTCAGGCTGAGGTGTTAGTGCTGTCATGCCAACGCACCGAGGGCAACACTGGTAGGATGACGGCCGCCATGGAGACCTTGGTCCAGGTCGCTCAGCACTGTTGTGCAGTCTGAAATCCATTGCCAATGCCATAGTTGGCCTTCAACAGTATCTACACGAGAGCGGTGAGGGGCATCCTGATCTCACTGCAGCTACCCCTTCTCCTCAAACAGCCAGCCAGGAGCCATTGGGCACCCATAGGGAGGAGGATCAGCAAGTGCATCCCCCAGGCCATCCACCCAGGTGACTCTGGGTGTGTCCAGCCCATCCAGCTCCTCTCTTCATGTGACCTCAGCAGCTCCACAGACAGAAGAGGGTGTACTGCCACACAGCAGCACCCCGAAAGTAGGCTGGGTCCTCCAGATCTCGGCCCTCCAGGGGACGCCACCAAGGTCATCACTGACAGGGCATAGCAGTCAGCAGGCTGCCTCCACCTCCACTGTGGATGTCCAAAACATGGCAGCAGGGTTAGGAAGGTTAAGAAGATGTAGTTAAACAGCCTGGGCATGGGCGTTAATCACTTGTACATAATGTTCTCTTTGCTAATAAACTCCCATGAATGTCTCCTTGTCTATGGCTCCTTGCTCTGATGAGTTGTATTCGTGTCACTCAGATGTGAAACCTTTCCTTTTTTTTATTATTCATTCACGGGATGTGGGCTTCGCTGGTTATGCCAGCATTTATTGCCCATCCCTAGTTGTCCCTGCGAAGGTGGTGGTGAGCTGCCTTCTTGAACCACTGCAGTCTATGTGGTATAGGTACACCCACAGTGCTTTTAGGAAGCGAGTTCCAGGATTTTGACCTCGTGGCTGTGAAGGAACGGTGATATATTTCCAAGTTAGAATGGTGAGTGGCTTGGAGGGGAACTTCCAGGTGCTGGTGTTCCTATCTATCTGCTGCCCTTGTCCATCTAGATGGTAGTGGTCATGGATTTGGAAGATGCTGTCTAAGGAGTTTTGTGAATTCCTGCAGTGCATCTTGTATATGGTACACACTGCTGCTACTGTGCGTCAGTGGTGGAGGGAGTGAATGTTCGTGGATGGGGTGACAATTAAGCGGGCTGCTTTATCCTGGATGGTGGGAAGTTTCTTGAGTGTTGTGGGAGCTGCACTCATCCAGGCAAGTAACTCTTGACTTGTGCCTTGTAGGTGGTGGACAGGCTTTGGGGAGTCAGGAGGTGAGTTACTTGTCACAGGATCCCTAGTCTCTGACCTGCTCTCATAGCCACAGTATTTATATGGCTAGTCCAGTTCAGTTTCTGGTCAATGGTAACCCCCCAGGATGTTGATAATGTGGGATTCTGTGATGATAATGCCATTGAACGTCAAGGGGCAATGGTTGGATTCTTTCTTGTTGGAGATGGTTATTGCCTGGCATTTATGTGGTGCGAAGGTTACTTGCCACTCATCAGCCGAAACCTGGATATTGTCCAGGTCTTGCTGCATTTGGACATGGACTGCTTCAGTATCTGAGGAGTCACGAATGGTGCTGAACATTGTGCAATCATCAGCGAACATCCCCACTTCTGACCTTATGATGGAAGGAAGGTCATTGATGAAGCAGCTGATGATGGTTGGGCCTAGGACACTACCCTGAGGACCTCCTGCAGTGATGTCGTGGAGCTGAGATGACTGACCTCCAACAACCAAAACCATCTTCCTTTGTGCTAGGTATGACTCCAACCAGTGGAGAGTTTTCCCCCTGATTCCCATTGACTCCAGTTTTGCTAGGGCTCCATGATGCCACACTCAGTCAAATGCTGCCTTGATGTTAAGGGCAATCATTCTCACCTCACCTCTGGAGTTCAGCTCTTTTGTCCATGTTTGAACCAAGGCTATAATGAGGTCAGGAGATGAGTCACCCTGGCGGAACCCAAACTGGGTGTCAGTGAGCAGGTTATTGCTAAGTAGGCGCTGCTTGATAATACTGTTGATGACCTCTTCCACAAGAAAAAGGCAGGTGTCTCAGTCCAGGGCCTCTTCCCTGTGATTTGTGCTGCCTTCAGACCAAAGTGATGGTCCTCACACTCCCTGTACATATTAATGATGTCTGCACCTCGGTGGCGCTTGTCATTGCTGCCAGAATGTAATGGGCAGGTGTCACAGATCTCCGTCATTCTCCCTGTGTGCTCTCAGCACCTTTAATCTGGAGCTGGACCCATCTCTTCAGCATCTGTGACCACTGATTCTGTGCTCCTGAAGGGAGAAGGTGCTGAAGGTGGACAAAGGATCAGCTGCTTTTAAAGTTTCATGTCTGCGTGTCCATGTTATGACCCTGATCACAGCAAATGAGCTGCCCTCGGCAAGTCAAGATTCAGACATTCACAGAGGCTATGTGAAGACCAATGGAGTATCCTCACTGCATGTTATCATCATCCTCTTGCAATTGAGTGACTATTAAGACCTTCATTGTGTTTCAATGACAAGAGCATCATCATAGAGAGTACGTGCGCTGCCATAAATCAGACTGGAGTCAAATGTTCATTGGTGCAATGTGAGAATCCATGCTGCCTCCTCACTGCATGTCGTCAAGCAGTTATGAAGGCCTCCCGAGCACACCTGCCTCATCTGGCCAGTGCAAGAGCCTCATCACCATCATCATAAACATCGAGTATCCTCACCTTCATCACCGTCAACGTCCTTCTCAACAGAGGAGATCGCCAGCTCCTCCTCAGCCAGCTCCTCTCCCTGTTGCGGCATCAGGTTGTGAAGGGTGCAGCAGACCACAATGATGTGTGACACCCTCTGTGGACTATATTGCAGGCTGGTCCAGGCACTCGGACCTCATTTTCAGTACCTCCATGGTTTGCTCCATCAAGCTGCAAGTTGCAGCATGAGTCTTGCTATGCCTTTGCTTGGCTTGCAGTCAGTTTCTACAAGGTTTCCTTAATGCGTGGCCACTTCCCTACCCCCAAACTGCACACGTGCTTGTGCACCACCTACAAACTGCTGGGCAGCCCTTGCCACCCCACCCCCTACCCCCAACCCACCCACCACCCCCTCCCAAGTCATTTCAATTCAGGGTAGCCCTTGCCCCCAGCCCCAAGTCACTTCAACCAGCCCTTGCACCAGATGGAGAGGGTCCCCAGCTTAGCCTAAATGGTGCCACAAGCGTGCTTCCTCATTTTCACAGCAGGGTGGAGAGAGCTGGTTGTACTTTGCACAACTGTGATTCATGGAAGCAACTGCACATGCTGCTGCCTTTAGTCAGATACAATTTTAAGTATTGGGATGTCCACAGCATAACTTGTACACTTTAGACCTATCAAGAGAAGGTTGAAGGTTAGTGGAGTTCCTAAGAGAGGTTTGGTACTCTTTTGGATATGGTCCAGGAACGCCTTTGGTAGAGGTAAGGAGCCTATGGGAAATGTAAGGTGCCCTTTGTGATTGTTAAAAATAGACAGGAATATGGGTAACAGGTGGATGAACTCTTTGAAATATCAAACTCATTGGAACTGTCAAGGCAGCTGTCAAGCTGTCAAGGTATTTAAATCTCCTGCCCTTTACATCTTTGGGAAAAAAACTGTCTGCAGATTTATAAAAATGAATGCTTGCTATTTCACTCTGTCTATTGAGATAATCCATTACAGGATTAGTGATACATGACTGATTTCAAAACCTATTATTATCACAGTAGGGTGCCAGTCATTTCATAGTTTTATTGACAACTCCAAGTGGTTATAAAGTCTTTCAAGTGGGGTACGAATACAAATGTTAGTTGTTATAAAGGACTAAGTGGTTAACAGAAATTAAATGTAGTGAATGGGCTTTTACCAATGACAGTTTTTTTTAAATTGTGAAATACTTAATTTTATTTCCTGCCAGCTTGAGTCCTGAGGTCTATCCATGGTGGATACTGAGTAATTTAACATGCAGGGTGTAAGGGGGAAAAGGTAGTGGGTGGGACCATGGTTTGGCATGAGTTAGGATATAGTTAGCATATAAAGTATCATGGGGTATGGGTGGAGGGTCATAGGGTAGCTTGGAGGGTATGAGGGACTGTGGTAGGGATAGATAGGGGGATGAGGTGGCAAGGTTTGGCATGGATGGGGCATGGGTAACGTGAGAGGATGTGAGGGGTAAAAGGCTGTTTCTTTGTTTTATTGGATTTCTTTTTGCAACTGGGACAAAATGCTGGATCACCAAGGTCGACCTTTCGCCAAGCTCACCTCCGTATCCAACACCCCCTGTGCTGCCTCTGAACTGTTTCCTGGGTCAGCAGGTGTGACTCCCATTAGACCCCACCTTGGAATGAAAGTCAAAACTCCCGGGGCAGCATTTCATAAGTCGGGTTCACAGAGTTGAGAATTCTTCTGGCTCTGCGCTCCTGAAATGGGAGTGAAAATCCAGGCCTTAGTCTTACAGGGCCAAAGGGGATGGTAATGAGGTAAGAAAAGGAGCAAAGAAACAAAAAATGTGCCAAGAGCAGGCGTGCTACTGTCAGAAAGCAAAAATGAGAGAAAAACCGCAACATGCAAAGTAAAGGAAACAGAATTGGGGGAGAAAGTTTACAGTCTAAAATTGTTGAACAAAATGTTGATTCTGGAATGTTGTAAAATGTTAAATGAAAGATGAAGTACTATAAAAACAGAAAATACTGGAAAAACTCAGCCAGTCTGACAGCGTCTGTGGAGGATGAAACAGAGTTAATGTTTCAAGTCCGTGTGACTCTACTTCAGAGCTAAAGAGAAGTAGAAATGTGATGAAATTTATGCTGTTTAAGGGGAGGTGGGGGGTGGTGGAGCAAGTAAAGCAGGATAGAAGGTCAATGATAGGTGGGGGCAAAGGAGAGATTGACAAATATGCCATGGACAAAAAGACAAAGGGAGTGTTAATGGTAGTGGTAAGGGCTAAAGAAGTTGCTGATAGTGGCATAAAGGTAAGAAAGCAGAATGTGTTAATAGCAGAACAAGGGTCAGCACTCTGTGAAAGAACAACATAGAACAAGTAACAGATGGCCCTTTTGGGGGTGGGGTTGGGGAGAGGGAGGTGGTTGGGGAAAAGAATAGAAAATAGGATAAAAGGGAGGATAAAAAAGAGAATAGAACAATAAATAAATGAATTAAAATTAAAATAAATAAAAATAAGTAGATAAAAAATAAAAATAAATTTTAAAAAAGGAATAAAAAAGGGGTGTAGATAGAAGAGAGAGTTCATGGTCTGAAGTTGTTGAACTCAATGTTAAGCCCGGAAGGCTGTAAAGTACCTAATCAGAAGATGAGGTGCTGTTCCTCCAGTTTGCATTGAGCTTCACTGGAACATTGGAGCAGGCCAAGGACAGACATGTGGGCAAGAGAGCAGGATAGTGTGTTGAAATGGCAAGTGACAAGAAGATATGGGTGATGCTTGAGGACAGACTGAAGGTGTTCCGCAAAGTGGTCACCCAGTCTGCATTTGGTCTCTCCAATGTAGAGGGGACCATATTGGGAGCAGCGAATGTAGTAGACTAAATTGGGGGAAGTGCAAGTGAAACACTGCTTCATCTGAAAGGAGTGTTTGGGCCCTTGGACGGTGAGGAGGGAGGAGATAAAGGGGCAGGTATTGCTCCTTTTGCGATTGTATGGGAAGGTGCCGTGGGAAGGGGATAAGGTGTTGGGGTGATAGAGGAGTGAACCAGGATGTCCTGGAGGGAACAGTCCCTATAGAATGCTGATAGGGGAGGTGAGGGGAAGATGTATTTGGTGGTGGCATCATTCTGGAGTTTGTGGAAATGGTGGAAGATGATCCTTTGGATGCTGGGGTTGGTGGGGTGATAAGTGAGAACAAGGGGGACCCTATCATGGTTCTGGGAGGGAGGGGAAGGTGTGAGTGCAGAGGCACAGGAGATAGATCAGACACAGTTGAGGGCCCTGTCAACCACAGTGGGGAGAAACCTTGGAAAGATGAGGTGCTGTTCCTCAACCTTAAGCCTGAGATTCACTGGAACAATGCAGCAGGCCAAGGACAGGCATATCAGCATGAGAGTAAGGTGGAGAATTAAAATGACAGGCCACCGGAAGCTCAGAGTCATGCTTGCGAACAGAACAGAAGTGTTCTGTAAAGTGGCTACCCAATCTGGATTTGGTGTCCCCATTGTTGGGGAGACCACATTGTAAGTAGTGAATATAGCAAACTAGATTGAAATAATTACATGTAAATCACTGCTTCACCTGGAAGTAGTGCTTGGGGCATGGACAGTGAGGAGAGGGGATGTAAAAGGCCAATGCCAGGACTTCCCAGTCCCGCCTGTGGCAAGAATCGGCATGGGTGGGACGGATAATTTGATGGACCAGGCAAAGGTCTGTTGACTTCGGGCGGGAATTTCAAATCCCGGCCCAGGTATTGCATCTTATGCGTTTGCATGGAAAATGCCGTGGGAAGGGGGAAGGGTGTTGGCGGTGGTTGAGGAGTGGACCAGGGTATCATAGAGAAGTACAGTCCTTTTGGAATACAGAAAGAGGAAGGGAGGGGAAGATGTGTTTGGTGGTGGCATCACATTGGGTGTGGCGGAAACGGTGGAAAAAGATCCGTCAAATATGGAGGACAGTGGGGTGAAAGGTGAGGTCAAGGGGAACCCTCTTGTGGTTCTGGGTGGGAGGGGAAGGGGTGAGAGTAGAATTGCAGGAAATGTGGAGGACTTGCTAACCATGGTCAGGGCTGGGGGCGTGCATGGGAGGTGTGGAAGGTTGCATCATCGGAATGGATGCGACTGAGAACATAATTAAATATCAGTTCCAATATTCCTTCCTCTTTACAGTTAAAATGACCTGACAGTGCAAGTGTTACAATTTTCTATAAATCTCTTTGGCTTTTTCAATTGTTACCATTTTTGTTTTGCATACTTTTTAATCCTTTTCAATTTCAAAATCCTACTTAGTGACAAGATCCAAATGAATACAGGATGAACTGTCAGTGAAGAAGATTAATCCATTTTATCATTTTCTTTTATTGTACTTTTTTTCACTTCACACCCCTTGCATTTGTTTTTTTTCCTCAATTTGCTAATAAATTCAAATTTTCAGCTGCCAACGTGAAATATGAGATCTCTCTTTACATCTTATAAAAACTTCCATCAGAAAAAAAACAGGAAAAGTATTTCTAATCTGAATCAGTGGTGTAGGTATGTATCTGTATTCAATAGTGAGACAAGCATTTCCTGTAAACTAACTAGTAGCAAATGTCAAAACAGCACCGGTTATTTTTCGCTACTATTGTCCTTTCCCTTTATTTAATCAATGAAACTATGTGACATTTTGTAAAGAAGGAGCAGAGTGCAAGCTTCAAGCCCTTTTCCCAGGCTTTTAATATTTTAAAAATTATGGCAAAAATATCACAATTTAATAGTAAATCCATCAGAACCTGAGGTAGAACAAAAGGTTAAAGGGTCTGACATTTTTCCATCATTTTCCAATGTTCAAAATCTTGGTCTTTTTAGTCTCGCCAAATTTCCTCCTCTTCCCCTCCATTTCTGTCTGAAAGTCTAAGGGCTAGAAATTCGTCTGCCCCAGTTTTCGGGCTCTGGGGCCTGCCCCCATCCATACCGATCAAGGTAGGTTGTACACTCCAGCATGATAGTAGTGTGTGATTGGACTTTACTTCCTCTTTCTTTGCGTTGCTGGCTGCCTTGGCGCTCAGCCGAGGGCTGAATAGCATTGTGCAAATATCAGGGGCAGAATTTTTCGCTGAGCAGGCAGGCGTGTGCCCGATTTGCTCTAGCATAAAATAGCATGTGATGACATCAGGCGAGAGTCCCAACATCATCGCACACTCGCGCAATATTTCGGTCAGCGGGCATGGTCTAAACCCGGAAGCACGCCCACCGACAATTCAGAGGGAAATTAAACCCATTAAAGACGCAATTAACAGAGATTTTTCATTGTCTGTCCAACGTTACGGTTGGCGGGTGGGCGAATCGGCCAGGCGACCTTTGCATTTTTCAGGAAACGGGTGGGATGAGGTTTCCATGATAAATTAAAATAAATATAATTTTCTGTGGACAGCATTTTCATTATCTACATTTTCAGGGGACTGATTATGAAGCTTGGACTTTTTTTCCGGTTTCCGTGACCTTTATTTTCAGTTGTTCAGGTCCTGTTTAGGTTGAGGCAGCTCCCTGCCTTCAGGGAGTTTTCTGTGAGCGCTCGCCTGCGCTAACTTCAGCACTTGCCCATCTCCCGTCCCCACCCCAGCAGCGATGAGCCTTTCAGCACGCGCTTCGCACTGGCTGGCTGTTAATGAGCCAGCCAGCGTGAAATCGCTTTCAGAGGCCAATCACGGTTAGCGGTCCATTCCCCGGCTGATCCCAGACCCGCCAATCACGCCCACCCACTGACCTAAAAATCCTACTCCATGTTATGTAGCCAGCCTGATCTTCTTAGACAGGCTGTCCCTCTTAATGGGAAGCTGTACTCAATAATATTAGTTGAATTTAAAAGATGAAAAGTTGAAAAGAGGATTTCACGTAGAAGGATATGACACTGGAGGCATTAATTATGGAGCTGGGCACAAGTAGAGGGGTGTTGTTTCTTCAAGTGGGCAGGAGGCACTCAAGAAGGGAGTGGGAGCAGGTGGTAAGGGAACTCAATTCCCAGCATCTGGACCTGAAGACCTGGCAGCTGAGGCACAAGAAGTCTAATGACCTCATGTGAGTGGTCAAGGTCAGTGAATGCATCTTCACGTGATATCCCCTATCCCCTACCTACAACCCAACCAATCTCTCATGCCGCGCAATACATCACAACCCCATCACTCACCCAGGGAACTTCCTGGCACAGCCAGGTACTTCACCTCACCCTCAGACATCAATCAATGTTGCCAACCTCACACCTACCGCTTACTGCCTTCACATAGCTATTCAACTGTGTCAAGCACATCATCCGGACACAGTGCAACACAATCACTGACATTCTTTCTTCTCTTGAAAAACAAGGCAGCACACAATAGAATGGAGCAGAGCAGAACTTGTGGGAGACATGAACACCTGCATTTCCTGAGCCCCACAGAAGAGATGAATCTCAGCACCAACATCACCCCTGTTCTCGCTGACCCACATTAGTTCCCATTCCAACATTACCTTGATTTTAAGATTTTCATCCTTGTGTTGAAATTCCTCCATGACCTCACTCTTTCCTATCTCTATAACCTCCACCTGTGCTACAACGCTCCGACATTGCTGCACTCTTCTAATACTTCAATTTTAATTGCTTCACCATTAGTGGCTGTGCCTCCAGTTGCCTAAGCCCTAACTTCTGGAATTCCTTCACAAAACCACTCTTCCTCTCTCCTCCTTTAAGATGTTCCTTTGAACCCATATTCACCTGTCCTCATATCCCATTGTGTGGCATTGTGTTAAATTTTACTTGATAATGCTGCTGTGAAGCATCTTGGGCAAAAGGTTAAATGTATATAAATGCACATAGTTGTTGTGTCAGCAGATGATTTGATTTGGGGACAACCACAGCCGAGCTTGATCAGTCCTCAAACCAACACACACAATTATTGTTACATTCATCATGGACCTTTCAGAAGTTTTGTCCTTCATTACCCCTTTGAATATTCATCTTTTTTTTTCTATCTAACCTAGCTGTTGGCCTGAAAATGCTTATTTTAGATGTTAGGATCATTGAATAATTATACCTGTATACTGAAGAAGCCCTTATATTACATTGAGAAAGTGCCAACTTAGAAAACTTTGATTTGTTTAACTCAAAAGAATAAAAATGTTTCAAGAAAACATTGAAGAATTTCTCCCAAAGAACTGAAGGAGTTTGCTTGTCTGTATGAAGTAGTTTTGTCATTAATTACATATTGGACTCAGTAATGCTGTAAACCAACACAATGCTTGAATGTGAGCTTATTATACACAGCACGATCATTAAATCCAAGTGAGCCCTGCATGAAATTACAGAAATCTTCCATCCTCAAGGAATTGATATTTTTGTGCTTAAACCCCATCCATCCAACATCAACTTATACACTTAAAAATATAGGTATTAATTACTTCCTCACCTTTTCAATTGCCTCCCTTCTTAACCTGGAGGTGTTTCAAAGTATGGTGCCATGGGCATTGGCTAAATATTGCTTCCTGTCACTTTTCAAGTATGATCCTAAACAGTGAGGCTATTGAACCATGGGGGTACCACAGCTGAGTTCAAACCTGCCTCATCGACACATATGCACGTTTTAAACTTGGGTCAGGATTTTCCCGTCGGCGAGCGGGGGGCGGGGCCCACTTGCTGACACTTAAAATGACACGCGGTGACGTCGGGGGGAACTCCCGACATCACTGCGTCCCATTTAAATTTTCCAGTAGGCGGGGGCGCAGCAAAATCAGCTGTGCGCCCGCCGACCTGTCAATGGCCAATTGAGGCCATTGACAGAATCATTTAGCTAATTAATGGACCTGCCCGTCCAACCTTAAGGTTGGCGGGCAGGCCAGGAGCCCAGGCGGGAATTAGAAAAAGCATGAAACCTCATCCACGGGCAGGAGTAGGCCATTTGGCCCATCGAGTCTGCTTCACCAGTTAATGAGATCATGGCTGATCTGATAATCCTCAATTCCACTTTCCTGCCTGTTCCCCATAACCCTTGATTCCCTTACTGATTAAAAATCTGTCCATCTCAGCCTTGAATATACTTAACAACCCAGCCTCTACAGCTCTCTGCAGTAAAGAATTCCACAGATTGACTACCCTCTGAGAGAAGAAATTCCTCCTCATCTCTGTTTTAAATGGGTGACCCCTTACTCTGAGGTTATGCCTTCTGGTCCTAGACTCTCCCACAAGGGAAAACAATCTCTCAGCATCTACCCTGTCAAGCCCCCTAAGAATCTTATATGTTTCAATAAGGTCACCTCTCATTCTTCTAAACTCCAATGAGTACAGGCCCAACCTACTCAACCTCTCTTCATAAGAAAATCCCTACATACCTCAGATCAACCTAGTGAACCTTCTCTGGACTGCCTTCAATGCCAGTACATCTTTCCTTAGATAATGGGACCAAAATTTTTCACAGTATTCTAGGCATAGTCTAACTAATGCCTTGTATAGTTTTAGTAAGACTTCCCTATTTTTATACTCCATTCCCTTTGAAATAAAGGCCAACATTCAATTTGCCTTCCCTATTACCTGCTGAACTTACATGTTAGCTTTTTGTGATTCATGCGTGAGGACCCCCGAGCCCCTCTGTGTTGCAGGTTTCTTCAGTCTTTCTGCTTTAAATAATATTCAGCTCCTCTATTCTTCCTGCCAACATGCATAACTTCACATTATATTCCATCGGCCAAGTTTTTGCCCACTCACTTAACCTGTCCCTGTCCTTCTGTAGACTCTTTATGTCATCCTCACCACTTGCCTTCCTACCTATTTTTCTGTCATCTGCAAAATTGGCAATAGTACATTCACTTCCCTCATCCAAGTCATTAATATATATTGTAAATATTTGAGGCCCTAGCACTGATCCCTGTGGCATTCTACTAGTTACAGGTTGCCATCCTGAACATGCCCCCATTTCCCCAACTCTCTGCCTTCTATTAGTTAGCCAATCCTCTAGCCATTCTAATATACTACCCCCAAGACCATAGGCTCTTATCTTATTAAGTAGCCTTATGTGTGGTACCTTATCAAATGCCTTTTGGAAATCCAAATATATTATCTGGTTCACCTTTATCTATCCTGCTTGTTATCTCCTCAAATAATTCTAATAAATTTGTCAGGCATGATTTCCCCTTCATGAAGCCATGCTGACTCTGCTTGATTACATTATGTATTTCAAAATGCTCTGCTATTACATCCTTTATAATAGACTCCAACATTTTCCCAATGGCAGATGTTAAGCTAGCTGACCTGCTTTTTGTCTCCCACCCTTTTTGAATAAGGGTGTCACATTGGCAGTTTTCCAATCCCCTGGGACTTTTCCAGGATCTAAGGGCAGGATTTTTAGGTCAGCATGTGGGCACGATCGGAGGGCCCGGATGCGGCCAGGAAATGGACCCCTATCCGCGATTGGCCCCGACAGCAATTTCACGCTGGCTGGCCAATTAACGGCTAGCATGCATGAAGCGCACGCTGAAATGCTCAGCGCTGCCAAGGCGGGGGCGGGAGGAGGGCGGGCGTAGACATAAGTGCGGGCGCGGGTGAGCACTGAATGGCAGTTCCCTGAAGGTATAAAGCTGCCTCAGGGAGCTAAAGATTTCAAAACAATTACATAAAGATTTTAAAATCACAAAAAAAATGTCCACACATCAGAATCAGTCACCTGAACATATACAGGATGAAAATTCTGTCCATATATTTTTATTTTTTTTAAATTTAATAACGGAAGCCTCATTCCGTCCTTGGATGAGGTTTCGTCAAAAATGAAAAGTCTGCCTGGCAGATTGGCCCGTCCACCAATCGTAAGTTTGGACAGACCACGGAAAATCAGGAACAATCAGAACTTTAACAACTTTAATTGTGTTTTTAATTGTCGGCGGGCGTACTTCTGACACTTGTGCACGCCTGCCAACCGAAATATCGTGCAAGCGTGGGATGACATCAGTACGCTCTCCCGATGTCATCTTGTGCGATTTCGCGTCCAATCGGGTTGAGCACGCGCCTGCACGCTGACCTAAAAATTCTGCTCCTAGGATGCAACCCATCAGGTCCAAGGGACTTATCAGCCTTTAACCCCATTAGTTTCCCCAGTACTTTTTCTCTAGTGATAGATATTGCATTTATTTCCTTCCCCTCTTTTGCCCCATGATCATTTAGCAATTTTGGAATGCTATTAATATCTTCTACTGTGAAGACTGATGCAAGATATTTATTCAACTCCTCTGCCATTTCCTGGTTCCCCATTATTAATTCCCCAGCCTCATTCTCTAAGGGGTCTACGTTCACTTCTCTTCCTTTTTATATATTTAAAGAAGCTATTACTGTCCGTTTTTGTATTACTTGCTAGGTTACCGTCAAAGTCTATTTTCTCCCTCTTTATGCTTTTTTTGTCATCTTCTGTTTGTTTTAAAAACTTTCCCAATCCTCTGGTTTACCACTAATCTTTGCCACATTGTATGTTTTTTCATTCAATTTGATACTGTCCTTAACTTCCGTGGTTAACCATAGCTGGTTTATCCCCTTCCAAGAATCCTTCTTCCTCACTGGGATATATCTTTGTTGTGAGTCATGAACTATTTTACAAACAAAGAACTAAGAAAAGTACAGCACAGGAACAGGTCCTTCGGCCCTCCAAGCCTGCGCCGATCATATTGCCTGTCAAACTAAAACATTTTGCATTTCCGGGGTCCATATCCCTCTATTCCCAACTTATTCATGTATTTGTCAAGCTGCCTCTTAAACACCACTATCGTACCTGCTTCCACCACCTCCTCTGGCAGCGAATTCCAGACACTCACTACCCTCTGCGTAAAAAACTTGCCCCGCACATCTCCTCTATAGTATTCTCCTCTCACCTTAAATCTATGTCCCCTAGTAATTGACTCTTCCACCCTGGGAAAAAGCTTCTGACAATCTACTCTGTCCATGCCACTCATAATTTTGTAAACATCTATCAAGTCGCCCCTCAATCTCCGTCGCTCTAGTGAGAACAATCCGAGTTTCTCCAACCTCTCCTCATAACTAATAACCTCCAGACCAGGCAACATCCTGGTAAACCTCCTCTGCACCCTCTCCAATGCCTCCATATCCTTCTGGTAATGTGGCGACCAGAATTGCATGCAATATTCCAAGTGTGGCCTAACCAAGGTTCTATACAGCTGCAGCATGACTTCCCAGCTTTTATACTCAATACCCCTGCCAATGAAGGCAAGCATGCCATATGTCTTCCTGACTACCTTATCCACCTGCGTTGCCACTTTCAGTGACCTGTGGACCTGTACACCCAGATCCCTCTGCCCGTCAATGCACTTAAGGGTTCTGCCATTTACTGTATAATTCCTGCCTGTATTAGACCTTCCAATATGCATTATGTCGCATTTGTCTGGATTAAACTCCATCTGCCATTTCTCCGCCCAAGTCTCCAACTGATCTATATCCCGTTGTATCCTTTGAGAATCCTCTTCACTATCTGCAACTCCTCCAACCTTAGTGTCGTCTGCAAACTTACTAATTAGCCCAGTTACATTTTCCTCCAAATCATTTATGTATACTACAAACAGCAAAGGTCCCAGCACTGATCCCTGCGGAACTCCACTAGTCACAGCTCTCCATTCAGAAAAGCACCCTTCCACTGCTACCCTCTGTCTTCTATGACCAAGCCAATTCTGTATCCATCTTGCCAGCTCACTTCTGATCCCGTGCGCCTTTACCTTCTGTACCAGTCTGCCATGAGGGACCTTGTCAAAGGCCTTACTGAAATCCATGTATATAACAACCACTGCCCTTCCATCGTCGATCATCTTTGTCACTTCCTCGAAAAACTCGATCCAATTAGTGAGACACGACCTCCCCTTCACAAAACCATGCTGCCTCTCACTAATACGCCCATTTGCTTCCAAATGGTAGTAAATCCTGTCACGAAGAATCTTCTCCAATAATTTCCCTACCACTGGCGTAAGGCTCACTGGCCTGTAATTTCCTGGATTATCCCTGCTACCCTTCTTAAACAATGGAACAACATTGGCCATTCTCCAGTCCTCTGGGACCTCACCCGTAGCCAGTGAGGATACAAAGATTTCTGTCAAGGCCCCAGCAATCTCCTCCCTTGCCTCCCTCAGTACTCTGGGGTAGATCCCATCTGGCCCTGGGGACTTATCCACCTTAATATTCTTCAAGACGCCTAACACCTCCTCTTTTTTGATCTCAACATGATCCAGGCTATCTACACACTCTTCCTTAGACAAATCGACCACTAAGTCCTTCTCTTTGGTGAATACTGATGAGAAGTATTCATTTAGTATCTCTCCCATTTCTTCTGGCTCCACACACAGATTCCCACCTCTGTCCCTGAGTGGGCCTACCCTTTCCCTGGCTACCCTCTTGCTTTTTACATATGTATAAAAGGCCTTGGGATTTTCCTTAATCCTGGTTGCCAGTGACTTTTCATGACCCCTTTTAGCCCTCTTGACTCCTTGCTTAAGTTTCTTCCTACTTTCTTTATATTCTCCACGGGCTTCATCTGTTCCCAGCCTTCTAGCCCTTACGAATGCTTCCCTTTTCTTTTTGACTGATCTCACAATATCCTTCGTTATCCAAGGTTCCTGAAACTTGCCATGCTTATCCTTCATCCTAGCAGGAACATGCCGGTCCTGAATTCTTATCAACTGACGTTTGAACGCCCCCCACATGTCAGTTATTGATTTGCCCTCAAACATCCGCCTCCAGTCTAGATTCCTCAGTTCCTGCCTAATATTGTTATAATTAACCTTTCCCCAATTAAGCACCTTAACCCGAGGACTCCTGTTATCCTTATCCACCAGTACCTTGAAACTTACTGAATTATGGTCACTTTTCCCGAAATGCTCCCCTACTGAAACTTCGACCACCTGGCCGGGTTCATTCCCTAATACCAGGTCCAGTATTGCCCCTTCCCTAGTTGGACTATCTACATATTGTCTCAGGAAGCCCTCCTGGATGCACCTTACAAATTCTGCACCACCCAAACCCCTAGCACTAAGTGATTCTCAGTCAATATAGGGAAAGTTAAAATCACCCACCACAACAACCCTATTGCTTTTACATCTTTCCAAAATCTGCCTACATAACTGTTCCTCAATCTCCCGCCGCCAATTGGGAGGCCTATAGTAAACCCCCAACATTGTGACTGCACCCTTCCTATTCCGGAGCTATACCCATATTGTCTCGCTGCATGAGCCCTCCGAGGTGTCCTCCTGTTGTACATCGTATCCCTCAACCAACACCTAAAAACAGGTTTTCCGATGGTGTAACTCACTGCTGCTGCGGAAGCTTGCTTTGCACAAATTGGCTGCTGCGTTTCCTACCTGAAGGTGCTTGACAGAGGTTGTTTCCCCTGGCTGGGGCATCCAGAACAGAGGGAAGAACCTCAGGGTAAGAGGACGATCATTTAGGACTGAAACAAAGAGAAACTTCTTCACTCAAAAGGACTGCGAATCCCTGGAACTCTCCACCTCAGGGGGCTGTGGTTGTGCCAGCACTGAATATATTCAAGGTTGAGATAGACAGATTTTTGATCTTTCAAGGAAATTTTCTTAAACGTCTGCCGTTGTTCATCAACCATCTTTTCTGCTAAACTCCTTTCCCAGTCCACTCCATCTAACTCTGCCCTCATTCCTTTGTATTTACCTTTATTTAAGTTTAGCACAGTTGTTTCTGACCCAAGTTTGTCACTCTCAAACTGAATGCTAAATTCTACCATGTTATGGTTAATGGTTCCTAGGGGATCTTTTACTCTGAGATCATTTATTAAACCTGCCTCATTACACATTACCAGATCCAAAATATCCTGATCCCTGGTTGGATCCACAACCTATTGTTCTAGGAAGCTGTCCCAAATATACTTTATGAATTATTGCCTGAAGTTACCTCTGCCAATTTGATTTTCCCAATCTACATGAAGATTAAAGTCATCCATGAATTTTTACATGCCCTCATTATCTCCTGAGTTATTCTCTGTCCTACAGTATAGCTACTGTCAGGGGGCCTATAGACTACTACCACCAATATCTTCTTCCCCTTGTTATTTCTTACTTCCACCCATATGGATTCTACATTTTCCAATCCAAGACCATTTCTTGCTATCATATTTTTTCCATCTCGCACTAACAAAGCTACCCCACCACACTTTCCTTCCTGCCTGTCCTTTCAAAAAGTTACATACCCCTGAATATTTAGTTCACAGCTTTGATCTCCTTGTAACCACTTCTCCATAATGACTGTAAGATCATACCCATTAACCTCTATTTGTGCCATGAATTCATTTATTTTGTTCCGAATACTACATGCATTTAAGTAAGGAGACATTAATTTTGCCTTTTTACCATTTTTTTCTCCCTTTGACCCAATTGCTGCTGTTTTTTTATGTTCGTACACTCCTTCCTGTCACACTTTGGGTATCATTACCTAAATAGCTGCCTTGCAATGCTGCATTATCCTTTTGCTACATATCCCCTCTCCAGAACCCTACCCCTCTATTTAGTTTAAAGCCCTCTCTACAGCCCTAGTTATTCAATTCGCCGGGACACTGGTCCTAGCATGGTTCAAGTGAAGTCTGTCCCACCGGACAGCTCTCTTCTACCCCAGTACTGGTGCCAGTGCCCCATGAACTGAAACCCATTCCTCTTACACCAATCTCGGAGGCATGCATTTAACACCTTGACTTTATTTACCCTATGCCAGTTTGCCAATGGTTTAGGTTAGTTAGTAATCCCGAAATTATTACCTTGGAGGTTCTGCTTTTTAATTTAGCTCATAACAGTTCACATTCTTTCAGCAGGGCCTCCTTTCCAGTCCTATCAATGTCATTGGTACCAGCGTGGACAACGACAACTGGATCCCTCCCCTCGGACTCCAAGTTCCTCTCCAGACCTGAGGAGTTGTCCTTAACTCCGGCACCGGGCAGGCAACACAACCTTTGGGACTCATGCTGACAGCTGCAGAGAATAATATCTATCCCCCTAATTATACTGTCCCCTACTACTTTTATGTTCCTATCTCCTCCCCCCACTTGAATGGTTTCTTGCACCATGGTACCATGGTCAGTTCACTCATTCTCTCTGCAGTCCCCGCTCTCGTCTACACAGCTTGCAAGAATCTTGTAACTGTTGGACAGCTGCAGGGGCTGAGTCTCCTAGAACGCTACCCCCTGGGTCCCCAAACCTGCTTCATCTGCAGTCACACCCTCCTGTCCCTGATCACAGACTAAATTTGAATTATCTAACCTGTGAGGTGTCACCACCTCTTGGAGCAAGGTGTCCAGGTAACTTTCCCCCTCCTTGATGTGGCACAATGTCTGCAGCTCTGCAGTCCAGTTCCTCAACTCAGATCTGAAGTTCCTCGAGCTGCAAACACTTGCTACAGGTGTGTTTGCTCTGGGTCACCTTGGCGTGCAACCAGCCCCACATGCTGCAGCAGCAACACATCACCCATCCTGCCGTCACTATCGTATTTAATTTAATTTAATTTATTAATTAATTACCATAAGGTTGGACGGGCAGTGACAAATTTAATTCAATTACATTTTTAATGGACTTAATAAGCTTTTTAATTGTTGGCAGGTGCGCTGCCGACTCCCGTGCGCGGCCGCCGACCGAAATATCGCGTGAGTGCGCAATGACATTATCACGCATCATTCTACGCTCACGCGGGTTGGGTGTGCACCCACGCACTCAGTGAATAATCCTGCCCCTAGTTTTTTTTAATTCGGGAAATAGTTTCATTAACCTTATCGTATTCTTTGTTTAACCTCAGAAAACCTGTCTGTCTAATTCTGAAAGCGTGAATTGTGAGAATCCTACAGCACCGGTAAAGCACATCCTCTCTAAATTAACGAGAAAACCCTGTAACACTCAGACCTGGATTGGTAGAATAGGGGACTCATTCACCCTTCCTCACATGGTCATAACAGTAGTTTAAGGAGAAATTTCCAGCACCATTGCCTACGCTCCACTGGAACAGATTAATATTGCTCCAAGTTTAGGACAAAGTAAGAGCACACAGTGTGGGCAGTTTGTTTCCCCAAAGTATTCAGTGGCAAATATTCCTGCCTTTCACGTTATCTGTAGGTGTAAGAAGGGCACCTAAGAACCCACTGATGTGACAAGTGGCGTATTCACATTGATTCCATGCTGGGAGTGTGTAATCTGCCATATTTGCTCAGGTTGCTCAGTAGGTGTTCAGGCATGTGCCTGAAACTGGCCATTGGCCCATTGCATCTGCAATCAGCTATCTCAAATGCTCCGTAGCCAAACCAGTCCTTAAAGGGGTGGCTGGTGGTTATTGCCAGTAAGCTGACTTACCTTACTGTGGAACCAGGAGGAGTAGAAGTTCTCCTTCTAGTTCCACATTAAAACTGCAGCTCACCACCAGCCCCGGCTCATCCCCAGCCTCCTGATTGGCTTCTTTCCCACCCGGATTCTTCTAAGCTGGCTAATCCTGACACCACCCACCTGCCACAATCAACGAGCCTCCTAGTGCTACCCTAATGAGGTCGGCAGGCTAATTCTTGTGGTTGTGTCATCAGCCTCATTAGGCTTATGCAGGGTGAGCTGTATTGTGATATTGCTCCTATTCACTGTGATCCATTGTTTGTGCAGCTTTGTTCAATGCTGAATATTTGCACCCTAATTTTACTGTTGAAAATAATGATCAAAGAAAACCTGTGGAGACCTGTAGCATACTGCAATAATGAAGAGTGTCTGAATTCGATGGGTTTCCCACAGGTTTTACTCAGCTTTCCACGCTTGCCTTCAGCCCTATTTTGTTTGCCTAATCCTGTAAAACCAATTGCTCACATAAACACGCATATAACCACATGCACTCTTAAGTACATATATAATCTATTAGATGGAACAGGAGCCAATACAATATGCACTTGTGTTTGCGTCACTACTGAGTGTTTTCTGGTTTCAATAAACTGAGCAAGGAGGTCTATTTAATAAAGAATAGTGTACCTAGCAGCTAGAACTGGTTTATAATAATCTTTAGATAGAACATCAATAAGTTAGCCAAAAATGGGCATTGCTTCTTTACGTTGACATTAGAATCTGGAAAACCATGTAAAAAGACTGTCTAAAATTGCAATTACATTTTTCACTCTGTTCATTCATATAGAACAAGCAGGGTTAGACCCAAAAGACAAATACAGAAGCCTGCAGGCAGTATCGGCCCTTTGACATTACAGAATATGAATGCTGTCAGGGAGCAACAGAGCGAACTAAATCAAAGAGTTGTCAGCATATATGATGCATGATACATCTGTGTGACAATGAGTTATAGCCCCTTGGAAAGAACTATAGTAATGGAATAAATGACCTTGAACACTAGAGATGACAGGGCTTCTGTGAAACAGACCAGTCAATTCTCCCTGTAATACTAGCTGTGCTGTAACCTTATCATTTTACAGTAGAAGCAATTCTCTGGACACCACTGGCACTCATTTACAAACAGGCAAAATGAAAAGTAATTCCCTGGGAGGTCAGAATTAATCCATAAATACAGATTTGCATCTAACTGAAATGACATTGAGATTCCTGATCACCTTGCAAGTCAAGTGGATCAGTATTTTGCAAACTACTCATGATAACTGGGGTTTCATCTGTACCAAATCCAGCACTAATAGGAAACTGTACAATCCACCCTCAATAATCAGCTAAAACTTCATAAGTCTTGCCTTTTCATTCCCAAAATTAAACTCATCACCACACAGAGACATTAGGCTGTGCTTAGCTCCCCAGTAAACCATACCCTTATTTGGCCTACAATGACTTTCATTTTAGGATGGGAATGCTCCTGTCACTAGCCTAAATGTATTTTCATCTGTAAGAATCTCGTCCTAACAAATAACATTGAATCAAGGCAAAACAATAAGACCCCAGGTTATGAGAGTGAAAGAATTTCCTTGATGAAGTTATTTCCATTGCAGTACAAAACAGGGGTACATTTAATTGGTTTTAACATATATCATTCACAAAACATGTACTGTGCAAAATAGTGTTCAACCAAAATAAAACCAGAAACTGCCAGAAAATGCTCAGCAAGACAGCAGCATCAGATGAAATGTTATCGAACTGAAATGTTAACTTTATTTCTCCCTCCACAGATTCTGTCTGGCCTGCTGTGTATTTCCAGTATTTTCTGTTTTTATTTCTGATTTCCAGCATCCACAGTATTTCAGTTTTATATTGTCCAACCTAATTGATAAGTGTGGAATAGCTCACAAGCCCCATTGCTGGCATTATTTCGATCCAATTATTTAATGCACAACTTATCATTTTTGTTTTGGAGGAAGACCACTTTAAGATCATTTGGAAAAGAGGATATACGTTACCATGTTCTTTCTCCAGAGGCTAGATCACTGAAAGTATTTAAAGAGGAGGTAAATAGGTTTTTGAAATATTGGGGAGTTGAGGGCTATGAGGAGCTGGCATGAAAGAGGAGCTGAGGCCTGGGGCAGGTCATCCATGACCTTATTGAATGGCGGGGCAGGCCCGAGGGGCCGAATGGCCTACTCCTGCTCCTGTTTCTTATGTTCTTATGTTCTTTAATTCCAGCTTTGTCATCAAGCCATCATTCCTGATGCCACCAAACTATCTGAGGTCAACGTGGCATAAAGTGCCTGTGACAGCGTAGATGCTAGAGGAGCAGGCCAGAGGAGGCAACCCTGGGGCCATTAGTCGGACCCACGTTCCTCAAGTGTTGTCAGGCAGGTGAATTGGGATCCCTGAAATAGGAGCTGATTCCAGAAAGCACCTGGGCCAGAAATTTCCCCCCGTTGGGAGGGGGGTTGTGCGGGAGCGGGTAGGGGAGGGCGTGAACCCGATCGGCGCCCCTGATTGGGTCCGCGCCGCCATTTAATGTGGGCGGGCCAATCAAGGCCTGCCCAGCGTGACAGTTGCCCGGAAGCACTGAGTTTCCTGACTGTGCAGGCTGTGGGGGGTGGGTGGGGCGATTTCCCTGAGTGGTTCCCTGTGCTCTTTCCCGCATGCGCACAAAAAAGCGCAGAAATCTCCCTGAGGCACAGAGGCGCCTCAGGGAGATTTGTTTCAGTGTTAAACTTTTAAATAAAAGTTTTTAAAACTTTTAAAACATGTCCCCTCATGAGACACTATCACATCTGCTGGGACATGTGCAAAGAATAAATGTATAAATTTTAATTAGATTTTAAAATACTTCTTGAAACCTCCACCCGACCGTGGATGAGGTTTCATGAAAAACGTGATGGCCGCCTGTGCTCTTCGCCTGCCCACCAACCTTAAGGTTGGATGGGCAGCTCATTTAATCGCGTTAATTAGGTTTTAAATGGCCTTAATAGGCCTTTGACAGTTTGGCGGGCGCACAGCCGAGTTGGCTGTGCGCCCGCCGAACTGAATATCTGAATGACGTGCGGTGACGTCGGGACGCCCACCCGACATCACCCCGTGTCATTAGATGCATCAGTGAGTGGGCCCTGCCCCCGCTTGCCGACAGGAAAACGATGTCCCTGAAGTAGTTTGGATGTCGGACAGGTCAGAACCCAGTGTGAAGACGCTGCTGGGCCTCACTTGTGTCCCATGGCTCCATCTGTACACTGAATCAGTCCAGGTTGCTAAGGGATAGCGAGGCCTAAGGAGAGGAAATTCCCCTACATCCCCATTCCCTCCATGTCATGGGCGATACTGCAACAGTTAGAATCAGCCCAGTGTGATGCTGATCAAGGGACCAGTTATACACGTGGAATAATTCCATGAAAAATTATACTTCACTTCCAGAAAAATTACGTGTTTCTTTAATACATTGTAAGTTTTTAGTTACACTGTGTTATTATGTGAATACTTTCATTGCAACCTCTGACATTCTTCATAAGTCAATAATGCTTTAGGCTTGCTTAAGAGATAAGATTAACCGTAGTGCATGAACAGCATTAATCTGCATACTTTCAAAGGCATTTACCCAAAGATAATCACACATAATTGGAAGCATTCCAAATTTCAGGTTGTGTGCAAGAATACTGATGAACTATTAGAATATTTAAAGCGACAATGTAATTCTTTTCCTTAATTGCCAGCATGGCATTTGACAACACAAATATTATGGAACAAACATTTTGAGATTGCTGTTTAACCTTCCATGACATAACATTCTAGTCACTGAAAACCTGTTAATTTTCTGTTGTTGAGCATGCAGGGAAAAAAATAGTCATGCTTGATTTTCTAAGCATGCCTTTCAAATGTTCATACGGGAAGACTTTCAGAGGTTTTGGTGATTCAGGATTGCTGGAAGTTCATACATACTCAGTTACAGGTTACCCTGAGAATGTGGGAACCAAGCTCCACTGACCTGAATCCAATCAGATAACCAGTCACGTTAAGCCAAAACCAGGGTAATCTGATTGGGTACCTTGGATTCATAATTCTCTCCAGACTCCGCACCTTGCTCTGTTGGATTAAACTGTAACGGTGTCAGATTGGGTTGCTATGTTCGTGAGAATCCCTCGTGCAAACTGGGTTCTGGGATGGTTTAGTTTTCTCAGTCATCCTGTACTGATTTTATGCATTACTTCTGTAATCATTTCTTTAAGATTATTGATCACAGAGAGTGTTTGAGCATCCAACTACTACAATGAATGGATTAATTGATGTAAGCAATTAAAATAAGTGATATCATACATGGTTATAAAACATTTTATGTGATGTTGCATTTCGGAATCATAGAATCACAGAATTGTTACAGCACAGAAGGAAGGCATTCAGCCCATCGTGTCTGTGCTGGCTCTCCGAAGGAGGAATGCACCTAGTGCCATTTCCCTGCCTTCTCCCTATTAGCCAGGACATTCTTTCTTTTCGGGTAATGATCCAATTCCCTCTTGAATGCCTTGATTGAACCTGCCTCTACCACATTCTTAGGCAGTGCATTCCAAATCCTAGCCACTTGCTGCATGAAAAAGTTTTTCTTCATGTTGCCATTGCTTCATTTGCCAATTACCTTAAATCTGTGCCATTTCATTTATGATCCATCCACCAATGGGAACAATTTCTCCCTTTCTGTGCAGAACACTCATAATTTTGAACAGCTCTATAAAATCTCCTCTCAACCTTACATTCTCCAAGGAAAACATTCCCAACCTCTCTAGATTTTCATGACTGGAACCATTCTTGTGAATCTTTTCTGCACTCTTTCCAAAGCCCTCACATCCTTCCTGAAGTGTGGCACCCAGAACTGGATGCAATACCCCAGCTGAGATTGAACCAGTGTTCTATGCAAGTTTAACATAGGTTCCTTGCTTTTGCAATCTATGCCCTTATTAATATAACATAGGATGCTATATGCTTTATTAACTGTGCTATCAACCTGTCCTGCCACCTTCAATGCACATATACACCCAGGTCCCTCTGCTCCTGCATCCCCTTTGGAATTGTACTCTTTATTTTATATTGTCTTTCCATGTTCTTCCCATCAAAATGAATCACTTCACACTTCTGCTTTAAATTTCATCTGCCACACTGAAGTTCTACACTATCCTCCTCACAGTTCACAGCATAAGTTTAGTATCATCTGCAAATTTCGAATTTGTGCCCTGTACACAATCTAGGCCATTAATATACATATGGGGCAGCATTTTCCGGTCGGCGAGTGGGGTCGGGGCCCACTTACCGACGCATAAAATGACACGGGGTGACATTGGGCATGCGTCCCAACGTCACCCCGTGTCAGTTAGATTTTCAGTTCGGCGGCCACACAGCCGAGTCGGCTGTGCACCCGCCGACCTGTCAACAGCCAATTACAGTGTCACATGAGGGGACATGTCAGGAAAATTTTTTCTTACCTTTAATAAATTTTTTAAAGTTCGACCAAGCTCCCTGAGAAAGCACTTTTGCATGCGCGAAAGAGCGTACAGACCTGCTCAGGGAATCTCACCCCCCCGGCCCACACAGGGAGCGCACAGCGCTTCCGGGTGGACGTCACGGTGGGTGGGCCTTAACTGGCCCGCCCATGTGAAATGGCGGTGCGTCCTCGACTGGGGGAACCAGTTAGGAACCCACTCGCTTGTGCCCGCCCCTGCAGAACCCATCCGACGGGGGGGGAAAAATGCTGCCCATGGGAGAACTGGGGTCCTAACACTGACAATATTCTTACAGATATTGATAGGATATTTCCCCTGGCTGGTGAGTCTGGAACCAGGGGATACAGTCTCAGGATAAGGGGTAGGCCATTTAATACTGAAATAAGGAGGAATTCCTTCATCCAGAGGATGATGAATCTTTGGAATTCTCTACCCTAGATGACTGTAGAAGCTCAATAATTGAGCATGTTCAAGACAGAAATCGATAGATTTCTGGATACTAATGCAATCAAGGGATTTGGGAATAGTGCGGGAAAGTGGCATAGAGTTAGATGATCAGCCATGACCTGATTGAATGGCATAACAGGCATGATGGGCCAAATGGCCTGCTCCTGCTCCTGTGTTCCTATGTTAGGCTCTATAAATGCAAGGTGTCGTACAGGTGTGAGGATCTTAATTTATATCTGTAACTGAGCCAATCTGTAACTGAGCCAATACTAGCATTTATACATGTTAGAAAACTGGCTTAGGCAGTTACCAGAGGAGTCTGAAAATTGGCACAACCCAATATCAGGTCAGATATTTCCCATATGTTCTTTGCACATGGAATGTTGGTCCCTGAAATTGTTGTTCCCATTTTATACTCATGTTTTGAAATGCAATCACTGTTGCAATGCAGTCAACACAGCAACCAATTTAAGCTTCGCAAAATCCCACAAAGGACAATGAGATAAATGCCAAATTAAACTCTTTTGTGTTAAGCTTAAGGATAAATTTTGGTATTGGCTTCAGGATAAATGTTGGCAAGGGCATGGGATGAAAGAGCAGATGGGGCTTCAGTTTAACATTCATCAGAAAGACGGCACATCCAAAAATTCAGCACTCCCCTCAGTACTGCATTTAGTATCAGCCATCAATATATACTCAAGTTCCTGGAGTGGGACTTCAACCAATCTTCTCTGACTCAGGCGAAAGTGCCATCCATTGAGCCCATCTTATTTTATGGCTGGTCCATAAATATCATTACCATTTTATATACAGCATACATTATAAGCTGGTAAAGTCAGGCTGCAAAGAAACCTTGAAATACTCCAGCCTCCAATACCTGAGAAATTTTAGATCAGTTCCACATGTCCAGCTTTTCACCACAGGAGTAATTCCTAAATTTACAATCTCAATGGTAACTTGGTGGAATGGATTACCTGCTCTTTGTAGAATCCAACCAATTTTCATTCCCATTAAGAAAAAAACCTCTTGGTTCTTTGAAGGGTGTGCAATCCACTTGACCAGGCAGGAAAGCTGAAAGTGACTGACATATCTTCAATTTCTTATCTCTCTCCAATCGTATCAATTGTTCCTTGAATGCAGTTCGACCTGGCTCATTAGCCTGGCAATTTATTTTACCATCCTATTAGATTTTGGATGAAAAGTTTTTTCCTGATAACCCTTTTTACTCCTAATTTCCTCATTTCAACTCAAATCCTCTGGTAATTTAGTGAACAGTTTGTCCAAATTAATTCTGTCAATCGCTTCATAATTTTGCAAACCTCTGACTTCGCCTTTTAAGTACTTTCCCTTTCAAAGAAAATAAATCTAATTTCACAATGTTTCATTCTAACTGAAATTCCTGATGCCTGACAGCAACTTTGTGGATGCCTAAGTAACCTTGCAAGGATAAAGATATTCTTCCTCTGATTAAGCGCCAGAATTGCACACAGTAGTCCAGATGGGTTTTGACCAAGACCTATATGGCAACAATAAACCTTGTTTGATTTGTCCTCTATCCATCTGCTGATGTCAACCCAGTAAGTCGATTTGTCTTATTTTGCTGCAATTCAGCACTCTGCTGATAATTTTATGCAACAGCTGGGAGGATGGTGAGTGGGGAGAAGTGGTGGGATGACACCAAATTTCCTTGGAGCTTCGGCGGAAAGAAAGAACTTGGGTAAAAAGAGGAAACTTGCATTCATGTATTATGGTGGAAGTATATGGTGGAAGCTACAGAGCTCTCTGCTAGAGGGCAAAGTGGAGGGCAGCAGAAAGAGGGGTTGATCTCGGCGTAGTTGGATGATGGATGTCACAGAATGCTTGCAGACGAGCCAGAGTGGATCTGTGAGGATGGCGCATGACAGACGAGTGCCATAGACCATGACAGCAGATCTCTTAATAAAAGTAGTTACACAGAGAGAGAAAGATGGTGGAAGATGGGGGACCCCTGATGCAACTGTTAATCCTGTGAATTTGTGCCCACAGCACGGAATGCCACACGCCAGGAGCAGATATCAAGAATTTGGATTCAAAGTCAACTGACCCAGGGTAACTTTCATAAAAACAAAAAGCTAAAAGCTACTGCGGATGCTGGAAATCCAAAACAAAAACAGAATTACCCGGAAAAACTCAGCAGGTCTGGCAGCATCGGTGGAGAAGAAATCAGTTAACGTTTCGAGTCCTCATGACCCTTCGGCAGAACTGGCGAAGGGTCATGAGGACTCGAAACGTTAACTGATTTCTTCTCCACCGATGCTGCCAGACCTGCTGAGTTTTTCCAGGTAATTCTGTTTTTGTTCAGGGTAACTTTCATCCATTTAAATTATAGGCTGAAAAATTCTACTTGGCCCACTGGCCTCGGCAATGGAACTCCTGTTATAAACTCCTGGAGTGCGAGTGGGAGGTGGGCAGTAGTTTTTTACTTTGTGCAATTATATAAAACAGGTAATAATGAGTCAGCAGCAGGTTTTACATCTCTCCACAATTTAATTCCCATTGGACGCATTATTGCACAAAGTCAAAATGATTCCTAGTGTTCTCGAGGTGCACAAATGCATAAAATCCATTCTGACATATAAATTTGGCTCAGCTGGGATCTTTTATGTCTCTGAGCCAGAAGGTTATGGATTCAAGTTTTACTTCAAGGCTTGAGTGCATAATTGAGGTAATATTCAGTGCTACACTGATAGAGTGCTACACTGGTCGAGATGTTGCCCTTTGGATGGGTTCTTAAAGTGGAATTAGGCTGCCTGGTTCAGGTGATTTTAAATGATCCCAATGAATTATCAGATAAAGTTGTCATTCATCTCATTGCTGCCTGTGGGCTTTGCTGTATCCAAAATGACTACAATACTGTATATGCTCACATGAAGCTTCAACAAGAAAAGGCAGGCTTGGCAAGAGGAAAACATTCTTCTGCTTCCAAACAGATGGCAATATCTTCAGCCTGCAAAGACTACAGATACATATCAAAGCCACAGAAGAACTTATCATGGAACTTCTGTTTGCTGATGATTGCACCTTTCTGGCATTCGACAATCAGCTGTCCAAGACCAATAGCAGGGTAACAAACTATCAATCTCACAGTGACAGTGTACCACTCTCTCAGTGATTGTATACCAACCTCACAGTGACAGTATACTAACCTCACAGTGACAGTGTACAGACTACCAACCTCACAGTGACAGTTTACCTACCTCACAGTGACAGTTTACCTACCTCACAGGGCAAAGTTTTCCTCCCATTGGGGGGGGAGTGCGGGGGTGGGCGTCAGCATGACGTCCGCAGGGAAGCCCTATGCGCATCCTGTGCAGGCAGGGAGGGATTCCTATAATCGGAAGTGCCCTCCGATCTCCCTGAGACTAAGTGCTGCCTCAGAGAGATCGGTTCCCAAAGTAAAAAGTTGCTGCAGTGAAAATTTCATTCACCATCCATGTCCCCTCATCCATGTCCCACAATGTCACAGGAGTTGGGACATGGACATAATGTTAATTAAAAGTGTCCCTTAATTTTTTGATTCAGCAATGAAACCTCCCCCACCCATGGTTTCACACTTTTTCAGGTGGCTGCCAGCACTCCCGACCTGTCCGCCAACCTTAAAGCCGGGAGTTCTGCCCGACGTCATTCCGCGTCATTTTACGCGTCAGCGAGCGGGCCCTGCCCCTGCTCGCCGACGGGAAATTTCTTGCCCCAATGACAGTATACAGACTGCAATCTCACAGTGACTATATACCAACCTCACAGTGACAGTATACAATTACAATCCCCATTGAGATTGTTAACGTTTAAAGAGAAATCGGAAACCCCATTATTTACTGAAAGGGTGAAGCCACAAGACTCCACAGTTTAAATCAAATTAATTTTACTATGCAAGAATCAAGTAAAGCCAACACTACCAATTAAACACTGTTAGGTAATTACTTCTGTTTTACATCGAAAATCAAACTAAAATACAACCATATATAGTTTAGACTAAAATTCTCAACTGAACCTCTCCTTTTCTTTCTGACTTCCCCTTAAAGTCTTTGGCTACTTATCATATTGTCATGGTGACAGGAAAATGTTACTGGGGTGAGATCTACCTACATCTTCACCAGATAACCACAGAAATATTGAGCTACTTAAAGAAGACCTGCTTAAAAATCAAGAAAAGACCCTGATCAAAAATGGCTGCCACAAGTCACCTTGATGTCTGATACGGTAAGTTGACCACTTCTCTGGAACATTTCTACATGAATTACACTGCAGATCTGTTGCACGGAATTTCACATCTGGGAGAGTGTCATGGCATACTTCAAACAGGGACTCTCTTGAAGCAAAGGCATTAAATGCAAAGTGCTGGACTTTGATCAGCTGTAGTTCTATCAAGACAATGGGAACTGCTAGCCAGCCAGATACTCATCAGACATTGAAAACCCCCTGTGAAGGACAAAATGACTCCATCTCCCCTTGATTTCTATCTTGAAATGTGTCAAAAGTTTTGGAGGTGAAAAGATCAAAAATGGGATTATTTGGTCTGCAGCAATGACTGAAAGGCATGTTAATCAAATTCCTTTCTGGGAATATACAGACAGGAGTTTTGAAAACTGGTTCTGCCAAGCAGAATCAGAAGGAGGAGGAAAAAGAAACATCAGTAATCTAAAAACACTGCTAGAAGAGAGCAGTAACAATCTCTCTCCCTCTCTGAAGCTAAAAGAGTGCTTTTAACAAAGTGTAGACCTGAACCAAGTCAACTGCAGGATTCTACAGGAAGCCAACTAACTTTAAATGGCCACAATGTTCAACAACCTACACCTGAATCAAAGGACTTAATCGTATGTTCTTTTTAATTTTTTGTTGGTCTCTGACTTTCTTACTTCTGATACCTGCGTGTGTGTGCATGTATGAGTGTGTGTGTGTGTGCGTGCACGCATGCATGTGTCGTCATGTCTTAATTATTTTTTCTTTGGGTTAGTAGCTAATAAGCTTACTACTTCTTTGACTCAATGAAGCCTGGTTGGAATGGCTCCATATTTGGATTGGAAAGGCATTTACTGAGAAAATAAATTAAAAACCTTTGTTGTGACCAACTGAGGGGGCTGGATAGAAGGGGAGTCAACTCACTCCTCCTCATCCGGTTGTAACAATATTCTTGAAGGTTATCCACTTTCTTGGGACTAACTCCAACCTTTTCCGCTGCTCCCTTGTAAGGTCTGGAATTCTCCAACTCAGGCATGAACTTCATTCTCAATTCCTGCACAGTAAATTTAACGGAAAATTAAAAACACCCTAGGTTCCTAATAGCTTTATTCTCCAGATCCACAGCTGTTCAGCAGCTCTTGGAAAATTATTTTCCTCTGTTTACTGAACTCAGGGCTTACACTCACCAGCTTGGGTGCTTTCAGCTCCAACCCCAAAGACCTTCTGGCTTCTGTTCACTATGAGGGTTACTGTAGATTACTTCTTCTAGTTCCAAGCCAGGCAAATCTTCTAGTCTCTTTTCCCCCACAAACTCTGGGCAGGACTTTATGGATCCCACTGGGCATGTTTTTGGTGGAGGGGCAGGTAAAATATGATGGGTGGCAAGCCCTCCAGCTTCCCGCCCACCCTGAGATAAAATTGGCAGTGTGCCTGCCATTTTAAGTAAATAATTAAGGGTCAATTGAGTTTGTTAGCAAGCCAATTGACCCATATAACACGTTGCCCACACTATAAAATGGTTGGCATGGGCAGGTGGACAGGGGTGGGCAGTCATTTTCAAAAAAATCTTTTTGTAAAGACGAGAAGGGGGCACATCATTTGGGGGGGGTGCCCTTTGCAGATCAGGGGTACCCCCCCCCACCCCACCCCCCGCCTCACAAAGATGTTACCCTCTCTTTTGTTCCTCCCCACCTGGCCTTAAAAAGGGGCCCTCCTACCCCCTCGGCTCCCTCCCTAGGCTGCCCAATCCCTCCTTGTCTAAGACTCCCAACTTACCTGGATCCAGACGCCACGGCTGCCTTCTCAAGTGGGCCTGCTTGCAAGCCTAGAAGTGCCCACTACTCAGTTCCGATGCTACTGGGACTGCTAGAGCTGCTGGCCAATTAGATTGGCTGGCAGCTCTTGAAGGCAGGACTTCAGTGGGAATTTTCACTGAGGGTCAGAAGTACCACTCTCAGCCTGGTTTTTTAAAATGAACATTTATTGCCCATCCGTAATTGCCCTTGTTCAGAGGGCAGCTAAATGTCAACCACATTGCTGCGGGTCTGGAATCACAGGTAGACCAAACTAGGTAAGGACGGCAGATTTCCTTCCCTAAAGGACATTAGGGTTTTTATAACAGTTGACAATGGTTTCATGGTCATCATCAAACTTTTAATTCCAGATTTTTATTGAAATCAAATTTCACCATCTGCCGTGGTGGGATTCAAACCCCATTACCCTGGGCGTCTGGAATACCAATCCAGTGACAATACCACTCTGCCACCACCTCCCCCTAATTAGCCCATCGGCAGTGCATGATGGCTGCCGGGCAGACCTTGGTGCATTGGCTGACAGACAACTCTTGCAAGGGGTGGGGGGAGCCGAGCAAAACCTGCCTTGAAATCCAGCCCTCTGAGTCCAAATTGTGTGTGAGCCCCCACCTGCATTCTGCACGGTGAACAATACATTTTCTCTGCTTTAGTGTAGGTCAGACTAACATTTATCTCTTTTTCTTACTAGACTCAGTGGGCTGCAACTGTCTCTGTCTGTTCCCAAATTGAACTGCTTGCTCCTGGCAGCAAGCACACATACATAAATTAAACAAAGGGACCTCCCTAACCTCCCACACCACCTGCACCTCCCAGCCCCACCCCACAGCCCATCTCCATAGCAACATGGTATACTTGGGATATTCCAAACAAAAATGTAAACTATCTTCGAAACCAAGCCTTTTGATTCTGAGGCCTATATGAATAATTGATATCATTAATGGAGTTAAAGACTGTTCCAGACTTGCTGGGTCCACTAATAATCTCCCTTATTTATAAACTGCATTTAGCTTCCTTTCATCCAGGAGCTACATAGATAATTTAAATCTCTTATTGAGGTAAGTGTGGACCTCCTGGCTCCACCATCAGCCTCAGAGTTGACTCATCCATTGTTAAAAGTTTTCTCCCTTCTAATCCTGACCAAACTAAACTAAACACAGGTAGCCCTTTGAACTTGAAGTGTCTTGGCAACTTCTGAAGTCCAGCATTTTAATTACCCTGTGCTTACAATTTCAATCTTCCCAAAGCTAAAATTTACCTCTAAAGTGTTAATATAAACCATGAAACTAGATGATAATGACAATACCAATCTCACAGCGACAGACTAGCCATGACATAGTCACATTCTACCAATCACATAGTGACCGTTTAATGACCACATGAAGACAGTCTACCAACCTGAGTGACTGTCTATCCACCTCACAAGCGCAGTCCACTAACTTATGCATAATTGAGCCAAGGTGAATATTGAGCATGACCCATGCGTGCATGTTGATGTTGCCTCTTGTAGGGGCATGAAAGTCCCTTGTGGAGTCTCACTTAGACTTGGAGCTGTATCTGGATGTAACAGGGATGATTGACTCATGCCAAATAATGTTTGAAAACAAGAACTTGCATTAAACAATTATTAAAGATAAAAAAAGGAAAGAAAGATAACTTTATTAAAAAGAAAGGAGAAAAGCACTTTGTGTATGTGTATATATATATATATATTAAAAGAAAGGAAGAAGGACAACTTTATTATAGCACAAATGGTAACACCAAATTGATCTGTTCAAGACAGTCCCCCAAATGGTAGAACAGCTCCAAATTAGTTTGTTTGAAACAGCTCCCCAAAATGGTAAAATTCTCCTTGGTTCATATACCACCAAGAGCAGAATTTTCCACTCGGCATGCAGGCTGACATGCTCAAGCATGAAATACCGTGCAATGACGTCGTCGAGCATCCCGACATAACTGCGCACTCGCGCGATATTTCGGTCAGCAGGTGCACGTGAGAGTTGGCAGTGCGTCCGCTGACAATTAAGGGGCCTATTAAGGCCATTAAAGTAGCAATTGATGGTGACTTTTCGCTGTCCATCCAACTTTACGATTGGTGGGCAGGCAAATCAGCCAAGTGGCCTTTGCATTTTTGAGGAAGCCTCATCCAAGGGTGTGATGAGGTTTCTGTGATTAATTATAAAAAAAGATTAAAATGTTTTGAAAACATTTTCATCATCCGTATATTGAGGTATCTCATTCTGACATGTGGACATTTTTTCCCAATTTTAAATTCTGTTTTTATTGGTTTTAAATTCTTCAGCTCTCTGACGCGGCTCTCTGCCGTCAGGGAGCTTTCATTGCACACTCCTCCATGCCTGCTCACACTCCTCCCGGCCCCATCCTGGCAGTGATGAGCCTTTCAGTGCATCTTTCATGCTAGCTAGCCATTAATTGGCCAGCCAGCGTGAAATCGTGATTGGGGATCGACCGTGGTCGGCGGTCCGTTCCCCGGCCGCTCTCGGGCCCGCCAATTGCGGCCGCCGCCAACCAATAAATATGCCCCAAGTGTTTGAACAACCTTGCATGGGTGAACTCTCTGGGAAGTCACTCCAATGATGTCCCTTCCTCAGTGGTTGTCTATTCCACTCTGGCTGCAGGCCCCAACACTTGATGCTTGCCTCATTAAGTCAAATTTCTGGCTCCATTCCAGCCTTCTGACGCCTCCACCCAGACTTTCTCAAAACAAGAATCTGGCAACCATGAGTCCTTATCAAATTCTTCTCACAGGCACTGTGAGGTTTACAGACTTCACAGTATTCAGGCTGTTTACACATCTCTTTGATGGTGTCTCCCTTCTGCCATCAATCAGGTTATACCGAGAATCAATCAAACTCCATCTCCTGATTCCAAACCATAGTTGACCACCCCATGTGCAAGGTTATCCATTGTCCTGGCTTGTAGTTCGAGGGTCATTGAAAGCAGTAAGAATTGAATCATGTTAAACAATAGAAAACAACTTTTATTTTAGCAAATGTAGCACAAAAAGGAAAAACCACAGTTTAGACAAAACAACAGCTCCGAACATGACCTAACCAGTATGAAAAACAAGTCCACGGTTAATAATACCACTACTGATTACTATTGATTACATAATTGATTAATTGCTTGACTTAATCAAAGCACAACACACTTAATTTTAAATCAAGGTCCACAAAGTAATTTTTTAAAATTCAGTACGGGCTTAATACAGGTTCTCTTAAAATCAAGGGCAAAGCAGAAATAAAATGTAAAAATATAAAATTGCAAAGATTGGCGATTGCAGGCCCGGGCGTACTCTCCGTGGACGGGATTTTCCACACCCGCCCACTGCCGGGATCTTCCGGTCCCGCCGCAAGTCAATGGATTTCTGGCTGGGGCGCCGTCTCACCCACGGCGGGTCCCACCCACAACAGGTCCGGAAAATCCTGGCCCATGTCTTGAAAGGATTGTTGTTCAGAACCAGCAACAAATTTCACACTGAGTAAGTAAATCGATGATATACACATTTAATTGTGCAATTATTTTTTATTCATTGAAACTACTTGATTTCCAGGGATCCATGGAATTTTTATAATATGATTGGGAGGCCTTGGGAGCAAAAAAGGTTGAGATCCCTGCTCCACACCACCACTCATTTTCAAATGCATTGCTGAATGAAGCAATGAGGGCAAGTAATCAGGGGGGATCTGTCTTCTGGTCCCCGATGCCAATTATTTCAGAATAGAAATAAACAAAGGCCTGGGAACAAGTCATTCATTCACTCTTGAGATGGAAGGTATAGCAAGGCCTTGCAAAATGAAGGGTGAGAAGCCAAACTTTAGGAAGTCTCAACACCAGCAAATAGCTTCACTACTAATTCCATGCCAATCTTTCTCTGCAGTATGCCAAGTACTGTTCTTTGGAATTCTCTATCCCAGAGGGTTGTGGATGCTCCATCATTGAATCTATTTAAGGTTGAGTTAGACAGATATTTGGTCTTTCAGAGGATTCAGTAATACAGAAAGCAGGTGGGAAAATGGAGTTGAAACCCAAGATCAGCTATAATCATAATGAACGGCGAAGCAGGCTCCAAGGGCCTTATGGTCTACTCCTGCTCCTATTTCTTATGTTCTTAGAATATTAACCACAGAAATGGTGACATAAAATTTGAAGTTACTGTAAGAATAGATCTTCATTATCGACCAGTGGTTAATGACAGAGTTTTTATTAATTCTGAATGTTATAATGTTTCCTTTTTTAAAAATTTGCTGCGGCCACCTTTACCAAGAAGTGCACTGGAACACAAATTCGATGGAACCATGAAACATTCAGGATCATTTTCTGGCATTTTTTTCCCAATTAGTTCCTCTTCACACATTGACTGTATTATCATAATAGTCAGGTTTCTGCACCAGTCAAGTGGTCCCTCTGTACACATGAATACTGCAATCAATTTATTTCAAATGGGTCTACTCCTCTTCCACAGAATATTATTAATATAGATCAATGAGAGTTCATTTCTGCTGATATCCTTGTGTGATTCCTCTCATTCTTGCAATGATTTTGAGAGGTTCACTAAGTTCATGTTGCTCTATATTTCACAAAAATATAAATCTAACCTTTATAATTTAACAAAAGCTCCCATGCAGCTGCAACCAGATCGATTGTCAGTGACAGGAAGATCCTTATCTGCCCAGCAGTGTCTATTAATAAATTTGGGTGTTGAATCACAGAAACACAGAATTTTAAGAGCACAGAAGGAGGCCATTCGGCCCATCGTGCCTGCACCGGCTCTCCAAATAAGCTTTATGACCTAGTGCCATTGCCCTGCCTTTTCCCCGTACCACTGCACATTGTTTCCATTCAAGTACTCATCTAATGCCCTCTTGAATACCTCGATTGAACCTGCCTCCACCACACTTCCAGGCAGTGCATCCCAGACCCAAACTACTCGTTGTGTGAAAAAGTTTTTTCTCATGTCACATTTGCTTCTTTTACAAACCATTTTAAACCTGTGCCCTCTTGTTCTTGATTCTTTTACGAGCGGGAATAACTTCTTCCTATTCACTCTGTCCAGCCCGCTCAAGGGGCAGAATTTTGAGGTGGTTGGGCGGGCGCAGCGGGCCGGCGGGCATGGGAGCGGCCAGAAAATGGTTCGCCGCCCACGATCGGCCCCCGGCTGTGATTTCATGCTGGCTGGCCAATTAACGCTGGCCAGCATGAAACGCGCGCTGAGAACCTCAGTGCTGCCGGGGTGGGGACGGGAGGAGTGCGAGCGCAAAAGTCTGCGCATGCGCAGGGGAGCGCACGCTGAAAGCTCCCTGAAGGCAGAGAGCTGCCTCAGGGACCTGAAGAATTGGACATACACAAATAAAGATTTTAGAAATGATATAAATATGTACCCACATGTGACTCAGTCAGATGAAGAGGGTCATGTTAAAAATGATGTTTAAAAAACTTTATTGGATTTTTGTTTACCATTGGAAACCTCATCCCGCCTGTGGATGAGGGATTGTTAAAAAATGTAATAGCCGTCTGGCCTGTTCGCCCGTCCACCAACCGAATGGTTGAATAGGCAGTGAAAAATTGAAATAAATCAATTGATTAAGGGCCTCAATAGGCCCCTTAATTGTCAGCAGATGGGTGCCGACTGTCGCGTGTGCCCGCCGACCAAAATATTGCACGAATGTGCGATGACATCGGGACGCTCTCCTGACATCATTGCGCACTATTTAACATCCGATTGGGGCAGGCGCACACCCGCCTGCGGGGACGTAAAATTCAGCCCATGATTTTGAACATCTCTATCAAATCTCCTTCTTCTCTCCAAGAAGAACAGTCCCGTCCTCTCCAATCTATCTTCGTAACTGAAGTTTCTAATCCCTGGAACCATTCTTCTTCTTCTGCACTCTCTCCAATGAGTTCACATCTGTTCTATAAAGTGGAGCCCAGAACTCTACACAATACTCCAGCTGTGGTCTAGCGAATATCTTATATAAATTCAGCATAACCTCCTTGCACTTGTGCTCTATGCTCCTATTAATAAAGCTCAGGATACTATCTGCTTTATTAGCTGCTCTCTTCGCCTGCCGTGCCACCTTCAATGATCTATGCACATATACACCCAGGTCCTTCTGCTCTTGCACCCTCTTCAAAATTTCACCCCTTATTTTATATTGCCTGTCCATGTTCTTCCTACCTAAATGCATCACCTCACACTTCTCCGCGTTGAACTTCATCTGCCACCTAACTGCCCACACCACCAATTTGTCAATGTCCTTTTGAAGTTCTACACTGTCCTCCTCAAAGTTTACAACACTCCCAAGCTTTGTATAATCCACAAATTTTGAAATTGTCCCCTGCACACTAAAGTCTAGATCATTAATATACATCAGGAAAAGCAAGACTCCCAATACCAACCCCTGGGGAACTCCACTACAAACCTTCCTCCAGCCCGAAAAATATGCATTGACCATCACTATCTGCTTCCCATTTTTCAGCCAATTTTGTATCCATGTTGCTACTGTCCCTTTTTTTCCACGAGCAATAACTTTTCTCACAAGTTGGTTGTGTGACACTGTGTCAAATGCCTTTTCAAAGTCCATGTACGCCACATCAATAGCATTACCCTCGTCGACCTTTTCTGTTACCTCTTCAAAAAATTCCAGCATGTTAGTTAAACACAATTTCCACTTTATGAATCCACGTTGCCTCTTCCTTATCAGCCCATATTTTTCCATGTGACCACTAATTTTATCCTGAATAATTGTTCTAGAATTTTGCCCACCACTGAAGTTAAACTGACTGGTCAGTAATTGCTGGGCTTATCCTTCCAACCTTTTTGAACAAGGGGTTAATGTTTGCAATTCTCCAGTCCTCTGGCACTACCCCTGAGTCTAGGGAAGACTGAAAGATTATGGCCATTGCTCCTGAAATTTCTACTCTCGCTTCCTTCAGTATCCTTGGATGCATTTCATCTGGTCCTGGTGCTTTGTCAACTTTAAGAACCGACAGTCTATTCAACACTTCCTCCTTATCAATTTTGAACCCTTCTAGTGACACAATTTCCTCATCTGTCACCATGGCCTGGGTAGCATCTACCTCCTTGGTAAAGGCGAATGCAAATTATTCATTTAATACCTCAGCCATGGCCCCTTCGTCCATGTGTAAATTCCCTTTTAGGTTCCTAATAGGCCCTACTCCTCCTTTTACCACCCTTTTACTATTTATATGCCAATAGAAGACTTTGGAATTCCCCTTTATGTTGGCTGCCAGTCTCTTCTCATGATCCCTCTTTGTTTCTGTAATATGCTTTTTCACCTCCCCTCTGAACCTTCTGCATTCCTCTTGGTTCTCAATTGTTTTTTCTACCTGACACCTGTCATAAATGCACTTTTTCTTTATCTTAATTTCTATCACCTTTTTCATCCAGGGAGCTCTGGATTTGTTTGCCCTACCTTTCCATTCCGATGGAACATACCTTGACTGTGCCTAAACCAATTCTTCTTTGAAGGTAGCCCATTGTTCAGCTACAGTTTTTCCCGCCAATCTTTTGTTCCAGTCTATCTGGCCCAGTTCCGTTCTTGCCCCATCGAAGTCGGCTCTCATCCGGTTAATTATTTTTACCCTGGATTGCCTATCATCCTTTCCTATCATCATCCTAAAATGTACAATACAATGATCACTGTCTCCTAAATGTTCCCCCACTGACACTTGATCTACTTGGCCCGCCTCATTTCCAAGAACCAGGTCTTTTTTTGTTGGATTGGACACATACTGCTTTAGAAAATTCTCCTCAACACAATCTAGAAACCTTTGCCCCTCTCCACCCTTTACACTACCACTGTCCCAGTTTACATTAGGGTAATTAAAGTCCCCCATTATAACTACTCTATAATGCTTGCATCTCTCTGCAATTTCCCTGCAGATTTGCTCTCCTATATCCTCCTCGCTATTTGGCGGTCTATGAACTACACTGAGCAATGTAATTGCACACTTTTTGTTCCTCAGCTCTAGCCAAATTGATTCTGTACTTGAACCCTCTGGGACATCCTCTTTCTCCAGAGCTCCAATGCTCTCCTTAACCAATACCGCCACCCCTCCTCCTTTCCTTCCTTTCCTATCTTTTCTGAACACCTTATACCTAGGAATATTTAACACCCAGTCTGCCCTTCTTTGAGCCAGGTCTCTGTTATCGCCACAACATCACATTTCCACATGGCAATCTACGCCTGTAACTCTCTAATCTTATTTACTATACTCCGTGCATTCATATACATGCACAGTAACCCTGATTTAGACTTTGTTACTTTCTCCCTCAACCTGACTCCACCTATTAACTTACTATTCTCTATACCAGTGCTATCTGTCCCTCCCAGTATTTTGTGCACCCTGGTATTCTAATATTCTTTCCTGGTTCCCACACCCCTGCCAAGTTAGTTTAAAGCCTTCCCAATAGCACTAGCAAAACACCCCGCAAGGAACTTAGTCCCCGCTCTGTTCAGATGCAAACCATCTGGCTTGTACAGGTGCCATCTCCCCCAGAGTCAGTCCCAGTGTCCCAGGAATCTAAAGACCTCCCTCCTGCACCATCTTCCAGCTACACATTCATCTGCCTTATCCCCCTATTTCTGTGCTCACTGGCACGTGACACTGGGAGTAATCTGGAGATTACTACATTTGAGGTCCTGTTTGCTAATTTTCTACATAGCTCCCTAAATTCTGATTGCAGGACCACATCCCCCTTCCTACCTAAGTCATTGGTACCAATGTAGACCACGACCTCTGACTGTTCACCCTGCCCCAAAAGAATGTCCTGCAGCCACCCTGTGACATTCTGGACACTGGCACCAGGAAGGCAACATACCATTCACATCTACAGCCACAGAAATGCCTGTCTGTTTCCCTAAACAATGAATCCCCTATCGCTATTGCTCTTCGCTCCATTTCCCTCCCCTCCTGTACAGCCGAGCCGCTCATAGTGCCATAAACTTGGCTCTGACTGCACTCCTCTGAGGAACCAGCGCCCTCACCAGCTTCCAAAATGGAAAATCAATTTGTGAGCAGGACCCCAGGGGAGTCCTGCGCTACCTGCCTACTTCTCTTGGGCTTCCTGGTGGTCACCCATTCCCCCTCTGTCCCCAGGCCCTTAAGCTGCGGTGCGATCATCTCTCTGAATGTGCTACCCACGTAGCTCTCAGCCTCGCGGATGCGCCACAGTGACTCCAACCACCTCTCAAGATCTGAAACCCAGAGCTCAGGTTTCTGCAGCTGGCAGCACTTCCTGCACATGTGGTCGTCTAGGACACCAGTAATGTCCATGACTTTGCACATATTACAGGACACGTCTTCCACTTGACTGAGCTGCCTTGCCTTGTCTTAACTCTACTTCCCTTATGTTAACTTTACTGTACTTTGGATTATTTGTATTACTTTATTGTATTGGCCCTAAATTACCCTCATTCCTGGCACTTCTCAGTGAAATCCAAGTACAGCTACTTGTTTAAAAATATTACACTTTTCTAATTTACTCACCAGGTCCTACATACCCATGGACGCCGCTCTTCTTTCTGAGGAAAGGTAGAAAAGGAAAGGAATACCTCCTCCTTCCTCACCGAACTCCCTCACTCACCTCTGCTTTTGAACTCTCCCCACTTCTCACGCCATTTTTTTACCTCCTCTGCTCTCCTGTACGTGCTGCTGACTTCCTGGTCCGGGATCCTCCTCTCGCATTCTCCACCCAGTTTTCTGATCATTTAGATTAATGGTGCGGATAAAGTTTTTGACAAACCTGAATTTCTCGTTTGCACTTCCCACTGGGAACAGGCTGTCAGAAAATCTCCCTTGTACTTTCTTTACAAGGAATGTGCAGCATGTACATTACTGAAAGCTGCACATTCTGCCTGTTATCAGCTGGTGGCCTTGCATCAGTATGTGGAGCCGGCAATGATAGGAGTGCTCTCCTGGGCTCCACAAAACCAGTCAGGCCAACACCCCTCCAGCTTCTCTCTCTCTCTCCTGAGATTGGAGTTAACCACCACCACCACCACTGTACCATCCTAACAATTGGGGGCTTAATATTGCAAAGGCCCAGTGTAATTGGTTCACGCTTACAATTCAATGGAATGAGATTTGAGCAGCTTGTAACAAGAGCTGGCGATATGCTTCACCAACTTAAAGGCCAGACCATGAGGACAATAATCTAACCTGACAATCCTAGGTCGTGGCTGCCTGGATGTGGATTGTTGGTCACCAGTGTTGAGTAGATAACTAGAATTACACCCAGTATTTCAGACAGCGAGTAGGGTAGTTTTCCTCAGAAAACGTATTCCAAAAGATACAACAGTCCGTGCTGGGGAGTGAGTTGGGCTTGACTATCTGTGGTAAAGAGATCGTACTTTCTAAAACCTCCAAGTAAATTGCATTGAAGAATAAGTCACACCTTTGTTTCCGAACAGACTACAGGCTGAGAATTTTGCCATGAAGCTGCTGATTTATTGTTGTCTTATTCATTTTGGATGTCCATACAGGTTAGATTTATTTTGCAAAAATATCTACTTGTCTATTGATTTTAACACCCTTCAGGTTTCCATGGGGATAGAGTGCAGCTCAATCCTACCGCAACAATTATAATCAGAAATAAATTGGTTCATAACAGGATAACCATTTTGTGCAGTGCTTAAGATGTGACAGGCATGAATTTCAGAAAGTCTTTATGTAAATCCTATATGCCTTCCCTTTCCATGCGGAATACGGGCTGATGCATAGAACTGCTTTCTCTGATGCAAAATGCGGAAAAGAGAATTAAACATGTTGAGCATTCAAGTAAAAGAAATAGGCACATGTAGCTTCAAAATGGAAAGTCGTGGTTTCTATTGACAAAACGATGACTATGTCTGTCACAGTACAGATCCTGGCCTTTGGAAAGCAACCTGAGGATATGACTGCATAATGAGTCATAAAGACAGGAAAGAACATGAAATGAGAAATGTTGACCCAGCCATCAAACCTATTTGTCCCACAAACAATGGACAGTGTGAGAGTGTGCACAGTAGCTGCCATAGTCTACTGCTCAATCGTCAGTGCTTTTCATAAAAGTTTACATTATGTAATATTAGAATGGTCGGATTTTAAATCCAAAAAAGATGTTACTTCTTTTTTATTCATCCATGGGATGTGGGCATTGCTGGCTAGGCCAGCATTAATTGCCCTTCTTCAGAGGGCATTTAAGAGTCAACCACATTTCTGTAGATCTGGAGTCACATGTAGGCCAGGCCAGGTAAGAACAGAAGATTTCCTTCCCTAAAAGACATTAGTACACCAGATGGGTTTTGACAACAATTGACAATGGTTTCATAGTCATCATTTAGACTTTTACTTACATATTTTTATTGGATTCAAATTTCACCATCTGTTGTGGTGGGATTTGAATGTGGGTTACCAAAGCATTACCCTGGCTCTTTGGATTACCAGTCTAGTGACAATACCACTATGTCACCACTTCACATAGGTCACTGCAGACAGTGCTTGTAAATATCTGATCTGCTGAAGCATACTGCAGAAAGAGTTTCAACTGAGAAACCGAAGTGAGTGGTCAGGGTCAACAATCTAGGGAAATGTAAAGATTTAAAAGAGTAAAATAGATACAGTTAATTAAGAACTAAGGATTAGGTAACAACAAAAGCTTAATCTTTCAAAAGTTTGAAAATTCCCTGGAAATTTCATGGAGTTCTTCTGCTCTCTCACCATAACTGCAGAGGAAATCCAGAAGCACCCTCAGAGAATGGTTATCTATAGCTATTTTAAAAGCAAAAAACTGCGGATGCTGGAAATCCAGAACAAAAATAAAAATACCTGGAAAAACTCAGCAGGTCTGGCAGCATCTGCGGAGAGGAACACAGTTAACATTTCGAGTCTATATGACTCTTCAACAGAAGTTCTGAGTCAGGATGGTGTGTGATTGGAGGGGAACTACCAGGTGGTGATGTTCCCACATGCTTCTTTCCTTGTTCTCCCAGATGTAGAGGGGAGGTATTGCTGCTGGACTAGTAATTCAAAGACCCAGGATAATGCTCTGGGGATCTGGGTTTGAATCCTGTCCATGACAGATGATGGGATTTGAATTCAATGAAAATCTAGAATTAAAAGTCTAATGGTGACTATGAAATCATTGTCAATTGTTGTAAAAACCCATCTGGTTCACAAATGTCCTTTAAGGAAGGAAATCTGCTGCCATTGCCTGCTCTGGCCTACATGTGACTCCAGACCCACAGCAATGTGGTTGACTCTTAAATACACCCTGAGGAAGGGCAAATAGGAATGGGCAATAAATGCTGGCCTAGCCAGTGATGCCCACATCCAATGAATAAAAAATAAATAAAATTCATGAGCTTGAAAGGTGCTCTCAAAGAAAACAATAAAATTGGGAAATACGTCATGAGAGTTGTCAATTTGCTTTCATTCCATTTTCACACAAACTCAAGATCCACCCCAATAAGTTAGAGGGGGATCAAATATGATGATGCTGGATTTCAAAACAAATAGGGATACAGGACAAAAAGAAGCTAGTAGAATATTTAGAAATTAAAGGAAATTAGAAAGCACAGAGTAGCAAAGACTATAGTAATATTGCTAAGATACAGAAAAAAGAAAGATTATGCTAGAAAGAAAGAGGTTCCAGCCCAGGTGTGAGCTGATCAGGAAATGAACTTTTCCTGTTTTGGTCTAGAAATGTAAGATATAGAAGCACCACTACTCGACGATTTACAGAGAGTTAAGAGCTGTTGTAAAGAGATGTTTTGCACAAGAAAAGGGTTCAAAAGCTGCCTAATCCTTCAGTGGTGCAGTGAATATAATCAGTGAATGGTTCAGTTGTACAGGCCAGGAGGGTCTACAATGAGGCTAGGAAAAGTCTTTTCTCTTGTTACTTTTTTTAATGATGCACACAGGCCGCCAACATTGTAGCTGAGCTATCTTTATTGATAACAAGTTTTCCTAACGTGAACACATATCTGCAGTGTCTGAACCCTATCAAGACAGGCTCTAACACGTTCTATCTGACCTTCAACCCCCAGGTCAGGTGACCCCATTTATAGTACAGAGTACTGTATAGTATCTAATACTGGAGCCCACAACCACAATCAACTATTATCATGACATTTCCCTTTTTAAAAAAGAAACTTTTATACAACTCAAGTGTACAAATCTCTTATTTATTCGTTCTCACTGTTTTGGTCAGTCTATTTTGTCTTTTACTGATCTCTGTATCTTTGTGGGTTTTTTTCACAATTCTTCCACTGGATGTTCTGAATGGTGACTGAGGTGATTTTGAAGGACAAGGGGCCTTCTCCAGCTCTGTGTCACTATCATCCCTTGGATAGTTTTCAGGACTCTCAGGCTTTGTCTGGTTATCTGTTGCTTCACTGGTGCATCCTGGTTTTTGATCTTCAGCAACACTTTCTGGTTCAGAGCAGGGTTGCGTTTCATTTGTTTTCCATAAGACTATCCGGTTTCTCCTGTACTGTTGTCCATTTGGAGTCTGCACTATGTAAGACCTTTATTCTCCTGTGATTTCTGTGACAACAGCAGGATTCCAGATCCCTTCATGCTGAATCCTCACTGTCTCTCTCATGTTCAGGTCAGGCAGAGGTCAGGTACCTCAATAAAAGTACTGTTTCTGCTTTTGCTGTCTCAGTTTGAGCAGGTCCTGCACGCTGTATCTCACTGGCTGTGGAAATAACAGTTAGGACGCAGTTGGAAGCTTAGTTCTTAGTCTTCTCCCCATCAGGAGCTGTGCTGGAGATGATCCAATGCCCTTGAATGGAGTATTCCTGAATTCCAGCAGAGCCAGGTAGGGGTCTCTTCCGTCCACCGTTGCCTTCTTTAACAGGTGTTTTAAGGTCTGCACGGCACGTTCCACCATTCCATTGGATTGCACTTGACATAGTGTGGCAAAACTCCTAGTCCTGTTCAAATTTGTGAAACTCAATGCCCGAGAATTGCGGACCGTTATCTGAGATGAGCACTTCAGGTATGCTGTGGTGAGCAAAAATTAATTTAAAATTTTTTATTCCAATGATGCTCTTACTATCATTTCTCAGCAGCACAGACTCTAAAAATTTTGAGTAATAATCTACTGCTAGTAAGTACTCACTGTTGTCAAATGTGAACAAGTCCACTCCAATTTTCTGCCAGGGCCTCTCTGGAACACTGTGTGGTTGAAGTGGTTCTTTTTGCTGCGATTTAATGTATTTTTGGCACACTGCACACACATTCACCATTTCCCCAATTTTTGCGCCCATTCCAGGCCAATGCATTACATCTCCAGCTCTTCTCCTGTATGTTTCTATGTCAAGGTCGCTTTCATGTATGCGCTGCAGCATTTCTTTCCTTAGTGTTGCAGGAATTATGATCTTTTCTCTTTTGAAAAGTATTCCTCCTGCTACATGAAGTTCCTCACTAAAGTCCCAGTACTCGCGTACTGCAGAAGGAGCTCTACTCCGATGTGTGGGCCAGTCAGTTTGCACAATCTGCTGCAATTTTTTCAGGGTGGCGTTATTCTTGATCGCTTCCCTGATCTCATCCAGTTTGGTTACAGCCACAGGTAAGTTATTTGTCAGCATTTGAACCTGTGCTTCCATTTCTTTATCCTCTTCCTTCATGATGGATAGGTATGCACATGACTGAGGGTCTGCGATGTACATTTCCTTTCCCAGTTTGTATTTAACTCTGACCTGGTACTTCCGCAGACGCATTAGTAACCTTTGGATTCTTGGTGGTGCACAGTTCAGGGGCTTTTTAAGTGTAGCTTCCAAAAGGCTTACGATCAGAATCTACCTCCACGTCTTTGCCATAGACAAACTGGTGGAATTGTTCTAGGCCAAACACAATTGCTAACATTTCTTTCTTTATTTGGGTATACCACTGCTGTGTTTCAGTCATTGCCTTTGAAGCATATGTCACTGGTGCCTCATTTTGCAAGAGGACAGTTCCCAGGCCGGTCTTTGAAACGTCCACTGAGATCTTGATGCTGACTGACATCGTAATACATTAACGTTGGTGCCTGGGTCAGTGTTCTCTTCAGACTGGTCAACGCTTCCTAGTGACTTTGTTCCCAATGTCATTCCACATAATTTTGTAGAAGTTCTCTACGAGGTGCTGTCAGGTCTGACAAGTTCGGAATGAATTTCCCAAGATAGGTCACCATTCCCAAAAACCTCTCCAAGTCTTTCTTACATTCTGTGGGATATGTTCATGACTGCTTCGACTTTGCTCGGGTCCGACTTCAGCCCCTCACTTGTTAGCACATGTCCCAAGTTCTTGATTTCCTGGCCCATAGGCAGCATTTTCAGAGGGGGGGTGCGGGGGGGTGGGGCCCGCTCGCCGATGCGTAAAATGACATGCGGTGATGTCAGATGGGTGTCCCGGTGTCACCACACGTCATTCAGATATTCAGTTTGGCGGCTGCGCATCACAATGGGCAGGCCTTAATTGGTGGCACGGACCCGATCGGGGCGCCGATCGGGTCCGCGCCCCTGCCCACCCCCCCCGCACAACCCCCCCGCCCTCCCGCACAACCCCCCCAATGGGGGGAAATTTCTGGCCTATGTGTTGTTTCTTGCTTCTTTTTTGAATGATGCACACAGGCCATCAACATTGTAGCTGAGCTAACTTTATTGATAACACATTTTCCTAACATGAACACATATCTGCAGTGCCTGAACTCTATCAAGACAGGTTCCAACATGTGCTATCTGATCTTCAACCCCCCAGTCAGGTAACCCTGTATTTAATACTGTATGGTATCTAATGCTGGAGTCTACAATCACAATAAACTATCATCATGCCAGGAAGGAGAAGGGAAAATTGGCCCAGGATCATGTTTCTGATTCCTGTCCAGCCATCTTTGCTAGAAGCAGGAATGTGCGACATCTGAAGAGGTTAAGATCATTCTTGACTGTGATGCTCCTGTGGTCAAATCAGCTTTTTAATAGTGAACACATGATGGAAGTACTGGAAGGCAGTTGTTGTCCATGAAATCATAGAGATGATTTTAAGACTTTGTCCTCCCAGCATGGAGCTTTCTGTGGACTGCTCATCAGTGGTTAATGTAGCATTTCACAGCTCACTTGATTTTTCATTCATTGTCCTTCCAAGCACAACATAAAGTCAATGCTTTCAGAACAGTAGAGAATCAAAAATTGATTTGAAAAATATTCCTAACTGTTGCGTTCTAGGAATGTTCATTCCCCATTTGCAGTGATCAGGAACACGGGGCAGAGTCCTGTTCCCTGGATCGTAACATGCATCTCAACATTTCTCAGGCTTTCAGGGATAGGGCGGGGATGGAGGCACTTTGGGTGGATTACATCTGTCCAACATCTGAACAGAGGAAGGCTAGAGAGATCTTGTCACATCACTTGTGAATGAAATATTCCTGACAAGAAAGCTTTTCCAACAGGATGGGGGAAAATTAGAATAAGGCCCGTTTCAGGCACAGGGATTGTGACTAGTCCACATCTGGTCTCGTTGAGGCAGGCAACGGACAAGTTTTGTGCTGCTTCCTCATCTAAATGGTTTCAATTTGCAGCTCAGCATGGGACATAATGTTGACTGGTGCAGGCTCAGTTGGGAGCCTTTGTCCAGCATGGCTAGTGAACATATTGGGCCTCTTATAGGCAGCTTGCCCCTCTTAACTGGGAGCAGCAGTCAGCATACAGCAGCTACTGCATACTGCACACACACTTGATGAAATACTGTTGAAAGGAAAAGAACAGCAAATAGGACTACAGACAGCTGAGAGGGTTCCAGGTTTCTGGTGTGGGCCTGGAGGCATTAGCTGTGGAGGTAGAATTGAGGAAAGAGCAATGTTTCTGAACATTAGTCCTCAGGATACACTATGAGAAAGAAATGGAGCAAGTGGCCAGGGAATCAATTCTCAGAATCTGGTCCGATGACCTGACTGCAGTGCTGGAAGAAGGTCAATGACCTCACACGGATACTCAAGGTCAATGAATGCATCTTCAAATGACATCTCATGCTCATCACCAACCTCTCATGCTGCTCAGTACATCACACCTCCATCACTCAGTCTTTGGCAATCAGGACTCAGGCCTAACACTCAGATAGTCCACCTCACCCACACACACCTACCAATGTGTCAGTCTCACACCCATCTCTCACTCCCTCCACATAGCTCCACTTATTCAGCTATTACTAGTACATTGCCCAAATAGATTGCAACACACTCATCAATATTCCTTTCTTTCTTGCAGGACAATATTGTCTATAAAAGGAGAGAGAAGAGCAGAAGTGGAAGGGGGCAGGCAGTCCTCCATTACCTAAACTCTTTGGAGAAGATGGTGTTCAGCACTTTGGGGCGGGCTGTTACCTCAGCCATTGCATCCGGCATCATTGAGAACATCCTGGATGTTGTATGTTCCTGCCTTATGGCCTTTCTCAACTACCACCTCACTACCACCCGCCCACCCCCCTCATCAGCTACCTGGCATGAAATGCAAGTTGTAGATGGTTCAACCATCGACCTCTTGCTTTCCACCCAACCCCAACTTACCCCCCCTCCCCCACCAGCCCCTCCTCCTTCACACATCTGCTTTCAGATATTCAACAGCTGCCACCTGGCAGCCACTGCAGCTTCAGTATGAAGGGCGGGAGCTACATCAAATCTAGGATGAAGAGGTACCATCATTTAATGTGACAATCACAGCTACCAGCTCAGATACTAGCACAGCGGCGTATGTTAGAGAGTAGTTTAGAGGTAGGATCAGTACAAAATGATTCAAGGGGCATGGTTGGGCTGCAACCAAGGAAGGTGGAAAGAATGGTTCATGTGCCAGCTCCCCAGAGGACGAGGCTACAGACAAGTTCTGCTGCAGAGAACTCAGATGAGGATTTCATATAGGAGAACACTGATAGGCATGAACACTGAAATACTTGGTGCATTGGCAGAGTCCCCTGTCACTGTCACTGTCGAGCAGCATGGAAGAGCCCAGCTCCAATTTGGCACAGGGGTTCACACAGATCTTGGGCCTATGCTTTCCACTATAGAAGTGGTGGTCAACTCCATGGCAGCGCCTGCAGATCCAGCCATAATGCCGTGTCTGGTGCTAAATGTCTCAGCTTCCATTGCAGCACAGGCAGAAGCCACACACCTTCTCAGAGCAGTGAAAGCTCAGATGGAGGTCATGAGATCCATGCTTGTTTCCATGCAGACTGAGATTGCTGCCACCAAAGAAGCTTGTAGGCTCTCACCGCAGTCCCACAATCTATCCTCCAACAGTTTACCAGGATTGCTAAGGCACAGCCCTGGGGTGTGTCAGTGGCTCCATAGATTACAAACCCCCTGTCCTTTCTCAGAAGCATTCATCCTCCCACCACTGCCACGCCATTCGTGCTCTTGCTGTTGCCTGTCAGCCATCCCAGGCTGCTGCTACCCATGCCAGGATGGTGCAGTCCAAAGTCAGGCCCTCAAAACCCAGGTGTGCTCCAGGTCACACTCCAAGGCCATCTGCAGTCTCCCCCATGATTTCCATCAGCTATGCTGTAGTCATTGGGGTAAAGCTGCTTAGAAACACTAGGACAGACAAGACATGCACAAAGGGAATACAAATAGTTCAGTTTTATCTGCAGTATTTGAAGTGTTGTTGATAAAGTTGTTATGGAATGGTTTTCTGTTTTTTATTTCAGGATTTTAGCCAAGAGGACATTGTACACAGCTGACAGATGGGAAACTGGGGAATTGTGGAGCAACTGTGATGAAGGAATGAGACCTCAGGGGAACTAGGGTCCAAGTGTCCTCTCACAGTCAATCTGTCTGAAGTGAAGGGGTCCTGGATGCCACATCCATTCCCCCTGTTTCTCCTTTTCCTCTTCATCCTCCTCCCTCTCTGCAGTTTCCCCTTTCTGCTGCCTGTGCTTCATTTCCAAGTTCTGTGCTGTAGCCCAGGAAAGGCTGGAAATATAGACCCCATTACTGAAGCAGACACTTTCCTGTCAGGCCAGCCTATTCCTCTGACCTCCTTGTCAAGATCCAGCATTAGTCCTTTGAAAATCCAAAAATTTGTCAAAACTGCTCCAATAATGCAGTATACAATATTTCCACTCACACTGCAGCAGCAAAAGAAAGTCAAGTGCACCTCACCTGAAAGTTAAAAGATTGGCTTTTAAACAACACTAGTGTGGATCCTTCATTCAGCTGAATTCATGTTCAACTAAGAGTGATTAACAGAGGGAACTAATGGGACCTATGCTGTCCAATATGGCAGCTCAGGTACTAAAGCAGCATTAGAGGCTGTTTGACATCATTCTGCATGCTTTCAGTGCATTCATGACACACCCACACTAGCGCCCTGCACCGCATGGGCCACGCCAGAAGTGGCTGAAGGTGTTCCAGCCATCATTTTATGAGTTTGTGGTTCCAGAGCTCAGGCACTAGGGCACTACAGAACCTCATTGCTTGATCAATAGCTGTAATATAAGGAATACCATCTGAAAGGGTGCACCACTGATTATGACATCAATTTGATATCACATGCACTGGCCAATTACATTCACATTTTTAATTATATCCTAAATTATCTGTGCCTGTAGACTGCAGATTTACAATGCTTTGCATGCTCTTTTTATTTCTCTGAACCAATAATACAGTAAGTGATTCTGAACCCTTTCAATAAAGAACAATATCCCCTTTATTCAGTCTACATCATCTGTTCTTAGGACTAACTCAAATCAAAAGCGAATTACTTAACCAACCTTCAACACATCTCAATGTTGTTTAATGAAAATGTCAATATGCTGTAATGCTTCAAAGTCATTATTTTCTTTTGTAACCAACTAGTAAAAGGTTAAGATGACATTTATGTTAATTATCACATCTTATATTAACCACGTGCACTGTTGTTAAAAATTCTAGAGAAGTGCAGGATGCCATTGAGGGTAATTTTGGCATTCACAGGTAGTGTAAGTTGGGTAATAGAGACTCAGCCATCCAATAAACACCTCCACCCAGTGACTTCACTAGGAAAGAACAGGAGATGTGTTTAACGGGCTACTATGCTGATATTATACATTTTACACTACCACCTGAAGTTAAAATGAACCACATTATGTGCTAATGAAGTGTGATTTGCAATTTGTCTTTTTTAAAACTTGTAACGCTGGATTAGGATGATTGCAAATTTGATTTGGATGAGTCAATAGATTGCCACTAAAACTTGAGCCAAGTCCAGGTGAATTGTGAATTGTGATAGTCATTTAATATATGCAGTCTCTTTTCTTAAGAAGCCTATAAGATTATGTAAATGAACCTAAGGCCTGTATACAAACCTGAAAAGATTGGTAGGTACTTGACAATGGTTATCTTTCAACCTAAAGTTAAAGTGAACTGAAATCCCTGCTTATGCTTGCCCAATAATAGAATGAGCATGTGACTTAGTTACAAGATGTCATGACACATGGATTAGAAGAAATGAAAACTTTGTGCTTACCTAAGGCTGAGGCTCATTAATAATGACTCACATTGGGAACATTGGCCAGCATTCTTCCATCCCGCCCATGGTGGGTTTCGTGGTGGGTGGGAGCAGAGAATCCAGTAGAAGGCAAAAAGTCGGAAACCCGCCGTTGTACAAACAGGTCACAATTCTCCCGACAGTGTTTTCATGGTGGGTGGGTTATCCCGCCGACTTGTGGCGCGAATGCCATTTGCATTGATTAGTATACCATGAACGTTCATTAAAACAGCTGTTCACCGGAATCTTGCCAGGCCTTCCAATCTTCTGTCACGCCAATGGGGAATTATGGTGTCGAACCTGTTTGAAAAGGGGTGGCGTGCACAAGTCAGATATCAGTTCGCTGGTAACTTTGAGATGAGTGGAAAATACCTGCCATAGTGCTGCGTCGGTCTTGTCGCGATGAACACCACTCTGCTGAGGCTGTAGGGTTGGTCTGCTCCTGCTCTTTGCTTACATTGTCCCGGGGAACACCACTGTGCTGTGGCACTCATACAGGCCTCCACTTTCAGAGATTAGCACTTCAACCGGGTGCGGGCTGTGAGGCGATGGCTGGGTTGATGAACAAAAAGGGGAAATGGGGAGGGAACACTGTGGAATGGCAGTCAGGAGGAAGGGTGAAAACAAGGAGGCATTTCTGGGGTCGCCCTCTAACCTCTTGTTGCCACCAGACCGTACAGGATTTTGCTTAGAAAGGAAGGAGGAAGACCTCCTTGCGATGAAAACCACTGAAAGCCAATGGCTTCATTAGTGCTGTTAAAGGGCTACTCAGAACTCAGTGGCTTCACATCATAGTCACTGCATCTCAAGAGTAACACATAGGAATGTAGAATTTGGGAATGCAGGCAATAGTGAAGGAGACACAGCTGTATCATATATGACATTTCATCAATGAAGGCCTTTCACGTGTTCACCAGATGTGACACTCCTAATGGGCCAAAGGGCATCCACTCATTGACCATGAGCAACTGATTGGTCATTAATATGTCACATCAGAGATTGGAGCACAGAGCTAGGTTGGGTCATTTATCTCACTGAAACTTTAGCATCCCACTCAGTGTTCAAGATGTTACATATCTGCGATGCCATCTTGGTCACCTCGATGTGTGTGCTTGTGTCTCAGGGACAAAGCAGCATCAGCCACCATGTAAGTAGGGCAGGAAAACCTATGGACCCTTACAGTCTCCAAATATTTCACCCTCTGAGCTTCACTTTCTTGCCCCTTGAATCATTGATGTCTTCAATGTTTCCTTTCAGAGAGAAGGCAAAAGCAGGTATGGCTCCAGGACTCAATGCTGCCTTTGTCAGGGTCCTAATGCAATGGGGAAGGCTAAGGAGGGAGAGGTGACTCTGCGCACAGCTCCAACAGGAGGGACATGGTCAAGCGAAGCCAGAACATGAACAGGAGGGTCTGGAGAAGAGATCCAGACAATGGAGTTGACTCGTCAGACCTAGGGTTTACCGCCCAAGAGTCGCCTATTTGCAAATGAGCAAGAGGCAATGCCTTGCATGCCTGCACTTGTCCCGAGCTCTGGTACACCACATAAGACCTGACGCCACGTGGAGTTGGAGGGCATTCTTTTCCAGTTGCTTTGAAGGTGGCCGCAGCACTATGACAGGTATTTTCCACTCACCTCCTAGCTCTCAATGCCACTTCCTTTCAACTCAGGGGATGCCCACCCACTTGCAGTGAGAATGAGTCCCACATTCACACTTGCGCATTCTGGCCTCATGAATCACCAGGCCTTGATCTTTGCTTTGGTCCATGGGGGCCCTGTGAGTGAGCTTATTCTGGGAACTGAGTCCATTTAGGAAGAAGATCGACGTGAGAGAAAACTTGAAGCCTTTGCTGTCATTTAATGATGCAAACACTGCTGTGACTGAGATGTGGACATGGCTCGGGATCCCCTCCTCCCATGCCTGTCTTTTCTTCTGCCTCTACCACTGAGGAGACACAAATGCTGCTAGATTAGCAATTCTGATGAGCTGCCCTCACTCAATGGTGTTCCTTTGAAGAAGAAAGGTTAGAAATGCTTATATCACACACTTCAAATAAAGATTTAAACACATCTCCCTAACATCACACAAGGGTGCAGAGACTAGTTCAACTGAGGTTGACATCATAGGAATATGAATCTCACAGTGGGACACTGTCACTGAGTGGGAGGATGGCTAAGCCTTGAAGTAAGAGGGCTCCGAGGTACAAAATCAACACACCTTCAGTAGACAGGAACGTTCACATAATCATCAAATGTATTTACAAGAGTGCTATCTATTTACATGTATGGCACACCCATGACCCAAAAGTGACATCAATTTTTCTTAACTTTCCTAACTCTAGCCGTAAGCCTGGGTGCAGCCCTGACATCTGCAGCAGAGGTGGAGGCAGCTGCTGACAGCCACGTCCTGATGTCTGTGATGGTGGACATCCTCTGGTGGCCCGAGGCCTGAAGGGCCCCAACCTGATAAGGGTCACCTGCTCAATGGCCTGAAAAGCTGGAGTGGATGGGGTCGCAGGCAGTGGGGGCTGTGAGAGGTTGCGCACACTTGGAGTGTCTTGAGAGGAGGCCCCCGGGGTGTCTGGCTGATGCTTATCCTCCCTGTGGGTGCCTGAGGGCCCCATCCTGACTCCTGCAGGAGATGGTGCACCTGGAGGGAGGTTAAGGTGCCTCATCCCCATGTCGCCTACATCTTGATGGTGCTATCAGGGTGTGTGGCCATGGAGAGCGGAGCCAAGCGCAAATCCAGAAAGACTTGCTGGACCAAGGTTGCCAGCCTTCCCGTGGTGACCTCGAGGCATTTGAATATCGGAGTCACGACATCAGACAGAACACGGACAGACTCCTCCATCGTTCGCTAGTCTGCTGGGTGACTGTCGAATCTCTGCCTGATGTTCCGCCGCCTGTCGATGTATCGCCAGCATTGATTTGGTGCCCGCTTCCAGACCCTCATCATCTGACTCAGACTGAGACGGCGGTTGGTCTGCATCAGCCCTCCGAGCGCCAGAGACCTGGGCTGTCCCTGCCTTCAGCTGCTGTGGGGACATGTTGGTGAGGTATCCCCCAGAAAGTGAGCTTGAGCCTAATCTACATCTGCGCCCCACCATTGCATGTGTCTGTGAGCTGGTGGAGGGTGCTTGTGAGTGCCATGATGATTCTTCTGGAGCTTCGTCCTTGGATGAGGTCCGGGGGCTCGCACTGGTGGTGCTGGAATGGCTTGGGGGTCTCGATGTACTTGTGCCCAGAAAATAGAGAAGAGAGTTTCAGTTAATGAACATGAGCAAAATAAGACTGCACGTGACTCACTATACATATCAGGATTGATGAAGCGATGGAGCTGTGATCTGTACTAGGTTAGCTGGAGAGGCCGACCTCCATCACTGTCCACAGGAGTGATCCCTGTCATCCCCAGCCAGCTTGGCTGCAGCCTCCTCGAGTTCACTGAGGACAAGGAGGTTGGATGTCCCTCCTCCGGTCTGCGATCTCTCGCATCCATTGTGCGCCAAGAGGGGCATGTGATGAGAAGGGATGGAGCAGAGGTTGGGTGTGCTGCATGTCCCTTGTATGTGGTGAGCCCTCCCCAGAAAGGCCAGAGGATGGAGTGTGAGCAACATGACAGATGGGATGGTGGTGATGTGAAAGTCTCGGTGAGAGAACGAGTGTTGATGTGTGTCCCCCGCTAATGGTTGTGTGAAACCCCTGAAGTGAGTAGCTGTTTGAGCGCATGATGCCATGATGAGGGTTTGATATTGGAGGGTGTTTAAGGGTGACTTACCCTGGCAGAGCAGATGCGATCATTTAGCCTCTTCTTGCACTGTGTGGCATTACAGGCGCGGGTGTCAGCTGCTACGGTGTCCCAGGCCCGAGTGGTGAGGCTGCTGCGCTTCCTGCAGCCATCCATGGGGTAGAGCATGGGTTGTTGTTTCTGCACATCTCTGACCAAGGGCTGGAGGGCCTGGTGGGTGAAGTAGGATGCAGACTTTGTCTTGAGGCTCTCGGCCTTTCTCTTATGGGTTGCAAACATCTCTGGTGGGCTGGAGAGATTGAGATTGTGTTTTGGACTGGCCTTTAAATATGGCAACCAGATCCTTGAACCCTCCAGCTGATGGCAGGCGGACAAATCAGCTCCCAGGTGATTTGGAGCGAAATGCGCTCCTGCATAATTAATAAGGCTCCAAGCGCAGAATTGGGAATGAGTTGCAGCCATTACGGGCAGCAGGCTGGACACTGCCGAAACTATTTCAATTTGGGAGAGCTTGCCCATTCTTTCAGATGGTATTATTTTCTCTGGTATATTACAAGTATTTCTTTTAAAAAAAGTGCAAGGGAACGGTGTCACTTTAGCAAGAAACTGAAAAATATTTTTGTCAGGACGATTTGACAAGAAGGGGCTAATTTTCCTGGCCGATCTTCTGCCCAGGTTCAGCTGTAGCACGTCCAAAGTGCCAGTGTTTGTTGGGCACGGCCGTTGCTGCCCTGGTACAGGGCATGCCTGCCTGGCCATCCCTTACACTGGGCATCGAGGACAGAATTGAGAGCTTGGTTGGGGGTTCTGGCCACTGTTGGAGCCTAAGCCCAAAAATCAATGCTTACCTGCTAAATGAAAATGAGCCACCAACCATCTGGCTTTGATACTGCGTCAATAATGGCTTTCAGAAAGTCTCATTGTAGTTAATAAGTTGTGTGCGTAGTGTAGATTTGAGTGATCCAATGTCTATCTCAGTGCAGGCAGACTCAGACCATACTCCTCCAAAATGTGCCTTTACAACATGATAAATTGAAACAATTGTGAATTGTTAACGTCCATTTATTTCAAAACAAATAGAAGGTTATGAGGTTAATGCGAGACATAGTTCTCAGACAATAAGAATCCTGTTTTATGAATGCCTCTAATCTAATCAAGATTTTTTCACATCCCCTAACCATATGCTGGTTTTATCAACTGGTTTCTCATAATTGTTTCAAATATTTGATTCTTAAAAAACCTATAGGGCAAATGCTTATTGACACAAATGAAGCATTTTAAGTTTAAAAAAAACAATAAACTCCGTGAACCTTTTTGAGAATCAACAACATTGTTTTTATTTGTCTTGTGTTAAAATAATACAGGATTAATAGCAGGGTTGGGGAAAAATTACAACAGAATTTCAAGCTGAACTTGTCATCCTGCTGCATGGGTGATATCTGTAAAATACAGCAGAATAATGAATGTTCTTGAGTTTGGTTGGTATCTTTTGAAATTAAAGAGCTCTTATGAAAAAATTTTGTTCAAAAGATTGAATGGCAGTGTTAGATTAGAAGGATGAAGAGATTTTGCATAGTCTTTGGATGGTGTGAGCTTTTCAGATGAATGCCTTCACTCAGACAATGTATTATGTCCCATAGAGACTAGTTTAAAGCACAGAAAGAGAACATTGGGCCCATCATGTTTGTGCTGATTGTTCTTTATTTTATTCACTTTTGGCTTAAACAATGCAATGGTAGCTTGATGGAAATGTCTCCATCCGGGTTTAAGCCTAAGCAGCAGTTAATGTCAGAATTCACACAGTGTAGGATGGAAGCTTGGGGGTGAATTACAGCTTTTGTTTTGCAGGTCTTCCGCTGTAACCTCAGCAGAGGAGCCACAGAAACCTGGGGGCAAAATTACCTTTCATGGGTTTTCCATGACACTTAGCCGAAGCTGTGGCAGAAGATGAGAAGTTGTTGGTGAGGAAGTGACAATTTTAGAGTCTACGTTCCAACCCTGATAGTGAGGAACATGGATTGAAAATCATTTCCAAAAAAAGTTAGCTTTCTCACCAGGACAATTCCATTTTCGTGACAGTGCCCAAGATTCAAGGGCAGGGATAACCTTTTCTCTCTCTCTCTTTACAAAAATAATCTATTTTGCCAATTTTGTGCTTATCAAAGTGAAGGATGTCAACTATCCACAGAAGAAAAGAAAATAGTGAAAATACACAGCAGGTCAACTCAGACCTGCAAAGAGGAATGAGACAGTTAGTGCTGAAGAATGGATTCAGTATCAACATTAGGAACTCCCAAGTATTATAAGGTGATGCAAAATGAACACCCATTACTCCATCCCAACATTACATCTCATTTTCATTGTACGAGTATGTCACATTTTATCTGTGTGATGTTTCCCACATCAGTTATTAGAATGATACAACATAGAAGGAGACCAATCCAGACCCACAGCAATATGGTTGACTCTTAACTGCCCTGAGAAATGGGTAGCAAGTCACTCAATTGCACCAAACTGCTACAAGAAAAGTTGAATCAGTATAGAACTGGATGGACCTAGGCACGGAAATGACAAAGTTACACACTCCCAGTTGACCCCACAAGGTCCTTATCTGGGGGCTAGTGCCAAAATTGAGAGAGCTATCTCACAGAATAGTCAAGCAACATCCTAACATAGTCATCCTCACGGAATCATACCTTACAGATAATGTCCCAGACACCACCACCACCATCCCTGGGTATGTCCTGTCCCACCAGCAGGCTAATCCACTGGAGGTGGCGGCACAGTGGTATACAGTGAGGAGGGAGTGACCCTGGGTGTCCTCAGCATCGACTTCTGGCCTGATGAAATCTCATGGCACCAGGTCAAATATGGATAAGGGAACCTCCTGCTGATCACCACCTGCCTCTCCCCCCACCCTCCTCAGCTGATGAATCAGTGCTCCTCCATGTTGAAAACCACTTCGAAGAAGCACTGAGGGTGGCAAGGGCACAGAATATACTCTGGGTCAGAGATTTCAATGTCCATCACCAAGAATGGCTCAGTAGCACCACTACTGACTCAACTGGCCAAGACTGGACCTGTGGCAAGTGGTGAAAGAATCAACAAGAGTGAAAAATCTATTTGGCCTTGCCCTCACCAACATACCTGTCATAGATGCATCTGACCATGAAAGTACTGGTGGGAATGACCACTGCACAGTCCTGCCATCTCACTGAGGATAACCTCCATCGTGTTATGTGGCATTACCATCATGTGAAATAGGATAAAATCAGAACAGATCTAGCAGCTCAAAACTGGGTATCCATGAGTCACTGTGGGCCATCATCAGCAGCAGAATTGTATTCACGCTCTGAAACTTCAAGGCCTGGCAATGGTCCTCACTCCACCATTACAGTTAAGCCAGGGACACAGACATGAAGCAATGGGAGCCCATCATGTCAGTGCAAAAGACAAGGCAGAAACAGTTGTTACCATCTTCAGCCAGAAGTGCCAAGCCGATGATCTATCTCAGCCTCTTTCTAGGGTCACCAGCATCACAGAAATGTCCACATCCCATGAATTAATTTTTAAAGATACTGAACTACAGTAATTAAAGAAGACAGTGACTGGCAGATGGCCAGAATCCTTCCAGTATATATTTTTTTATTCTTTCACAGGAGATGTGGGCATCACTGGCTCAGCCAGCATTTATTGCCCATCCCTAATTGTCCCTGAGAAGGTGGTGGTGAGCTGCCTTATTGAACCACTGCAGTCCGTGAGGTGTAGGTACACCCACAACGCTGTTAGGAAGGGAGTTCCAGGATTTTGACCCAGTGACAGTGAAGGAACGGCGATATATTTCCAAGCCAGGATGGTGATTGGCTTGGAGGGGAACTTCCAGGTGGTGATGTTCCCACATATATGCCACCCCTGTCCTTCGAGATGGTAGTGGTTGTGGGTTTGGAAGGTGCTGTCGAAAGAGCCTTGGTGAATTCCTGCTGTGCATCTTGTAGATGGTACACACTGCTGCTACTGTGCATCGGTGGTGGAGGGAGTGAATGTTTGTGGATGTGGTGCCAATCAAGTGTATTGCTTGGCCTGGATATTGTAGAGCTTCTTGAGTGTTGTTGGAGCTGTACTCATCCAGGCAAATGGAGAGTATCCCATTACACTCCTGACTTATGCCTTGTGGATGGTGGACAGGCTTTTGGGGAATCAGGTGGTGAGTTACTTCCAACTAAATGACCAGCCTCTGACCTGCTCTTGTAACCACATTATTTATATGGCTAGTCCAGTTCAGTTTCTGGTCAATGATGACCCCCAGGATGTTGATAGTGGGGGATTCAGTGATGGTAATGGCATTGAACATCAAGGGGAGGTGATTGGATTCTCTCTTGTTGGAGATGTCATTGCCTGGCACTTGGGTGGCATGAATGTTACTTGCCACTTATCAGCCCAAGACTGAATGTTGTGCAGGTCTTGCTGTATTTGGGCATGGACCGTTTCAGTATCTGAGGAGTCATGAATGGCTCTGAACATTGCATAATCATCAGCGAACATCCCCACTTCAAACTTATGATAGAAGGAAGCTCATTGATGAAGCAGCTGAAGGTGGTGGGCCTAGGACACTCCCCTAAAGAACTCCTGCTGTGATGTCCTGGTATTGAAATGATTGACCTCCAACAACCACAACCATCTTCTTTTGTGCAAGGTTTGACTCCAACCAGTGGAGAGTTTTTCCCCGCTTCCCATTGACTCCAGTTTAGCTAGTGCTTCTTGATGCCACGCTCAATCAAATCCTGCCTTGATGTCAAGGGCAGTCAGCCTCAGCTCATTCCTAAGGCTATGAGACCATTTTGCCCCTATAGATATGAGCTCGAAATATCCCAAGGAGAAATTAATGAACATGACTTTATAGCTATTCCATCAATCACCTCTCCTGTTTTCAAATCACTTTTAAAATTTAGTTTATACAACAAAATAGGCTTGAACCCCCCATTAATTCCACTAACTAACACTTTCTTCTGCAATAACCCTTCTGGACGGCAGATGGCACAATCCCATAACATCAATGATTGGCTAGCCCCTGCATCTCTTAATATCTTAACAGTTTTTCCTGCTCTTCCCAGAACATATGGATATACTTTGCCTTTGAATATAAAATTTTTAAACATCTCTGTAACTTGCCCTTCCGAACTTCCTTTGGTAGGTTACGAATACATTCCTACCTCTCTGGCTAATACTGAATCTTGCTTTTTCACTTTTACTGGTCTGCCTCGCACTTGGGTCTCACAGTCCACAGCATTTTTACTTACAGAACTCTTCTGAATTCCTAGCTCTGCAATTGGTTTCCCATTTAACCTCCAACAATTTGACCTTGTATGGCCAGCCTTGTTACAATGGTAACACACTACTTTTCCTCCTTCGCCTTTACCTTATATCTTTCCATCTTTAATAGACTGGCATTCTTCAATTGATTCTTTGTTACTAACACTTTTACCATCTGTAGGTTTTCTATACCTCCAATTTCCTAGCTGACTCCCATATGATCCTGTTCCTACACACAGTCTGTGTGAAATATCATAAGTATCGGCTAAAACAGATGCTTCTCTGATCTTTTTACTTTGCCTTTAATCTAAATATGTCTTGATAGTTATTGGAATATTATTCCTAAATTCTTCCATAATAATAATCTTTCTTACTTTTTCAAAAGTCTTGCCTAACTTTAATGTCCTAAATCGCTCATCCCAAAGAGTTTATTTCTCTCTTGAAAGTGCTACAAAAATCTTTCTTACAGTCCTAAGCTTGAATTGATAAGCTTCAGGGAGCAAGCTCATCAACATTTAGTGTCACCTTTTTTACTACCTCAGAGTCTGCAGTTAAGCTAACATATACATTCACTGCTGTACCTGACAAAACAATCTGTAACATTATAACCCAAGCATCTCTTGGCCAGTTCAATTTTATGGCTATCTTTTCAAAAGAGTTGAAATATCTTTCAACATCATCTTCCGTAAATTTAGGCACTAACCGAAGATTTTTTGTTAAATCCTCAAAGGAATCAAAGTCACCATCTGAATCACTAATTTGCAGATTTGCACTAAATGTGGTAGCAGTGGCCATGATGGTGGGTTTTCATGTCGCTTCATCCCAAACCCACCATATTATTTATGCACTCCGGGGAAACACGCTGTTTCCATGGCGGGCAGGCGCTCTTACACCTGCCCGCCATCATCCTGCTGTTGCATCACGCCAGGCGCTATATTTAAAGTCATTACACACCTCAGTGCTCCCAGACCACCACTGCTGCATGGAAAACGTGGCCCTGAAACTGAAGAACAGCTCCCAATTTCAGTGATGTGTCCCTCAAGCACCTTTTGGATGCTGTGGAGGCCCACCAGGATCGCCTCTACCCCCGGTCTGAGCACAGGATGGGCAGCAAAAGCAGTAACCTGGCATGGGAGACAGTGGCAGCATTGGTCAGTGCCAACGCCCTTCAAAAGGTGACAGCCACCCAGTACCGCAAGAGGATGAATGATCTCCTCTGTTCCGCAAAGGTAAGTCACTCTTCTTATCAATCTCAACCCACACACCCACAAACCCATCACACACCCACAGGGCCTTCACTCACTGCTGGTTCAAGGGACATCACCATTCACTCTCTCACACTGACCGTCATTGTCCTCATCCCATCCATGGGACCACTCACAACCGACACAGGCCAGGCATGCTTATCATCTGGCCTGGCAGGCATCCTGCTTACATTTTTCCATCTTTATTCATGCAGGACAAGCTGGCACACAACAAGAGAGAGAGGTCACAGACCAGTGGCAGAATGCCTGAAATCAAGCTCCTCACAGACTTTGAAAACAAGTATTCCAGCTGGCCAGCAAGGATCTGGGGCAGTCCTGTGCTGATGGTGAGATTGGCAGTGCTTTATGAAGTGAGGGTCCAACAGTGCAACATCCATCAGGCACCCATTCTGTGAGAGATGTGTCCTGCTTCACAGGCCACTGCTATTAGGAAATAGAGATAGTTTAAATAGGTAATATTTGTATTTGTGGGTGTTAGGAATGAATTTTAACTTTGAAGTTGAAGTTTGATTTGTATTTCTGTATCTGTGTGTTATGAAAGGTCAAATGGAGTTTTAGTTTTACTTTAAAAGGCTGCTTGCATTTCTAATGAGATGTTTACGACCCCTATAAAGTAAAAGTAAACACACAAGAATAGAAACAATAGTGCTGTTGCCTAGCAACAGGGGGGCCACATAGGCAAGTTCCTCCCACAGCCACATACACAGAACTAAAGATACAGCAGTTTTAAGTTCAGTTGAAGCCAGGACCCCAGGGAGACTGGACACTGGGAGAGGGAACTGCAGATTTCCCAAAAGAACAAAAAGGTCCCAAGTGAAGAAAAAACAGAAAAATCCAGGAAAGTGGAAGAGGGGAAAGTCCAAAGGAGACCTTGTAGTCAAAGAAAGGACAGGAACCTGGGAAAAGGTCCTGTTAAGTGAAGTTAAGAGCAAGGGGCAGAGAGAAAAGCTCCAAGCTTCAGATTCAAGGAGAGGACAGCTTACAAGAAGCAAGAAAGTTCAAAGAAACAACTGATGGGTCTGTAATTCTTTGCTATGGGCATGTGAAGCAGTGGTGTACTGTTAAGGCTGAGTTGGTGAGAGAGAGTACATGGAAAGGAGCTTGAATGCATGCGGTGATCCAGGGATGAGGAACATCAGAAAGGGAGTTTGAAACCCTGGAGGTGAACCCTTGTGGAAGGTGTCTGGGAGAAAACTTCAGTTTGGGAGAAACTGCCAAGGCGAGGTCCCGGAGAGTGGAGATTGGAAACCCTCAAGGACAGAATTCAGTGAGGCTGGTTAGCTCATGGCGTGGCAAGCGTCTGGGGGGAGTTGAGGAGAGATGCATAGCATCTGGTTGAGGTGATATCTGTCATTTGGTTTCAGAGTGTGGTGCGTCTGACCACAGGGTGTCATAGGTTTACATGCACTCTGTACCTACTGGGGACATTAGAGTATAAGATAGTTTTTGTGACTTGTGTTATCCTTACAAACCTGTATATATCTGTAAAGGTTTAATGTAGGTGAAGGGATATTGCAATATAATTCATCATTTCTTGCTAAATAAATGTTTTATTGTTTTATAAAAAGTTCATCAACTGACTCCTGTGACTTTGTTCAGTAGCTACTCTGTATGTATCTACACAAACAAATGAAAGTTAGGATCTATAAAGTTGGGTTCCACACTGGGATCAGGCTTGTCCAGGGGTAATCTCAGCTGGGATCATAACAACTCCATGCACTAATTATCTCCTCTAGCTTCCACAGGCACATCTGCCAAACAGCCGATGGAGTCCATGACCCAGGGCCTCCAATCAAGCCCCAAGGAAACCTCCAAAGAGGAATCTGGAGACACTCTCCCTGAAGTCCCGTCACAGCGCTCACCCACACCCTCCACCAGCACAGAGACACACACTTCGGTGGGACCTAGCTTTAGATTAGCCTCGAGATCACAATCTGGTGAGTACATCGCACTGTCTGATCCACAGCAGATGGAGGCAGGGACCTCCCAGGTTTCTGGCACTCAGAGGACTGCTGGAGGTGAGAAATTTGTTGAGTCTGAGTCAGATGATGAGCCTCTGGACTCGGTCATGTCACAGTTGCTGGAGCTGCAAAGGCAAGCTCGGGAACAGCAAGAAGAGATGTCTGCTACACTCCTCAGATTGCAAGGCATGATGGAGGGGTCCGTCCGCCTTCAGGCTGAAGTGGTAGTGCCAGCATGCCAACGTGTTGAGGTCAACATCGGTAGGGTGGCGGCCGCCAAGGAAACCTTCATTCAGGATGTCGCTCCGGCGCTGCTGCGCGGGCTCAACTCCATCGCTGATGCCATTGTTGGCCTCCAACTATGTCTATGCGAGATGGCTGCCAGGCAGCTTAATCTCACTCCAGCTACCCCTGCTCCTCATGGAGTCAGCCTGGGGCCCCCGGGGCACTCATAGAGAGGAGGATCAGCAGGTGCACACTCCGGGCCCATCCATCCAGGTGGCTCCAAGAGTGTGTCCGGCCCATCCGACTCCACTCTTCCTGTGACCTCAGCAGCTCCAGCTTCACAGGCCGAGGAGGGTGCCACAGCCGCATATCAGGACCCCGAAAGCGGGCCAGGGCCCTCCAAGTCTTGGCCCTGCAGAGGATGCCCACCAAAGTCATCACAGACAGGGCATCGCAGTCAGCAGGCTGCCTCCACCCCCACTGTAGACGTCCGGGGAGCACCAAGACATAGCGGCAGGGTTAGTAAAGTTAAGGACAATTATTTGCACTGCCTGGGCACAGATGTTAATCACTTTTACATACTGTTCACTGTTGTCAATAAACTCCTAAGAATATCTCCCTGCCTGTGGCTCCTTGGTCTGATGAGCAGTGTTCTTGTCACTCAGATGTGAAACCTTTCTGCACAAGATAAAGGCAGTTGTCTCAGTCCAGGGCCTCTTCCCTGTGCTCTGTGCAGCTTTCAGACCAAAGTGATGGTCCAGCCTCATGCTCCCTGGAAACATTACTGATGCCTGCACCTTGATGATGGTTGTCATTGCTGCCAGAATGTAATGGGCAGGCGTCACAGAGTTCCATCATTCTCTCTGTGTGCTCACAGCACCTTTAAGGTGGGGCTTGCCCCCTTCTCTTCAGCATCTGTGACCAGTGATGCTGTGCTCCCACTCCTGAAGGGCTCAGGTGCTGAAGGTTGACAAAGGATCAGATGCTTCTAAAGTTTCATGGCTGTGTCTCTATAATATGACCCTGATCACAGAGCGCAAGTGAGCTGCCCTCAGCCAGACAGGAGCCAGACATTCTCAGAGGCTATGTGAAGATCTATGGAATGTCCTCATTGCATGTCGTCAACATCCTCCTACAATCTAGCAACTATTAGGGCCTCCACTGTGTTTCCATAACAGGAGCACCCTCACAAGAGGGTATTCATGCTGCCATAAGCCAGGCTGGAGTCAAACGTTCACAGATGCAATGTGAGGATATATGGGGTCACCTCACCACATGTCGTCATCATCCTCCACAAATCTGGCAGCTATGGGGGCCTCCCGAGTGTGCCTGCCTCGTCTAACCAGTGCGAGGGCCTCATCTTCATCATTGTTACCTCCAAGGGCCTCCTCACCCTCACCCCTGTCAGCATCCTCCTCATTGGAGGAGACGTGCAGCCCCTCCATCTCCTCCTCAGCCAGCTCCTCACTGCATGTCATCATCATCCACCATGAATCTAGCAGCTATGAGGGCCTCCCGAGTGTGCCTGCCTCATCCCCATCATCGTTGCCTCCGAGGACCCCCTCACTTCATCCCCGTCGACGTTCTTCTCATCAGAGGAGACGTGCAGCCCCCCCATCTCCTCCTCAGCCAGCTCCTCTCCCTGTTGCAGTGCCAGGTTGTGAAGGGCACAGCGACGATGACGATGCGTAACACACTCTGCGGACTGTATTGCAGGGCACCGCCAGACCAGTCCAGGCACTGGAACCTCATTTTCAGCATCCCGATGGTCTGCTCCACCAAGTTGTGAGTTGCAGCATGAGCCTCATTATAACGTCGCTCTGCTGCAGTCTGAGGCCACCACACAGGTGTCATCAGCCACATCCTCTGTGGGTGGCCCTTGTCCCCGAGAAACCATCCCAACAGCTTCTGTGGACCCTGGAAGGCTGCTGGGATCTGTGACTGACTGAGGATGTAGGCGTTGTGCACACTCCCTGGAAATCATACGCATACCTGCAGGATGCGTTTCTGGTGGTTGCACTCCAGCTACACGTTCAGTGAATGGAACTCCTTGTGGTTGATATAGCCCACTATGTGTTGTGATGGAGATCTGAGCGCCACTTGAGTGCAGCCAATCACACCCTCCACCTGTGGGAAACCCAAGAACTGGGCAAATCCAATTGCTCTTGCTTCCTGGCAGTCCTGTCCCAGGCAAAATGCATAAAGCTGTGTGTCCTCGCAATGACCTCATGGATGCATTTGTGGTGGCTTCTGATATCCCACAGAGGTCACCTGTGGAGCCCTGAAAGGAGCCACTGGCATAGAAATTGAGTGCCGCGGTCACTTTCATAGCCAATGGCAGTAGATGCCCTCCATGTCTCTTTGGCGCCAAATCCTGCAGTAGCTGAGAGATGTGACCGACCGGTTCTCTAGACATTCGCAATCATCGGCAACACTGGTTCTCGGTCATCTGCAGGAATGAAAGGCGGCATCTATAGACCCTGGGTGCTGTTAGGCGTCAGCCTGCGATGGCTCGCTGTGACTCATGGGTGGCATGTGTGGGAGCCCCAGCTGCCCCTTCTTCCTGAGATTGCTGCATCTGCACAACCAGCACCTCAGTCGCTCGCTCCTCCATCATCTTCGCACTCTGTAGACCATCAGGCATACAGCTAGTTCACCAGGCACCATGATCCTGATGTGCTCCTCCTGCAGGGTGAAAGAGAGTGGAACGTGGTTAGCATGGGTCTACTAAGAACCTGTCCTGGTTGAGTGTGAAGGCCCCTTAATGCTTCCCGGAGAGTGCTGGCCACCACTTGGATGGCCAGAGATTAGTGCGCTGGATGGCTGCCCTGTTAACTTGAACCATGGGGGACACTGGGTCAAACCAGGATACTGGCATTGCAAGGGGCTGTGAGCCCCTCCAGCAGTGACTGCTCCGTGGGCAGCTTTAGAGAGGAGATTGTACAACGTGCGCAACTGTTCTGCAGTCCACTAAAATGCTGATGAATTTGCAGTCTGTGCCTGGGTGGGGAGGGGAGGGGGGGCGTGGCTATGGTGGAGGCTCTGGGGCACTTGGTGACTCTTTGCTGCATCTACATTGTTTGAGTGGGCAGATAAGCTCGGAGCCTGGCCCCAATCATGTCAATGTGGCTGCGCCTGAACTGTGTCAGCTGCAGAGGAATTATCACTTTGTATAGTTTTCCCTAATGCTTGGCCGCTTGCCTGCCCACCCTAGCCCCCAGCCCGAATGCTTGTGTGTTATATTCAACAGCAGGGCTGCCCTAAACCCCAACTACCTGACATCCCTGAAGCTTGAAGTCCAACAGGCAGCCCTGGTGGGCGCTGCACAATGTTACTGTACTCACCTCTGAGTTCCCCTCCAAGTGCAGGCCAAGTGCATGTATTTTATGTGCTGTTGTGAAAAACATCAGTGCGTTTTCCCGCCGACGTGGACGGGCAATTCAGCCAGCGCGGGGGGGTGGGGGGTTGGGGGCCGGGGCAACGATTCTGGCGGGCTGTCTGGATAATGATATGCTGATGTATTACAATGAGGTTCCAACGTCTGATGGCGGGAAACGCAGCCCACCATCAGCAGGATGAGCGGGCGATCGCAAACTGGTTTCCCACCATTGTAAAACTGATCGCATCATATTGTCCACTCATGCCACCGATCAGGCCCGACGGCAGATGGCACAGAAAGTTCCACCTGCTATCTCTCCTTTATTCTAAGTGTTTCCCTGACCAGGAAACACTGTCTGAGCTCTTTATCTCTCTGATTCTCAAGCTCAAACTTTTGCATTTCCATTTCTTGCGCTTTGTTTTTCTTTTTCATGATATTCTTTTTCTCATTAAAGATTTTTCATTTCTCTTTCTTTCAAACTAACCCTTTCATTTTCTTTCTCCTCTCTTTCCAACTCAAGTTTTTTTTTCATTTATCTTTCTTTTTCTTCCATTTTAATTCTTTTCATCCTTCTTTCTTTCTTTCTCTCCTCCTGTTCAAGTATTTGCCTTTCCCTATCTCTTTCTATATCAAGATGCTTCACTTGCAACTGAAGTCTCACTACCTCCAGCTGTGACACACTAGATTCAGGTGTCTCCTTCAACTTTAAATGCTGGACAAGTACTTTAACCATATCAGCCTTACAGAATTCTGTTTTAGTTTCCATCTGCACTTTATATGCTAACTCCCTCAATTGAGTTTTGGGCAGAGATTTTAAATACTCCACAGTCACATCCCACACTCCTAGAAAAGTCTTAGCAACTGCCAAAGCCATGTTGCAGTCCAACCACTTTAAAATCCCTCAACACAAAACTCCTGAATTCAGTACTCCCCTCGTACTCGTATCCTTTGGATTCACAAACTCCAAACCAATCAAGGAATTTTAAATCCCACAAAGACCCCCAAATTTGTTACAACCTCAGGCGATGTTATTCGCTGAGCGAGCCAAATCCCAGAGGGAAACTTGCCTTATGGATCATAACTTTTTTTTCGTATTTTGAAAATGAGGGGAAGACTCTTAATCCAAGAAGCATAGAATCCCAGTGACACTCCTGGGTTTTAATATTAGAAGATTTATTAAGATTTATTAACAAGACGGAAAAAAATGGTCATTTGCAATTGCTGTCCAGTCCTGTTGAGCAGCGGGTCCAATGAATATGAATGTGCACCTGTCATTAAGAATGGTGTGGATTTTGTTCATATAATCACGCTTGTTAAGGATTAATATTCGCGCCCTTTTGTCAGGTTTATTGATGTGTATGTCTGGATTGGTCTTAACGCCAGTGTGATGCTAGGTATGCAAGCCGCATGTCCCAAAGACTGGTGGATCATATCAAACAGCCTATCTTAGCCGCTGTATGCAACGGGCAGGGCATAGACAGTATCCAACCAGCCCATACTTGCAAAACTCAAAACACAGTGCCCAACATTAGACTTGATTTCGCAACTGGACAACATTTGCTAAATAATCCTCAGTGTGCTAAGAATTACGCTGACAACCAATTTAAGATCGTCAGTTGGGCTCACAGTGTGGCACATTTGCATGTACTGGAAGCTACATGTATTAATACACAGGGCCCTGTTCTTTGCAGACAGAAAGAACATGTACATACATTGCGTCTGTTTCAGCTAAACAAAATAAGTGACAGATATTCGCTGACTCTCCCCTCAGAGCTGCCTGGTTTAAATTTTAAACATTGTTTGGCAGTTAACTGTTAGTCACCACCACTGGTGCATTCTCCATGGCAGTGCCACTTGCCAAACAATCAGCATTCTCTTCATATACAGTACAAATGGTTGTTTTCACCTTATATTGGTATTCTTGCAAGGTCCTGATGAGTGCAAGATGAAAAGCTTGGACATGTCTCTTTTTTAAGCAATAAAAAAAAAACTTAAGCACACAAGATTAAAATTACTCAGTTAAACAGTTTTACAAAACATTCCCCCAAAAAACTTACTTAGTCAAAATTATTTGGCAACATCTCCCTTATAGATATTTAACCATAAAAATCCAGTAATATTACCCAAGGCAAAAAATGCTGCTACTTTAATAAAGTAAACCATACATCTTCTAACACTCTTCCAAGCTACTGTGGAACTGAAGGAAGTTCAGAAACAGACCGCTTTCTGAAAACAAAGGTTTTTCTGCTTTGAAACTGGATGGCTGCTTCCAAATTCACAACTTTTCTCAGCACAGAGCTCATCTCAGGACTTCTCCCCACCACAGCCAACACAACTCAACTAAACATCTTTCCTGAAATATCCTTTATCCCTCTGATCTTAGACTCCATTTTTCCAAGCACCTTTTTGAACTTAATTTTTCCAAAATATAAAAATCTTTCATGTTTTCTTATTACCTCCACTTCCGGGTCAAACAAAATTAAATGACCTCCCCTTCAAGCGTGAAATGGTGTGTGATGATTTCAGGCAAGTGTCCCGACGTCAACACGCGATCATGTGGTAGTTCGGTCGGCGGGCATGCGTGGGAGTCGGCAGCATGCCCGCCAACAATTAGAAGGCCCATTAATGTCATTAAAGTATTAATTAACAGAATTTTTTCACTGTCGTTCAACCTTATAGAAGGCATGCACATGAAAAGTCCAAGCGGCCTTTGCATTTTTTGGAAACCTCATCCACGGGTGGGATGAGGTTTCCAAGGTCAAATAAAAATAAAATAATTTTTTTAAAATTTCATTTATAACATGTCCCTACTCATGAGAGTCACTTGAGGGGACATGTTTTATAACATTTTAAAATTCTTTACTTCTAATTTTTATCTTCATCTCTCTGAGGCAGCTCTGTACCTCAGGGAGATTTTCAAGCGCTCACTTGTGCACATGCGTGAAGTTCCCCACTCGCCCCACTCGCCCTCCTCCCCCGCCCATACAGGCAACGCTGAGTGCTGCCGCTCGTATTTTACGCTGGGCAGGCCTCAATTGACCTGCCAGCATGAAATCGCGGTCTGGCCCCGATCGCGAGTGGTGGTCGGCTTTCCGACCACCCCCACCTGCCCCCACCGAGCCCGCCCAGCCAGGGAAAAACTCTGCCCATAGTTTCTGTAACTGACATGGCATTGGTTATAAATGGCCAGTTGAGAGATAGTTAGGGTAGATTTTTGGTGTTATCATCTGAGCATTAATTGGACAGAGCAGAGAGAGGGCAATCTACCTGGGAAAGATCATTGGTCAGTTTCAGAGTTCAGTTAGGGTTACCAACTCCAGTTGAATGTATTCCTGGAAATTTCATCCCATATGCTCCTGAGTCTAATTGGCCCTCTCCATCATTCCCTCTGTTGGCTGCCCAACATGCCAATCCTCACAGACATCACCTTCCCATGCCCATTGAAAATGGACAGGGTTTTTATTACCGAATTGGATGATTCCTGGCTCTCAGTCAAAAAACCTTTTCTCCCATCCTCAGTACTTTTAGAATTAATAAAGAAAACTGTTCAAAAAGCTGAGGAAAAAAGTTTTTTCTTAATGGCTGTACAGTTTTTCTCCAGGTTTGTTCACAACAGCATCCTGGAAATCAATTTTCAATTCCTGGGCGCTCCAGGGTAATCCTAAACTCAGTTTATTTTCCTGAAAGAAATCCTCTCTGCTAACACCCTGGTGCTAACATCAGCAGAATTTTGCCCTTGGCAGGTGGGCACAATGGGCGTGGGCGTGGGCGTGGGCGGGGCCGGTCGTGAAACTGACCGCTGCCCATGATCCGGACTGGACTGCGACTTCACACTGGCGGGCCAATTAAGGCCCACCCAGCATGAAACCTGAGCGGCAGCGCTGCCTGTGCAGGCGGGGGGAGGAGGGCAACTGGGACAAGCACAAACTTTGCACATGTGCATGAGTGCACGCTTGAAAATCTCCCTGACGAACAGAGCTGCCTCAGGGAGATGAAGAGTTTTCAAAAATAATAATAAAGATTTTTTAAATGTTATAAAACATCTGTCACATAAGTTAGGGACATGTTATAAATTAAATTTTAAAAATTTTATTTCATTTTTATTTGATGTTGGAAACCTCATCCACCCCTGCGGATGAGGTTTCCAAAAAAGTGCAAAGGTCACTTAGCCTTTTTGCCTGCCCGCCAACCGTAAGATTGGACGGGCAGCGAAAAATTTGTTTCACTTACCTTGTTAATGGCCTCAACAGGCCTTATACTTGTTGGCAGGCGCGCTGCCAATTCTCGCGCGTCCCACCGTCCGAAATATTGCACGACTGCGCATTGATGTCAGGACGCCCATCCAACATCAACGCATGTCATTTTACGCTCGAGGGTCTTGGGCACGCACCCGTCCACCTAGGTAAAAATTCTGCCCAATATTTTTACACCGTATTATTTTACAAAAAACTTCAGTGGATTTTCTTTCAGCTAAGGTCTTTCAGTCATCAAAATGTCAGATGCAGAAGGCCAGTTAAAGACGGAGTGATGAGGGATTGCCCGGTGATTTTTGTTATATAGTCATAGTAATGATGCATGAAGACTAGCAAATTGTTTTGAGTGTGTCTGGCGTTATTTTAAGAAAACAAGACTGACAACTTTCAAACAGCTTTCAATAAAACATCACTTTCACAAGAAGTAAAAGCAGAAAGAGCCAGAAATATGTAATCAATCTTTCACTACCTGGGAAAAAAAGTACATTTACAAGGATGATACTGTACCAGGACTGAATAGTTACTAATATCAGGACAGACTGAACAGGCTGGGGCTCTTTCTCTGGAAAAGAGAAGACTGAGGAGTGGCTGATAGACGTTCTTAAAATTATGAAAGAGTTTCATATGGTAGGTTTAAAGAAGATGTTTCCACTTCTGGGGAATCCAGGACTAGAGCAAACAAATGTTAGTTAGTCACTAATAAATCCAAAAAGTGGTGCAATTCAAAAAACCATTTTTACCCAGAGTGGTTAGTTGAGGTGGCATCAATATATTAAAAGGGAAGCTAGCTAGTACTTGCAAAGAAATTAATAGAAGAACACGCTGATAAGCTTGGATGAAGAATGGTGTGGAAGCTAAACACCAACCTGGATCAGTTGGGCTGAACGACTTGTTTCTATCTGTTCATTCTATCCAATTCTCTGTTGTTAGGAAATAGGGACAGTTTAAGTAAATTATATTTGCAGCTGTGGGTGTTAGGAATGAGTTTTAGCTTTAATGTTTAAGTTTGATTTGTATTTCTATATCTGTGTGCTATGAAATGTCAAATTAGGTTTCAGGTTCACTTTAAAAAGCACTTGCATTTCTAAAGACAGTCTTACAACTGTAAGCTAAGTTAAGCAAACAAGAGTAGAAAAGAAAACAGTGCTGTTGCCTAGCAACAGGGGTCCAGAAAGGCAGGTCCCTCCCACAGACACACACAGAAGAGAAACAACAGTTTGATTTTGGAATCTGTTTGAGTTCGGTTGGTTTTGAAAGTAGGTACCAGGAGAGACTGGAGCAAAGGTGACAGATAGCAAATCCCAAGCTAAAGAAAAACCCCAAAAATCGAGGGGAGTGGAACAGGGGAAAGTCCCAAGCAGATCTTGTAGTCAAAGGAAGGACAGGAACCTGGAAAAGGCCCTGTTAAGTGAAGTTAAGAGTGAGGGGCAGAGAGAAAGGCTCCAAGCTTCAGATTTAAAAAGACAAAAGCTGCTAAAAGCAGATTTAAAGTGAGAACAGTTTGCAAGAGGCAAGAAGGTCCAAAGAAACAACTGAAGGTCTATAACTCTTTGCTATGGGCATGTGAAGCAATGGTACTGTTGACGGCTGAGTCAGTGAGAGAGACTGTCTGGAAGACAGCTTGAATGCAGGTGGTGACCCAGGGAAGAGGAACATCCAAAAGAGAGCTCAAAACCCTGAAGGTGAACCCTTGCAGAAGGCGCCTGAGAGAAAGCATCGGTTTGGGAGAAGGTTCCAAGGCATGGCCTTGGAGAGTAGAGATTGGAAACTCTTGTGTGAAAGACAGAGTGCAGTGAGACCAGTTGGCTCATGGTGTGATAAGCGTCTGGGGGGGAGTTAAGGAGAAATCCATAGCATCTGGTTGAGGTGGCATCCATCACTTGGTTTCAGAGTGTGGTGTGTCTGACCACAGGGTGTCCATTGGTACATGGACTGTACTTATTGTGAACTTTAGAGTATAAGATAGCTTCTGTAACTTGTGTTATCCTTACAAATCTGTATACATCTGTAAAGGTATAGGTGTGGGTGAAGGAGTATTGTAATATAGTTCATCTTTTCTTATTTAATAAATGCTTTGTGCTTTTGTTAAAACGTTCATTAGCTGACTCCGGTGACTCTGTAGCCCCTCTCTATGTATCTAAACAAACAATAAAAGTTAGGGTCTACCAAGCTGGGCTCCACCCTGCGATCAGGCTTGTCCAGTGGTAACTTCAGCTGGGGATTATAACACTGTACATTAACATCACAGGTAACTCTTTTAGAGTTAAAATAATTAACTAAATTAACAAAAACAAGGGAGAAATCAAGCACAGCCCCTAAGTCAGGTCAGCTGTAAAATCAAGGAAAAACTTTAAAGGAAACTTACAAACATTAAACCAAAATGTGATTAAAGGGGTCAACAAAACACCCCAGTCCCCGTGGTGCCCACCGGGCACGGAAGGCTTAACATCACAGGTAACTCTTTCTGAGTCAAAACAATTAACTAAATTAACAATAACAAGGGATAAATCAAGCACAGCCCCTAATTCAGGTCAGCAGTAAAACCAAGGACAAGGTTTAAAGGAAACTTACAAACATTAAAACAAAATGTGATTAAAGGGGTCAACAAAACACCCCAGTCCCCGCGGCACCCACCGGGCATGGAAGGCTTAACATCACAGGTATCTCTTTCAGAGTTAAAACAATAAACTAAATTAACACAGTAAGGGATAAATCAGGCACAGCCCCTAAGTCAGGTCAGCTGTAAAACCAAGGACAAAGTTTAAAGGAAACTTACAAACATTAAACCAAAATGTGATTAAAGGGGTCAACAAAACACCCCAGACCCCGTGGCGCCCACCGGGCATGGAAGGCTTAACATCACAGGTAACTCTTGTAGAGTCAAAACAATTAACTAAATTAACAATAACAAGGGAGAAATCAAGCACAGCCCCTAAGTCAGGTCAGCTGTAAAATCAAGGAAAAACTTTAAAGGAAACTTACAAACATTAAACCAAAATGTGATTAAAGGGGTCAACAAAACACCCCAGTCCCCGTGGTGCCCACCGGGCATGGAAGGCTTAACATCACAGGTAGAAGGATAAGATTTTAACTCATTTGAAACACTTCCACCTGCACAGAATTAAAATCAGGCCCCATGTGTCAGGAGGGTCCTCATTACAGAAAACTAGTTGCACCTAATTATTGAGTGTTCAATTCTTAATAATTGTTTCTAAAAAAAAAGGTGCAAAATGAAAATACAGAGAGATTTCTGTTCATGTTGCCGTGCACCGGAGGGGGGATTAATTTAAACAGCCCTGATTTCTCCTTTCACTAATCGTCCACAAACAGAAAGGTGTTTTTGATTTCTGATTTCCCCCTTTATAAGTGGTGGTGTGTTTTCCCCAACTTTTCAGTTTGGAGTTATCCAATCCTCTATTAATAGCCCCACAGCAAACTCAAAATAAGGTAAGATAAGAAGGTTGGTTTATTTTACACACACACTCCAAACATGGGAAGGAGTTTCACAGCATCTGTCCCATTTTGCATTCATACAATAAAAGAGGGATAAAGGAAAGAAAGGAGTTCAGGGCAGAGCCAATGATAAAAATAAAAAGTGGTTTCACTCACTTCAGAGTCCAAAATCAAAAGTCCAGTGGAGCATTCCTTCAGAGGTTAGCAGGCTGAAACTGTTGTAAGGTGTTCCAACTTTCCAAAAGCGAGGACTTCCATGATGGAAGACAGCACATAGAGATGAATTAGTCTTGAAGGCACGGATATAGATGGTCCAAGGTGCCTGTAGTTCATAGTGTAAATGAGGGCCTGGCCATTGACCTGGACAGAGCTCTTTCTGCTGCTACCTGTTGGATGGTAAAATGGCAGACTGCCTGGGTTCAATTCCACACGGCAATATTACAGGTTCTAGCAGCTTGGGGGAGGTCATGTGACATACCTTCCCCATCTTCTCCTGGGTCTTGGTCAAAGGATGTATTTTCCCAGGTCTGGAATCTTGAAGTGTTTAATAGAGAAGCCAGGGTCCCTTTTGCCCTTTGCAGGCATACTGGCCAGGATATTACCTTCGGCGTGCGGGCGTGCGTCCTGACGTCATCGCGCAATCTCACGACGTTTCATTTGACGGTACGCACTGGAGTTGGCTGCGTGCCTGCCGATAATTGAAAAGCCTATTAAGGCCATTAATGAGCTAATTAGCTTGAAATTTACGCTGCCCATCCAATCTAACAGTTGGCGGGCAGGCGAAAAGGCCAAGTGGTCTTTACATTTTTTAGGAAACCTCATCCACCAGCGGGATGAGGTTTCCTAAAGCTAATACAAATGAAATAAAAACTTTATTTTGTAAATAAGAAACATGTCCCATCTCTTGTGACACAATCACATGAGGGGACATGTTTCATTAAATTTTTAATGTCTTTATTTTTTAAAAAGCGTTTCAATCTCCCTGAGGCAGCTCCGTGCCTCAGGGACATTGAAGCGCTCTTTCATGCGCATGTGCAAAATGCACGCCAGGCACACTCTCCCTCCTCCCCCCCGCCCGCACAGGTTGCTCGCAATCCACGCAGGGCAGGCCAACACGTGAAATAACAGTGCAATGTCGATTGTGGACGGCGGCTGGCTCCCCGACTGCCCCCTCCCGCTCCCACCGAGCCCACTCGACGAGGGGAAAATTCAGGCCACTGTCTCTGGTGGCTAGAATTCTTCTTTAGAACTGTAAAGAGGCTTTGTGCAGTTCTGGGGGTGGGAGGTTGCATTAGCACTTTTTTTTAGAGATAAGGCATCTCTGCTGTTTGTCTGAAGGTTAGAAATTACTTTGGAATGAGTCATGGGTAGTCAAGGTAAAGCCTTGTCCATTTTAAAAATAAAATTTTATCAAGTAGCCAGGTTGATGTAGATAAATATAGATATTTTCCTTCCTGTCTTCTGGCCAGGACAATGTTGTTTTGAATTTATTCATAGAATGCGGGTAGTGATGATAAATGTGATCATTTATGGCCCATCTTTAACTGCCCTTGGAAAATGATGGTGAACTGCCTTCTCAAACAGCTACAGTCCATGTAGTGCAGGTACAGCCACAGTGCTGTCAAGGAGGGAGTTCCAGGATTTTGACCAAGTGACAGTGAAGGAATGGCAATATAGTTCCAAGTCAGAACAGTATGTATGTAACTTGGAGGGGAACTTGCAGGAGGTGGTGTTCTCATGCTTATGCTGCCCTTGTTCATCTAGGTGATAGAGGTTGTGGATTTGAAAGCTGCTGTCAAAGGATTCTTTGTGAGTTGCTGTAGGGCATCTTGTAGATAGCACACATTGTTACTATTCTGTGCTGATGGTGGAGGGACTGAATGCTTAAGGTAGTGGACGGGATGCTAACTAAGTGATTTGCTCTATTTTGGATGGTGTCAAGCTTAGTGAGTGTTGGAGCTGGGTGGTGGTGTGAAGCTTCACGAGTGTTAGAGCTGCACTCATCCAATCCAGCTGAGAGTATTTCATCAGCTCCTGACTTGTGCCTTGTAGATAATAGACAGACTTTAGGGAGATCAGAGATGATAGCGAGAGATTCAGTGATGGCGATGCCATTGAATGTCAAGGACCGGTGGTTAGGTTCTCTCTCTCATTGGAGATGGTCATTGCCTGGCACTTATGCAGCAAGAATGTTTCTTGGCACTTATCAGCCCAAGCCTGCAGGTTAACCAGATCTTGTTGCATGCAGACACGAACTGCTTCCTTACATGAGGAGTTAGGAATGGAACTAATTACAGTGCAATCATCAGGGATCACATCCCCACTTCTGATTTCCTGATGGAGGGAAGGTCATTGATGAAGCAGCTGAAATTGATTGTGCCGAGGACTCTCCCCTCAGGCACTCCTGCAGTGATGTCCTGAAGCTGAGATGATTGATGGCCAACAACCACAAGGTTGTTCTTGGTATGGCTCTGGAGAGTTTTCCTCCTTGATTCCCATTGACTTCAATTTTAATGGGGTTCTTGACACCATACTCAGTCAAAAGCTGCTTCGATGTCAAGGGCAGTCACTCTCACCTTACCTCCTGAATTCATCTCTTTTGTTAACTTTGGATCACAATTGTAATGAGGTCAGGAGCTGAGTGGCCATAGTGGAACCCAAACTGAGCATCAGTGAGCAGGTTATTGCTGAGTAAGTGCTGCTTGATAGCATTTCATTGACCCCTTCCATCACTTTGCTGATGGTTGAGAGTAGACTGATGGGGTAATAATTGGCTGGATTGGATTTGTCCTGCTTTTTGTGGACAGGACATACATGGGCAATTTCCCGCATTGTCTGGTCATACCGGTATTGTAGATGCATTGCAACAACTTATCAAACTCTTTCGAGTTATCAACAGTCACAGATTGCAACTCTTTCGAGTACAATCACAGTTCTTGGTTTCCGGGAGTGGGACATGAACCCACAACCCTCTGATTCAAAGGCGAGGGTGCTATGAACTGAGCCACAGCTGACACCTCAGCCACAACTTATCAAGAGGCACACTTTAGTTCTACAACTCAAGTATTCAGCACTACAGCTGGGATTTTGTCAGGGCTCATAACCTTTGCTGTATTCAATGCCCACAGATGTTTCTTGAATTCATATTGAGTGAATTAATTTGGCATCTTGATGCTGAGGACCACAAGATGAGGTTGAGGTCCATCAGCCACTGGACACTTCTGGCTAACATGCTGATGCTCCACCACCATTGGGAATGGGGATGTTCATGGAGCCTCCTCCTCACATTAGTTCTTTAATTGTCCACCACCATTCAAGACTGTATGTGGCAGGACAGTAGAGCTCTGATCTAATCTGTTTGTTGAGGGATCACTTAGCCCTATCTATAAATGCTGCTTCGGCTGTTTCGTATGCATGTAGTTCTGTGTTTATACAGAATATTTTTTAAAAGGCACGCAACTTTGAAATGCTGATGTACAGAGAGACTTGGGTACACTTGTATATGGAACACAGAAAAGTTAGCATGCAGATACAGCAAATAATTAAGAAGGTAAATGGAATGTTGGCCTTTATTGTAAGGGGTTTAGAATATAAGAATAAAGAAATCTTACCACAATTGCATAGGGCTTTGGTAAGACCACACATAGGATACTGTGCGTAGTTTTGGTCTCCATGGACAGGATTTTACAATCCCTTGCAGGTGGGTTTGCAAGTGGGGGAACCATAAAACTCTGTGGGTACCCACACCCAACTGCGATTTAATAGGCAGCAGGAAAAGCCTTTGGGTGCCCTGCATTCATGCCAATTGAGGCCCTTAAGTGGTCAATTAATGGCCACTTCCCACCTGGCCACAAATTTTCAGCCAGCGAGAGAAGGTCAGCAGTGAGAGGAGGTCAACGATGGCTAGGAAGCCTGCTTGAACCTTGGGCGAGAAAGGGGACGTGTGCCTCCTTTGCAGATCTTTTGATTAGAGATCTCCTTTGGAGGTCTTCCCCCTCCCCAGGTACCCCACCCTCCCCACACCACCCCTCCAGCCTGTGCACCCCAGCCCCCATTCCCTTGCCCCTGGGGCAACCTCGTCTGATGCCACCAAGAACACCCCAACTTACCTGTCATCCAGCTCCTGGCTTTTCCTCACTGGGACAGGATGTGGGCCCCACTCCCAGTGATGTTGCTGATACCAGAGAGCTACTGGACAATCAGATTGGCTGTCAGCTTCTGGAGGTGGGAGTTCCTCCTCAGATGGAGGCGGAAGTCTCCCCCAAGGCACCTAATGCTCCTCTGAGGAGGGCATCCCACCAGAGTAGGGGCAGGTTTCATGGCGACTTTCCAGCAGTGGGGTGATAATCTCTGCCAGCTGTGAAATCCTACCCCATATCTAAGGAAGGATATACTTGCCTTGGAGGTGGTATGACCAAGGTTCATTAGATTGGACCTTGGGATGAAAGGGTTGTTCTGTGATGAGAGAGGCTGAGTAAATTGGGCCTATAATCTCTGGAGTTTAGAAGAATGAGAGGTGAACTCATTGAAACTCATAAGATTCTGAAGGGGCTTGATTGGGTAGACACAAAGATTGCTTCCCCTGGCTAGGGAATCTGGAAGATGGGGGCACAGCCTCAAGACAAGGGGTCAAATATTTAGGGCTAAGATGAGGGGAAACTTAACTCAGCAGGTTGTGCATCTTTGGAATTCTCTATTCCAAAGGGTTGTGGATGCTCTTTCATTGAATATATTCAAGGCTGAGATCAACAGATTTTTGATCTCTAAGGGAATTAAGGGATATTAGTATCCATTGGGAAAGTGGAGTTGAGACAAAAGATCAGCCATGGTCGTACAGAATGGCAGAGCAGGCTCAAGGGGCCTTATGATGTACTCTTGCTCCTATTTATCTACTCTTGCTCCTATCTATCGACTCTTGCTCCTATTACTTATGATGCTCTTAGCTTCCCCAGGTTGGCACCTCATTTTTAGATATACATGGTGCTGCTTCTGGCAGGGTTGATCCCCTGGATTGATGGTCATGGTAGAGTGATGAGGTTACAGATTGTGATGAAATACAATTCTTTTGCTGCTGATGGCCCACAGCACCTCATCGATGCCCAGTTTTGAGTTGCCAGATTGGTGCTGATTCTATTCCATTTAGCAATGTGATAATGCCACACAATATAATGAAGGCATCATCAGTGTGAGGACAGGAATTCATCTCCACAAGGACTGTTCTGTGGCCACTCCTACTGATGCTGTCATGGGCAGATGCATCAGTGATTGGTGGATTGGTGATGATGAGATAAAGTAGTTTTTCCCCTTGCACTGGTTCTCTCATCACATGCCGTAAGCCCTATCTGGCAGTTATGTTCTTCAGGACTCAGGCAGCTCAGTCTGTAGTGCTGCCACTGAGCCACTCTTACTGATGGGCATTGAAATCCCCTAACCAGAGCTCAATCTGTGCCCTTCTTCCATCAGTGCGTCATCTAATTGGTCTTCAATATGGAGGAGTACTGATTCACCAGCTGAGGGGGGAGGTGGTGCTAGATGGTAAGCAGCAGGAAGTTTCCTTCCCCAAGTTTGGCCTGATGCCCTGAGGCTTCATTGGTGCAGAATCAATGTTAAGTACTCCCAAGTGTTAATTGTATATTCATTGTGTTAAATTTTATGTAGGTGATGGGCATTCACAGCGCTAGAGTAATTCCATAAACAGTGCCTCTACCACATCCTCCGGATTCAATGGGAGGGCCGTTGAACAAATGCTAGTGCCCTTCTTGAAGCCAGTTCTACAAGCATTCAAGCAAAACTCCTGAAAAACCAACTTCAATGGACTGGACACTGTGTCCGCACGGTTTAAAATCGTTTCCTCCGCCAAGTTTTGTTTTCTTAATTGTCAAATGACCAAAGTTCCATGGAGGACAAAGAAAACACATCAAAGACAATCTGATGCTACTCTTGAAGCTTGGTGGCATTGACTTTAATGACTGGGAGGAGCTTGCTATCAATCATTCATAATGGTAACAACTTGTCCAGCAAGCTGCATCACACATTTTGAATCCTAGCATCTTGATGATGAGGCAGAGCAGCAGCAGAGGAGGAAAGAAAAGGAAGAAATCTTGCACTCCGGATTCCACTGTCTCATGGGGCGTCCTTCCCAATGTGCCCAAAGATCTGTGGGTTGAGAATTGTCTTACTCGGTCACATGAAGACTCATGGCAGAAACACACGTCCTTGAGTAGGCATTACCCTTGAATTGAGGGACAGTTGCCGCTGCCCCTGATGGTGGGCATTAACTGGGGATTCACTTGTGCCCCTACAAATTGACACAGACTGACAATGTGATTGCTGGGTTAGGATGTGTATGCTTGTAAAGTGGAACGCGGTAGAGAAATGCTTATAACAAAAGTATAAAGATTAGCTCCAATTCTGTCCTTCACCAACTGTCTTTCTGGAATATAGCATCAATACCACTTCCTCCCAACTGCATAATTCCATGCCAGTAGCTCTACTGAGGCAGAACCTGCCCAGGATGGTATTGGAGGTGACTGAGGCATAAGCTGAAAGGTATTATTCTGTGAATGTAATTATGTCAGGCTGTTGCTTGTGTTAAACTTCTTAAAAGCAGTTGGTGAAGAAGGAGACCAGAAGTCAATCTTGTTATGGCCAGGTGGGAAGGGGTAGAATAGCTCCCCTCTTTTCCCACTGCTCATTTGACCACAACAGGTTTTTAGAATCAGTACGCTTGCCAAATCAGTGAGTGTAACTGTTTAAGTGCTGTAAATGTAAAAGACACACACGTGCAGGTGCACTGTAAGATTTCAAAGGAAAAGAGATTATTTATTGCATAGAACACCTGTTCTAAACAAAAATAATAAAATGCTCCGACTCACACACATGCATTCAAGAACTCTGACAAGTATGTTACAAAGGGGAGGATAGGTTAAGTAGTGTAAAAGCCCAAACAATTAGCTATATATGGATTCCGTACAGTGATGCCTTGGATGGTTTCAGACTGGATTCAAGGGTCTTGCCGAATTCTGCGAAGGGACGATGTAGAGATGTTGATGGATGATTTTGATTTGCTTTCCTCCAGTCAGTAAATGCTAGGTTGTTTTTTAGATGCTGCCCGCTGGTCAAACAGCTGGTCAAGCAACAGGCAGGGCTTGAGCTTTCAGAATGAATGGAGAGAGAGAGAGAGAGAGAGTGTGCTCATTCAGGGGTCTTCTCCTTCAGTGTCACTTCTGTTCTGTTCCTCTTCTGTTCTCAAGCCTGGAGAAAAGTAGTTCCTTAAGACACAAAAAAGGGTTAGTTGGCTTATCACATGATCCCTCTCACCGATTGACCAGTCACCCAAACATGGTCATAGTGGGTTGAATCCAGATCAATGGTTTAGACATGATAATATTATGGCTGGAAAAGTTCCCTTCTTGGCCAAAGTTATTGTCCAAAGTGATTGCATCTAATAGAGTCAATGGGAATCAGGGGGAGAACTCTCTGCTGATTGTAGTCATACCTGACACAAAAGAAAACGATTGTGGTTGTTGAAGGTCAATCATCTCAGTCCCAGGGCATCACTGTAGGAGTTCCTCAGGGTAGTGTCCTAGGCCCGATCATCTTCACCTGCTTCATCAATGACCTTCCCCCATCATAAGGTCAAAGGTGGGGATGTTCGTGGATGATTGGACAATGTTCAGCACCATTAGCGACTCTTCAGGTACTGAAGCAGCCTGTGTCCATATGCAGGAAGCCCTTCACAACATTCAGGCTAGGGCTGATAAGTGACAAGTAACATTCGAGACACACAAATGCCAGGTATGACCATCTCCAACAAGAGAGAATCCAACAATCTTCCCTTGACATTTAATGGTGTTGCTATCGCTGAATCTTCCACTATCAACATCCTGGGGGTTACCATTGACCAGAAACTGAACTGGATACCAGCCATATAAATACTGTGGCTACAACAGCAGGTCAGAGGCTGGGAATTCTGAGGCAAGTAGCTAACTTCCTGACTCCCTAAAACCTGTCCACCATCTACAAGGCACAAGTCAGGAGTATGATGGAATACTCTCCACTTGCCTGGATCAGTGCAGCTCCAAACAACACTCAAGAAGCTTGACACCATCCAGGACAAAGCAGCCTGCTTGTTTGGCACCACATCCATCACCTTCAACATCCACTCCCTCCACTATTAATGCACAGTGATAGCAGCATGTGCCATCTACAAGATGCACAGCAGCAACTCACCAAGGATCCATCGACATCACCTTCCAAACCCACAGCCTCTGCCACCTGGAAGAACAAGGGCAGCAAATGCATGGGAACACTACCACCTGCAAGTTCCCCTTCAAGCCACACACCTTCCTGACTTGAAACTATGTCACTGTTCCTTCACTGTCACCAGTCAAAATCCTGGAACTCCCTCCCTAACAGCACAGTCAGTGTTCTCACACCACATGGACTGCAGCGATGCAAGAAGGCAGCTCACAACCACCATCTCAAGGAGAATTAGGGATGGGCAGCAAAAATGTTGACCTAGCCAGCGATGCCAGGTTCTGTGAAAAGAAACCAACATAACCGTTATCCTACCATACTCTCTGATCTTGTTGATTCCTTTTGATTTTTTTTCTGAAGTTCATTGATTTGATTTAACAAGATCTCTGTTCATTATGAAAGGGCTATTCATAATTTTTTCTGCCATCACTGATCTGGAGCAGTCAGAAGGCGTTATTAATGGAGGCATGAATGAGGGATGTCTCAAATAATTTTGCAATGTAATTAAATGATAAGCATATCCATTTACCAAATAATCCTATGCTTTGAAGGTATATGTATATATTGTTAGTAATAAAAACAGGAAGTGCTGGTAAATCCCAGCAGGTCTGGCTACATCTGTAGCAAGAGAAACAGAGTTAACATTTTGAGTCCAATATGACTCTACTGAACTTTTTTTTATTTTATATATTGTTAATGGTGTCTTTAATGCCAGATTTGTTTTACAACCACTATTTAGAAATGGCCAAAGAACAGGTATGTCATCATGAAGGCTGATCCCAGTGACACAGTGAAAAACAATGGCCATAAAGGCTGAGTCCGCAGTTCTTCCAGCTTAACAGTTTAGCAAACAATGTAAGTGCAATCCATCACAACATAGCTGCCTGTATATGTATATCTCTGCACTTTTTGGGCTATGGCAAATTATACCCCAAAAGCTTCCTGAAGCTCCTAAGCCTTCTTTTTTTTTCCCTTTGCTGATTTAATCTCCTTTGGGCCATTGCAAATCCTGCTTTGCCAGGAATTTTCAAGAATTGAAAATTCATCTCTGTTACAAGCAAACCAGGAGAAGAATTGTAGGAGAGAAATCTGTTTCTTTCTAATTTCATTTGCACACTTAGTTTATTAGTTATAAAAATATAGGAAATAGGAAAAATGCTTATTACTGACAAGCAAGAATGAGCTCTTTTAGGTAACTAATGTCAGTTTGCTTTCCATTTGGTGAGGGAAGACAGTGTGTCACAAATTTTGGCGGCTTTACTGACCTATGGGAATGTGGGGTGGGGCAGCTGTAATCTCCAGCAATACATCCCAATGACACATTAGAGACTCTGCCTGTCCACAGAGATGCTGTTAACCTCAGCTGATCATCTTCTTGTGGAACATAACTAAGATTGGTCAAGCAAATAAATAGCCTAATCTCATCAGCCTACAACAATATCTTTAAACACATGAGCATTTTTCTTCACCTCCCTTATCCAAACTATGCTCCATCTGACATGACTCGAAACAGCCTACTTCAGGTCATTAGCATTAGCCCAACATTCCCCAGATGTACATAGATCTCTGATAGGCCCGCAGGATCAGTAATGGTTACAGGCTGTTGGGCTTTTGGCCAATGACCAAAACAGAGCAGCTAAAGACATCCAGCATTCTACTGGCACTGTAGAAGGAAACCACTTACCTCCTGATGACACCCAAGCCCCAAACAGATCCCCTGAGTTGGGCAGCAATGGATGCAAGGCTGCCTATTTCTTGCATTTCCCTTTTCTCCTAGGCACAAACCTGATTATCTGCAGAAAAATGAGGCCAGTGACTCTATTAAAGCCCTCCCTGTGGCATGGGCTGCTGCACCATTTGGAACTCCACAAAATAGGGGTGGTGAAATTGGTCTTTAATGGCAATGTAAAACAGGCGAACTGACTTAATTGGAAAAGGAAATCAGGTGGGGTGTAAAGCAGACTGACAACTTTTACACCCATTTTACTGCACCGTGAAAGACAGATATCTCCACTCGAGAATTTGAATTTTTTAAAATTCACTTACGGAATGTGGGTGTCGTTGGCTGGGTCAGCATTTATTGCCAATCTCTAGTTGCCCTTGACAAGGTGGTGGTGAGCTGCCTTCTTGAACCACTGCAGTCCATGTGGTGCAGGTACATCCACAGTGCTGTTAGGGAGAGGATTCCAGGATTTTGACCCAGCGACAGTGAAGGAATGGCGATATGTTTCCAAGTCAGGATGGTGAGGGGCTTGGAGGGGAGCTTCCAGGTGGTGGTGCTCCCATCTACCTGCTGCCCATGTTCTTCTAGGTGGTAGTGGTCGTGGGTTTGGAAGGTGCTGTCTAAGGAGCCTTGGTGAATTCCTGCAGTGCATCTTGTAGATGGTACACACTGCTGCTACTGTGCATTGGCAGTGAAGGGAGTGAATGTTTGTGGATGGGGAGCCAATCAAGCAGGTGGCTTTGTCCTGGATGGTCTCAAGCTTCTTGAGTGTTGTGGAAGCTGCATTCATCCAGGCAAATGGGGAGTATTCCACCACACTCCTGACTGGTGCTTGGGGATGGTGGACAGGCTTTGGGAAGTCAGGTGGTGAGTTACACATCATAGGATTCCTAGTCTCTGACCTGCTCTTGTAGCCACAGTATTTATATGGCTACTCCAGTTCAGTTTCTGGTCAATGGCAACCCCCAGGATGTTGAAAGTGGTGGGGGATTCAGTGATGGTAATGCCATTGAACATCAAGGGGCGATGGTTAGATTCTCCCTTGTTAGAGATGGTCATTGCCGGGCACTTGTGTCACACGAATGTTACTTGTCACTTGTCAGCCCAAGCCTGGATATTGTCCAGGTCTTGCTGCGTTTGGACATGGACTGCTTCAGTATCTTAGGAGTCATGAATAGTGCTGAACATTGTACAATCATCAGCGAACATCCCCACTTCTGATGATGGAAGGAAGGTCATTGATGAAGCAGTTGAAGATGGCTTGGCTGAGGATACTATCCTGAGGAATTCCTGCAGTGATGTCCTGGAGCTGAAGTGACTGACCTCCAACAACCACAACCATCTTCCTTTGTGCTAGGTATGACTTCAACCAGTGGAGAGCTTTACCCCCGATTCCCATTGACTTCAGTTTTGCTAGGGCTCCTTGATGCCACACTCGATCAAATGCGGCCTTGATGTCAAGGGCTGTTATTCTCACCTCACCTCAGGACTTCAGCTCTTTGTCCATGTTTGAACCAAGGCTGTAATGAGGTCAGGAGCTGAGTAGGCCTGGCGGAACCCAAATTGGGCGTCAGTGAGCAGGTTATTGCTAAGTAAGTGCCGCTTGATTACAATGTTGATGATCCCTTCCATTACTTTACTGATGATCGAGAATAGACTGATAGGACAGTAATTGGCTGGGTTGGATTTGTCCTGCTTTTTGTGTACAGGACATACCTGGGCAATTTTCCACAAAGCCGGGTTGATGCCAGTGTTGTGGCTGTACTGGAACAGCTTGGCTAGGGGTGTGGCAAGTTCTGGAGCACAAGTCTTCAGTACTATTGCCGGAATATTGTCAGGGCCCATAGACTTTGCTAATGGTTGAAGTGCCTTCAACCATTTCTTGATATCATGTGGAGTGAATCGATTGGCTGAAGACTGGCATCTGTGATGCTGGGGACTTCCGGAGGAGGCCGAGATGGATCATCCACTCGGCACTTCTGACTGAAGATTGTAGCAAATGCTTCAGCCTTATCTTTTGTACTGATGTGCCGGCCTCCCCCATCATTGAGGATGGGGATATTTGAGAAGCCTCCTCCTCCAGTGAGTTGTTTAATCGTCCACCACCATTTACGAATCGATGTGGCAGGACTGCAGGGCTTAGATCTGATCCATTGGTTGTGGGATCACATAACTCTGCCTATCACTTGCTGCTTATGCTGTTTGGCACACAAGTAGCCCTCTGTTATAGCTTCACCAGGTTAACACCTCATTTTGGGTGTGCCTGAAGCTGCTCCAGGCATGCTCTCCTGCACTCTTCATTGAACTAGGGTTGACCCCTGGCTTGATGGTAATGGCAGAATGGCGGATATGCTGGGCCATGTGGTTATAGATTGTGTTTGAGTACAATTCTGCTGCTGCTGATGACCCACAGCACCTCATGGCTGCCCAGTCTTGAGCTACTAGATGTGTTTGAAATCTATTCCATTTAGCACAGTGGTAGTGCCACACAACACAGTGGAGGATATCCTTAATGTGAAGGCGGGACTTCGTCCCCACAATAACTGTGCAGTAGTCATTCCTACCAATACTGTCATGGGCAGATGCATCTGTGGCAGGCAGGCTGGTGACGATGAGGTCAAGTATGTTTTTCCCTCTTGTTGATTCCCTCACCACCTACCGCAGACCCAGTCTAGCAGCTATGTCCTTTAGGACTCGACCAGCTTGGTCAGTAGTGGTGCTACCGAGCCACTCTTGGTGATAAACATTGAAGTCCCCCACCCAGTACATTCTGCGCCCTTGCCACCCTCAGTGCTTCCTCCAAGTGATGTTCAACATGGAGGAGCTCTGATTCATCAGCTGAGGGAGGACGGTACATGGTAATCAGCAGGAGGTTTCCTTGCCCATGTTTGATCTGATGCCATGAGACTTCTGGAGTTGATGTTGTGGACTCCCAGGGCAACTTCCACCTGACTCTATACCACAATGCCGCCACCTCTGCTGGGTCTGTCCTTCCAGTGGGACAGGACATACCCAGGGATGGTGATGGTTGTGTCTGGGGCTGGATGAAATTTTTTCCACGATTTGCACTAAGTGTGCTAGCGGGAGGGTAAAACATTTTACCTGCTGGTCGCGATGGTGGGTTTTCATGCCATATCATCCCAAACACGCTTCATTATTTATGCACTCCCAGGAAACACTCCGTTTCCATAGTGGGCGGGCTCTCATTTGCCCGCCCGCCATCACCTCCTCACCGCTCACCACCGCTGCCCGGGAGACATGGCCAGCAAAGGGAAAAAGACCGCAGCCCCCAACTTCAATGACGGGTCCCTCGAGCATTTGCTGGATGCCGTGGAGGCCCACCAGGATGCTCTGTACCCCCGCTCTGGCTGCAGGATGGGCAGCAACGCGACCAATCCAGCTTGGGAGGCAGTGGCAGCGGTGGTCAGTACCAATGCCCTTCAGAAGAGGACAGCCACCCAGTGCCATATGGGGATGAATGATCTCCTCCGTTATGCCAGGGTAAGTCACTCTTCTCACTCCCAACTTACACACTCACAAACCCATCACACATGCACAGGGCCCTCAATCACTGCCAATTCAAGGGACATCACCATTCACTCTCTCACACACACCGTCATGGACTTTGAAGACAGAGCCATCCAGCTGGGCGGCGATGATCTGGACTGGTCCTGCGTTCACAGTAAGGTCGGTGCTGCTCTACCAACTGAGGACCCATCAGACAACAATGCCATGGATGATGTGCCCTCTTTCACAGGCCACTGCCATGCACTAATTATCTCTCCTTCATTTCGCAGGCACATCTGGGTGGGATCTAGCTTTAGAACAGCCTCGGGATCACAATCTTGTGAGCACTTTGCACTGTCTGATCCACAGCAGGCGGAGGCAGGGACTTCCCAGGTGCCCGGCACTCGGAAAACTGTTGGAGGCCAGAACATTGCTGAGTCCGAGTCAGATGATGAGCCTCTGGACTTGGCCATGTCACAATTGCTGAAGCTGTAAAGTCAAGCTCGGGAACATCAGAAAGGGATGGCTGCTGCACTCCTCAGATTGCAGGGCACAATGTAGGAGTCCGTCCGCCTTCAGGCTGAGGCGATAGCGCCAGTATACCAATGCACCAAGGTCAACACTGATAGGATGGCAGCCGCCATGGAGATCTTGGTCCAGATCTTTGCTCCTGCACTGCTGCGCGGGCTCAACTCCATCACTGATGCCATAGTTGGCCTCCAACAGTGCGTACACAAAAGGGGTGCCAGGCAACTCAATCTCACTCCAGCTACCCCTGCTCCTCAAGGAGGCAGCCTGGGGCCCTCAAGCACCCATAGGGAGGAGGTTCAGCAGGTGCACACCCTGGGTCCATCCATCGATGTGAGTCTGAGAGTCCCCAGCCAATCCGACTCCTCTCTTCCTGTGGCCTCAGCAGCTCCAGCTCCGCAGGCTGAGGAGGGTGCCACTGCCCCACAGCAGGACCCCGAAAGCAGGCCAGGGCCCTTTAAGTCTCGGCCCTCCAGAGGACGCCCGCCTAGGTCATCACAGACAGTGTGTCACAGTCAGGAGGCTGCCTCTATCTCCGCTGTGGATGTCTGCGGAGCAACAAGATGTAGCGGCAGGGTTAGGAAAGTTAAGGAGAATTAGTTGCATAGCCTGGGCACGGGTTTTAATCACTTGTACATAATGTTCACTATAGTCAATAAACCTCCAAGAATGTCTCCCTGCCTATGGCTCCTTGTTCTGATGAGCAGAGTTCTCGTTGCTCAGATGCGAAACTTTTCTACACAAGATAAAGGCAGGTATCTCAGTCCAGGGCCTCTTCCCCATATTCTGTGCAACCTTCAGACCAAAATGATGGTCCAGCCTTACACTGCCTTGAAACATTACTGATACCTGCACCTCAGCGGTTCTTGTCATTGCTACCAGAATGTAGTGGGCAGGTGCTACAGAGTTCTCTCGCTCACTCTGTGTGCTCTCAGCACCTTTAGGGAGGGCTGGCCCCCCATCCCTTCAGCATCTGTGATCAGTGATGCTGTGCTCCTGAAAGGCTCAGGTGCTGAAGGCGGACAAAGCATCACATGCTTCTAAAGTTTCATGGCTGCATCTCTATAATATGATCCTGACCACGGAGCGCAAGTGATCTGCCCTCGGCCAGACAGGAGTCAGACATTCTCAGAGGCTATGGGAAGATCTATGGAGTGTCCTCACTGCATGTCATCATCATCCTCCTGCAATTGAGCAACTATTAGGGCCTCCACTGCGTCTCCATGACAGGAGCATTCTCAAAGAGGGTATGTGCGTTGCCATAAGCCAAACTGGAGTCAAACGTTCACAAATGCAATGTGAGGATCTATGGGGTCACCTCACTGCATGATGTCATCATCCTCCACAAATCAAGCAGCTATGAGGGCCTCCCGAACGCACCTGCCTCGTCTAGCCAGTGCGAGGGCCTCATCCCTATCACCGTCGCCTCCGTGTGATTTCCACAGAGATGTGCTGTCTGGGCATGTCGAGTATAGAGGGGAGGCCTCCACCCAGGGTGATTTAATTAGGAACTTTCCAGAAACTGGAGATAGTCTGTTGAAGTTGACCCTTGGTAGCCATCTTAACAGTTCATCAGTGTCTATTTTAAACAAAAGACAGTTCCAAAAACTTCTATACAAACACAGAGTTCATATTTATAGCTATTAATGTGACATGCCTTTACTGAGAATAATACCACAAAAAAAAATCCAAATTTCGACATTTGGTGCTGAACTGACAGCATCAGATTGGCCATCCATTATATGCAGTGTCTGATATTAAGAACATGAGAAATAGGGGCTGGAGGAGGCCATTCGAGCCTGCTCAACCATTCAATAAGACTATGGCCGATCTTCTACTTCATATATCTTCCTTCACAATCTCCATATTCCTTGATTCACTTAGTATTTAAAAATCTATCCCTCTCCATCTTGAATATATGACTGAGCATCCAATACCCTCTGGGGTAGAGAATCCCAAAGATAAACAACCCTTTGAGTGAAGAAATTTCTCCTCATCTCAGTCCTTAATCATGAGGCCCCTGTTCTAGACTCCCCAGCCAGGGACAACATCCTTCTAGCATTTACTCTGTCAAGTCTCTTAAGCATTTTAGATGTTCCAATCATACTGCCTCTCATTCTTCTAAATTCTAAGGAATAACACCCAGGTCCTTCTGAATACCAACATTTCCCACTCTCATACCATTTTAAAAATATTTTGTTTTTCTAATTTCCCCAGCCAAAATGAACAACTTTGTACTTCCCATATTATATTCCACCCGCCTCATCTAAGTCATTAATATAGATTGTAAACAGCTGAGGCCCAAGCACTGATCCTTTTGGTACCCTGCTAATTACAACCTGCTAATGCGTTACAGTCAATGAATTAACTACAATGTACAATGGATGGCAGATTCAATACCTCCTGTTTTGTGCCACTGGCTAGGGTGAATTTCTACCTTGCTGTTCTGTAGACTAAACAAGCTGATGGGGTTCGCAGCCTTGCATAGACAAGTAAATCTGTCTGGAAGCTGTGGAAGAAACTCGTGAAGATGGTTTCTCCAAAACTAAGCCTTAGCTTTTTACAGAACAGCTGATGTGGAGGGACACTCTGTAGTGGTGCTCATCAGTAGAATTGCCATGTCTTGTTAAGAGCTTTGTGCTGTCACTTGCTTTGTTGACTACTAGACAGGGAGATTCAGTGCAAACATTTTCTTCATGCATTTCAAGGGCAAATGTAAAGTAAGTCAACATGAGCACTTCTGAGGTGGCAGTGCTGACAAAGAGGCCTTAGAATCATTTAATAACCGAAGCTCAAAATGACAGGGCTCAAAATGTAAAGGATTAATAGCTTTTTACAAACATTTCCAGGATGGATGAAGAGGGTTATTTACACACTTACCTTATGCAAAGTATTAGTGCAGTATGTACAATATTTAGCTTTTTAATAACAATAACACAGGTAACCACCTCAGAGTAATCACATTGTAAGAGTTTAGCAGTTTGAAGGAAAATTTAAGCGAGGCCTTCCTATTAAATTGAATAGTTGGCAATGCCTAGAAAACAATAATATTACAGTAACAGTTGTTTATTATAGGTTCAAAACACTGCAACATGAAGTCCACAGAGGATTCAACTAGCATGAACGGGGGTGCGCCACGTACACAAAACTGTGATCAATTTGAATTTGGCTGACTTTTGCAAACTTGGTTAAACTTAAATTTCTCTGATTCGGAGTAACTTTGCATTAATTTGACAGCTGTTAATTATTTGTATATAAATTGAATACTGCTGTCCACATAAATCTATATTCTGAAAGAAAGAGTTGTGGCTGAAGCATTTTGATAATCTTACATTGTCTGAATTTTTTTTAATTTTAATTGTTTGTAATGTTTCGATCACCTCTTACAACACAAAAACAACATGGTCTGCCTTTCAACTTCCTGCTGCACTGTATGCCAAAATCCATTTCAGTGACACGTTTCAGCATAGTTTTTTTCCCCTCCTGTTTTCCCTGTTGACTATGGATGGCACGTTTTGAGCACTGGGGATTTATTTGGATAATTCATGTGAAATAATAAACAATGCTCAAATGGCCAAGGAGGAACCTATAAAATTATTTTACCGACGCCCTTTCCTTTCAAATTCTAAAACAATTACCAAAGAGAAAGCATCAGATAAAATCAAAATCAACACCACTGCTAAGAGCGAGATAGATAGATAAATAAACACAATGCTTGGGTTCATTTTTTCCTTTTCGTCTATTCACGTGGAGCAAAAATCATGGTTCATTGGATTTGTGAATTCTTCTCCTGTGTGAAATCCCTGCCATCTAGTGGAAGCAAATGTTTCTCTGTCGCCATCTTCACTATTTCATAAACAGAACACACTCATATTTTCCAAAGATTTCAAAATGAATACGTATGTACTGAAAATGCCAACCATCCCTGGGAATACAAAATGTTCGGGGAAAACCTGGCCGCAGCATCAAAAGAATTGCATTTTTCCCAGAAAGGATTTTGTTTTAAAACATGGCAAATTGGTTTTGATTTTGAGATCTTGACTCATAGAAATCTGATTGAAATTTTGAGAAGTCTTTTGGCACATACACACTATATCTAATGAAAAACATTAGAGTTGCAGAAATTTTTCTTTTACATATTCCAGTATGCTAATGGATGTGCGGTAGGATTACTTAAAGGATATTGGAGGTGTGTGGGATTAAGACCTCATTCTGTATGCTTTTATAAAATATATAGATATGTGTATTGCTATTTCTAAAATTTCAAAACTGAACGAAGACCTTTAAAATGACTGAACCTATGTCTGTCTGTGACCCCCCCCCAAACAAAAGAAGCTACTTGGCAGTTTCAGGAAAATTTGCACCTCATTATCCCTGACGAGCCACTAATGACCCCTGGTGGGCTATACAGCCCAAACTCAAAGAGAAGCTCTACAAAAGCTATATACATTTAATAACCCAGGCTGGCCAGAGGAGATGTATCATCTGCTAAGACAAAGGCCCCACAACCTTCCTTTCAATTCCTAATGGCTGAGACATTTAACAGTCTTAGGAATCCAGATGATAGATACTTTGATAGGTGCATCCTTTGTCAAAGATGGTGGAGAGGTGGGAGTCATATGGCGTGGAACTCTGGCTTGTGGAACAAGTAATATAGCCTTACTTAACTGAAAAACTCAGTCTGCTGTTTACCATCTAACAGCCTCACAATCAAAGATCTTGGCCCAGGTGGAATACCTGGAACCAACTACACTGCTTCTGCTGGAAATTCTGTACCATCATCAATAAGACTGATTCATCTTTGCATCTTTCTGTTTACAGATGGGTGATGAGAGGAGAAATTAGTGCTGTTTAACTCAATTGCCCTCCTGTCCATAACAGAGGCAATTTTCACCTGCCAGCTGCTCAATTTTCACCTTAAAAATAGGCGGTTGGCAATTCAATATTGGTGTGGGAGTACATCAGCTGCCTACTGAATGTAATTTCCAGGCAGACTTTTAAATTAACAAACATCATACCTGACTGTTTAGAGCCCGAGACTGTACAAATATGCAAATCAGGCTCCTAAATTGTTCCAGGGTCCCAGCTGCAATTTTCAAGTCCAAATGAACAGAGAATGCGACTCCATTTGTATCAGGCAGTTTGTGATGTAGTCAGGGATCCTTAAAGGGGCCACTGGTGACTGCCTCACAAAAGGGTGTCAAATATAATTTCTTAAAAATTTGTATTGTGAGGAGTAGGACTATTCTCCCTGGCCCCACAGAAGTAGTGCAGTCCATTATCAGTTTGTGCTTGTCCTACCTACTGGGATTGTCTCCAATCCACTGACAATATCCCAGGCCTCACCTGCTGACGAAGTCAGTATAGGAGCTGGATGTTTACAGTCCTCTCATCATTGTGGGTTGTAGCAAAGCACTTATTTGGCATCCACAGTTCACTGGCTATATTCACGATGCCCAAATGGGCTTTGGGCAAGCAGGGTGACAGCTCTACTAGTTTTATGCCTATTTCAGGCTAAAGGTTAAAGATCCTCTTCACTGACTTGTTTAAATTTCCACTCCTGCCTATGGATGTGAAATATATAAAGAAAGAAAAGAATTGCATTCATATAGCATGATCACAGTATTCCCTTTACCTGGTCAACCATGGCTCAGTTGGTAGCACTCTTGCTCCTGAGTCACAAGAGTTCAGTGCTACTCCAGGATATGAAGACAAAAATATGAGGAGGATAATGATAGACTTCGAGAGGATATAGACAGGCCAGTGGAATGGGCAGACACATGGCAGGTGAAATTTAACGCAGAGAAGTGCGAATTCATGTATTTTGCAGAACGAGGCAATATAAAACAAAGGGTAAAATTAAGAACATAAGAACATAAAAAATAGGAGCAGGAGTAGACCATTTGGCCCCTCGAGCCTGCTCAGCCATTCAATAAGATCATGGCTGATCATATGTTTCGATTTCCACACCCCCATCTAACCCCGATAACCTTTGATTCCTATGCCTAACAAGAATCTATCTACCTCCGCCTTAAAAATATTCAATGGCCCCGCCTCCACCACCTTCTGAGGCAGAGTATTCCAAAGTCGCACAACCCTCAGAGAAAAAAATTCTCCTCACCTCTGTCCTAAAAGGGTGATCCCTAATTTTAAAACAGTGCCCCTTAGTTCTGGACTCACCACAAGAGGAAACATCTTTTCGAGACCATTCAGGATCTTGTATACTTCAATCAAATCACTCCCTGCTCTTCTAAACTCCAGTGGAAACAAGCCCAGTGTGTCCAACCTTTCCTCATAAGACAATCCACTCATTCCAGATATCAATCTAGTAAATCTCCTTTGAACCATTTCCAATGCATTTACATCCTTCCTTAAATAAGGAGACCAAAACTGCACACAGTGTTCGAGGTGCGGTCTTACCAATGCCCTGTATAACTGAAGCATAACATCCTTACTTTTATGTTCAATCCCTCTCGTAATAAAGGATAGCATTCCAGTAGCCTTCTTAAGTACTTACTGTACCTGCATACTAACTTTTTGTGACTCATGTACTAGAACACCTAGATCCTTCTGCACCTCAGAATTAAGCAGCCATTCTCCATTCAAGTAATACTCTGCTTTTTTGTTCTTCCTGCCAAAGTGAACTACTTCACATTTTCCCACATTAAACTCCATTCGCCAGAACTTTGCCCATTTTTCTAAAGAGTGCAGGAACAGAGAGATCTGTGGGGTGTATGTGCACAAATTGAATGTGGCAGGGCAAGTTGAGAAAGTTATTAAAAAACGAAAAAGGGTCCTGAGCTTTTTAAATATAGGTGTAGGGTATAGAAAGAAGGAAATAATCAAGAACCTTTATAAAACATTGACTTGACCTCAGCTGGAGTGTTGCGTCCAATTCTGGGAACTGCACATTAGGCAGGATGTAAAGGCTTTAGGGAGGGTGCAGAACAGAAAGATTTGCAAAGAATGGTTCCGGAGATCAGTGACTTTAATTACATGGGACTGAATTTTCTGGTGGGCGGTGGGGGGCAGAGCCGGAGCGGAAGCAGGCGGACACAGATCTGATTGTGCACAAGCAGATACTGCCCCTGCTGAGGTCAGGCTGAGAAGGTGATGAAGAGATGTGTTTTGTCCCCACTTGGTCTTCGTGGTGGAGGAGTCTACGTGGACTATTGCCGAAATAATGAGCCACATGTCCGAACGCCATGTGTCCTCCATGGAGAGAGTGGCGACTCTCGTGGAGAGGCTCCTCCAGGTGACCCCTCAGGGCTTCCTGGGGATGCAGTCTGACCAGCAAGACCTTACATCGGCATTGACTTCAGCTGGTCAGTGCCAGTGTGGGAGATGGTTTGGGCATCAGCTTTCCCAGCTCAGTGCCCATCCATCCACGGTGAGCAGGGAGGCCCGAAGCGACCTCACATCATCATAGCTGCTGCCTGTCATCTCTGCGGGCTCCTCTCCCAGTGACCGTAGCATCCGGTGAGGCTGTGACAACTGGGGAGTTGCCAGCTGTGGAACTGGCAGCTCCCTCCCTTGTGGGGCCAGTGCTGGCTCCACAGGCCAGAGGGTGAACGCTAAGGCCATCGAGGCCAACAGGACAGCAGAGTCAGCAGGCTGTCTCAGATGCCACTCCGAGCGATGGGGCAGCACCAAGACTTAGCACCTGGAAACAAAAACATAAGGCATCGTAGGCACACCATAGGTTTTTCACTGGTGCTTTTGTGTTGGCCTGAGATGAGGTCCTTATTATTTGTTTCGATTTGGAACACTAATGTCTTTTTTTTGGAATAAGTTGATTTGCTTGACATATTAAATTCAAATATGTCACCATGGCTGAGGGTGCCTCTTTACTTCTGCATGAGTATGGTTTCCAAAATTGTAATGAGTGCTTTGTTGGACATTCAGCTTTATTAACAAGGCCCTTAGTAACTGTTCCTAACCTGGCAGATTTCGCAATTAGATATTGAGTATGGAGCCGACAGCCCAGGCTTGTCCTGGAGGTCCATATGTGTTGTGCTAGCCGAAGGTTAGTTGGATTAAAGCTTCCCAGGTTTCCCTGCCTCCCTGCATTATGCCCGGGTCAGGGTCTATCCCCTCAGCATTTCTCTGTGCGTACTCATCCTCGGACTCACTGCTGGCCTCATCGTGTGCAGCCGCAGACACTGCGTCTACGTCTTCATCATCCACGGTGTCCCCCCTTTCCAGCACAAGATTGTGGAGAGTGTAGCATGCAACCACTATCACCGACACACGATCTGGGTGATACTGGAGTGCGCTCCCTGAGCGGTCCAGGCATCAGAAGTGCATCTTGAGAAGACCAATGGCTCTCTCCACCACAGCCGTTGCGGTGCCGTGGCTCTTATTGTACCGTCGCTCAGCTTCTGTTCTTGGATGGCAGAGAGGCATCATGAACCACCTTCTGAGGGGATAGCCCTTGTCACCCAGCAGCCATCCATCCAGTCGGGTTGGAGCACTGAAGAGCCCCGGCACCTGGGAGTGTCTGAGGATGTAGGCATGTGGGAGCTGCCTGGGTACCTTGTGCACACTTGCAGGATCAGCATCCTGTGATCACACACTATCTGCACGTTCATGGAGTGGAAGCTCTTCCTGTTGACGAAGGCACCGGGCTCACCTGCTGGCGCCTTGATGGCCACATATGTGCAGTCTATAGCACCCTGGACACGGGGGAAGCCAGCAATGGCCGCGAAGCCTCTGGCTTACTGTGTCTGGCTTGCCTAGTCTCAACGGTAGTGGATGAAGGTCAATGCACGCCTGAACAGAGTGTCTGTAACCTGCTTGACACAAGTGTGGACAGCTGATTGGGAGACACCGCAAAGATCACCCAACGAGCCCTGGAAGGAGCCAGAGACATAGAAGTTGGGGGCAGTTGTGACCTTCAGAGCCACTGGCATGGGGTGTCCACCCATACAGTTAGCGGAGATCTCAGGGCCTATCATCTGACAGATGTAGTTGATTGTCTCTCTTGAGAGACGAAGCCTCCTTCGGCACTGCACCTCAAGCATATTGAGGTAGCTGCTTTGCTTCCTGTGTACCCTGGCAGCAGGATAGTGGCATCTTCTGTGGCCCCTTCCACCTTGAACTACCTCTTGGCCCTGCGCCCCTTGTGCCTGCGCCTGTGCTTCCAAAGGTGGCTCCGCTGGAGGCTAAACGTGGCCTCCTTCCCCTTCTAGCCCTCCCTTCCTCCTCAGAGGAGGTGCCTCCAGTGGACAGTTCAGCTCCCATTCCCAGGCTAAGGGAAAGCTTCCAGAAACCTGCAGGCCCAGAAAAGATTACAGAGTGCTGACCTGAAGGTTAAGAGTCCAGAAAAAGCAGCTAGTATGCATTTTGAAGTACTGCAAATCATACAGGCAAGTTTCAAAAACTTTCAAAAATAAGTACTTGACTCACAACCCCACTGAACCCTCTTATCCCGCCCGTGGATGAGGTTTATACAAATGTGTCCTACCCGACTGCCCGTTGCCCCCGTGCGCTGACCCGAAGATCACATGGGCGCTGGAAAATCGCCGTCAATTGGTGCCTCAAGGGTCTTAAGTGGCTGGTTAATTAATGGCGGGCGCGCATGGAGATCAACGCGCACCTGCCCAGTGAAATATCACGATGGCACGCAGTGATGTTGTGGCGTTCACCCAATGTCACCGCGCGTCATTTTACCCGCGGACATGCGGGGCTCGCCCACACATGCCAATGGGAAAATTCTGATACATTGGAGAACCTGGTGTTGATGCCTTGAGATAAAAGAAGGTTGCAAGAAGGCTTGATAGAAATGTTCAAAATAATGAGGGGACTAGATAGAGTAGTTGGAGAGAAACTTTTCTTATTGACGGAAGGGTTGAGAACCAAAGAACACTGATATAAGTTGATTGGCAAAAGTACCAATGGCAACTTTTTTATGCAGCAAGTGGTTAGGATCTGGACTGCACTGCCTGAGAGTGTGGTAGAGGCAGCTTCAATCATGACTTTCAAAAGGATGTTGGATAAATATCCAAAGGGACAACATTTGCAGGGCTTGATAACGGAGTGGGAATAGCAAAGTTTCTCTTGCCAAGAGCTGAAATAGACAAATGGCCCCCTTATTTGCTGTAACCATTCTGTTCTATGATCCAAGATCACAAATGGAATCCTCTGTAAATCTGATTGTGATGCACTATCCCTTCTTGTCCTCCACCATCCTCCTCCAACCCATCTCTTCTATTATCCAGCTGAAATAGGGCTGCCCTTGCATGACAGACAGACAGACAGACAGACAGACAGACAGACAGACAATTCTTGCAATGGCTTCTCTTCTGTTTTTATAATTTATCTTTGGAGTTTGTCCAGGACCCTATCCTTGGCCCCTCCTCTTCTGCATTTACATGTATCATTTGGTGGTATCACCTGCAGACATGGGTCCAGCTTTCACATGCACGCTGATGCCACCCAGCTGTAAGACAGCCAAGTATGTATTTTAGGAATGCATTGGATTCTTTCTAACCTTACAAACTATCTACTTTCTTTCCATCAATCAACTCCTCATTTGCTCACAATTTGCTGATACAAAAGCAAAATACTGCAGCTGCTGGAAATGAAAAATAAAACAAGGGCAGAATTTTGACCTTGGTGGGTGGGCTCGGTGTGAGTGGGCAGGGGTAGTCAGGAAGCCAACCATTGCCCGCGATCGGCACCGCACCACGATTTCACGCTGGCGGGCCACTTAAGGCCCGCCCATCATGGAATGTGACTGGCAGCGCTGTGCGCTACCTGTGCGGGCACGGGGAGCAAATGTTACTTGCTACTTATCAGCCCAAGTCTAAATGTTGTCCAGGTCTTGCTGCATTTGCACATGGACTAATTCAGTATCTGAGGAGCCACGAATGGTGCTGAATATTGTGCAATCATCAGCGAACATCCCCACTTTGACCTTATGATGGAACGAAGGTCATTGATAAAGCAGCTGAAGATGGTTGGGCCGAGGACACTACCCTGAGGAACTCCTGCAGTGATGTCCTGGATCAACAACCACAACAATTTTCCTTTGTACTAGGTGTGACTCCAACCAGTGGAGATTTTTCACCCCGATTCCTAATGACTCCAGTTTTGCTTGGGCTCTTTGATGCCACACTCAGTCAAATGCTGCCTTGATGTCATGATCAGTCAGAGTGACTCACCTCTCGAGTTCAGCTTTTGTGTCCATGTTTGGACCGAGGCTATAAGGAAGTGAGGAACTGAGTGGTCCTGGTGGAACCCAAACTGACCGCCAGTGAGCAGGTTATTGCTGAGTAAATGTCACCTGATAGCACTGTCAACGATACCTTCTATCACTTTGCTGTTGATTGAGAGGAGGCTAATGGTACAATAATTGGTAGTATTAGATTTCTCCTGCATTTTTGTGGACAGGACTACTTGGGCAATCTTCTACATTTCTGGGTAGATGCAAGTGTTGTAGTTGTACCTGAACAGCTTAGCTAGGAGTGCAGCTAGTTCTGGAGCACAAGTCTTCAGTATTGTTGCCAGAATGTTGTCAGGGTCCATTGCCATTGTAGTGTCCAGTGCCTTCAGACATTTCTTGATATCACATGGAGTGAATCGAATTGGCTGAAGACTGGCACCTGTGATGCTCAGGACCTAAGGAGGAGGCTGAGATGGATTGTCCACTTGGAACTTCTGGCCGAAGATGGTCGCAAATGCTTCAGCCTTCTCATTTGTACTGATGTGTTGGGCTCCCCCATCATTGAGGATCGGGATGTTTGTGGACCCTCCTCCTCCTGTTAATTATTTAACTGTGCACCATCATTCATGACTGAATGAGGCAGTACTGCAGAACTTCGATCTGATCTGTTGTTCGCGGAATCACTTAGATCTGTCTATTGAATGCTGCTTCTGCTGTTTGGCATGCAAGTAGTCCTGTGTTGTAGCTTCTTCAAGTTGACACCTCATTTTTAGGTGCTGCTCCTGGCGTGCCCTTCTGCACTCTTTACTTAACTAGGGTTGATCCCCTGGCTAAAAGGTAATGGTAGAGAGGGGGATATGCCGGGCCGTGAGGTTACAGATTGTGGTTGAGTACAATTCTGCTGTTGCTGATGACCTACAGCACCTCATGGATGCTCAGTTTTTAGCTACTAGATCTGTTCTGAATCTATCCCATTTGGCACAGTGGTAATGTCACACAACACATTTTGAGGGTATGCTCAGTGTGAAGATGGGACTTTGTCTTTTTACATTCTCCCTTCTCACTGTCTGAGGCCCCAACACTCCTTCTGAAACTGAGGTTTACTTGTACTTTTTTTCGGTTCAGCATATTCACTACTCACGATGTGGTGTCCTCTACAAGAAGGGAGGGGGCCCAAACATTGATTGGGTGGCCAGTTTCCAGACCACAAGCATGACCCTGAGCCTGATCTTGAAGCTGGGGATGTACAGTAAGCTGTGTATCTGCCTATGACCTTTGCCCTTTTACTAACTTCAAGCAATCACATATTTATCCAGCTTGACAACTTCATGCTGCATAGTGAAGCCTGTCATTCTGTTCCTGTGTAGCCTGTCAGTTTCATACTAACTCTTATCCTTTTCCCTTTCCTCTCAGTCCTTCTAGTTGGTTCCTGCGGAAGAGGATTCAGAGAAAGGCAATCCTTTGAACAAAGCACTGTCATGCTACATCTCATCCCAAGCACAATGTTGAGACCGACATGCTGGGTCGGTTAGAGGTTGGGTTGGAGAGGTGAAGCGGCCAGCACTAGTGAGCCATATCAGGGAATGGTGGAGAGGACAAACCAAGAGACAACTAATTAGAGGGCAAGCTTAGCTCCAGGCTCTGCTGGGGAGGACACAACTACTGACTTCAGGGACTCCACCTTATTTACAGTGCCATGTACCATACAGCATGTGGTCGCCTCCATGGGCACTGCACCTAGACCCTCAAAGCAAGAGTCTGTGTCACCAGCTTTTACAGTTTTGATGGAAGCTCAAGCTGCAGTCATGCATTCTTTGGGCTCTGATATTTGCTGTGCCTTGGCGAGATGGGTGGACCTTAGGGATAACAGATATAAAAGCAGGTCAGTGGGGGTGCTGAGCTGCAGCCTCATGGCTTGGGGCTCATTTGGAGTGGCACGTGTTGCTTTCTTCTATAATGCCAGCCCATCTTCTCCTTTGCCACCCTCTCAATCAATGCCTGACACAGTGCAAGTAAGCCAGGGGGGACAGGGTGCCTTGGCAGCAGCCCAGAAACTGGGGTCTACAACCAGGCCCTTTCCAAGCAGAGCACCAAGACTTCATCAAACATCAGCATCTGAAAGGTCCTGACTTGAACAGCTTTCTACCAGCTACACTGGGGGAGAACCTTGTAGGAGAAGTAGGGTTAGTTAATAAAAAACATTGAATAAAATGACTGTGGATTGGTACTTGGGTGAGAAATTATGACAAAGCCATTATTTTTTCAGACTTTAATTCTACTAAAGGGTTTATAGCAGGTAATTAGTCTGCATTGTCAAGATGTCATTTTTGGGTTGTTGGTTCAATGGGATCAACTTTGTATTTTGGGTGACTGACTGAAAAAGCCGGTCACCTGTAGCCGCAGCAAAGAGGAGGGCCCAATTTTGAGTCATCCGGCCTTATTTACATTAGGCCGGTGAGTCACCAGGCGCCAAATGGGGTCCACTACAGATGGTTGGATTAAGACCAGACAATATTAGGTTGCCCTGGCCACCACAAAGAAAGTGGGAGGAGGAGTGCTGTAATCATGGAGATGGGGCTGAATTTTACAAAGTGGGTAGACTTTAACAAAGGCTGTACAAGAGTGATATCACACTGTGGGCGGCCTTAACAAGTAGTGACTGAGACTTCTGTTCCTCAGGGACAGAAAGTCCTGCTCTCAAAAGCTGCTGGTCAATATGGTTAGCCAGCAGTTCTTGCAGTCCAAGCAGCACCAGAACTCAGTATTGGGTGCTGCTGGGACTGAAGGAAGCCCATAAAGGAGATTGATGGTGACCTCCTGAGCTTTTTGGGAGGGAAGGGATCAGGCACCCTAGGGGGTGGGGAGGAAGGTATTGGGCGTTAGGTGAGGAGGTACAAAAGGGGCTATAACCTTGGGGGGGTGCCCCCAATTTACACAAGACAAGGGTATCTCCCCTTCCTCCCCATCTTTCCATCAATTTTGGTGGGAAGAAACAGCCTTCCCACTTTTGCCTGCTTTCCACTGCCCAGCATATTATGACAGTGGAAGTGGATTCAGGTACTTAATTACCCCTCAGTTGGGCAGTTAAGGGCCTCAATAGGCACAAGGGAAGGTGGCCTAGTGGGTGCCTTACCCAACCTCCCCCCGTATTATAAGGATCAGGTCAGGAGTGAGCGGCAAGGCGGTGGGCTAACCATCTGTCACATTTTACGTGTACCCCTGTCAAAAATGCTCCCAACGGGCAGGCGGGGGGGGGGGGGGGGGGGGGGGGGTGCAGGGGGGTGGGGGGGGACGTAAAATTTTAATTCTGCTAAATTCCTTCCTGCCAGGCGGTGAGTTAAAATTGCACCTCTAAATTCACCTTTTCTGGTCCCCACATTCATTTGTTATTATAAGAAGCATATTTTCTTGCCTCAAGCGGAATAATACTTAGCATTAAAACACATATTTAAATAATGTTCATGACTGCAATTAGGAAAATGAATGCTTAAAAATTAATCCATTTCAATGCATTACAACTTCAAATGCCATCAGATGAGGCCACTAGCAGTTTACTATTCATTCCTTGATAATAAGCCTCTGCTGCACCAATATGACATTTTCACATCCCATAATTTGCATCCATGTGGCGATCTTAAGTGAAATTACTCTAATTAGTGCCAATTAGCGTGGAATATCAGGCAGTTTAGTTCGATGGTTTTGTCTTCACTGGGAATTAACTGAGATGTCCTGGACTCATTAAGGATCAAGTGCTTTTCCTATTTCACAATAGCTCACTTCACTTTATTACAATTTTACTAATATCTGCCTGGCAGTTAAAAATGGTGCTAATATCTCTGAAAGGTTAACCTGATTAACATTTTAGGCTGCAGATATTTTACAGCAATACCATTAGTATGAAACAGGCTAAAGTTGTACTGATGCTAAAGTTATAATGATTGGTTTTACCTATATCAATAAAGGTTGAGCCTTAATGGATGACTGCACAATTCAGCAGATTACAGAACTGCCCATGATGTTCTGATTATTCAGTTGCTGCAATTTTCCTGTAGGCATTTAGCCAATGGGCACAACCCTCTGACTGTAATAGACTGTGGTGTAACCTTGTAGCAACTTCACTCCACAGTCTAGTAGGCCAGGACTGAAACTGCAGTAGTTATTTTCCAATTGCCCACTGGCAGTGGATTGGTGCAGAACTAGCCCTAGCAACAGATTGGTGTCAGTGTTGCTTCTCAGTGATGCTACAATCATGATTCATCTGTATCCGTAAAGCTGAAAAAAGAAAATCAAACTGATAAATGTCGCCACCAATGCACCTCAAAGTTGTGTTGACCTGGTGGCTATGTGGACATTTGTTTAATTTATATGGGCAATGTATGCCTGCAAATCTGCAACATTAAGACGGAGGCACAGTGACAATTTCTGGTTAATGAACGTACAAGCAGAAAGTTCCAGCCTAGTTATCATTGGTTACGTTAAATTTCTTCCCAGACAGAAACAATCCCTATTGCTCAAGATACTGTGAATTTTATGCTCATTAGAGAGACAGATCGAAAAGTTTTAATAATTACATCCCTGAAACTTCAAAGACTCTTGCCTCACTGATGTGTTTTAAGCTGGCTCACAAGATATTGACTGTGAGACATAGCCCGCGAATGCTTAGGAATTGTAACTGGTGGTTTTAAAGGCTCCATGAACGAAATGTATTTAAAAATCAATGGAAGCTTCTGGAAGTAATGGAAGTAAACTTGAGACCTTCCCCCTCACTGTGTGGATTGATTTTATTTCAGAAAACAAAGTGAAGGGCCAAGCTCCATAGATAGCCCCAAGGTTAAAGAGAGTCAAACAGAAAATCCAAAAGCACTCATCAGCTGATGCCAAGTTTGGATTTTAAAAGCATGGGGATCACACAAGGAAGGAAAGACGGATATTTATATATCAACACAGGAAAAACAACCCAACAAAATCATTTTGGTGTTGCCCCCCCAAGCAAGTAGTAACCCTAGGCCTGTTCTGAAAGTGTTGGGGCCATGCTAAAGAGTTTCATAGTTATGGGGGTGAAAATTCATCTGCGCCAGGAATCAGGCACAAAGACAATCATAAGGCTCCGTTCTGGCCAGAATTTGGGCCTAGGGCCTGATGTAAATATTGTGGGAGAGCTACCATCACTGGTTGTACCCATACAGGCAGCTCATCCCTCTCTCCAGCTATGCCCTCAGGTATGCGTCATGAGGGGGTAGGAGAACAGAAGAAGGGCCAATCATGGGCCAGCAGCAGCTCCTAGGAGGGTTGCGGAGTTGAGAAGAGCATTTTTGTTTTCTGTCGCTCCATAAGAACATTGTTTAAAACTATATTTTAAATAATAGCTCCCTCTAGATAGTAGCTATTGCCTAGGCAGCCGGGGCCACTAAAGAATCCTGAATACTAGCCTCTGTCCCACTTACCATTAACCAATTACAACAAAGGGGTGTAAATAGGTGTTTGACCTTTCATTTTACAGGAACACCCAAATAACGGTTCAATTTTGGGTAAGATATTTTTCAGGCATTCTTGGGTTGAAGGCATTGGGCCTTGTTGAATCTGTTTTGGTGTAAATCAGGTTTAACAAAGTCAAATATCTAACTCATGGGGTCCTGGTTTAGGGGAATATAGAGTGAGTTTTGGTAACTGATTGCATGATCGGGAGAGCCTCATCGAGGATTTAGCCCTTTAATTGTAACACAAGGGCAAAGCTAGGAACAGAAACATTGTATAGGACTTAGTATTTGTGCCTCAACAGCAGCAAGTGATGAAAGATCAGAGGAAGATCAACCATGGTTTAATCAAAATTAGAGAAAAAAAGAAAGATCCATTGTTGAAAGAGGGGGTGGGGTTGGAGGATAGAACTGAGAAATGGATCACTTATTGATTTGGAAGCGAGGTGCTAGAGACCATCCCTACATATTGGCCTGGAGTTTTCCTATGACGGGTGGGCTGGGCGGGAGCAGTCGGGGGTGGGCGCGGAGCCGATCGCTGCCCGTGATCGACTGCGTGCCGACATTTTACATGGGCGGGCCAATTAAGGCCTGCCCAGCGTAACACACGGCCAGTAGCGCTCAGCACTACCTGTGCAGGTGGAGGGAGGAGGGAGAGTCAGGGCCTGCGCTCTTTCGCACGCATGCATGTGAGAAAAGTAAGACTTTTACTATAACAAAACAAATTCAAAACAACCTTGACTAAACATTATATTTGCAGGCAACTTACACTCTAAACTACAGAATAGTTCCCCATTTTAGTTTTAAAATATCCCAAAATGTCCCTCCACTGTTATACTTTACTCTTTTCCTTAAGTGGGCATTTCATTCCAATAGTCCAAAGCTATTCTCAGTTCCTGATGGCTAGCTTCCTTTTTTCTTTTCCAACCGGATAACTTCTAACCTCCCAATTTTAACTCATTTTTATGATGGGGTTTATCCTGAAGACTTCTCCCTTCAGCCAAAACTAGGTGATTCTTCCAGCCTTGTTTAAATCCTCATGAACTGGATCTCTTCAATCTGCATGAAATTTCCCACCCACATACTAGGTGGTGAACACTAGAGACTAATTGCTTCTATCTCTCTGCTCTCTTTTTCTCAGCTTCTTACAGACTGACCCGTGAGGTTGAGGGATATCTTAAGGAAAACTCTGTAACCCAATACAACAATAGCTTGCGATGTACTCTTTTCTTCTTAAAGTCAATCTTTATGGCAATATGAATCATATGGGCCTTGTATCCAGGTAGAAATGTTAATTAGTTTATCCTTTAGAACCCCTAATCCAACTTACCTTGAAATTAAATGAACAGCTTAAACTATAACCATTTACAAAAACTGACATTCATAAACCCCCCCTATGAGAGTATTATCATAGCTTGCTACACGCTACACAGCCTGGTGCTGCAACATGAGAATGACCTGGCTGAAGAGGAGATGGAAGAGATGCACATCTCCTCCAATGAAGAGGACATCGAAGGGGTTGAAGGTGATGAGGTCCTCGAAGACGAGCATGCCGGCAATGAGGCCATCACACTGGCCAGACAAGGCAGGCGTGCTCGCTTGGTTGTAATAGCTGCAAGATTTGTGGAAGATGATGATGAGATGCAGTGAGGACAGTCCTGACATCCTCACCTTGCATCTGTGAATGTTTAAGTCCTGTGTGGCTGATGGCAGCTCACTTAATCTCAGTGCTCAGGCTCATTCATGGAGACGCAACGGAGGCCCATACAGTTGCTAGATTGAGGAGAATGATTACGACATGCAGTGAGAACACTCCATAGATCTTCATATTGCTTCTGTAAATGTCTTGACACCTGTCTGATTGAGGGCAGCTCACTTGCGCTCTGTGATCAAGGTCATATCATGGAGACGCAGCCATGAAACTTTAAATGCACCTGATCCTTTGTCCGCCTTCAGCACCTCTACCCTTCAGGAACACAGCATCACCAGACACAGATATTGAAGACATGTGGCCAGCCCCACCCCAAAGGTGCTGAGAGCACACAGAGAGAATGACAGAACTCTGACGCCTGTCCATGACATTCTGGCAACAATGACAAGCACCATTAAGGTGCATGCATCACTGATGTGTCCAGGGAGTGTGAAGCCGGACCATCACTTTGGTTTGAAGGTTACACAGGGAAGAGGCCCTGGACTGAGACACTTGTCTTTATCTTGTGCAGGAACCAAGTTTTCACTTATGGATGATGCGAACACTGCTCATCAGAACAAGGAGCCATAGGCAGGGAGGCATTCTTGGGAGTTTATTGACAATGGTGAACATTATGTGCAAGTGATTAACATTTGTGCCCGGGTGGTGCTACTACATCTTCTTAACCTTCCTAAACCTGCCGCCATGTCTTGGTACTCCCCCGACATCCACATTGGAGTTGGAGGCAGCCTGCTGACTGCTGCATCCTATCCATGATGATTTTGGCAGTCATCCTTTGGAGTGCCGAAACCTGAGGGGCCACGGCCTGCTTTGGATACCTTGCTGTGGGCCAGATGCACCGTCCCTGGCCTATGGAACTGGAGGGGGGGGGAGGGTTCTGGAGAGGGGATACATAGGCTTACAAAGCAAAAGGATATGGCAGCATTGCAGGGCAGCTATTTAGGTAATGTTACCCAGAGTGGGACAGGAAGGGACAAAGTGTACAAACATTAAAAAAAAGCAGCAAATAGGGTCAAAGGGGGAAAAAATTGTAAAAAGGCAAAATTAACGGCTCTTTACTTAAATGCACATAGCATTCAGAACAAAATTAATTAATTAATGGCACAAATAGAGATTAATGGGTATGATGTTATAGCCATTACAGAGACATGGTTACAAGAAGATCAAAGCTGGGAACTAAATATTCAGGGGTATGTGACTTTTTGAAAGGACAGGCAGAAAGGAAAGGGTGATGGGGTAACTTTGTTAGTACAAGATGGAATAAGTATGATAGCAAAAAATGATCTTGGATCAGAAGATATAGAATCCATATGGCAGAGGTAAGAAATAACAAGGGGAAGAAGGCACTAGTGGGAGTAGTCTATAGGCCCCCGAACAGTAGCTATACTGTAGAACACAGAATAAAACAGGAGATAATGAGGGCATGTAAAAAAGGCAGTACATTAATCATGGTTGACTTTAATTTTTATGTAGATTGGGAAAATCAAATTGGCAGAGGTAGCCACAAGCAAGAATTCATAGAGTGTATTCAGGACAGTTTCCTAGAACAATATGTTGTGGATCCAACCAGGGATAAAGCTATTATGGATCCAGTAATGTGTAATGAGGCAGCTTTAATAAATGATCTCAGAGTGAAAGATCCCCTAGGAAACAGTGATCGTAATATGGTAGAACATAGCATTCAGTTTGAGAGTGAGAAACTTGGGTTGGAAACAACTGTGGTGAACTTAAATGAGGGTAATTACAAAGGAATGAGGGCAGAGTTGACTGGAGTGGACTGGGATAGGATATTAGCAGAAAAGACGGTTGATTAACAATGGCAGACATTCAAGAAAATAGTTCAGGACTCACAACAAAGATATATCCCAGTGAGGAAGAAGGATTCTAGGAAGGGGATAAATGAACCATGGTTAACCAAGGAAGTTAAAGATAGCATCAAATTGAAAGAAAAAACATACAATGTGGCAAAAATTTGTGAGAACCCAGAGGATTGGGAAAGTTTTAAAAACCCCAAAAAAAATAATAGAGGGAGAAAATAAACTTTGAGGGTAAACTAGCAAGTAATATAAAAACGGACAGTAAGAGCTTCTTTAAGTATACAAAAAGGAAGAGAGAGGCCAAAGTGAACATAGGCCCCTTAGATAATGAGGCTGGGGAAATGATAATGAGGAATCAGGAAATAGCAGAGGAGCTGAATAAATACTTTGCTTCAGCCTTCACAGTAGATGACACTAATGGCATTCGAAAAATATTAAATAACCAAGGGACAAAAAGGGAGGAGGAAATAAATATGATAACTATCACTAGAGAAAAAGTACTAGGGAAACTAATGGGACTAAAGGCCGATAAGGCCCCGATGGGTTGCACCCTAGGATACAAAAGGAAGTAGCTATAGAGATAGTGGATGAAGTAATCTTCCAAGAATCCTTAGATTCTGGAAAAGTTCCAGAGGATTGGAAAAGTGCCAATATAACACCCTTCTTCAAAAAGGGAAGGAGACAAAAACAGGTAACAATAGGCCAGTTAGCTTAACATCTGTCATTGGGAAAATGTTAGAGTTCAGTATAAAGGATGTAATAGCAAAGTATTTAGACGTGCATAATATAATCAAGCACAGTCAGCATAGCTTCGTGAAGAGGAAATCATGCCTGGCATTTATTAAAATTCTTTCAGGAAGTAACAAGATTTCCAAAAGGCGTTTGATAAGGTACTGCACGTAAGATTACTTAATAAGATAAAAGCCTACGGTGTTGGTGGTAGTATATTAGCATGGATAGAGAATTGTCTAACTGATAGGATACAGAGAGTTGGGATAACTTTTCAGGATGGCAACCTGTAACTAGTGGAGTATCACAGGGACACAAAAATAGGTGGGAAGGCAAGTGGTGAGGGTGACACAAAGAGTCTACAGAGGGATATAAACAGGTTAAGTGAGTGGGCAAAAACTTGGCAGTTGGAATATTATGTGGGCAAATATGAGGTTATGCAGGAGCTCAATATTGTTTAAATGAAGAAAGACTGCAGAAAGCTACAGCACAGAGGGATTTGGGGATCCTTGCGCATGAATCACAAAAAACTAGCATACAAGTTCAGCAGGTAATAAGGAAGGCAATGGAATGTTGGCCTTTATTTCAAAGGGAATGGAGTATAAAAATAGGGAAGTCTTGCTAAAACTATGCAAGGCACTAGTTAGATCACACTATAATACTGTGAACAGTTTTGGTCCCGTTATCTAAGGAAAGATATCCTGGCATTGGAGGCAGTCCAGAGAAGATTGGTTGATCCTGGGTATGGAGGGATTTTCTTAAGAGGAAAAGTTGAGTAGGTTGGGCCTGTACTCATTGGCGTTTAGAAGATTGAGAGGCGACCTTATTGAAACTTATAAGATTCCTAATGGGGCTTGACAGGGTAGATGCTGAGAGGTTGATGCCCCTTGAGGGAGAGTCTAGGGCCAGAGGGCATAATCTCAGAGTAAGGGGCCACCCATTTAAAACATAGATGAGGAGGAATTTGTTCTCTCAGAGGGTAGTGAATTTGTGGAATTCTTTACCGCAGAGGGCTGTAGAGGTTGGGTCTGTAAGTATATTCAAGGCTCAGATAGACCGATTTTTAATCAGTTAGGGAATGAAGAATGATGGGGAAAAGGCAGGAAAGTGGAGTTAAGGATTATCAGGTCAGCCATGATCTCATTGAATGGCGGAGCAGACTTGATGAGCCTAATGGCCTACTGCTGCTCCTACATCTTATGGTCTTATGATGGGGTCACAGGAAGAGGGTATTTGGATCAGCCAGACACCTGGAGTCACCTGGGTGGATGGCCTCGGGGTGTCGAGCTGCTGGCCCTCCTCACCGTGGGTGCCTGATGGCATCTGGCTGACTCCTTGCAAAGAATGAGAAACTGGTGTGAACTCAAGCTGCCCCGCACCCCTCTCACGTTGAGACTGTTGGAGGCCAATCATGGCGTTAGCGATGGAGTTCAGCTCGTGCAACAGTGCAGGATTGAAGTCCTGGTCCAGTGTCTCTATGGCAGCTGTTATCCTGCCAGTGTTGACCTCAGTGCGTCAGCATGCTGGCACTATCACCTCAAAGTGAAGGTGAACGGGCTCCTCCATCCTCCTTTACCATTTGAGCCAGATATCCCTTCCTGATGTTCCTGTGATTGTCTTTGCAGCTCCAACAACTAACTAAGGACTGAATCCAGAGGCTCATCATCTGACTCGGACTCAGCAGATTCCTTGCTTTCTGCAGTCCTCCAAGTGCCGGAAACTTCGGATGTCCCTGCATCTGCCTGTTGTGGAACAGATTGTGTGCTATGCTCACCAGATTGTGATCCTGAGACGGCTATACATCTAGGTCCCACTGAGATGTGTGTCACTATGCTGGTGGAGGGTGTGGGTGAGCAACATGATGGGTCTCAGTGTCCTCATCTGAGGTGCTCTTGACACTGGGCTTGGGGTCAAGGATTGCCTGAGGGCGACATGGCAGATATGCTTGAGAGAGAGAGTGATTATTAGTTCTTGGCAGCTGCGATACACACAGAACAATGGGCTGACAGTAGTGTTTACAGAGGGATGAAGTGGTGCAGGATCCTCACATGGACGCTTGCTGCCGACCTCACTGCCGCTGTAGGCACATTCCATGTCCCCTTTAGCCAGCTCCAATGCATGACTCTCGAACGAAGTGAGAGCCTTGATGTCCGGCACTCCACCCCAGTTTTGGGACATCTCCCATTGATTGTGTGTGATCTTGTCCTGTGTAAAGACAGATGGAGAGAGTGTGAGCAAGGTCCATGGCAGGTCAAATGAGAAGGATGCCAGGTGTGCATGTGTGCTGTGGAGTCATGGATGGGATGAGGAGGTGATCTCCAGAGGAGATGAGGCCAGATGGAGATGTGAGTGTGTGTGTGAGAGAGCAAGTGGTGATGTCCCTTGAGCTGGCAGTGACTGAGATGCCAGTGAATGTGTGATGGGCTTGTGAGTGTGTGAGTTTAGTGTGATGAGATGGTTGACTTACCCTGGCAGCACGGATGAGATCATTCATCCTTTTTCTGCACTGGATGGCCGACCTCCTCTGTGCAACATTGGCACCGATCACCACAGCCACCTCCCAAGCCACTGTGGTGAGACTGATGGACCTCCTGCAGCCAGAGCTGGGGTAGAGGGCATCGCTGTGGGCCTCCACGGCACCCAATAGGCATCCCAGGGATGCGTCACTGAATCGGGGGGCTGCACCCTTTTGGGTTTTGGAGCCATCTCTTTACTGAAGCAGTCTGGGGCTTTAAGCATTGAGAACTGTGCACGTGGCTACAGTTTAAATATGGCACCTGGAGTGAGGAAGCAGTGAGAAAACGGCATGCGAGCAATTTGGAGGCTGCCTGCCAGCGATCCAGTGTTTTTCTCTTGAATACGTTATTAATGAGGCGGGATGCGCTGGAAAGGGGAAGATACAGCGTGAAGATCAGCCATTATGGCTGACGGTAAAACATCGTTTTTCACACCAGCTAGCACACCGTGCAAACTTAGGACAATTCCGCCTGATATATGAGAGGATAATGTCTGAATACATCGACTCTGTTAATGCTGTATTTTAGTGGATACAATTTGAACTTACTGGAGAGGATGAATTTTTCTGTAGGTCTGTGCATTTAATTCATTCTGCTTTTTACACAAGAGACAGAATTTTATGTCCCTCCTGGAAAAAGTTCAGAGGTGGAGGGGGAGGAGGGGGCCATTTGATTAGTTAGGAGGTTGTGGGATGGATACACCACTGTTTCTCTGATTGCCCAGTCAAGCTCCGGGAGAGAAGGATGGAGGGTGGCCTTCCTGCCCAGAGGCCAAGTGAGGCCTTTAAGTGGCCACTGAAGGGCCTCATTCTGCCGCCACTGGAATTCTACTAGCGGTCGGTGAGGAGCTCACCCTGCGGGACAACAGTCCAACAAAACCTGCTGGGTTTGCCTGTGGCGTAATGGGGAGGTCCTTTGTACTTAAGCATTCTGTTCCCAATCGAGGGACACAGCATCAGGAAGTGGGGGAAGGGGGGAGGTGGGGGTGGGGCTCACAGGAAGCCACACCCCTGCCCTTTCTATTGACCCTACCCACTCTGAACAGCATCCCGCCCCTGTTAGCCCCAACGTGCCCACTCTCCCACCACTGTCCTCTCCCCCCACCCCACCTCCACAAGGGCCATCTGTAACTTGTTCATGTTGTTCTTTCCAGAGTGTTTACTCTTGCCCTGCTATTAACACATTCTGCTTTCTGACCTTAATGCCACCATCAGCACCTCCTTTAGCCAATACCACTATCCTTAACACCCCTTTGTCCTTTTGTTCATTACATCTTTGTCAATCTCTCCTTTGCCTCCACCTATCGCTGGCCTTCTATCCAGCTTCACCTACTCTATCCCCCTTAAACAGTATAAATGTCATCGCATTTTTACTTCTCTTTGGGCAGAATTTTCCCGTCGGTGAGCGGGGCCCGCTCGCCGACACGTAAAATGACACGCGGTGACGTTGGGTGGAACCCCCGATGTCACCCCGCCCCACTTAAATTTTCAGGTAGGCAGGGGCACAGCAAAATCAGCTGTGCACCCACCAACCTGTCAATGGCCAATTGAGGCCATTGACAGAGTCATTTAGCTAATTAATGGATCTGCCTGTCCAACCTTAAGGTTGGAGGGCAGGCCAGGAGCCCAGGCGGGAATTAGAAAAAGCATAAAACCTCATCCACAGGCGGGATGGGTTTCATGTAGGTTTTTAAAAATTTAATTAAAGTTTTTGTAAAAATTATGGACATGTCTCAACTCATGTAATAGTGTCACATGAGGCGACATGTCAGGAAATTTTTTATTTTATTTTTATTTTTAATGTTTGTCACAGAACAGCCGATCTCCCTGAGGCAGCATTTAGCCTCAGGGAGATGAGTGCGCTCTTCTGTGCGCATGTGTGAAAGAGTGCACTCTCGATTTAGGGAATTCCACTCCCCGCCCGCACAGGGAGCGCATAGCGCTTCCATGCGGACGTCGCGCTGGGCGGGCCTTAATTGGTCCACCCACATAAAATGGCACCGGAGGCGTGCCATTCAACTTTGCCCCGACAGCGGGAAAATCCTGCCTTTTAGCTCTAAAGAAGGGTCATACGGACTCGAAATGTTAACTCTGTCTTTCTCTCCACAGATGCTCTTAGACCTGCTGAGCTTTTCCAGCATTTTCTGTTTTTGTGCTCACACTTACCTCCCTCCAGGACTCCATTGTCATACCCTGGTGAATGCCTCCATGTGCTACCCACAGTGGCCATGCTCCCAGTGGTGTTGCCAGTATTGGAGATCTGCCGGTCTCTGATTGGCTGGCAGTTCTCAGGGGCGGATTTGTACCCTGCACCAGGTTTAATTCAATAGGAGGCACAACACTGTTCAGGTAAGTGCCTGATTGTTATAAAATTCCATCGGGCTTCCCAAAAAGGATATGGAATTCTAACCAGCTTTTCAGTTGATGGACAGGAACCCCTGCTCAAACATTAAATTCTGCCCTAGGTATTAGAATTTTTTAGATTTAACAAGGTGACAGTATGCCATTTCGGATAAAGTGCCATATTCCCATTATTATTTTCCCGTAACAAACAATCGATTTTCACTTTAATAATCTTGCAGTTGTTTTGATGTAAACATTCTCGCATGTAAGAAACAGTGAGAACACTGTCCAAGCATGCAGCCTATTGTAGCAAAAGAAACAGAAATTATATACAACCATCTCATGGACATCACAAGATATACTGTCCTGCACTCTCTATTACTCCAGATTTACTAGTATGAAGAAACTGCTGTTGGCAATATCATCGCATGACCACATGAGACCTTCATATCAAATTCTTTTCTCCACTATTTTAACGGAAATGTTAGCCTCTTTATTTTGAATGAATTAGCACCTCCAACAACCTAGAAGAGAATGACATTTGACATGAATATATTGTTTTGATCTGCACTTGCTCAGATACATTTTCTCACACTCAGTACAAAAGTCCTTTTACACAGGCAAGCTCTATAGCTGCCTATAAATTGAAATCTAACTTTATGCAACAAGCAAATTGGGTTGGTAGGCCTCAGGGCAAACAGTGATTTATTTCTGCCACTAACCTTTGTACCTTAGAACAGGATTTAATCACACTTTCTTGATTTCAGTGCCTGATAACACTCCAATGGGCCATATATCTCAACCTAAAGACTGTGGGGCTGAAATTCAACTCATGTCACAGTGTCTGGCAGTATTTTTGAAGTACTTGCGTTCCTCCAATCCCAACAGAGGAACTGTAAAAAATATCTTGTCTCTTTGTACACACCTTTAATGACTGCATAAGCCACTGAAGATTTGAACTTTAGGCCTCCAGTTATGCACATTCTAGGTGCCTCATGCAGACATTCCAATTCGAGTTAATTTGTTACGAGAGACATGATTTTTGAGCCTCGCTCATGACCTCACACTGGGAGGCGGCAGCATAGTGGTATTGTTTCTGGACTAGTAATCCAGAGACCTAGGGTAATGCTCTGTGGACCTGGGTTCAAATTCTAGTGTAGTAGCTGGTAAAATTTGAATTCAATACGGATTAAGTCTAATGATGAGCATGAAATGATTGTCATAAAAACCCATCTAGTCTTTTTCTTCTTTATCTTAATTTCAATCTCCTTTTTCATCCAGGGAACTCTGAGTTTGTTTGTCCTACCTTTCCCTTTCGATGGAATATACCTTGACTGTGCCCGAACCAATTCTTATTTGAAGGTAGCTCATTGTTCAGTTACAGTTTTCCCGCCAATCTTTCGTTCCAGTCTATCTGGCCCAGCTCCGCTCTTGCCCCAATGAAGCTGACTCTTGTCCAGCTAATTATTCTTACTCTGGATTGCCTGTCATCCTTTTCTAGCATCATCCTAAAACGCACAATACAATGATCAGTGTCTTCTAAATGTTTCTCCATTTACATTTGATCTACTTGGCCCGCCACATTTCCAAGAACCAGGTCCAACAGTGTGCCTTTTCTTGTTGGATTGGACACATGCTGCTGTAGAAAATTCCCCTGAAGACAATCTGGAACTTTTGCCCCTCTCCACCCTTTACAATACCACTGTTCCAGTCTACATTCGGGTAATTAAAGTCACCCATTATAACTACTCTATAATGCTCACAACTCTGTAATTTCCCTGCAGATTTGTTCTTCTACGTCCTTCTCACTATTTGGTGGTTTATACACTAGACCAAGCAATGTAATTGCACCCTTTTTGTTCCTAGCCAAATTGGTTCTGTCCTTAAACCCTCTGGGACATCCTCTTTCTCCAGCACTCCTTAACCAATATTGCCACCCCTTCTCCTTTCCTTCCTTTCTCATCTCTTTTGGACAACTTGTACCCAGGGATATTTAACACCCAGTCCTGCCCTTCCTTGAGCCAGGTCTCTGTTATCGCCACAACATCATATTTCCACATGGAAATCTGCGCCTGTAAGTCCCCAATCTTATTTACTATCCTCCATCCATTTGCATACATGCGTATTAACCCTGATTTAGATTTTGTTATTTTCTCCCTTACCCTGACTTTACCCATTAGTTTACTATTCTCTATACTAGTGCTATCTGTCCCTCCCAGTATTTTGTGCACCCTGGTATTCCTCTCTAATATTTTCTCTTGGTTCCCATACCCCTTCCAAGTTAGTTTAAAGCCCTCCCAATAGCACTAGCAAAACGCCCTGCAAGGAACTCAGCCCCAGCTCTGTTCAGGTGCAACCCATCCGGCTTGTACAGGGCCATCTCCCCCAGAGCCAGTCCCAGTGTCCCAGGAATCTAAAGCTTTCCCTCCTGCACCATCTTTCCAGCCACACATTCATCTGCCTTATCCTCCTATTTCTGTACTCACTGGCATGTGGCACTGGGAGCAATCTGGAGATTACTACATTAGCGGTCCTGCTTGCTAATTTTCTACCTAGCTGCCTAATTCTGATCGCAGGACTACATCCCCCTTCCTTAGTACCAATGTGGACCATGACCTTTGGCTGATCACCCGCCCCCATAAGAATGTCCTGCAGCTGCTCTGTGACATCCTTGACCCTGGCACCAGGAAGGCAATGTACCATCCTGGAGTCATATTTACGGCCACGGAAACGCCTCTCTGTTCCCCTAACCAATGAGTCCCCTATCACTATAGCTCTTCCTTTCTTCTTTGTCCCCTCCTGTACAGCTGAGTCGCCCGCTGATGGTGCCGCAAATGTGGCTCTGACTGCACTCCTCTGAGGAACCAGCGCCCTCACCAGCTTCCAAAACGGAAAACCGATTTGTGAGCAGGACCCCAGGGGAGTCTTGCACTAGCTGCCTACTTCTCTTGGATTGCCTGGTGGTCACCCATTCCCTCTCTGTCTTCAAGTCCTTAAGCTGCGGTGTGACCCCCTCTCTGAACGTGCTATCCACGTAGCTCTTGGCCTCATGAATGCGCCACCATGATTCCATGCACCGGGGGTCAAGTTTCTGCAGCTGACAGCACTTCCTGCACATGTGGTCATCTAGGACACCGGCAGCGTCCATGACTTTGCACATATTAGAGGACATGCATTCCACTTGACTGAGCCACCCTGCCATGTCTTAATTCTATTCCCCTTACGTTAACTTTATTCTACTTCAGATTATTTATATTACTTTATTACATTGGCCCCAAATTTTCCTTATTCCTGGTTCTTCACAGCTAAATCCAAGTATAGGAACTTTAAAAATATTGCACTTTTCTAATTTACTCACCAGTTCCTGCTTACCAAGGCCACCGCTCTTCTTTGTGCAAAGGTAGAAAAAGAAAGTAGCACCTCCTCCATTCTCATTGAACTCCTTCAGTCACCAAACACCAATTTAAGCTCTCTACTCCAGTCAAAAACAGCATTCCAGTGCAGACAAAGCCAGCACTATAAGATAGCCTACTTTTATACTCTCTGAACCTAACTTCTGAAAACCTGATTAAGCCAGTTATCTAATCAACTAGTTGGAGTTGCAAGCAGAGCCTGTATGAGCCCTGTTTTAAGGCTGGACTAAAGCTCACCATCTTCTAACCCTAACTGCAACTTTTAGTTAATTGTTAAATTAAAGAAAGACTAGACTTTAGATAGAATTTAACCCTTAATTTAACCCTTAAACTCCCTCAGCCATCAAACCAGTCACCAAACTCCAACTGAAGCTCTCGACTGCAGCCAAAAACAGCACTCCAGTGCAGACCTATACACACATACACAAGACACATAAGACACACAAAACATGGATTTTAAGGGTGGGATAAAGCAGTTCAATAGCACAAACCTGGAGTACAGGATTTGATGGGTTGATTTTGATCGATGTCTTCCATATTCCTTTTAGTTCTTGTTGATGACAGAAGGTGGTCTTCCAGCACTTTCTGTATTTAGTTCACTGGTTGAGAACGTGCTTTTCAATGTCTCTAACAGTTGTTTTCCCCTTTTCCTTTTTACAGGGGTTTCCTCAAAAGGAGATCAGGTTATAGAAATATGAGGAGGAGAGATTTGAGATGTTTTCTCTTTGCAGGCCAGGAGCTTTCTGCAGGATTATCTTTCACATACAGGAAAAATAGGTTTTAGGACTTGTTCCTTTCAGGCTGGTCACTTGGTCAGGAACCAATTAAAACACTGTTGTCAGACAGCTCCCTTGGTCCAAGACTTCTTTCTGCCACCATCCTTTCTTTCATGGCACACTCTGTTCCAGGACTGCAACATTATATATATCTCTCATCCTGTTCCAGTGGACATGCCTTTCAACCTGCAGCCATTGTAATTCTAATCCACAGTCCAACAGAAAATAAAAAGATATGTTCCTTTCAATCAGAACTGCAAACCATATAAAAGGAATCTGCCATCTGGCATAACAAGAAGAAAAATCTGCATGTTATACAGCAGGAACAAGAGGACCAGAGTGACACTGAGTCCGGAGAAGAAGGGCCCCTCCACATCTTGTCAGTGGCAGGTGGTTCACAGGGGTACTGGGTAACAGCACTGCTGCAGGGCCAACCAATACGTATGGAACTGGATACAGGGGCAGCAGTTTCTCTGGTTCCAGAAGCTGTGTATAAGGAGAAACTTAAACATCTTCCTTGACGCCTGCAAAAATCATTCTTAAAACATATACAGGGGAATCTGTACCTATGATGGGCAGAACGGAAGTTAAAGTGGAATTAAATGGACAGACTGCTAAGCTACCACTGTTTGTGGTGAAAGGCAGCTACCCAGCTTTAGTTGGACAGTCATGGCTTGTGAACATCTGGTTAAACTGGGCAGAAGCACACAGCAATGTAAAAGAAGAAACTGGTCTGACAGCTGTTATATAAAAAATCATGCTGTTGTTTTCAAAGGAGATTTGGGAAGCATGAAGAGAATCACCATAAAATTGAAAATCGAAGCTGATTCTCAACCAAAATTTCTGAAGGCCAGAACCGTGCCTTATGCCATACAACCAAAAGTTGAAGCTGACCTGGAGCGTCTGGTCAGGATAGGAGTCTTGGTACCTGTCTCCCATAGCGAATAGGCAACACCCATCATTCCAGTGTGCAGGAAAAATGGCTCCGTACGCATCTGTGGAGATTTCAACGTTATTGATTACACTGTGTTGTGTGCTGAACAATGTCCACTTGCCCATATTTAGGACCTTTTTGCTGGCCTGGCTGGTGGACAAACACACCTTGATGAAAAGTAACAAGAATCTCTTACCATCACAGCATACAAGGGACTGTACAGATATTGCCATTTGCCTTTTGGAACAACATCAGCTCCAGTCTTCTTTCAGACGGCCATGGACCAGACCCTGAGTGACTTGCCTGGAGTTCAGTGCTACCTTGACAACATCTTGGTAACAGGCAGGACTAACGAGGATCACCTCAAGAACTTGGATGCCACCCTACAAAGGCTAGAAGAGTGTGGCCTTCCTTCTTTAGCTGCAAACAGGATGCAGCGTCGGGCATTGTGTTTGAGTTCTTACACAAAAAACATCAAATATCGAAAATCTACCTTGCATGGCAATGCGGATGGTCTTTCAAGGCTGCCCCTACCAGTCAGCCATGTGGACACTGCTCAGAAAGGCATTTTCTACTTTTTACCCATTACTTCAGTCTAAATCAAGAAGGCCACCCAAGTGGACCCAACATTGTCCAAAGTCATGGACCTTGTGATGCAGGGCAACTCTTCCCTGAACTTTCGAGTCTCACCTGACCTTCATCCTTACATTTCCAGAAGGATGGAGGAATCAGTCATTTCAGGATGTTTGCTTTGGGGAATGCAAGTTATTATTCCACCAACATTGAGGAAACCAGTGTTGGACCAACTGCATTCTGGACGCTGTGAATAGTTCACATGAAAGAGATTGCAAGAAGCTACTTTTGGTGGCCTGGCCTGGACCAAGACATGGAAGCCAAGGCAAGACCTTGTCCTTCATGTCAGAGTGTGAGAAACATCTTCAATTGGCACCCCTCCATCCATGGGATTGGCCGTAAAACCATGGCAGTGCATCCACATCGATTTTGCTGGGTCATTTGAAGGAGCAACACAAGGTGGTTGTGGATGCTGAGGGTACAATTCATAGGCTAAGAGAAATATTCAGTCCTTATGGGTTACCAGAACAACTTCTGACCAACAATTGACCTCAGTTTGTCTCACAGGGGTTTGAGGAGCAGCCCACTTGATTGGCATCCCATCCACAAACATTCACTCCCTCTACCACCAAGGCACAGTAGCAGCAGTGTGTACCATCTAAAGATGTGCTGCAGAAGCTCACCAAGGCTCCTTAGACAGCACCTTCCAAACCCATGACCACAACCATCTATAAGGACAAGAGCAGCAGACACATGGGAACACCACCACATGGAAGTTCCCCTCCAAGTCACTCACCATCCTGGCTTGGAAATATATCGCTGTTCCTTCACTGTTGCTGGGTCAAAATCCTGGAACTCCCTCCCTAGCAGCACTGTGGGTGTACCTACACCACATGCACTGCAGCGATTCAAGAAGACAGCTCACCACCACCTTCTCAAGGGCAGCTAGGAATGATCAATAAATACCGGTCTAGCCAGCATCCCGTGAATGAATAAAAACTTTCAAATATTGAGATTTTTTTTTGGTAAATGGAGCCAGAATGTGTGACCAGAATAATGAGCGGCAACTGGAGCTGGGCCCTGTGAAAATCCTGGGAGACGGATCAGAGTGCTGGCGGCAGCCTTGGATTGGGTGAGCATCACGCTACGAGGAGGAGGAGCAGCCAATGATTGCAGTCGGTAGCTGCTGTTAACAGCGGCTGAATTATTCAGCTGAAAAGCTCTGGCACTGATTTTTGCAGCTTTAGTTTGTATTAGAATTACAAAAAATAAGCAACAATCTCTCCCTCCCTCCTAGAAGCCATCACATTTTACTGGGCGCACTCATAAGGACAAGCTGTTGCCTCGCTGCAGCTTCCACTGTCACTGCCATTTCTCTCTGGGGCAGGTGAACTAGTTATGGGAGCTGATACCCCGGTCTGTTTTCAAATGCTGCCCACAAGAATGGGTTTCCCCTCAACACCCCTTAGATTCTCTTTTCAAACCCGTACTACTGTTTAGACAGTGCTGGATTTGTTCATCTCAACTAATTTCAGCATTACTTTCATATCACAGTCCACCTTGTTAATGTATCAGTCTCAGTATTGCATTGTCTGTTTAAAACGGCCACGAAAGGTTTTAAATATTCTTCATTCATGTATCAGTGGATTTAAATTCATAATTAGTATTATAATTTAGATGGGGCTATCAGTGACTACTAATCTGTTTGAAAAGGGGCCTTTCAACCAAAAAGGTTTGAGAATGTCTGTGTTTGAGCGATGGTTTGCAATGAGGTCCATGAACCCCTGGGGTTCATCGCGACTTTCCAGGGGGTCCATGAGATAATCTCTCTAGTAGGTGAAAGACAAGAAACCAGAAGGAAAAAAGGAGAAACAAGGAACAAGGACAGATTTGCCTTGTATAAACTTATTGGAATTAGTCATACTCAATTTTTGGAAGCTTTTGGCCGCAGAACTGTCAATTCAAGTAGAATATCCCCCAGAAATCTACCTCATTCACCAGCTCCATAAACCAGAGGTATTGGGCTGGTAAGCATGATCCTCTGTCTGTTCAGACAAATCTGAAACTGATAATAGGTTGGATTTTTAAAAACAATTTTGTAAAGCATTTTCAGAGGCAGTAATACAGTTTTTGTAAAAAGCTCTGACCTGTCAGAGATTCAGTAAACCACAGCTGAGGTTTATAAACCAACAGTCAATCTGTTAGTAAGAGGTTGTGTGGTGTAGTGGCAGCATCTCTGTACCTCTGGGCCAGGAGCTCCCGATTCAAGCCCCACACTGGGACTTGTCGGCCATGGAAGGAGGATTTACGATGTGGTTCAGCTGGGTGATAATCAGTCCGGAAATCCTTCCACTATCTCCCAAAGGGAAAGGTATGTGTGAAGATATCCCAAAAAAATCTATGTTGGATTATATTTGTAAAAAAAACAGAACAACTCATGATTTTTACACCAATTGTCTTTATTTTTAAGAGCTTGTATCTTGATTTATGAGATGATGAGGTTCTAACATCTGTTTGAAGCCGGTATCTTGCACACTTGGAACTTGTTAGCTTTCAACTTGGCAGCTGGCTCATATCCCAGAGGTAGGGTACCAGAGATCACAACCTGACATGCATTCTTCCAGCCTTCATTCTACACTCAAAAGTAAGCAAAATAAGGTCGCATTGCCATGCCGTTCCCAGAAGAATCACGTTAATTGACATAAACAAAGTGAAAAGAAGCACTAGTTGTCAGCTACATCAATCTTCTTCTTAGGCCACAGCTTCCCAAACGGTGGGTTGCAAAATCAATTGGGGTTAAGGAAAAAGTGATTGGAGTCGTAAGCTCCCTCTCCTCCGAGGCTGCCGCTCACACCGAGACCCCGGCAGCATCCGGCCCTGCCCATGCACTGCTCGTCTCAATTTAAAATTGACGCCTACAGAGCAGCAGCCACACACTGACTTGGGCACAGGCTGTCAGAGCTGCCACCATGCGAGCTGACCTTTGTGCACATGGGGTAGTTGGGCGTTTGATAGTGTTTGTGGGTGTGTGTGTTGGGGGGAAGGGTGGGGAGGATCTGATAACATAACAGTGCATGTGGGTGGGTGGTAGAGAGAGGGGCTGATTTTAGTGAGTGTGTGTGTGTGGCTGGGGAGAGGAGCTGATTACTGTGCGTGTGTATGTGTGTGTGTGTGGAGAGCGGAGAGGGGCTGATTACAGTGAGTGTGTGTGTGTATGTGTGTGTGTGTTTGTGTGTGTGTGTGTGGAGGGCGGGAAGGGGCTGATTACAGTGAGTGTGTGTGTGTACGCGTGTATGTATGTCTGTGTATGGAGAGCGGAGAGGGGCTGATTACAGTGAGTGTGTGTGTGTATGTGTGTGTGTGTGGAGAGCAGAGAGGAGCTGATTACAGTGAGTGTATGTGTGTTTGTGTGTGTGTGTGGAGAGCGGAGAGGGGCTGATTACAGTGAGCGTTTGGAGAGGGAAGTGAGGCTGATTACAATGTGTGTGTGGGTGAGATGGGCTGATTACAGTGAGCGTAGGGGAGGGGGCTGATTACAGTGAGCATAGGGGAGGGGGCTGATTACAGTGAGCGTAGGGGAGGGGGCTGATTACAGTGAGCATGGGGATGGGGGCTGATTACAGTGAGCATAGGGGAGGGGGCTGATTATAGTGAGCGTAGGGGAGGGGGCTGATTAGAGTGAGCGTAGGGGAGGGGGCTGATTACAGTGAGCGTAGGGGAGGGGGCTGATTACAGTGAGCATAGGGGAGGGGGCTGATTACAGTGAGCGTAGGGGAGGGGGCTGATTACAGTGAGCATGGGGATGGGGGCTGATTACAGTGAGCATAGGGGAGGGGGCTGATTATAGTGAGCGTAGGGGAGGGGGCTGATTAGAGTGAGCGTAGGGGAGGGGGCTGATTACAGTGAGCGTAGGGGAGGGGGCTGATTATAGTGACCATGGGGAGGGGGCTGATTACAGTGAGCGTAGGGGGCGGGGGGCTGATTAGAGTGAGAGTTGGGGAGGGGGCTGATTACAGTGAGCGTAGGGGAGGGGGCTGATTACAGTGAGCATGGGGAGGGGCTGATTACAGTGAGCATGGGGAGGGGGCTGATTACAGTGAGCATGGGGAGGGGGCTGATTATAGTGAGCGTAGGGGAGGGGGCTGATTACAGTGAACATGGGGAGGGGGCTGATTACAGTAAACATAGGGGAGGGGGCTGATTACGGTGAGCGTAGGGGAGGGGGCTGATTACAGTGAGCATAGGGGAGGGAGCTGATTACAGTGAGCGTAGGGGAGGGGGCTGATTACAGTGAGCGTAGGGGAGGGGGCGGATTACAGTGAGCATGGGGATGGGGGCTGATTACAGTGAGCATAGGGGAGGGGGCTGATTATAGTGAGCGTAGGGGAGGGGGCTGATTATAGTGAGCGTAGGGGAGGGGGCTGATTACAGTGAGCATAGGGGAGGGGGCTGATTACAGTGAGCATAACGGGAGGGGGCTGATTATAGTGAGCGTGGGGAGGGGGCTGATTATAGTGAGCATAGGGGAGGGGGCTGATTACAGTGAGCGTAGGGGAGGGGGCTGATTACAGTGAGCGTAGGGGAGGGGGCTGATTACAGTGAGCATAGGGGAGGGGGCTGATTACAGTGAGCGTAGGGGAGGGGGCTGATTACAGTGAGCATAACGGGAGGGGGCTGATTATAGTGAGCGTAGGGGAGGGGGCTGATTACAGTGAGCGTAGGGGAGGGGGCTGATTACTGTGAGCATGGGGATGGGGGCTGATTACAGTGAGCATAGGGGAGGGGGCTGATTATAGTGAGCGTAGGGGAGGGGGCTGATTACAGTGAGCGTAGGAGAGGGGGCTGATTACAGTGAGCGTAGGGGAGGGGGCTGATTACAGTGAGCGTAGGGGAGGGGGCTGATTACAGTGAGCATGGGGATGGGGGCTGATTACAGTGAGCATAGGGGAGGGGGCTGATTATAGTGAGCGTAGGGGAGGGGGCTGATTATAGTGAGCGTAGGGGAGGGGGCTTATTACAGTGAGCGTAGGGGAGGGGGCTGATTACAGTGAGCATAGGGAGGGGGCTGATTACAGTTAGCATAGGGGAGAGGGCTGATTACAGTGAGCATAGGGGAGGGGGCTGATTATAGTGAGCGTAGGGGAGGGGGCTGATTACAGTGAGCGTAGGGGAGGGGGCTGATTACAGTGAGTGTAGGGGAGGGGGCTGCTTACAGTGAGCGTAGGGGTGAGGGGCTGATTATAGTGAGCATAGGGGAGGGGGCTGATTACAGTGAGCGTAGGGGAGGGGGCTGATTATAGTGAGCGTACAGGAGGGGGCTGATTATAGTGAGCATTGGAAGGGGGCTGATTACAGTGAGCGTAGGGGAGGGGGATGATTATCATGAGCATGGGGAGGGGGCTGATTACAGTGAGCGTAGGGGAGGGGGCTTATTATAGTGAGCGTAGGGGAGGGGGCTGATTACAGTGAGTCTGGGGAGGGGGCTGATTACAGTGAGTGTAGGGGAGGGGGCTGATTACACTGAGCATATGGGAGGGGGCTGATTACAGTGAGCTTGGGGAGGGGGCTGATTACTGTGAGCTTGGGGAGGGGGCTGATTACTGTGAGCATGGGAGGGGGCTGATTATAGTGAGTGTAGGGGAGGGGGCTGATTACAGTGAGCGTAGGGGAGGGGGCTGATTACAGTGAGCATAGGGGAGGGGGCTGATTACAGTGAGCGTAGGGGAGGGGGCTGATTACAGTGAGCGTGGGGGGGGGCGCTGATTATAGTGAGTGTAGGAGGGGGCTGATTACAGTGAGTGTAGGGGGGGGGGGCTGATTACAGTGAGCATGTGGAGGGGGCTGATTATAGTGAGTGTAGGGGTGAGGGGCTGATTATAGTGAGTGTAGGGGTGAGGAGCTGACTATAGTGAGCATAAGAGAAAGAATCTGATTTTTGTGATTTTAGGGGAAACATGAACTACAATCAGGTGTAGGTTACTCGGCCCCTCAAGCCTGCTCCATCATTCAATAAGATCATGGCTGAAATGATTGAAACCTCAACTCCACATTCCTACCTACCTGATAATGTTTCATCCCCTTGCTTATCAAGAATCTATCTAGCTTGCCTGAAAAATATTCAAAGACTCTGCTTCCACCACCTTTTGAGGAAGAGAGTTCCAAAGACTTACAACTCTCAGAGAGAAAACAATTCTCACCTCTGTCTTAAATGGGTGCTCCCTTTTAATTAGTGACCCCTAGTTTTACATTCTCCCACAAGGGGAAACATCCTCTCCACATCCATCCTGTCAAGACCCCTTAGGATCTTATATTTTTGAATCAAGTCGCCTCTTTTCCTTCTAAACTCCAGTGGATACAAGCTTAGTCTGTCCAACCTTTCCTCATATGACAACCCTCAGAGCTCTGCAATCTCTCACCATTTAGTTAAATGCTTCTCTTTTATTCTTCCTGCCAAAATGGCCAATTTCACATTTTCCCACATTAAACTCCATCTGCCAGATCTTTACCCACTCACTTAACCTATCTATATCTGTTTGTAGCCTCCTTATGTCCTCTTTACAACTTACTTTCCTACATATCTTTGTGTCATCAGCAAATTTAGCAACAATACCTTTGGTCTCTTCATCCAAGTCATTTATATAAAATGTAAACAGCTGAGGCCCCAGCACTGATCCCTGTGGCACGCCACTTGTTATATCTTGCCAACCAGAAAATGCCCATTTATGCCTACACTCTGTTTCCTGTTAGCTAGGCAATCTTCTATCCACACCAATATGTGATCCCCTACATCATGAGCTTTTATTTTCCGCAATAACCATCTTATCAAATGGTCCTGGAAATCTAAGTACCACCAGTTCCCCTTTCTCCACAGCACATGTTTCTTCTTCAAAGAACTCCAAAAAATTGGTTAAAACACAAAACTATGTAGACCCTGCTATTACGTCCTTAATAATAGCTTCTAACATTTTCCCTAAGACAGATGTTCAGCTAATTGGCCTGTAGTTTTCTGTTTTCAGTTTCTCTCCCTTTTTGAATAAAGGAATTACATTTGCTAGTTTCCAATTTAATGGAACCTTCCCTGAATCCAAGGAATTTTGGAAAGTTAAAACCAATGTAACAACTATCTCACTAGCCACTTCTTTTAAGACCTTAGGATGAAGTCCATCAGGACCCAGGGACTTGTCAGCCCCAAGCTCCAACAATTTGTTCAGTATTGAGAATTGAGTGCTTGAGTATTGCTAAAAAAAGACATTTTGTTGAAGCTTTTCATCTTGCACTCATCATGACAATTGCAAGAATACTAATGTCAGGGGAAACCTTTTATGCCCTGTTAGTCTTATTTCACCCCACCCCCACTAGAGCTGTACCTTGAGTGTCCTGCCATCCATTCTTAATTAGCCCATTCTTTTAGATAATATCACCACTTTCAACACCTCTTTGTTCTTTTGTCTGTGACATCTTTTGATTATCTGCTCCTATCACTGCTTGCTTGTCCCTACAACCACCCCCCCCTCCCCCCCACTTCTCTCCCCCCACCTTAAACCAGCTTATATTTCACCCCTCTCCTATTTTTACTCAGTTCTGTTGAAGGATCATGAGGACTCGAAACGTCAACTTTGTTCTTCTCCACCGATGCTGCCAGACCTGCTGAGTTTTTCCAGGTATTTCTGTTTTTGCTTTGGATTTCCAGCATCCGCAGTTTTTTGTTTTTTGTTTTTTATATTTATCATCTGGCCTGGCAGGCATCCTGCTTACACTCTCTCCATCTCTATTGATGCAGGACAAGGTGGCACACAACAACAGGGAGCAGTCACAGACCAGTGGAGGAATGCCTGAAATGAGGTTCCTCACAGACTTTGAAAACAGAGCCATCCAGCTGGCCGGCCACGATCCGGACTGGGTCCTGTGCTGATAGTGAGGTCGGTGGTGCTCTACCTCTCCAGCAGTGCAACATCCATCAGACAACAATGCCATGAGTGATGTGTCCTCTTTCACAGGCTACTGCCATGCACTAATTATCTCCTCTTGCTTTCGCAGGCACATCTGCCAAACAGCTGACAGAGTCCATGACCCAGGGCCTACAGTCAAACCCCGAAGAAACCTCTGAAGAGGGATCTGAAGGCATCCTCCCTGAAGTCCCCTCACAGCGCTCACCCACACCCTCCACCAATGCAGAGACACACACCTCGGTGGGACCTAGCTTTAGACTAGCCTCGGGATCACAATCTAGTGAGCACATCGCACTTTCTGGCCCACAACAGGCAGAAGCACTTGGAGGGCAGCTGGAGGCCAGAATGTTGCTGAGTCTGAGTTAGATGACGAGCCTCTGGATTTGGCCATGTCATAGTTGCTGGAGCTGCAAAGGCAAGCTCGGGAACATCAGGAAGGGATGTCCACTGCACTCCTCAGATTGCAAGGCACGATGGAGAAGTCCACCTGTCCTTAGGCTGTGATAGCGCCGGCATTGCAACGCACCGATGTCAACATGGCAGGATGGTGGCTGCCATGGAGACTTTGGTCCAGGACATCACTCCTGCATTGCTGCATGGGCTTAACTCCATCGCTGATGCCATAGTTAGCCCCGTATGTGAGAGGGTTACCGGGCAGCTCGATCACTCCAGCTACCCCTTCCGCTCACAGAGTCAGTCAGTGGCCCTTGGGTACCCATAGGAAGGAGGATAAGCAGGTGCACACTCCAGGGACATCCACCCAGGTGATTCTGGGAGTCACCAGCCCATCCGAATCCCCTCTTCCTGTGACCTCAGCAGCTTTACAGGCCGAGGAGGGTGCCACTGCAACACAGCAGGATCCCGAAAGCAGACTGGGGCCCACCAACTCTCGGCCCTCCAGAGGACATCCGCCAAAGTCATCACATACAGGGCATCACAGTCAGCAGGCTGCCTCTACCTCCACTGTGGATCTCCGGGGAGAACCAAGATGTAGTGGCAGGGTTAGGAAAGTTAGGTGAAAGAAGTTGCACAGCCTGGGCATGGGTGTTAATCACTTGTACATACTGTTCATTATTGTCAACAAACTCTGAAGAATGTCTCCCTGCCTGTGACTCCTTGTTCTGATGAACAGTGTTCTTGTCACTCAGATGTGAAACCTTTCTGCACAAAATAAAAGGCAGGTGTCTCAGTCCAGGGCCTCTTCCCTGTGCTTTGTGCAGCCTTCAGACCAAAGTGATGGTCCAGCCTCACACTCCCTGGAAACATTACTGATGCCTGCACCTCGACAATGCTGGTCATTGCTGCCTGAATGTCGTGGGCAGGCGCCACAGAGTTCCATCATTCTCTCTGTGTGCTCTCAGCACCTTTTAAGGTGGGGCTGGCCCCCATTATACCAGCACCTGCAACCAGTGATGCTGTGCACCAGCTCCTGAAGGGATGAAGTGCTGAAGGTGGACACAGCATCAGATGCGTCTACAGTTTCATGGCTGCATCTCTGAAGTGGCCCTGATCATGGAGTGCAAGCGAGCTGTCCTTGGCTAGACAGGAGTCAGACATTCTCAGAGGCTATGTGAAGATCTATGGAGTGTCCTCACTGAATGTTGTCATCATCCTCCAGCGACCATTGGAGCCTCCACTGTATCTCCATGACAGGAGCATTCTCACAGAGGGTATTGGCGCTGCCATAAGCCAGACTGGAGTCAAATGTTCAGAACTGCGATATGAGGATCCACGGGGACACCGCTCTGCATGTTGTCATCATGCTCCACAAATCTGGAACCTATGAGGGCCTCCTGCACTTGCCTTCCTCGTTAGCCAGTGCGAGAGCCTCAACCCCACCATCGGCACCACTGAGGACTCCCTCACCCTCATTCCCATCAGCATCCTCTTCAAGCAGCTCCTCCATCTCCTCCTCAACCATCTCCTCTCCCCATGGCAGCACCAGGTTGTAAAGGGTGCAGCAGACGATGACGACACGTGACACCCTCTGCGGACTGTATTGTAGGTCTCCACCAGACCGGTCCAGGCACCGGAACCTCATTTTCAGCATCCTGATGGTCTGATCCACCAAGTTACGAGTTGCAGCATGAGCCTCATTATAGCGTCGCTCTGCTGCAGTCTGAGGCCACCGCACAGGTGTCATCAGCCACGGCCTCTGCGGGTAGCCCTTGTCCCCGAGGAGCCAACCCTGCAGCCTCTATGAACCATGAAAGACTGCAGGGATCTGCGAGTGACTCAGGATGCAGGCGTTGTGCACACTGTCTGGAAACAGTGCACATACCTGCAGGATGCGTTTCTGGTAGTTGCACGTTCAGTGAGTGGAAGCCCTTGTGGTTGATGAAGTCCACTGAGTATAGCGACAGAGACCTGAGCACCACATGAGTGCAGTCAATCGCACCCTGCACCTGTGGGAATCCCGAGATCAGGAAGAATCCAATAGCCCTTGCATCCTGGCTGTGCCAGTCCCGGGCGAAAAGCACAAAGTTGTGTGTCATGGAGAAGATGGAATCTGTGACCTCATGGATCCATTTGTGGGTGGTGGATTGTGAAATCCTACAGAGGTCACCTGTGGAGCCCTGAAAGGAGCCAATGGCATAGAAATTGCGCTCCGCAGTCACCAGCAGTGACTGGTACAGGGCCAGCATTGGCTTGGAGATTGTACAATATGTGAAGTCCAACTGCTCCATGATCCAATAAAGTGGTAGCGGAATCGAAGACTGGCCAGGGGTGTTGGGGGTAGATGTTGAGAAGATGTTTCCACTAGTGGGGGATCTTGGAACTAGGGGATTTAGTTACATAATAAGGGAGCACTCATTTAAAACTGAGGTGTGAAGGAATTTATTTTCTCAGAGGGTAGTGAATGTCTGGAATTCTCTACCTCAGACAGTTGTGGAGGCTAGATCACTAAAGAGGAGCTAGATAGATTTTTGAAATGTTGGGGAGTTGAGGGCTATGAGGAGCTGACACGAAAGAGGAGTTGAGGCCTGGGGAAGATCAGCCATGATCTTATTGAATGGCGGGCAGGCTTGAGGGGCCGAATGGCCTACTCCTGCTCCTATTTCTTATGTTCTTATGTTCAAATGCACCACACTGTGAGCCCAGCTGACAATCTTAAATTGATTGTCTGCATATTTTTTCACACACTGGGGGTTATTTAGCAAATGTTGTCCAGTCGCGGAATCACATCTAATGTTGGACACTGTGTTTTGAGTTTTGAAAAACGGTCTGTACCTTGCCCATTGCGAACATGCGGAATGGACATGTTGTTTGATGTGATCCGCCAGGCTTTGGGACATATGACCTAAATACCTAGCATCACACTAGCATTGACATTCATATACCACATTACTCATTTGTAAGATATAAGCAGAACCTCTTTTTGGCTTGATGGCAGCATCCTGTTAGTGGTGAATACCACTCGTGTTGCTACTGCAAAGTAGCAACGTGAAACAGCTAGCTTCAGCTGTTGCTCAAAATTTTGAGACACCTTGCCCTTCCAGGGTAATCTGAGGTAGACTGGGCACTTTTCAGGGCCAAAAATGACAGCCTTAGGTCCGTTCATGAGTTTGATAACATACAGCGCAAAATGATCTGATCAGGGCAGTCATTATCCTGCAGGATGTCTTTGATGTGCCCTGTTTCAGCATCAAGCTTCCATGGTGAACAAATGGCTTGGGGCCTATTTACAAGGCTGCTGATAAGACCAATCTTATAGCATGTGGAACTGTAAGAATCCCAACACATGTATTGACCAGTGAAGGCAGGCTTATGGTAGACTGCGGTAGAGAACCCACTGGCAGATTTCTCAAGGAAAGGGAGTTCATTTGACTGCTGCATTTCACAGGTGAATTTGAGCGCTGGATGGAGCCCAGTAAGACATGCAAGAAAATTATTACATCTGCTACAGTACCGGAAGACTGCAGGGGACCAGGCACATGCTCAGTTGGTGGCTGATGATGTGCCTCTGGAGTTGTCCGCGACACAGCAACGCAGGAAATGCAGCCGGGTGTGCAGGATCATCTGGGGGAGATACATGAGGCTATGCTTGGCTTGGTGTCCATGGTGGAGGAGTCTATGTGGACGCTCGTCGAAGCAATGAGCCACAGGTCCAAGCGCCATGCGCCCTCCATGGAGAGAACGGCGACTCTTGTGGAGAGGCTCCTCCAGGAGACCAATCAGGGCTTCCTGAGTATGCGCTCGGACCAATAAGCCCTTTATTAAATCTCTAAGCAATAGTACACATTCACAATGACACGGATTGCTTAGGAATCGCACAAGCTATGGTCCGTCTCATGCGGTCAGTCCTTTGACAGACCTCGAGGTGCATCTTTGGAATGTCTGATCAGGTCAATCTATCAACTGCAGTAACAATGTCCTTGAGGGCTGTGTCTTTATATACCTTCCTGACCCTGGACCTTGGCATATAAGACAATACCTTAAATTGGATCATCCAAGGGTGCTGGGGATATGGTTCGGAGGGACCAGGACATGCGTTAGAAACTGGAAGGAGCGAGTGCCTATGATGGAAAGAAAACTGGGCATGTGGAAGCAACACTGCCTCTCTATTGCGGGTATGAACCTGGTCATCAGGTGTGAGGCACTTTCGGTGTTGCTGTAGGTGGCGCAGGTCCAGCCCATTCCTCACTCCTGCGCGATGGCGATCACCCGAGCCATCTTTCGCTTTATCTGGAGGTCGAAAATGGATTGTGTTCGCAGGGATGCGATGTACAAGCCCCTAGATAAAGGGGGAAAAAATGGGCCCAACATTGCCCTCATACTGATGGCCACCTTTGTGAGCAGCTGCATCAAGCTGTGCTTAGACCCTCAGTACGCAAACACCAAGTGTCACTAAATGCTAAGGTTCTACCTGTCCCCAGTGTTGCGAAGGATGGGTCTGGCCACGCTGCCGCAGAACGCTCCAAGTAGTTGGACCGTGCCGTACCACCTGTCCCTCGTGGAAAAATTTATGCAGAGAAACACCTTTGACCACAAGTCCATCAGGCAGTGGTCAGCACATAATGTCCTAGAGCCCCTGAGGGAAAAGGAGAGGGTGGATCTGGTAGAATGGTTCCCCGAGCAGACTGTTAAAGTCATCTGGCAGAATGCCTCATTGTCAGAACTTTACAACCAGCATCAAGATGTTGCTTGGCTGGTGGTGAGAAAGGCCCTCCGTTCAGATCCTTCCTACACGCCAGGAATCTCACCCCCTCTGCGCGTTGCCCTTGAGGTGGCTGTGGTGGGGACGAGACCATTGTTCACCTCCTTGTGGATTGTGCCTTTGCCAAGAAGGTCTGGAAAGAGGTGCAGTGGTTTTTGTCAAAGTTCATCCCGAGCAGTGCTGTGACAGAGGACTCTGTGCTCTATGGGCTGTTCCCAGGGACACACACCAAGACAAACATCAACTGCAGCTGGAGGATCATCAACTCGGTGAAAGACACTCTTTGGTCTGCCCGAAACTTGTTGGTCTTCCAGCGCAAAGAATTGTCCCCGACCGAGTGTTGCAGACTGGCACATTCCAAGGTTCAGGACTATGTGCTGAGGGACACGCTAAAGCTTGGGGCAGCGCCGTAAAGGTACAAAGGGGACAGGTGGCTGCCTAAGACCTTTCTGCCATAGTGCACCAAGGGGCTGGGAATTGCATAGACCCCTCGGGCTGTATAACGCACAATGAATGTATGTAGTGAGCACTAAATGTATTAAATTGTATTGAAGCACCTCAGAGTGCAACATGATGTATGTCGATAATCCAATACCATTGCACTGTCTGTCTGTAATGACCATATTGAAATGACTGTAATATTCATCAATTGTATTGAAGCACCTCGTGATCCATGTGTAAAAGTTGAATCTGATTGCACTTTTTGTGATGGCCATTTAGAGGTGTTTTGTAATGTTCTTCCAGATGTTTTATTAATAAAGTATATTTTTCCAATTAAAAAATAATCCTGCCCTCAGCAGGGGGATTGTCTCCAGGTGCACGCCAATAATGGGTGTGATTACTGTATTTTGGGACACATTCACACATTCCTGAGTGGTCATTGTCTAGTTCAGTTTCTGTGGACCAAGTGTCTGTGGCAAACCACCACCTCAGGGACATGCCCTGACCTGTGTGTGTGTGTGTGTGTGTGTGTGCATGTGTCTGTTTTAGTTAAAACTGTCCCAGCAATAATGTCTTCAGTCAGAATTCTCCCTTCATAGCTCCATTATTTTACCACCATCCGACAAGCTCTGCCCATAGGACTCCACCACAACCAGCTGACATACATTAATATGAAATATTAACATGAAATATATTACTATCGCCTGGGGAGGCGATGGCATGGTGGTATTGCTGCTGGACTAATAATCCAGAGACCCAGGGTAATTCTCTGGGGACCCAGGTTTGAATCCTGCCACGGCAGATGGTAGAATTTGAATTCAATAAATATCCGGAATTAATGATGACCATGAAACCATTGCCAACTGTTGTAAAAACCCATCTGGTCACTAATGTCCTTTAGGGAACAAAATCTGCTGTCCTTACCTGGTCTGGCCTACATGTGACTCTTGACTCTTAAAAATTAGCTGGGCAATAAATGCTGGCCTAGCCAGTGACGCCCACATCCCACGAATGAATAATAAAGAAATAAAAGCATTTACATGATTAAAAGTTATTAACACAATACAAAGGTAAATAATGCATAGCTGCCACTGCTCATAGTGGCTGCCAGCCTCTAACTGGCCAGCAGCATTTGAGGTGAGGTGGTGGGGTAAGATTTCTGCCCCCAGGGTCCTTAATCCCAGGCAAGGCCTGAAGCTGGTCACTTAGCACTTAATTCAAGGAGGCGGCACGGGGCTCCTGCTGGCTGGAGTGGAGTGATGAAGGTTCAATTAATTCCTGCCCAGCCTATAAATGATTCCATTCCTAGTTGGGAGGTGATCTAGAGAATTATGGCAAGAAAGATGGAGATGTGGCTTTTTGCGATGACACATTGTTTAGCCCCAGTCTTCACTGAGATAGGGTCTGTGCTGATCCATTAGTAAGGATCACAGCTTCCATGTCATCAGCTAATAGGTGAAGGATGGTTACAAATTTCTGAGTGCCGTCAAATTGGAGGAGGAATCTTCATGAACCCTCACAATTGACGGTGTTAAAAGCTTTACTGAGGTACCACGGTTGGTGCTACTCTCTGCATTTTCCTGGATTTGCTGCAGTGATGATCGTTTCTGAGTGTAATGCACATAATGCTGTCTTGCTTTCAAAACAATCAAAGTCCACAATCCTTCAGTGTCCTCTGCAGCAATTTAAACAACTTGCATTGTTAATAAAAATATTTTTACATGAGGTAGGCAACTTATGGGATATTTCATTAACCTGCTCTCATATTAGCAGTACAATGAGAAGCAAACACCATTGTCCTGAGTTATATCCTTCTCTTTCTCTTTAATGTTACACTGACACAAAAGATGATCAAATGCACATCCTCGGCAAATAACAAAGCTGTCAATCTAGTTAGGGTTCTGATGAATCAGGGCAGGACAAGCAATTCACACACCTTAAGCAAAAAAGCAGAGCTGCAAGGCTGGCAAACAAAGCTATTTATTAAGACAAACATCACTGCCAGTTCTTCTTTTAAGACCTATTAAAATGGCAAATTTGAGATGATTCTTCATAGCCTACTGATTAATATTCATCATTTTCATCACCTGGGTGGCCTGAGCCTTCTCTTGTTAAACAATAGGGCAATAGAGATTTCATTCCACATAGCTGGCCCCAGCCCTACATATTTTCCTAGATGTGATTAAGGATATTGGAGCAAAGCAGTCACATTTATTAATAGGGAAGTCCTGGTCCAAATCACGTGGACTTTCCACTTAGACAGGATGCCCATCAAGCAGTGGCAAGTTTTAAGTGACTTTAATACTGGCAAACATACAAACCCCTCAAGAGATAGATATGGATAGAAAGAGAGGGAGGGAGATAGAAAAGTGCAAGAGACACTGTCTCATGCAGTAAGGATTGTTACAAATAACATCACCTGCAGTAATTTCTAACTTGAGATTTTGTAGAGTTAATGGGGAGAAATTGGCCTTCATTATGTCGATTTTCTGGATGTAAGAGAGGGGCAATGAGGACTAATTTCAGGGCAGATTATTTGATTGCTTCCCTGGTGTGCTTGGCATTCAATTAAAACAAACATTAGATTTTTGGTCTCTCAGGGAATCAAGGGATATGGGGAGCAGGAGGAAAAGTGGAGTTGAGGCCCAAGATCAGCCATGATTGTATTGAATGATGGAGCAAGTTCAATGGGCCATATTGTCCACTCCTACTCCAATTTGTGCTCTTGGGTTCTTGTATCAGAATATGAAAAACAGTGGCCTAATACCTTTTTGCTGCCCTCTCCTGGAACTTGGTCAAAACTAGCTAGAGCCTGCATGTTTATGTTCAGACAAGACTTTCTAGTTCTACTGCAACCTAACCAGTAGTACCTAAAGCAGTACAAAAACAGAATTACCTGGAAAAACTCAACAGGTCTGGCAGCATCGGCAGAGAAGAAAAGAGTTGACGTTTCGAGTCCTCATGACCCTTCAACAGAATTCACCTAAAGCAGTGTTGGGCAACCTGCGGCCCATCAGGGGTCTGGCCCGTGAGACATTTTGTTGACTGTTACCCATGCACAGGGTCGCGCTGCTATGTTTCAATCAGCATGTCCTGCAGTTGTGGGTACGCAAACGCAGTTAGCAAAATTATCCTACCCCAGGAAACCATCGTGGTTACGACACCAGTGAACATGGGAGATTGCGCTTTTTGATGTTACTTTTGGCAGTAACCCTGAGTTAGAAGGTGCAGACTGGATTTTGGATGTGGCTTTTCTCACCGGCATCATTAGTCATCTGACCGCGTTGAATGAATCATTGCAGGAGAAAATCACCTTGTGCCCACACTAGTTTCTCATGTCAGAAAATTCACACAATACCTGCAGTTAATGTCCACTCAGTACCTTCATGTGTCCACACTCACTCCCCAAATTTGAAAAAAATGCTGGAAAACCACCCTGATCAAGGAAATGATTATAATTCATCAGTTCAGGGAGGCGATGGTGTAGTGGTATTGTCACTGGCCTAGTAACCTAGAGACCCAGGGTAATGCTCTGGGAACCCGGGTTTGAATCCTGCCGCGTCAGATGGTGGAATTTGAATTCAATAAAAAATCTGGAATTAAAAGTCTGATGATGACCATGAAACCATTGCTGATTGTTGTAAAAACCCAGCTGGTTCACTAATGTCTTTTAGGGAAGGAAATCTGCTGTCCTTACCTGGTCTGGCCTACATGCGACTCCAAACCCACAGCAATGTGGTTGACTCTTAAATACCCTCTAAACAGGACAATTATGGGTGGGCAATAAATGCTGACCTAGTCAGCAATGCTCACATCCCATAAGTGAATAAAAAAACACATACAATTGCTGTCCACACTGGCAGTGCATTTTCCGCTTTTCTTCTCTGAGTGATCTGAAGCAGTGGTAATTATGGTTTTATCTGATGTGTAGTATACCTTTAAGAAGAATGTTATAAAGGAAGATCACATGATCTTGTGTAACCAATAGTGGAGGAGCATGGGCTAACTCTGTAGTTACTTAGTAGTTAATTGGAAGTCAGTAGCCTGCAAGTGAGCAGCAGAAGTATGTAGATAGAGTTTGGTGTAGAAACATATGTGCTGAATTCCTTGTAAATAAACAGAATGTGTTCCATCTAAGAAGTGTTTACAGAACTATTCGATCTAAAGTACCAACTCGATCACCCTGCAACAAGCATGCAAGTGTGACTCACAAGTCACAACAAATTGGCGACGAGGATAAAATGAGGATAGAGTGGAGTCTCAACAAATTTGTAACAAGGAAGCAATGAACCGACGATAGGCGAAAGAAGGAACAAGTGAGGACAGAAGAAAGATACAATGAACTAGTGCGACAGTAAAATCACGGAGGAAATCAAAAGATGATCGGGCTGTACCTCATACGGTAATTGTGAATAGAATTTCCAAATCGTTGAAGTAATCCCCTCACAGAATGCCGCAATTTGGAAGAATTGATCCTTTCAATCCAGCCACGGATGATTGGTTCCATTATCTGGAATGCCACGTGTTCTATTTCCAAGCGATCGACATTGTGGGGGCAGAGAACAGACGGGCGATCCTCTTATCTACAAGTGAAAATATAGCCTATGGCTTAATCTGAAGTTTAACGGCACCCAGTGCCCCAGATTCCAAAAATGTTTATGAATTGGTGGACCTCATGAAGGGGCATTACCAGCCAAAGCCCTTGGTTAGGATGCAATGTTTCAAGTTTAATCAAAGGAATAGAGCCCCGATTGAAACAGATGCTTGTTATATGGTAAGTTTGAAACAGTTAACAAAACACTGCAAGTTTGGTACATCTTTAAACGACAAGCTCAGAGATGGTTTAGTGTGCAGTGTGAATGAGGACACGCTTCCGAAGTGGTTGCTGTCCGAAACAAATTTGGATTTTTAGAAGGCGCTAGAGATAACACTGGCCATGGATCAAGGATGGTATGTGAATCAAGGATGGTATGTTGCCTCCCTGGTGCCAGGGTCCAGGATGTCACAGAGCGGCTGCAGAACATTCTGGAGAGGGAAGGTAAATAGCCAGTGGTCGTGGTACACATTGGTACCAACGACATAGGAAAACTAAGGGATGAGGACCTGCAAGCTCAGTACAGGGAGTTAGGAGATAAATTAAAATGCAAGATCTCAAATGTAGTAATCTCAGGATTACTCCCAGTTCCACGTACTAGCGAGAGCAGGAATAAGAGGATAGACCAAATGAACACGTGGCTGGAGAGATGGTGTAGCCGGGAGGGATTCAGATTCTTCAGGCACTGGGACCGGTTCTGGGGAAGGTGGGACCTGTACAAACCGGAAAGGCTGCACCCAGGCAGAGCTGGGACCAGTGTCCTTGCAAGGGCTTTTACTAGTTCTGTTGGGGAGTATTTAAACTAGTGTGGCAGGGGGATGGGGTCCCAGGAGTAGGATCAGATAGGTCAGATTCAGATCAGAAAAATGGAGATAGAACATTAGCTAGGGACATTGCAATAGACATGGAGTTACAGGAGAAGCAAAGTTTAAAAAGTGTCCAGCAAGGGAAATTGATGGGGTTAAACTGTTCATACTTCAATGCAAGGAGTATTACAAACAAGGTAAATGAGTTAAGGGCACAGGTAGACACATGGCAGCAGGATGTCATTGCTATAACGGAGACCTGGCTAAAGGAGGGACAAAACTGGCAGCTTAATATCCCTGGTTATAGACTCTTCAGACACGATAGAGTAGGAGATAAAAAAGGAGGGGGGGGTAGCACTAATGGTTAAAGAATCAATTCCAGTTGTGAGAAGGGATGATATACTAACTAGGTCAACAAACGAGGCTTTATGGATTAAGCTTAGAAATAAAAAAGGGGCAGTCACACTACTGGGAGTATACTACAGACCCCCAAATAGTGAAAGGGAGATAGAAGAACAAATATGTAGGCAAATTTCTGCTTGTAAGAACAAGAGGGCAATAATAGTAGGAGACTTCAACTATCCTAATATCAACTGGGATTCAAACAATATAAGGGGCACTGAGGGAGAAAAATTCATGCAGTGTGTCCAGGAAAATTTTTTCAACTAATTAGTGACAAACCCAACGAGAGGAGATGCAATTCTAGACCTAGTCTTGGGGAACGAAGAAGGGCAAGTGGGTGAAGTGACAGTTGGCGCCCATATCAGGGACAAAGGTCACAATTCAGTTAGATTTAGCATTACCCTGGAAAAGGACAGAGATAAGGCAGGAGTAGAAGTCTTGAACTGGGGGAAGGCAAATTTTGCAGAAATGAGAAGGGATTTGGCTGAGGTGGACTGGACAGCACTGCTGGAGAATAAAACAGTGGAAAACCAGTGGGAAGCACTAAAAAGCGAGATCCTAATTGTACAAAGTAGACATGTCCCCTACAAAAGTAAGAGTGGTACTGCCAAATCTAGGCCCCCCTGGTTGTCTAGAGGAATACAGGGGAAGATCAAACAGAAAAAGAAAGCGTATGATAGGCACAAAGAACTAAGGACTGCAGATAGCCTAGACGAATATAGGAAGTGCAGGGACGAAGTAAAAAAGGAAATAAGGAAATCAAAGAGAGGGCATGAAAAAAGATTAGCAAGTAAAGTTAAAGATAACCCAAAGATGTTTTACCAATACATTAATGCTAAAAGGTTAGTTAAGGAAAAAGTGGGATCTATCAGAGATGAAGATGGAAACTTGTGTGTAGATGCAGAGGCTGTGGGAAGGGTTTTGAATGAATATTTTGTCTCCGTGTTTACAAAGGAAAGGGAGGATGTAGATATAGTAGTCCAGGAGGAACACTGCGAGATATTGGATGGGATAGTCATAAAGAGAGAGGAAGTACTCGAAGGGTTGAAATCTTTGAAAGTTGATAAGTCACCAGGGCCAGATGGATTGTTTCCGAGGCTGCTGAAGGAAGTCAGAGAGGAGATAGCAGATGGTCTGAGGATGATTTTCCAATCTTCACTAGATACAGCGGATGTACCGGAGGACTGGAGAAATGCAAACGTAGTTCCATTGTTTAAAAAGGGATCAAAGTAAATGCCAAACAATCATAGGCCAGTTAGTCTTACATCGGTGGTGAGCAAATTAGTAGAATCAATCCTGAGAGATAGGATTAACTGTCATGTGGAAAGACATGGACTAGTCAGGGATGGTCAGCATGGATTTGTTAAAGGAAGGTCTTGCCTCACGAATTTGATTGAATTCTTTGAGGAAGTGACAAGAAGAGTTGATGAAGGTAGTGCAGTGGATGTTGTGTACATGGATTTTAGCAAGGCATTTGACAAGGTCCCACATGGCAGATTGGTCAGGAAAGTAAAAGCCCATGGGATTCAGGGTAATGTGGCAAACTGGATAAAAAGTTGGCTTTGTAACAGGAAACAAAGAGTAATGGTCGATTGTTGCCCTTGTGAATAGAAAGTTGTCTCAAGTGGTGTTCCACAGGGCTCGGTGTTGGGACCCTTGCTGTTTGTGTTATATATTAACGATTTGGATGTGAATGTGGGGGGCACAATTGGGAAGTTTGCAGATGACACAAAGATTGGCCGAGTAGTGGATAGTGTAGAGGATAGCCATAATCTCCAAAATGACATAGAGTGAGCGGTAAAGTGGCAGATGGATTTTAACATAGAGAAGTGTGAGGTCATACATTTAGGGAGGTCAAACAGTTACAGGGATTACACAATAAATGGAAATACACTAAGAGGGGTGGATGAAGTGAGAGATCTTGGTGTACAAGTACACAGGTCCCTGAAGGCAGCAGTTCAAGTAGACGAGGTTGTAAAGAAGGCATATGGAATGCTCTCCTTCATTGGCAGAGGTATAGAATATAAAAGTAAGGATATAATGTTGCAATTGTATAAAACACTGGTGAGGCCACAACTGGAGTATTGTGTGCAGTTCTGGTCACCACATTACAGGAAGGACGTAATAGATCTGGAGAGAGTGCAGAGGAGGTTTACAAAAATGTTGCTAGGGTTAGAAAAGTGTAGCTACGAGGAGAGATTGGATAGGTTGGGGTTATTTTCTTTAGAACAAAGAAGGTTGAGAGGTGGCTTGATTGAGGTGTACAAAATTATGAGGGGAATAGATAGAGTGGACATTATAAAATTGTTTCCCTTGGTGGAGAATTCTAGAACCAGGGGACATAGATTCAAGATAAGTGGCAGAAGGTGTAGGGGGGACATGAGGAAGAACTTTTTTATGCAGAGGGTAGTGGGTGTCTGGAATTCACTGCCCAAGTTGGTGGTAGAGGCAGAAACTCTAAACTCTTTTAAAAAGTACCTGGATCTGTACCTTAAGTGCTGTAAGCTGCAGCGCTATGGGCCGGGTGCAGGAAGGTGGGATTAGAAAGGGCACCTGGGTGTCCTTGGGCTGGCATGGACAAGATGGACCGAATGGCCTCCTTCTGTGCTGTAAATTTTCTATGGTTCTATGGAAAGCACAGTAAGGGATTCAAAAGCCATACAGGGAGTGCAAAACGGTGCCTCCTCCATATTGGGCGGGAAGCCCCAGCCAAAAAGGGCGCGAAAATACAAGACTCTGCCAAGAAACAGGAAACAGCCCTGCTAGCAGAAAAATAAAAAGAGCTGACTCAGCAGCGAAAATAAGGAATAATGGCAACAGAGGTGGAAATAGGCAGGCTAGCAATGATTGGCAGTTTAAAAAAATCGAATGCTTTTATTGTCATCAAAATGGACACATAATGAGAGGAAAGAATGAGGCAGACTTTCAAGCAAATGAGAAAACCCAGTGAGGTTTACAATGTAGAAGAGCCTCAAGCAACAAATTCAGATATTTGTTCATTATTTAATTTGAAGCAAGGGAAAACAGAACCACTTTATGTAACAGTAAAAATAAATGGCAAACCTATTCAGATGGAAGTGGACAGTTGGGTTTCCACTGCAGTGATTGGTGAACAAACATTCAAATGCCTGCATTATGATGAACATAAATTAAATTTGGAAGAAATTGATGCCAAATTAAAAACGTATACAAGTGAAGACATCCAAGTCAAAGGCATAAGCAGAGTAACTGTCCATTATGGAAGCCAATTGGTAAAACTACCCTAGATGGTGGTAGCAGGTGAAGGGCCAAGTCTCCTGGGACGAAACTGGCTAAAGGAGATTAAGTTAGAATGGACTGAAATTTTCCAGCTGAGAGCAAGTGGGTTACCAAAGCTACTACAAAAATATGCATCAGTCTTCAAGGATGAACTTGGGGGGCTCCAGGGGCTGCAAACAAAAATTCATGTGGATCCAGAGACAACCCCGCAATTCATGAAGGCAAGACCAGTACCTTATGCACTGCGGGAAAAGGTCGACACCGAACTAGATAGATCAGAGAAACTGGGAGCTATACAACCTGTGCAGTTCTCAGAATGGGCAGTGCCAATAGTCCCCGCACTGAAACCCGACCAAAGCGTCCGAATTTGTGGACACTACAAATTGACAGCTAACAAAGTGGCTAAGCTGGACAGACACCCCATTCCAAAAACTGAAGACCTGTATGCCAGGCTGGCAGGTGGAACTTCATACATGAAGCTTGATGTGAGTCATGTTTATCAGCAACTAGAGTTAGAGAAAGCCTTCCTGGAATTCGTCACAATTAATACCCACAAGGAGTTGTAGCAATATACTTGATTACCTTTCGGCGTCTCCTCAGCTTGTGCCATCTTCCAGAGACCAATAGAAAGTTTACTGCAGGGACTGCCCCATATTGTAGATGATGTTCTGGTGACAGGTCTCACTGAAAAGAAGCATTTGGTGAACTTAGAAGAAGTCTTAAAATGTTTCTTGCAGGCTGGAGTGTGTTTAAAAAAAGAAAAGTGCACGTTCCAAGCGAGGGAGTTAATCTATTTGGGTCACTGGGTAGATTCACAGGGCCTCCACCTGGTTGAGGAAAAAGTGAGAGCCATAACAGAGGCACCTGCGCCAAAGAATGCCTCTGAGCTCAAATCATTCTTGGGAATGATCAACTATTATTGGAGTTTCTGACCTAATTTGTCTACAGAACTGGCCTCTCTGCATTGTCTACTCAAGAAGAACCAACGTTGGTCTTGGGAGGCACCCCAGAAAGAAGCTTTCACTAAGGTGAAACAATTGTTGCACACATCCAACCAATTAGTATATTTTGACCAGAGGAAAGAATTGGTATTGACATATGACTCATCCCCCTATGGAATGGGAGCAGTGCTCTCCCACTGGATATGTGTCAAGAACACTCACCACAGCAGAAAAGGAATACTCATAGATAGAAAAAGGCCTATCAATCATCTTTGTTGTCAAGAAATGTCACCAGTACCCACACGGTCATCATTTTACTATCATTACTGACCACAAGCTTTTACTCGGATTGTTCAGCGAGGACAAGGATAAACCATCCATAGCCTCAGCAAGATTACAACAATGGGCCCTGATCCTGGCAGCATATGAGTATACTTTTGTACATAGGCCTGGAAATCAAAATGCAAACGCCGATGCACTGAGTCATTTGCCTTTACAAGAAAATTATGAAGATGTCCCAATTCCACAAGAGCTTGTGCTATTGTTAAATTTCTTAGATTCATCACTGGTATGTGCTACATAGATTAGAGACTAGACAAGTCGGGACCCAGTCCTATCTCAAGGATGAGAACAAGTGCTTCATGGTTGGTCACAAGAGCCCATATCTGACGAAATGGAACCGTACTTCAACAGAAGACATGAAATAACCAGCCAGAATGGTATCTTATTGTGGGGAGCACAAGTGATAGTTCCTCCAAAGGGAAGAAAGCCATTGTTAATTAAACTACGTAGTGCACATCCAGGAATATCCCGAATGAAGACCATAGCACCCAGCTATTTATGGTGGCCTGGGATGGATGGAGAAATAGAGAGCTTAGTGAAGAATTGTGTGCAGTGTCAGCAATTGCAAAAGTTGCCTCAACAGTTCCATTACACCCTTGGGAGTGGCCAGGAAGGCCATGGGTGTGGTTACACATTGATTATGTCAGACCTCTCATGAGAACAATGTTTCTGCTCATTGTAGATGCCCATTCAAAATGGATGGAGATATATGAGGTAAAGTCACTGATGTCTTCTGGTACAATTGAGAAGCTACGTCAAGGTTTGCCATCAATGGACTACCAGAAGTGATCATATCTGATAACAGCACAGCATTTATATGTGCTGAGTTTCAACGGTTTATCAGCCTCAATGGTATCATTCATGTGAAAACTTCACCATAACACCCTTCTTCAAATGGACTGGCTGAAAGAGCAGTTCAAACATTCAAATCTGGCATGAAAAAGTTAATTGGAAGTTTCCTAGCAACCAAGCTAGCACACTTTGAAGGCGGTTCAAAGGAAGTTTATTAGATTGATACCTGGAATGAGTGGGTTGTCCTATGAGGAAAGGTTGGGCAGACTGGGCTTGTTTCCACTGGAGTTTAGAAAGGTGAGGGGCGATTTGATTGAAGTACACAAAATCCTGAACGGCCTTGACAAGGTAGACATCGAAAGGATGTTTCCTTTGTGGGTGAGTCCAGAACTAAGGGGCACTGTTTTAAAATTAGGGGTCGCCCTTTTAGCACAGGGATGAGGAGAATTTTTTTCTCTCAGAGGATTGTGCGACTTTGGAACTCTCTGCCTGAGAAGGTGGTGGAGGCAGGGCCATTGAATATTTTTAAGGCAGAGGTGGATAAATTCTTGTTAGGCAAGGGAATCAAAGATTATCGGGGGTAGATGGGTATGTGGAAATCGAAACACAAGAAGATCAGCCATGATCTTATTGAATGGTGGAGCAGGTTCGAGGGGCTGAATGGTCTATTCCTGTTCCTATTTCTTATGTTCTTGTGTTCTTATGCTTTCTTTTTCGGCCACCTCTCGCACAACAATAGGTGTCGCACCTGCGGAATTATTAATGAAATGCCGCCTCAGGACGAGATTGAGTTTAATAATACCGAACTTAGGGGGGATGGTGGACAAGAGTCAGGGAAGTCAGAATACTGGACACGACTGGTATAGTCGTGAGAGGAAATTTACTGTGGGAGAGACAGTATACGTGAAGAACTTTGGAGAAGGACCAAAGTGGTTACCAGGTGAAATAAGTGCAGTGACTGGACCTCTATCTTACCATGTGAAGGTGGAAGGCCGAGTCATACAGAGACACGTGGATCATTTGAGGAAGAGAGAAACAAATCACCAAAAAATGATTCCACCAGTGTTCACGACCAAGTTAATGCTCCCTGTTGAGAGAACTCAGCTGAGTACAGATGTGCCTGAAGGGTCGGCTGTACCTGCAAGAGTTGAGGAAACAGATTTGCAGATATCCACTGAAGAGCCTGATGTTCAGACAACTCCTGAAAATGAGGTTCCTAACAAAGCATCTGTAACTGGAGAGCTGAGAATTTCTGCATGCCTGAGGAAACCCCCAGAAAGACTGAATTTGTAAATTACTTATCTGTGTAAATAATTTGCTATTTTGAAAAGATTGTAACTGTAAATGTAAAAATATGTTTCTGGGTAGAGGGGGAGGGATGTGGTAACTTTGGTTTTATCTGATGTGTAGAATACCTTTAAGAAGAATGTTGTAAAGGAAGATCACATGATCTTGTGTAACCAATAGTGGACGAGAGTGGGCTAACTGTAGTTAATTAGTAGATAGTTGGAAGTCAGTAGTTGCAAGTGAGCAGCAGAAGTATGTAGATAGAGTTTGTTGTAGAAATACACATGTGCTGAATACCTTGTAAATAAACAGAATGTGTTCCACCTACGAAGGGCAGAATTTTACGACAGTGGGATTTTACGTTCCCGCTGACGTCAATGGCATTGATAACAGCTCACCGCATTTTACGGCCCTATCCCCGCCGAAACAGGGCCGTAAAATTCTGCCCGAAGTGTCTGCACTTCTATCTAAAGTACCAACTCGGTCACCCCACAACCAGCGTGCAAGTGTGACTCACTAGTCACAACAGAAGCCCTACCTCCTATTGTTTTCAAATTCATTTGAATTTGATCTGAGTAAATGCGACATGTCATGTCAAAGGCTTGGGGCTGATAAAAGGAAGTTTGAGGAGGAATTAATTCATGTTCTTGCTCTGGATGAAGATGAAATTAACCAGCTAAAGAGGAAAGGTATACAAGAACTTTGGTTGAATATCTCCGGTCCACGTCTCCAGTATTGCATTGCAAATCTGATGTCAGTCATTGGATCAATATACACACAGGAGCAGACTTTTTCTGCTATGGGACACATCAAATGCAAGAAGCGCAACAGACCAATGGATGGAAACCTCAGTGCTGAATGGCGAAACATCTGCCCATCCCCGAGTCCTAATGTAAGAAAGCTAGTAAAGGACAGATCCAACCAGAGGTCACGCTGAGCATAATGTCGGGGCAAGCGTAAATATTTCTTTTGTTTTTACCATTTGGAGTTGATGGCAGTTCTATTAACATATGAATGATTGAACATTTCCTGTAACTTGTCATGAAATATTCAGCATGTAGAAATGTATTTAATCTTACTCATGGGGCCATGGTTAGTGCACATGCCTGATTCCAATCTTGCAGCCCACTGAGATGATGCAGGGCCACTCATGCAGCCACACACTAGTCTAGGCTGTCCATCACTGACCTAAAAAGACCACTGCAGGATGCCAAAGGAAAAGTAGGCAAAAACTTCTTTACAAAAAAGGAACAGACTAAAAAGAAAGCAAAATTGCTCCCATAAACTGGAAGATCATTGTAAACGTCATGAATACATATGAGTGATTTGAAAGGCTGAAGGATTTCTTAAGGTCCTGATCACCACTAGAACCTGTCCAAACATTCCTCTCTCACAGCTTATAACGCTTTCTGATTCCCTTAATGAATTATTAACTTGCAATTACTCCCAGCTGTCTATTTTTCTTGAATTAATTGATAGTTAAAATAAAATGATGAGGGGGGTGAGCAGTTTTCACATTCCTGCCCATTGAAGCCTCCTTTTAGGCAACACATGACACAGTGACAGACCTGATAGACACATTAACACATCTGTCACTAGCTGATTGGATGGAGACAAATCATAAGGATTAGAGGTGAACTGGAGCAAATCTAATATAAATTACAATATACGATGTGTCTTCATTTCAAAGAAAAATGAAATAAAGCTTGCCTTTAATTAAGATTGTTTAATGATGATGTTTCAGAGCAAATATATTATGGTTTAACATTTCCAACAAAGAACAGGCAACAGTTTTAACTCTATCAGAGCCTAATTCAAACAGTCAAATTCACATAATCTGTGGGTGCAACCTTTTTATAAAGGTATAAATCCACTCTTAAAAAGTTCATATCTGAATTTCACCGGATGGAAATTTCTACCCCAGATAGTTTGAGCCTTGAGGTCTGGGAATGTCCAAAACTCAATCCGTAATCTTTACTGATCTGAACTAACTTGGCAGCAAGGCCATTATGGCAATTGACCTCAGGCAAGAAAGAGTCAGTCATAGTTCTCACTCCTGTACAGAGATTTTGCATTGCCAAAATGTGCAGCCTCCAAGGCAGGTGGCCCATAAAATAGGGCATCATAAAGTTGAATCGAGCCACCAACACCATGATGCCAGAAAGTGATAATACGGATGCTGAGTGGAGTGCAAATTCGGATCCCTGCTCGCCGTCCGATTAAGATCAATTAAAGGCTAATTGTGATAGTTAATGAGGCAATCGCTGCAATTTTTCAGCTCACATAAGGACCACACAGAGAGTCCAAGGCATGGCAGTTCCAATAAGCAGCAGATGCACAGTGTTCCAAATACCTAGTTCATAATTCATATGTTTCAGAATATAAATTTAATTTTAGGAATTAAAGCTTTACCTGTAGGTAAATGGGGGTATCTGATTGAGAAACTGATAGGCAATTCTGAAGTAAATGCCTGACCCTGAGTTAATTACAGTTAAAAGCTAGCCTGTGTTTATCTCACAAGGTCGTAGTGGATAGTGAAAGGAAACTTAAACAATGGGTGACCCTTTTTGGACCTCTCGGTACAACAGGATGTCTATCATTATCTCCATAAAAGAAGCTAAAAGTTAGCAATTATGGGAATAAGGGGCATAAATCTCCACTAGATATGGAAGTTATTCATATGGGTTACAGAATCGAACATTTATGATGAAGGTAAAATAATTTGTTTGCATTTCTGTTCGAATCATCCCAAAGCATGCCACATTTCCATTGAGATAGTGATTCAGGGTGGAGCCTTTGTTATAAAATTCTTTTGTTAATTTATCCGTGTGTGTTTGCTGACAGAAGCAAGGAATTCAGTTTGGGAATAGACAGGGGCAGTTCAGTTTGGGTTTCGTGTGGGAAAAGCACCTGGAAGATTTCCATAGAAGATTACTTTACCACAAGGAAAGCAGCTAGCTGAGTATCTGGTAAGTGGGTAAGTTCTATTCTATTCCTCAAGTTTAAAATAGGACACAAATTGGTGGTCAAGTTAATAAAATATATTTTAAAAAGCAACATAAATAAGTGAATCAAATAATTAATATGATTAACTAATTATTTAAAATTCATTAATGATGGCAGGACAGGTGATATATCAAGGCTGCAGCATATGGGATTTCCTGGATAACATTGTGATCCAGGGCAATCACGTCTGCAGTAAGTGTTTGTGGCTTGAGGAACTTCAGCTCAGAGTCATTGAGCTGGAGGCTGAGCTGCAGAATCTGCAATGCATCAGGGAGGGGGAAAGTTACCTGGATGCTTTGTACCAAAAGGCAGTCACACCACTTAGGATAAGGCCTTCTGATTTGGTCAGTGGCCAGGGACAGGAGGGTGTGACTGTGAGTGAGGCAGGTAAGGGGACCCAGAGGGCAGGAGTGCAGGAGTGTGAGCCTGTGCAATTGTCCGATAGGTTTGAGGTTCTCTCAGCATGTTTGGATGAGAGTGGGGGCTGCAGGGTGGATGGGCAAACTGACCGTGGCACTGTGGTACAGCTGGGGGAGCTGGGAGGAAATAGAACATAGTGGTAGTAAGGGACAGTATAGTGAGAGGAATTGACACTGTTCTCTGTAGTAAAGAGTGAGACTCCAGATGGTTGTGTTGCCTGCCCGGTGCCAGGGTTCAGGACATCTGCTCAGGACTGGAGAGGAACTTGCAGTGGGAGGGGGAGGATCCACTTGTTGGGATCCATGTAGGTAACAACGACATAGGTAGAACTAGGAAAGAGGTTGTGCATTGACAGTATGAGGAGCTAGGTACTAAATTGAAAAGCAGGACGTCAAAGATTACAATCTCTGGATTATTACCTGAGTCGTGTGTAAATTGGCATAGGGTACAATAAATTAGAGAAATAAACACGTGGCTCAAAGACTGGTGTGGGGGAATTGGGTTCCGATTTGTGGGGCTGGCACCAGTACTGGGGAAATTGGGGCTGTACCGTTGGGACGGTCTACACCTGAACTATGCTGGGACCAGTGTTCTTGTGAGCTGCATAACTAGGGAAGTAAAGAGGGTTTTAAACTAAATAGTGGGGGCAAGGGATCAAATGTGGAAAGATGTGGTATATCAAAGAGTAGAGACAAGGTAAGAGAGGAGAATAGTAATATGGGAAATGAGGGTTAGAAATGGCAGGAAGGGACAGAGAAAAAAAACCTAAGAATGCACCAAGAATCAAGACTAGATGTCACAAAGCTAACAAAAAAACAAAACTAAACGTTCTGTATCTGAATGTGCACAGCATTCATAACAAAGTATATGAATTGATAGTGCACATTGAAGTATGATCTGATAGCCTTGAGTGATGTGACTACAGGATGACAAGGATTGGGTCCTGAATATTGAGGGGTATATGACCTTCAAGAAGAATAGGAAGCTAGGTAAAGGCAGAGGGGTGGCACTGTTAATCAAGGATGGCATTTGTGCAATAGTTAGAGATGACCTTGGTTCAGGAGATCAGGATGTAGAATCAGCTTGGGTGGAGGTGAGGAATAGTAGGGGAAAGAAGTCACTAGTGGGAGTGGTCTATAGGCCCCCTAACAGTAACCACAATGTAGGACAAAGCATACAAGAAGAAATATTGGGTGCTTGTGATAAAGGGACGACAATAATCATGGGTGACTATAACCTACATATAAACTGGAAAAATCAGATATGCAGTAGTAGCTTGGATGGAGGAGTTCATAGAATGCTTTTGAGATAGTTTCTTAGAGCACCACATTCTGGAACCAACTAGGGAGCAGGTTAAAATAGACTTGGTATAGTGTAATGTGACAGGATTAGTTAATGACCTCAGGGTAAAGGCACCCCTCAGTCACAGTGACCACAACCTAATTGAATTTTCCATCCAGTATGAAAGGGAGAAGAGTGGGCCTAAGACTAATATTTTAAACTTACATAAGAGCAATTATGTGGGTAGGAAAGCTAAGCTACCTGAAGTGAACTGGGATACTAGGCTAGTGAACGGATCAATAAGAAGCAGCTGCAGACAATAAGGAGATATGTCAGAATACTCATAAGTATATTCCTACTATAAAGAAAGAATTTAAGGGGAGGACCCACCATCCATGGTTAACTAAAGAAGTTAGGGAACTTAAGCAAAAAGCATATAACTACTCAAAGATGAGTGGCATGTCAGATGATTGGTCAGAATATAAGAATGGCAGGGAATGACTAAAAGGTTAATCAGGAGTAATAAATTAGAGTATGAGAAGAAGCTAGCTAGAAATGCAAAAATAGCAAGAGTTTCTACAGATATTTAAGCAGGAAAGGAGCAGGTAAGGTGAGTGTTGGTCTCCTGGAGAGTGTGAATGGGGAGTTAATAGTAGATAATAAGGAAATGGCAGATGAAATGAACAAATGTTTTGCTTCTTCCTGCACTATCAGAAATAGAAAAAACATTCCAGTCATAGCTGTGAATCAGGAGGTGGAGGGAAGAGAGGAAATTGATGAAATTACCATCACTGGGGAAGCAGTATTGAGCAATCTGATGGAGCTGCAGGCTGAAAAGTCTCCGGATCCAGAGAGACTCCAGCCTAGGGCTCTAAAGAGGTGGCTAATGAGGGAGTAGATGCATTGGTGTTAATTTTCCAAAATTCCCTAGATTCTAGAAAGGTTCCACCAGAGTGGAAGGTAGCAAATATAACCCCTCTGTTCAAGACAGAATAGGAGGCAGAAAACAGGAAACCATAGGCCAGTTAGTTTGATTTCTGTCATGAGGAAGGTGTTAGAGTTGATCATCAAAGAGATTAGAGATGATAGCTGGGCACTTAGAAAAACTCAAGGAGCGGAATTTTATAGCCCTGTTGCACCAGTGGCGGTGCCGTAAAATGCAGTGAGCCATTCAAAAGTCCATTGACTTCGGCGGAACTGGAAAATCCCACTGGCAGTGAGTCCATAAAATTCCGCCCAAGGTAATCAGGAAAATTCAGCATGGTTTTGTGAAAGGGAAATCATGTTTAACCAATTTATTGGAGATCTTTGAAGGAGGAGCATGCGCTGTGGATAAAGGGGAGCCTGTAGACATACTGTACCTGGATTTCCAGAAGGCATTTGATAAGGTGCCACAACAAAGGTTATTCTGGAAAATAAAAGCATGGATGGAAGATTGGCTGGCTGGCAGAAATCAGAGAGTGTGCAGGATGTGACAAGTGGAGTCCTGCAGGGGTCTGTGCTGGGGCCCTGAACGTTTTACAACTTACATCAATGACTTAGATCAGAGGAGTGAAGGTGTGGTAGCTAAATTTGCAGACAACACAAAGTTAGGTAGGAAAGTATGTTGTGAAGAAGACGTAAGGAGTTTGCAGATAGATGTAGATAGGCTGAGTGAAGGGGCGAAAATTTGGCAGATGAAGTATAATGTGGGAACATGTGAAGTTGTAGACTTTGGTAGGAAGAATAAAAAAGCTGAGTATTACTTAAATGGAGAACGACTGCAGAATTCTGAGGTGCAAAGGGATCTAGGTGTTCTCATGCATGAGTCACAAGATGTTAGTATGTAGGTACAGCACGTAATCAAGAGGGTTAATGGAATGCTAGCCTTTATTACGAGAGGAATTGAACATAAAAGTCGGGATGTTATGCTTCAGTTATATAGGACATTGTTGAGACTGCACCTCGAATACTGTGTGCAGTTTTGGTCTCCTCATTTAAGGAAGGATCTAAATGCATTGGAGATGGTTCAGAGGAGGATTACTAGATTGATACCAGAATGAGTGGGTTGTCTTATGAGGAAAGGTTGGACAGACTGGGCTTGTTTCCACTGGAGTTTAGAAGAGTAAGGGGTGACTTGATTGAAGTATATAAGATCCTGAATGGTCTTGACAAGGTGTATGTGGAAAGGGTGTTTCCTCTTGTGGGTGAGTCCAGAACTAGTGGGCAGTGCTTTAAAATTAGAGGTCGCCCTTATAGGATAGAGATGAAGAGAAATGTTTTCTCTCAGAGGGTTGTGTGACTTTGGAACTCTTTGCCTCTGAAGGCGGTAGAGACAGGGCCACTGAATATTTTTAAGGCAGAGGTAGATAGATTCTTGTTAGGCAAGGGAATCAAAGGTTATTGGGGGTAAATGAGAATGTAGAACTCAAAACACAAATGGATCAGTCATGATCTTCTTGAATGGCAAAGCAGGCTCGAGGGGCCGAGAGGCCTACTTCTGCTCCTCTTTCGTATGTTCATCTGTTCGCATGTATGTTCCACTAGTTGCCAGCTAGAAAAAATCTACAGTGATTCTCACAGAGCCTTATGGCAGAAAACAGTCAGCTCAAAAAGTTAGCTAGGAAAAAGCTGTTCAGAAGCTGTGGGGTCAGACTGGAAAAGTATAGTCTATGCATATCCAAAGCCAGGACAAGGAGCTGAAGAGTCCACAGTCATGCGATCTTTAAAGAAAATTGATGGATTGCTTAGCCAAAAGCTAATGGAACCTGCTCCGCCATTCAACTAGATTATGGCTGATTATCTACCTCAATGCCATTTTTCCGCTTTATCCCCATATCTCTTGATATTGTTAATATCTAGAAATCTATCGATCTCTGCCTTGAACATACTGAAGGACTGAGCCTCCACAGCCATCTGGGATAAAGAATTTCAAAGATTCACCACCCTTTGAGTGAAGAAATTTCTCTTCATCTCAGTCCTAAGTGGCCTACCCCTTATTCTGAGACTGAAGGCGGAATCACCCCAGATTTGCACAAAGTGCAGTAGCGGACAGGAAAAGAATGTTTTACCCATTGGCCACAATGGTGGCTTTTCACGCCGTATCATCCCAATCCCGCCTCATTAATCATGTATTCCCAGGAAACAGGCTATTTCAATGGCGAGCAGGCTCTCAATTGCCCCACCATGCCTTCATCTCGCTGCTTCCTCATGCCAGGTGCCATATTTAAAGTGCAGCTGCGTGCATTTCACTCAGTGCTTTCAGCCCAGGACTTCTGCACAGAAGACATGGCCCTGGAAGGCAAGAAGGCTGCAGCCCTCTGATTCAGTGACACATCCCTGGAACGCCTTTTGGATGCTGTGGAGACCTGTTGTGATGCCCTCTACCCCAACTCAAGCTGCAGGAGGGGCAGCAACATTACCATTCCAGCTTGGTAGGTGCTGGCAGTGGTGATCAGTGCCAATGCTGCATAGAAGAGGTTGGCCATTCAGTGCAGAAAGAGGATGAATGATCTCATCCATGCAGCCAGGGTATGGCAACCATCTCATCACTCTAAACTCACACACTCAAGCCCATCACACATTCACTGGTATCTCACTCACTGCCAGCTCAAGGGACATCACCACCCATTCTCTCACACACCCTCACATCTCCATCTGGCCTGGTCTCCTCTGGAGACTGCCTCCTCAACCCTCACCATCTTGAGGTCACTTGCACAAATCAACATGTGCCCCCACACACACCCTCAGATAACCCCCTTCCCCAGTACAGCCCTCCTCCTGCAGCCTTTTCCCTTGCCTGCGGCCCCTTGTCCCTCTTCCCCAAGCAAGCCCGAACCCTGCAGCTGTTGAAAAGCCACCCCTGCATTCTGGCTGGTCTGGTAGGTAGAGACCCGCCCATGAGCACCCCTAAATGTGATGTGGTGCTGTCTGCAAAGCCTGGTGCCTTTGACCATGAGTGCTGCCTGAAGCAAGGTAGGCAAACAAACCTTGAAGTACCAAGCAAAGTGCAGCTCGCCTGGTGCACATCACTTACATTCGGTTATGAAACATGTCGCCATGCAATCATGCCAAAATGCTCGGATGATCCAGCATCGGGGGATGATTCTGGTAGGATGGGCTTATGATGATTTGCAGATGTATTACAGTGAAGTTCCCAATGTCCAACAGTGGGAAACGTGGACCGCCATTGATGGGCTGAGCTGATGATTGCAAACTGGTTTCATGATGTCGTGAAACCGATTTTTGGCTTCTCGCCATTTTGTTCGCTCATGCTGCCAAGCACACCCGCCGCCAACAGGCACGGAAAATTCCATCCTATGTCCCTGGTTCTAGACGCCCCAGCCAGGGGAATCATCTTTCCTACATCTACCCTGTTGAGCCCTGTGAGAACACTCTATGCTTCAATAAAATCACCTCTCATTCTTCTAAACTCTAGTAAATACCAGCCCATTCTCCTCAATCGCTCCTCATAGGACAATCCTGCCATCCCAGGGATCAGTCTGGTGAACCTTTGTTGCATTCCCTCTATGGCAAGTATATCCTTCCTAAGGTAAGGAGACGAAAACTGTATATAATACTCCACGTGTGGTGTCACCAAGGCTCTATACAATTGCAGCAAGAATTTTTTATGCCTGTACTCAAATCCCCTTGCAATAAAGGCCAACATACTATTTGCCTTCCTAATTAGCTTGCTGTACCTGTCTGTTAGCCTTCAGTGACTTATGAACAAGGACATCCAGGTCCCTTTGGACATCAACACTTCCCAATCTCTCACCTTTTTAAGAAATACTCTGTATTTCTGTTTTGCCCACCAAAGTAGATGACTTCACATTTTTCCATATTCTATTCCACCTGCCATGTTCCTGCACATTCACTTAGCCCGTCTAAATTCCTTGATTCCATGGACATTATACACTTAGGTGGAGTCTCCTCCAGCGAGGAGGAGAACAGGACAAGGAAAGTGAGGAAGGCAGGTGTCAGACACAGAAGTGCTTGGTGCTGGTGAAGGGTCAGATGGCCACAGAGTCCACTGAACACAAGGGCATGCCAGGAGATGAGGCTACCCAGGAGGAAGGGTCTATCAGCAGCAGAGAAACTACCTGCAGATGTCTGAGCTTTAGTGTCTATGGCAGTTGTGTCTGTCCTGAGAAACCATGCCACATCTCTGCAGGATGATGGCGACAGGAGTCAGTTCTAATTGTGTGGGTGGGCACCCAATGCCCGTCGCTCTGAAGATCATGGCGGCCCTAAACTTCTATGCCTTGCACTCATTCCAGGGAGCAACTGGAGTCCTGTGCAGCATCTCCCAGGCAGCTGCACACCACTGTGTCAGGGTTGTAACTGATGTCCTATCCTGGAGAGTCAACAACTACATCAAATTTACAGCAGATATGGACAGACAGGTCGAGAGTGCCAGAGCCATGATGAATTCCCCCAAGTCCAAGCAGTGATTGACTGCGCTCATGTAGGCATCAGGGCTCCCGTAGGCCATCTGGGGGCACTCATTAACTGCAAGGGATTTCACTCCTTCAATGTTCAACTGGTTTGAGACCACTGCCAGTCAATTCTGCAAGTATGTGCTTGCATTCCCGGGAGTAGCCACATTGTCTAAATCCTCAGGCGCTCCCAGGTTCCAGCGTTTTTCACACCCCTCACTCGACTTAAAGGATGGATACACCTGGATGAACACGGGCTGTTGAGATTGCTTGGCCTTGGCAGTCATCCTCTGGTAACCTGATTCCTTGAGGGCTCTCGTCCCTTGAACTATTCTAATACATCTCCTATGCACCGTCTCAAAGGTCTTGGTGTAATCCTAAAGGAAGTCTGAATGAATAGGCACTCCTTATCACTGGACTCTGTGCTGAGTAACCAGTAGACTAAGAAAGGAGGGCCTGTACAATGACATGTTTCAATTCTGAATGTGCAAGTACAGCAGCAGGTTCTTCCAAACATAGCATAACCTATTTAAATTAAATCTCATAAGGAATATATTTCCTCAGTGGTTTTTCAGATCAGCCACCATAACTTTGATGGAAGTGCAGCAGAAACCCTAGGAAAGCAGAACCTCCACAGAAATTCATCGCTTGGTCCTAAAGTTATACTGGGATATTAGCATTTAATTCATTTGAAATTCCAATGGCCTTAGAACTGTGGCAATTAAAGGGCTTAACAATGTCATCTCCAGTAGAATCAGTGGGCTGAATTTTGCCGTTGGTGAGCAGGGGGCGGGATCCGCTCACTGACGGTGAAATGACGCGGGATGACATCGGGGGGAGCCCCCAACATCACCCCGCCCCATTTAAATTTTCAGGAAGGCGGGGGCGCAGCAAAATCAGCTGCGGGCCCGCCAATCTGTCAATGGCCAATTAACAGGATCATTGAAACAATTAAAGGACCTGCCCGTCCAACCTTAAGGTTGGTGGGCAGGCCAGGAGCCCCAGCGGGAATTAGAAAAAACATGAAACCTCATCCACTGGCGGGATGAGGTTTCATGTAGGGATTTAAAAAGTTTAATAAAGTTTTAGTGTAATTTATGAACATGTCCCATCTCATGTGACATTGTCACATGAGGGGAACATGTTAAGGATTTTTTTTCTCTATTTTTAATTTTTTTAAAGTGTCAGCGATCTCCCTGAGGCAGCACATAGCCTCAGGGAGATGTGCGCTCTTTCGTGCGCATGCGTGAAAGAGCGCACTCTCGCTTTTGGGGAGTACCTCCCCCCTGCCCGCACAGAAAGTGCATAGCGCTTCCCGGCGGACGTCACGCTGGGCGGGCCTTAATTGGCCCACCCACATAAAATGGCAGCAGGGTCTGCTTCTCCGGCGGGGATCGTCTCCCCACCCGCCGGAGATTGGGTCGGGCCCGCCCACCCGACAGGCAGGAAATTCTGCCCAGTATAAAATTGGAGCTGAAAAATTATCCTAATATCATTCTTATTTTAATGAACAATGTAACAAAACAGTTTTACAGTTTCATTTAGGCTTGTGAATGTTATAACTTGCTCATAATAAACCTCACTGGTACAAATAAAATCCATGGACCAGCAACATCCACTCAGTGCCCCAGCAAAGTGAGGTTACTGAGTCCGGGAAGTGGGGGGTGGGGTGCGGGCGTGGTGCATTTGTTACTTTGGCAGAAGAGCTTCAACATCTGAGAAAATAGAATATGCTGCATTTATATCATTTTCCACATGCTTACAGCAACTTTTCTGAAGACGTTACAGTGTGACAAGTATGAGAACATCTGAAGAAACTCACCCCCTCTCTTTAATTTGTTACTGCTTCTGAAACAAGTTCTAAGGTGGGAGGGAGCTCTCCATTATTGGCTGGCTGGGTGAATTTAGGAAATCGGAGAGGTGTTTATGTGAGCTGCTGAAGGATTGGGCAATGGGATTAATAAAATTCAGAGTCTGGAGAGAAAAATAAAAATAAAATAATACAGCCATTTGTCATCATTCAGTACACTTTTTGGAGATGAAGTTCATGCATTGGGTCAGTTGATGCAGTGTATGGTTATGTATGTGGTCATATACTGCATGCATCTATATCCATTTTAATTTATCAGTTTTGTTTTACAATCTACTAAAATAGCTTAATTCAAGTTATTTGGTAATTCAATTTTCTTTACCAATAAATCCCCACCTCACCATATTGTTTAAGTTGTTTAATTCAAGTTATTGGATATTTTTTATGGCAAAAACAGCTTGACTATTAGGAGAAGGCTATTTATTTTCATTATTTCCTTCCTTGCATTTAGTTTTCACATTCAGCCCATTCTTTAAAATTATTTGATTACACACCTGTTGTACATTGTCTCTTTTATAATTTATAGTTATAAGGTTTCTGATGTCCTGCATCATCAGGCATGTTTCTGCAGAAAGTTAGTTCAACTCAGGAGTCACACAATAGCATTTCCCTTGTGTCTTATTGATCAATGGTTCTGTTAACTACACATGTGGCAACAAGCACAGCTTAATTAGCATATTGTAGCCAGCTACAATATTCCTCCGTGACCTTCATAAAAATTCTCCAAAGACTACACTTTAGAATTTTTATTGCATCTCTGAATATGCATGGCATCTAGTCACTGCGGCATTTTTAGTATCATCTTATGTGTTTTTTCTAAATTATGGTGGAAATCATAAAGCTCTCCCCACCTCTATATATTACAAAGAATGTGGAAATATTTGATTTGTTTTACTGGTTTTGACACAGAGCCTGTACAGACCATCAAAACAACACCACCTAGTTAGTTGAAATATATGCACAAATGCCTTTTTCAACATCTGCTCAACAAAGATCTTTGTTTATTGCCATGTGTACAACATCTGTTCCCATCACATTTAATTACACCACCAGCTTGCAAGCAAACTAATTTGCAGTAATAGGCAATTGTTATGGTCAGTTTATCATTTTTTTAAACTAGCTTGTTAATTATTCTGTTTTGACTAAGAGCAGAGAGCGCCCAAAAAAAAAATGTGGTAGCCACAAAGAGTCAGAAATGGAAACAGAGGAGGAATTTTTCATCCTATGATAACAAAATATACCTTAAAATTGGTCCAAGGTTAAGGAGATTTTAAAACGTTAATTACTTTAAACTGTGTTCCTTAATCCTAAAATAAAAACAGAAATTCCAGAATTTATTTTTACGGGTTTTTTAAAGCATCAAGGCTCTTATGTACAAATTTGGTTATTTAAGCGATAGCAGCAAGCAACAGATTTTGGCCTGGGCTTTTTCTGCTTTATGACCATGAGTGAAGGCATAAATAGTACAGGAGTGCAGAAGTCGTGATGTAGGTACACTCCGGAAATGTAAAACGTAAGTTGTCATTTGGAAAATAATGGAGTAGGTTTTGAGCCTGTGATATAGCTGAGCCTACACTCTGCAGAGCTAACCATTAGGTGACCTGAGTACCTGCCTGTAAACAATTTCAAGGTGCAAATTAATGTTCTATGATGTTCATAGGATGCTGACTGTCATTTTTTGCCAGTATTTGGTGCAGCATGTGCCATATACAATCCATCCAATGTCAGCTGGTGGCCCAGCCGAAGAGGAACGCAGCAGTCATTTTTTTTTACATTTATTTCCTTGTGCCAGGAGAGGAGGAGAACTTCTTCAGACTCTGCAAAAACATCCTGGAATGCTGCTGTACCCGATTCATCCTGCTCCTGAGTTATAAGGGGTGTAAGGGAGGGGTATAGCAGCTCTCACAGGTGGGCTCACCCAGCTCTTTGGAATGGTTTATCCTGTATTGCTCCTCACTTTGTTATGACGTAGCAGATGATGTGTGCCAGGTGGATCAAATCCATGAGGGAAACTTGATCCCGCTATCACAACGGTTTTGCAATTTGTATTTATTTTGAGATGTGTGCACTGAATTCAGTAGAAAGAAGCTCACCAAGACTATACAGATTTTTAGAAAACTAAATTAAACATTTATTAACAAAAGAAAAGATTTCAAGCACATACATAGGTCTACAAATTACTACTACAATAAATCCTAAAACCCTTAATTAATCTGGCTTCCAATTACACCCCCCATTAAGGCAACAGTAAAAAAAAATTTAAACAGATGCCAGCAAATTACCATATTGCCCTGGACAGTAGAATTCAAAGTGGCTTTCCCAACTTTGGTTTCTGTAGACAGCAGCTTAATATACAAATACTGGAGGCTTTTCACACTTCTGATAGATCTTACGATGCCTTCTCTGACATATAGCCTCAATCCTTTATACATGCTTCTCCCTTTTAATGTAAATTCCATTGTTCCCATATGTCTTTGGAACCTTACCTTTCTCATAATATAAATCTTTTCATGGTGCTAATACTATCATTAACCATTGGGACAAATAAACACACTGCTTAGCCTAGCTTCTCTGGCTAGGTGTAACATCCTACCATCTCTTTGAAATGCAAACTACCCTGATTTATCTAAAAATGCGGATTCTCCTCACCTCACATTCTAATATTTCAGCCATGTTTATGTATTTAGCATTTCAAACTTGGATTCTTTTGATGAGTCAAAGCCCCCAGACCGGCTGTCTTCAATTCAGTTAAATCTCCCCACACACACACACACATACACACACGCACAGAAGTTATCCAAACCCCACTATTAACCAACTTTTACAATAAATCACAATAATTGAGAATTATTATACTTTAGTGACAGCTACACCCAGCTCTCACCTCTTGTAGTTCTAGCATGCAAAAGTGGCCATACCCCAGTAAATGACCTCGATTGGTGGGCCAAACTAGGTGAGGGTAGCCATCGAGTCTCCTACCCTTGGCGACTTGTTTTTGATTTGTTTACCCTGGCATTTGAAGACTGATTCCACTGGACTGAACAGATGAGACCAATCTAAGGTCCAACGGTCTTGAAGGTTGGTCAGCACTGTGTTGTGGAATGTGAAGAACTCAACAAAACACAGAGGACGCCCTGGTCATGCACTGCATCCAGATCTATCACCAGCTGTCTACACTCATCTTAGCACTGGGCCAAGATAGATCAGAACAAGAGAGTGAGGCTGACGATAAGCAATTCTCCCTCACTATAATCCAATTAATGCACAAGTCATGTTCATCACCTTTCCATCATCTGTAATTTATCATCTATCCATCCTGTGGCAATGGGCAAGTGATGTAACAGCAGGTGTGGATTCACTGGGAGCTATAAACCTGCACACAGGCGGTTCAAGCCATTGGGTTGTTTTTCTACTGGAAGGAAGCGGAAGTCAAACTTGGCAACCTCCCTGAGTGACTGAGCAGCCTTTTTTCAGTAACAAACTGCTCACCTCCCTAGTATGAGGAAGGGGCTAAAATAGGTCCCTAAGTATTGCCTGTTTTACCTCCTCAGCCAACAGGCCACAGCTGGCAGGGATCCTGTTGGATTCTGGTCACCAGTTTGTAGAGACTAATGGATCTGGGTTGCATGCTTGTTTTGGAGATGGCCGAGTTGGTGCAATAGACAGAGTAGGTCAGTAGACAGTCCTTAGGTGGAACACATTCTATTTATTTACAAAGGTATTCAACTCCTAGGCTTTGTGCTTTCAACTCAAACCCTGTCTCTACACTACAGACTCTAACTATAGATTACTGACTACTGAAGTAGCCTGCGCCACTCTGCTATTGAATACTAAGATCATGTGATCTTCTATTATAACATTCTTCTTAAAGGTGTTTTACACATCAGATTACCACATCCCTCCCTCTTTACTCAGAAATATATTTTACAGTTACAGTTACAATTTTCTCAAAATATCAGATTATTTACACAGATAAGTAATATACAAATTCAGTCTTTCTGGGGGTTTCCTTATGCATGTAGAACGTCTCAGCTCTACAGCTTCAGATGCTTTGTCAGGAACCTCCTTTTCTGGTGTTGTGGTTCTTTGGTGGGCACCTGCAAATCTGTTTCCTCAACTCTTGCAGGTACAGCTGATCCTGCAGATACATCTGTACTCAGTTGAGTTCTTTCAGCAGGAAACATTGACTCAGTTGGGAACACTGGTGGAATCATTTCTTGGTGAATGGTCTCTCTCCTCCTTATATGATCCACATGTTTCCGTATGACTCAGTCTTCCACCTTCACGTGGTAAGAAAGAGGTCCAGTCACAGCACTTATTTCACCTGATACCCACTTTGGTCGTTCTCCAAAATTCTTCACATATACCGTTTCTCTTACAGTCATGCCAGTCATGTCCAGTTTTCTGACCTCCCTGACTCCTTTCCACCTTCCCCTCTAAATTTGACATTATTAAGCTCAATCTTGTTCTGAGGCGGCGTTTCATCAATAACTCCGCAGGTGTGACACCTGTTGTTGGATGAGGGGTGGTCCTATAATGGAAAAGAAAGTGTGCTAGCTTGGTTGTTATGGAATCTCCAGTTAATTTCTTCATGCCAGCCTTGAATGTTTGAACCGCCCTTTCGACCAGACCAATTGAGGAAGGGTGTTATGGTGAAGATTTTACATGAGAGATACTGTTGAAGCTGATAAACCGTTGAAGCTCAGCGCTCGTAAATGCTGAGCCGTTATCAGAAAGGACTACTTCTGGTAGTCCGTTAATGGCAAAACTTTGATATAGCTTCTCAATTGTAGCAGAAGACATCAGTGACTTCACCTCATATATATCCATCCATTTTGAGTGGGCATCAACAATGAGCAGAAACACCTTTCTCACGAAAGGTCCCATATTGTCACTGTGTAATTGTGCCCATGGTCTTCCTGGCCAGTCCCAAGGGTGTAACGCAGCTGTTGAAGGTAACCTTTGCACTTGCTGACACTGCACACAATTCTCCACTAAGCTCTCCATTTCTCCATCCATCCCAGGCCACCATAGATAGATGCATGCTATGGTCTTCATTCGAGAAATTCCTGGATGTGCACTATGTAGTTCAATTAACAATGGCTTTTTTCCTTTTGGAGGAACAATCACTCATACTCCCCACAATAAGATACCATCCTGGCTGGTTATTTCATGTCTTCTGTTAAAATACAGTTTCATTTCGTCAGATACCTGCTCTTGTAACCAACCATGAAGAACTTGTTCTCGTACTTTGGATAAAGCTGGGTCTCAACTTGTCCATTTTCTGATCTGTCTAGCACTTACTTAGATGAATCTAAGAAGTTCAACAATAAAACTAATTCTTGAGGGGCTTGGATATCCTTATCTTTTTCATATAAGGGCAAACAACCAAGTGCATCAGTGTTTGCAATTTGACTTCCAGGCCTGTGGATGAAAGTATACTTATATGCTGCCAGGATCAATGGTATTATTTCTGTTTCTGTGTCTTCTTTCGACAGGCTTTCTTCTTTCTGACACGACTTTATTCTCAGCCTTCTTTTCGACTTCCATATTGGTCAGACTACTCTCAGATGCAAGCCCGTCTTGAGTGAACTCAGTGGTTGAATTTCCCAGAAATTCATCATTTGTCTGCTTCTTGAAAAATTCTGCAACTTTTGCCTTCAAAGCCTCTTTAGCTTCATGCAGCTGCTTCTTTAGCTCTTCCATATCTTTTTTGCATTGGTGTACTGCCTCCTGGAAAATTAAGCATTGTCGTGTCTTCTCTGCCAACTCATCCTTCATTTTACTCAGAGAAGTGCAGAACTCTTTCTGTTTCTTCTCATCATTTTCCAGAGGTACAGACTTAGACAGGAGGGAAATTCCTGTGTAAAGGTCTTTCAGCAGGTTTTCACTTTTCTTTCAGAGGTTGTTCACCTTAACCCAGGCTCTGTCCCTCAGGATAGTCCCTCCTAGTTCTTTTTGCTGTCCTACCGTGCCTTTGCTTGAAACATCCTGCATTTTTTTAGGTTGTTGGGTCTTTACACACTCTTTTTTCCAAAAGAAGAACATTTTCAGCTTCCTTTTGGAATCTCTGTGACAAATCAAGGTTGATTTCCCTCAGCCAGTTTTGTCCGAGTAGGCCTGGTCCTCTGCCTCTCTATACCAGCACTGGTAGTTTTACCAATTGGCTTCCATAATGGACAGTTACTCTGCTTATGCCTTTGACTTGGATATCTTATCCCATGTAAGTTTTTAATTTGGCATCTGTTTCTTCCAAATTTAATTTATGTTCACCATAATTCAGATATTTGAAGATGTGTTCACCAATCACTACAGTGGAAGCTCCTGTGTCCACTTCCATCCTAATAGGTCTGTCATTTACCTTCACTGTTACATATATTGGTTCTGGTCTCCAAACCTTCAAGTTATACAATGAATAAATATCTGAATCTGTTGCTTCAGGTTCATCGACATTGTAGATGTCGTTTTTTAATTTTGTTTGAAAGCCTGCCTGATTCTTTCCTTGCACTGTCTCATTAGGTGTCCATTTCGATGATAATAAAAACATTTGATTTTTTTAAACTGCCAATCATTATAAGGTTGTCTGTTTCCACCTTTGTTGCCATTATTCCATGTTTTCGCTGCTAAATCACTTCATTTTATTTGCCTGCTGTTTCCCACTTCTTGGCAGAGCCTTGCATTTTCACGCCCTTTTTGGCTGGGGCTTCCCATCCAACATGGAGGACAGCACCATTTTGCGCTCCCTGTATGGCTTTCGAATCCCTTTCTGCGCTTTCCATGGCCAGTGCTGTCTCTAGCACCTTATTAAAATCCAAATTCATTTCAGACAGTAATCTCTTCTGAATCGTGTCCTCATTTGCACTGCACACTGAACAATCTCTGAGCATGTCATTTAAAGATGTGCCAAACTCACAATGTTCTGTTAACTGTTTCAAATTTGCCACATAACAAGCAATTATTTCTCCCAAGGCTCTCTTTCTTGAGCTAAATTTGAACTGTTGAATCATTATCAAGGGCTTTGGCTGGTAATAGTCTTTTACAAGGTCCACGAGTTCCTCAAAACTTTTCAAATCAGGGCATCGAGTGCCATCAGACTTTGAATAAATCCATAGGTTTTACTCCCACATGTGGATAAGAGGATCGCTCTCCTCTTCTCTTCCCCTGCAATGTCGTTCGCTTGGAAAAATAACACAAGGTGTTCATTATAATGAGACCAATCATCCGTGGTAGGATTGAAAGGATCAATTCTTCCCAATTGCAACATTCTGTGAGGGGACTGCTTCACGATTAGGATGGAAATTCTACTTACAATTACCATGAGAGGTACAGCCCGATTTTAATTCTCTTGATTTCTTTCCTTAACTTGTTTTATTCTCAAAACCAGTTTATTGTATCTTCACTGTTTTCTCACTTTTTCTTGCTTTTTCCTTGTCGCCAGTTTGTTGGATCCTGGTCTCCAGTTTGTTGGGACTTATGGATCTGGGTTGCACGCTTGTTTTGGGGATGGCCGAGTTGGAAAATAGACAGAGTAGGTCAGTAGACAGTTCTTAACTAGAACACATTCTGTTTATTTACAAAGGTATTCAGCAGCTACACTTGTGTGCTTTCAACTCAAACTCTGTCTCTACACTGCAGAGTCTATCTATAGGTTACTGACTACTGAGGTAGCCTATGCTGCTCTTCTATTGGATACAATGTGATCTTCCATTATAACATTCTTTTTAAAGGTATATTACACATCAGATTACCACAAATCCCATTAATGCGATCATAAGTCAACTTAAAAAAAGCAAGTAAAAATGACAATGGCCACCATTGGTGCATGGAATGTGTGCACCCTCATGGGTGACAGACCTGAGTGAAGAATTAATCTTGTCAGTAGAAAGCTGGCTAGGTACAACATCCAGATTGCTGCAGTCAGTGAGGCTCATCTACCTGAGGAGGGTCAACTCAAGGAAATCAGTTAGGCATACTTATGAAGTGGTTGTGCAAAAGAAGAACAGCATAAAGATGATGTAAGCTTTGCTGCTATGAACCATCTTGTCCATATGTTGACCTACCTTCCCAAGACTGTGAATGATCATCTGATGGTGCTTAAATGCCCCCTGCACGGCAGCAAGCAAGCAAGTCTCATCAGTGTGTATACCACTCTGATGAAGACAAGGATAAATTTGATGTTGATCTTCATTCCTTGATTAGGACATCTAACTTTCGAACAGCAGCAATCATTCTTGGTGACCTCAGTGCAAGAGTTGGTGCAGACCACCAGGCATCATTGGAAAAAATGTAACAGCAATGGTCTCCCATTTGCTGAAGATGCATGCCGACCATGAGCTCTTATTCACCAACACAATTTTCCAACTCCCTAATTGCCTTAAGTCAATTTGGGTGCACCCCTTTTCTATGCATTGGCATCTAAGCAACCATGTCATCACGAGGCAGAGAGGCAGGCAGGATATGTGTGTAATGAAAGCCATGTACAGTGCTGCCTGCTAGACTGACCATCATCTTATCATTTCAAAGCTAAACAACAAGATCTATCCCTCTAGATATCCTCAGATCGCCCAGCAATGTCTCAATGTCTCAAGATTCAAACAGGCAGTCATGAAGGAATCTCTCTCAGAAAAACTTGCGAGTCACCTGTATACCATGAAAATGGACGCACTGCATTGAAGATGACTGGAGACCTTCAGGGATACAGTGTACTCCACTGCTCTAGAGGCCCATGGTCTTGTCTCTTGTAAGCATCAAGATTAGTTTGACAAAAACAATGATCCAGAAACTTTTGGAAGAGAAACAGTGCCTCTAGAGGGCTTATCTCAATGACAAGTCATCACTATTCAAGCACAATACCTGCTGAAACATCTGCAGGACTGTCAAACACAAGCTCAGAGATGCAAGACACTTGGCTGAATCAGAAAGCAGACAAACTTCAGTCATATGCAGACCACAAAGATTGGAAGAGAGTTTATGATGCTCTGAAATCTGTCTATATGCCCCAGTGTATGGGTTCATCACCAATCCTCTGTGCCAATGGGTCAACACTGCTCACAGAAAAAACCAAAATCCTAGAGAGATGGGCAGAGCACTTTGGCCTTCATCCATCAATGTAGAAGCAATCAGCAGACTGCCACAGGTTGTCATCAACTGCTCCCTTGATGACCCTCCCACGCTGCTAGAAATGATGACCGCAATCAAACTCCTGTCTAATGGCAAAGCTCCAGGAGCTGATGTTATTCCAGCTAAGGCCTACAAAGCTGGATGTCAATGCCTGGTTAAGAAGCTCACTGAACTCTTTCAGTCTATGCGGGAGCAAGAAACCATCCTGCAAGAATACAACAATGCTTCTATTATCCACCTGTACAAACTGAATGGAGCTCTCCAATCCTGTGACAGTCACAAAAGAATCTCATTTCTCTCCATTGCTGGCAGAATCTTTGTCAGAATCCTTCTGAACCACTGAGTGCAACATCTCGACCAGGATCTGCTGCCAGAGAGTCAGTGCAATTTCAGAGAAGGCCAAGGCACCACTGTGATGGTGTTTGCAGTTAGACAGCTCCCGAAGAAATGCCAGGAACAGAAAATGGACCTCTACACTAAATTTGTTGACCTGACCAAGGCCATTGACACAGTCAACTGTGCGGGCATTTGGAAGGTAACAGAGAAATTCGGCTGCCCGGAGAAATTAATCTCAATGATTTGACAATCCTATGACAGCATGCTCGCATGGGTTCTGGGTGATGTTGAGTCTTCTGATCCATTCACTAATGGAGTTAAGCAGGGCTGAGTACTAGCTCCAAGCCCCTTCAGCATGTTTTTCTCTGCAATGGTCTCCAATGGTGATCCTGGCATCAAAATCAGACATCACATGAACGGGAAGCTGCTCAATCTGAGATGACACCGGGCAAAGACGATGATCTCCAAGGAAATACTTCACGATTTCCTGTTTTCTGATGACTGTGCATTAGCTGCCAGTTCAGAGCTGGACATGCAATGTAACATGGAGCTTTCTTTAATGCATGGGACAACTTTGGCTTTAGCAGTCATCTACATACCCACTGGAGCCCTGCCAAACATGCCAGATGATGAACATGGTCATCTTCCCCTTGAAAGGTGAAAAACCCCACTCCTAGGTCCCCTTCCATCACCCTGGCCTAACATCTCCTGACCTGTAGTTCAACCAAGCCTTCCAATACTGCATGGCTAATGCACAGCCCACCAACCCGATATAAATGAGGCTCAGCCCTCAAAATGGACTGGGCTTGCTGCTGAAGCTATTAAGTTATTAAGCTGGTGTTCTCCCCCAGCCAACCATCCGAAAACCACATGCTGTCAAAACCTACCCAAAGAATCATTTGTTTTACCACTTACCTGCGAAATGAGAAAATTAATAACTTCTCTCTTTAATATTTCAGAACCGATGAGGGCAATTTGCAAGTGCCAGTCCCAGTCTCTCAACTGAAAAATAGTGGGGGTTGGGGGAAAATCTCAGCCGCTTCATTGATGCCCAAGGACAACCTGATACAATTTGAGGCCGGCCTGTATATGGCCAAGCAGCCCACCCCGCCCACCCAGAAACAACTCAAATATGCTAATTAAAATCCTGTGCCAAAAAGAAAAAGAAAAAGGAAGAAAGATTTGAATTTAACTGGTGCCTTGCAGAACCTGACCAGCTGTAAGTCCCCATGTATGTTCCACTCAATTGTATCATACGATGATTGGCCTATAAGCAGAAATCCTTAAAGGGACTAATGGTGGCTGCACAAAATGGGCCAAAGACATGTGACTTTTTATCTTTATAAGGACAGGACAAGCTGGATTACTGATTCCCTAAAGTCTGATCTACCAGATGAATCAGCATAGAAGGAAGTCCCTCTGTCCCCTTCCGACAAGCTGCAATTGGATACCCCAGTTCACCAACATTATTTATGTGAGGCTAAAACATCTAATATGGCTTAAGTCTCCCTGGGTGAGTTAAGAAGGATGCCTAACTTCGATTACTGCCCATACTCTCGGGTGACATGTTATCCCATCGGTCAGACAATTTAGAGCAAGAATTGTCACTCGCTCTCCTCTTCCAAGTTCCATCTTGGAGACAGTTATAGGACAAAAAAGTCTTTTGACATCATATTTAAGCTTGACGTTCAACCAGCATGCTTTGGGAAACTAGGAAAGTGCTGATGAATTGATGTTTGTTTGTCAGTCTTTTAAAATTAAACTTGCTGAACATGTCAAGCCAAGGAACACAAATAAATGCTATTGAGAGAAACAACAGAGATAATACAGGCTGGTGAGAGACACTAGTGCTTTAAGATATGAAGACAAGGCCTTGGATTGAGATTAGGTAAAGCACAGTGCTCCAGCAACATTCAAACATCTTCTTCTGGAAAATTTACTGTAAGGGGCTTCAAATAATGAAAGCAAAAGAAAGATGGATAGATTTCTGGGCAGACTCAAATCGTCATTTAACCAAAGACTGCAGAAACATAATTGGGTATTGTACTTTTAAGAAGAATCCTCATAGGATTGTGTGGCCTGTCAATATTGTCAACTAACCCCATCCCCTGAAAAAGGGTATAAAAGTATGATCGGATCTTGAAGGCAGGTCAGTTGAAAAAGAGCATGGAGATTGAAAATAAAAGCAGGGGAAGCTGAAGAGGAGCGGCCAGCCTGTGAGCGGCCAGTGGGCGAGTGGCCCAGTGAAGGAGTGGCGCTTTGAGGCTTTGGCTCGAGAGGCTTAGGCGAGCAGAGGCTGAGCACGAGCTTGCTCCCGGTGGGGTAGGACCGGGTAAAGTCCTTTGAAGTAAATTAGGAGTAGGTAATGGAGGCAGCAGTTGGGGCAGTCGAGTGCTCCGAATGCAGCATGTGGGAAGTTATGGACAGCACAATTGTCCCTGATGACTACACCTGCAAAAGGTGCATCCAGCTGCAGCTCCTGAGAAGCTGAGTTAGGGAACTGGAGCTGGAGCTGGATGAACTTTGGATCATACGGGAGGCAGAGGCAGTAATAGACAGGAGTTTCAGGGAGACAGTCACCCCTAAAAGTCAGGAGGCAGGCAGTTGGGTGAATGTCAGGAGAGGGAAGGGGAATAGACAGAAAGAGCAGAGCACCCCTGTGGCCGCTCCCATCAACAATAGGTATACCGTTTTGGATACTGTTGGTGGGGACGACCTGCCAGGGACAAGTTGTAGTGGTCGTGTCTCTGGCACCGAGGCTGTACCCTCAGCTCAGAAAGGAGGGAGGGAAAAGAGGAGAGCAGTAGTGATAGGGGATTCGATAGTTAGGGGGACAGATAGGAGGTTCTGTGGGAGAGATCGAGAATCCCGGATGGTCTGTTGCCTCCCTGGTGCCAGGGTCCGCGATATCTCGGATCGAGTTCTCAGTATTGTCAGGAGGGAGGGTGAGCAGCCAGATGTCGTGGTCCATGTAGGGACCAATGATGTGGATAGGAAAGAGGAGAAGGTCCTGCAAAGAGAGTTTAGAGAGTTAGGTGCAAAGTTGAAGGACAGGGTCTCCAGGGTTACGATTTCAGGAGTGCTACCCATGCCACATGCTGGTGAGGCTAGAAATAGGAGGATAATGCAGCTAAATACATGACTGAGGAGATGGTGCAGGAGGGAGGGCTTCATGTTTCTTGACAATTGGGCTCTGTTCCAGGGAAGGTGGGACCTGTTCCGACGGGACGGTTTGCACCTGAACTGGAGGGGGACTAACATCCTTGCGGGTAGGTTTGCTAGTGCTGCCCAGGGGCATTTAAACTAGATTGGCAGGGAGAGGGGAACCAAAGTGTTAGAGCAGATAGTGAGGTGGAGGAGGATAAAGGTCAAGGAAGGAATGCATGTATAGACAGAAATCAAGGGTCCGTACGTGATAGAAATGTTCTCAGGTGCATCTATTTCAATGCAAGGAGTATTGTCGGAAAGGCAGATGAGCTTAGGGCATGGATTGGCATGTGGGATTACGATATTATTGCTATTAGTGAGACTTGGTTGCAGGAGGGGCAGGACTGGCAGCTCAATGTTCCAGGATTCCGTTGTTTCAGACGTGATAGAGGGGGAGGGATGAAAGGGGGAGGAGTGGCATTACTAGTCAGGGAAAATATCACAGCTGTGCATAAGCAGGACAGCCCAGAGGGCTCGTCTACAGAGGCCATATGGGTGGAGCTAAGGAATGGGAAAGGTGTGACCACACTAATAGGGTTGTATTATAGACCGCCCAATAGTCAGAAAGAATTGGAGGAGCAAATCTGTAGAGAGATAGCAAACCGATGTAAGAAACAGAAATTTGTGATAGTAGAAGATTTTAACTTTCCACATATTGACTGGGCCTCCCATACTGTAAAAGGGCTGGATGGCTTGGAGTTTGTCAAATGTGTTCAGGAAAGTTTTCTAAATCAATATATAGAGGTACCAATGAGAGAGAATGCAATACTTGATCTCCTATTAGGGAACCAGACAGGTCAGGTGACAGAAGTATGTGTAGGCAAACATTTTGGGTCCAGTGACCACAATGTCATTAGTTTTAAGCTAATTATGGATAAGGATAGGTCTGGTCCTCGAGTTGAGATTCTAAATTGGAGAAAGGCCAATTTTGTGGAAATGAGAAAGGATCTAGGAAGAGTGGATTGGCATAAGTTGTTTTCTGGCAAGGATGTGTTCAGTAAGTGGAAGGCATTCAAAGGCGAAATTTTGAGAGTGCAGAGTTTGCATGTTCCTGTCAGGATTAAAGGCAAAGTTAACAGGCATAGAGAACCCTGGTTTTCAAGGGATATTGGCGATCTGGTTAAGAAGAAGAGAGAGGTGTATAGCAGGTATAGGCAACAAAAAGCAAATGAGGTACTTGTAGAGTATAGAAAATGTAAGAAAATACTAAAAAAGGAAATCAGGAAGGCAAAAAGTATACATGAGGTTGCTTTGGCAGATAATGTGAAGGTAAACCCGAAGGGTTTCTACAAGTATATTAAGAGTATAAGGATAGTAAGGGACACAATTGGTCCCCTTGAAGATCAGAGTGGTCATCTATGTGTGGAGCCTCACGAGATGGGGGAGATCTTAAACAGTTTTTTTGCATCAGTATTTACTCAGGGAACTGGCATAGTGTATAAGGAAGGAAGGGAAACAAGCAGTAGTTTCATGGAACATATAGAGATTAAAGAGGAGGAGGTGCTTGCTGCCTTACAGCGAATAAAGGTAGATAAATCCCCCGGGCCTGACATGATATTCCCTCGGACCTTGAGGGAGACTAGTGTAGAAATTGCAGGGGCCCTGGCAGAAATATTTAAAATGTCCTTAGCCACGGGTGAGGTGCCGGAGGATTGGAGGGTAGCTCATGTTGTTCCGTTGTTTAAAAAAGGCTCCAAAAGTAAACCAGGTAATTACAGGCCAGTGAGCCTGACGTCAGTAGTAGGTAAATTATTGGAAGGTGTTCTGAGAGATCGGATATATAATTATTTGGACAGCCAAGGGCTGATTAAGGATAGTCAGCATGGCTTTGTGCGTGGTAGGTCGTGTTTAACGAACCTTGTAGAGTTTTTCGAGGAGGTTACCAAGAAAGTAGATGAAGGAAAGACTGTGGATGTTGTCTACATGGACTTTAGTAAGGCCTTTGACAAGGTCCCACATTGGAGGTTAGTTCAGAAGGTTCAGACACTTGGTATCCATGGAGAGGTTGTAAACTGGTTTCGAAATTGGCTGTGTGGGAGAAGACAGAGAGTGGTAGTGGATGATTGCTTCTCAGACTGGAGGTCTGTGACTAGTGGTGTGCCTCAGGGATCTGTACTGGGACCATTGTTGTTTGTTGTCTATATCAATGATTTGGATGATAATGTGGTGAATTGGATCAGCAAGTTTGCTGATGACACTAAGATTGGAGGCATTGTGGACAGCAAGGAAGGCTTTCAAAGCTTGCAGAGAGATCTGGACCAACTAGAAAAATGGGCCAGAAAATGGCAGATGGAATTTAATGCGGAAAAGTTTGAGGTGTTACATTTTGGAAGGTCAAACCAAGGTAGGACATACACAGTAAATGGTAGGGCACTGAGGAGTGCGGAGGAACAAAGGGATCTGGGAGTTCAGATACATAATTCCCTGAAAGTGGCGTCACAGGTAGACAAGGTTGTAAAGAAAGCTTTTGGCATACTGGCCTTCATAAATCAAAGTATTGAGTATAGGAGTTGGGATGTTATGGTGAGGTTGTATAAGACATTGGTGAGGCCAACTTTGGAGTATTGTGTGCAGTTCTGGTCGCGTAACTACAGGAAGGACATTAGTAAGATTAAGAGAGTGCAGAGAAGATTTACTAGGATGTTGCCGGGTCTTAAGGAGTTGAGTTACAGGGAAAGATTAAACAGGCTAGGACTTTATTCCTTGGAGCGTATAAGAATGAGGGGAGATTTGAAAGAAGTTTAGAAAATTGTGAGGGGTATAGACAGAGTAAATGCGAGTAGGTTCTTTCCACTTAGATTAGGAGAAATAAACACGAGAGGACATGGCTTTAGGGTGAAAGGAGAAAGGTTTAGGGGGAACATTAGGGGGAACTTCTTCACTCAGAGAGTGGTGAGAGTGTGGAACGAGCTACCATCTGATGTGGTAAATGCGGGCTCACTCTTAAGTTTTAAGAATAAATTAGATAGATACATGGATGGGAGAGGTCTGGAGGGTTATGGACTAGGTGCAGGTCAATGGGACTAGCGGAATAATATTTTGGCACAGACTAGAAGGGCCGAATGGCCTGTTTTCTGTGATGTAGTGTTCTATGGTTCTATGAACACATTGGAAATCTTTCCTGCAGGGCGAGGGATCAGCATTGAAATTGAGACTAGGAGAAAATCCAACCAAGCATGGGCAGGAGGAATCTGACCGAGCATCGGAAGTAGAGCCTGCAATCAATGGGAATGGCCACCTTGGGTGATTGTACGACCAAGTTAGTAATATATTTGAGTGTTCTAATGCTGGATGTTGTTGAAGCATTTACTCACTGGGGGTAGAGTAACATTGTTGAAACATTCATTTACTGGGAGTATAGTGACAAAGCAGCTGTTATATTTTTAATATTATTATTCTTCCCTCTCCTCCTATTTCCTCAACCTTTTGAATCTGTAATCATTTTCTGTGACAATTTTAATTTTCCTGTCATCATTTCAAATCAATGCCTGCTTTAAATCTGTAATAATGGATACAAATAAATTAATCCATTAAACATAACAAATTTTTTTGTGAGTCATCAATTTATTCTCTTGAAATTTGCAGGTCAAAACAAAAGATAAGAGGAGTGAATGTTTTATAAAAGATAGAAAGTCCAACATAGTCATCCCAGGAAAATGGGAGAGTAAGCTGGAGAACAATGTCCTTGGTGATACACAGGGAAGAAGTGAACAAGAACATCTGGGGGTTTTGGAAGATGAGAAAGAAGTTGTTGACCAGGAAATCAGGGGATCAGCTCTTGGCTAATAGGGATCCAGATCTCTTGGGTCTTTCTTTTAAAGATAGAAGCTTGCAGACCATTGTCTACCATTGTGCTACCACTAGGGACCATGATATTGTGCTGCAGGTAGCAGGTAGGGTAGAGGACTCCACCCCTGCATGTGCTTAACAGATGACTTTGTAATAATGGACACTACTCTGGAGTATATGGAGGATTCCACCCAGTGCTTCATCCACAAATGATTTAGTGCTGTAGATTGGGGCGGTCTGTGCTGTCTTAATCTCCGAGTGATTGAATCTGGTTACAGACAAATGTCTCACAAGACTTTACTTTGATCCTTTAGGTTGCCATAAATAAATCGTGATGGGGAGGTTAACCCAGCACTACTGGCACGGCAGGAACAGACAAGGGTGATGTTGCTCTCTTTTCCTGTACGGCAGCACATGCGTGTCCTCCATCAGATATCTCAGATGCAATTTAGCAAAAATGGGTGGAAACCACCACTAGAAAGTAAATCAGTGTCAGAGAAGTGGAAGACATTCAAGGACGAGCTAAAGATGTCCAGAACATATTTGTTCCCACAAGGAAAAGGGGTGGGACTCCCAAATCTCAACCCCTCTGGATGTCAAAGTGCATGCGGAGTAGGATAAGGCAAAAAGAGGAAGCATAAGTCAAATGTCAAGAGCTCATTATTGCAGAAAGCCTGAAGGAGTATAGAAAGCGCAAGGGTGACATTTAAAAAGAAATCAGAAAAGCAAAAGGAGACCATGAAAAAATACTGGTAAGTAAAACTAAGGAAAACTCAAAGATTATTTATAAATATATGAAGAGCAAGAGGATAACTAAGAAGCGGTAGGGACAATTAGAGACCAAAAGGTAACTTGTAAGTGGAGGTTGAAAACATGGGCATGATTCTCAATGAATACTTTGCACCTGTTTTCACAAAACAGAGAGACAACGTAGATATTGTAGTTATAGAGGAGGAATGTGAGATACTGGATGGAATAAACATAGTGGAGGAGAAAATATTAAGGTGCTTAGCATCCTTAAAAATGGATAACCACCAGGCCCAGCTGAAATCCCAGGTTACTAAAAGAAACAAGGGAAGAATAGCAAAGGCTCTGACCTTCATTTTCCAATCTTCTCAGGCTACTGGAGGATTCAAGGACTGCTAAACATTGTATCATCGTTCGGTAAAGGAGATGGCCAAAGTAATTACAGGTCAATCAGCCTAACCTCGGTGATGGGCAAATTAGTAGAACAAATTTTGAGAGACTGTATAAATTGTCATTTAGAAATGCTCGAATTACTCAAGGACAGTCGGCATGGATTTGTTAAGGAAGGTCATGTCTGACTAAGTTACTTGAATGTTTTGAGGAGGTAACAAGGAAGGCTGATGAGGGTAACACATTTGATGTAGGCTACATGGATTTTAGAAAAACTTTTGACAAGATCCCACATGGTAGACGGACCAGAAAATATAAGCCCATATGGATCCAAGGGAAAGTGACAAGTTGGATTCAAAATTGGCTCAGTGGCAGGAAGCAAAGGATCATGATGAATAAGTGTTCTTCTGACTGGAAGGCTGTTTCCAGCAGTGGGATTCCACAGGGCTCAGGTCCCATGGTGTTTACGGTATATGTCAATTATTAGACTTAAATGTAGGGGGCATGATTAAGAAATTTGCAGATGATACAACAATTGTACAGTTGATAAAGAGGGAGAAAGCTATGAACTGCAGGGAGATATCAATGGACTGTGCAGAAAAATGGCAAATTGCATTAAATCCAGGTAATGCATTTGAAGAGGGCAAACAAGGAAAGGGAATACACAATTGATGGCAGGATACTGAAAAGTGTAGAGGAACAGAAGTACCTAGAAGTCTATGTATATGGATCTCTAAGGACAGCAAGATAGAAGGTCTTGTGGCTCAGTGGGTGGTGCCCCTGCCTCTGAACCAGAAGCTCAGGACTTGTTGGCCATGAAAAGAAACATTTATGACACAGCCTAAAATTTGATAATTAAATTACAAATCCTTCCAAGGTTCCCATGGTGGGTGATAAGAGCTGTAGTATAATGTGTTATATTGGGTATTGGGTTGTTAATGGGTTAATTCTAATCATTTAATGTACAAATCAAATACTGTGTACATCATCACAAGAAATTATGCAAACATAGTCTAGTTGAGGAGTTCATAGAATATTTTCTAGATAGTTTCTTAGAACAGTATGTTCTGGAGCCATCCAGAAAGTAGGCCATACTAGACCTGGTATTGTCCAACAAGAGAGAATTTGTTTCATATAAAAGCAAAATACTGCGGATACTGGAAATCTAAAACAAAAACAGAAAATGCTGGAAAAACTCAGCAGGTCTGGCAGTATCTGTGAAGAGAGAGAAACAGATTTAACGTTTCAAGTCCGTATGACCATTCTTCAGATAGGATTTGTTATTTGGTAGTACACAATGTGAGTATTCCTGAAAAAGAGATGTTTTTTGTCAAAGCTTTTCATCTTGCACTCATCAGGACAATTCGCAAGAAAACCAATTTATACTGTGTGAGTATAAATATAAATCTTGTACAGCATAAATCATTATCCCCTTTACATTTGGCATTCTTGCGAATTGTCCTGATGAGTGCAAGGTGAAAAGTTTCAACAAAAGTCTTTTTTTGGCATTACTCGAGGTAGGATGAATTAATGACCTCATAGTGAAGGCACCCCTAGGTAACAGCAATCATAATATGATTGGATTTTACATTCAGTTTGAGGGAGAAAAGAGTGGGTTCAAAACTAGTATTTTAAACTTAAATAGGGGCAATTATGAGGGCATGAGCACCTCAATCCAGTCTGACAATTGCAAAGTCTGAGGCTCCTCCACTACTGTCTGCTCAGTCCCATTACCTGCCCCACTCACAGTCACATTCTCCTGTCCCTCACTGCTGATCAAACAGATGACCCTAATGTAAGAGGTGTGACTGTCTTCAGGAATGAAGTGTCCAGGTATTTCTCCCCCTCCCTTATGCTGGGCAGTGCCTACAGCTTGGCTTCCAAATCAACAATCCTGTTCCAGGATTCCTCTAGTTGCTTACACTTTCTGCAGATGTGTTTGTCATGGACTGCCTTGGTGTCCAAATGCTTCCACATCCCACAGTTGCAGCATGTCACCTATCCTGCCATTGTTACTTGTGTTATTTAGTTAATTTAATTACTCACTTAATTAACTTAGAATAATTCCTATGTATACTATTTACCACATGAACCTAATTTGCTACTCACTCAGTCTCTGTCTCACTCCGGTGTCGTCACCTATCTCCTCGTGCACCTCTTACTGATCTGGTTCACACTGAAGGTGTAAGCCAGGGCAGTAAGTTGTATTCCAATAAAGCTCCTGTTTCATTTACCTCTTCAGACTCATTCAATATCTTGTATTAATCTAACACTATCAAGAATATTGTAAGACCAGGAGAAATTCCTGGTCAGCCATTCTTCATGTGGAATGGTGTCCCTTGCAGTTTTAAGGGTTAATAGCTAATATATATCATAAGTGAAGTCAGATCACATGTGAACAGAGCAGAGAGAGCTTGCTCTGTAAGGAACTTTGTGCTTATCTATTTCTGTGTATAGTTGTATATAGTTAATGAATGTTTGAAAGTTGCTAGAGGCCTTGTTTCCAGCAGTCTAGTTAAACACATCCTGGGACAGTTTGTGATGATATTCATCCCTCAGGCTATAACCACTTGTCTCTCTCTAGCAGAGATGGATGCCTCTATTCTCCTGTGGAATGCGACCAATTACAGATTGGAAAGCTTGCAGGACAGGTAGATAAGGTGGCAAGAAGGCCTAAAAAATATTAACCATGGCCTAAAGTATAAGAGCAGAAAGGTTATGCTGGAGCTGTAAAAAAAAAACACTGGTTAGCCTGCATCTACATTGTACAGTACTAGCCAACGCATTAGAGGAAAGATGTGACCATATTAGAGAGGGTGCAGAAGAGATGGATGTGGATGGTGTCAGAATGGAGAAATTTAGCTATGAGGAAAAATTGGATAGGCTCGGTTGTTTTCTTTGGAGCAGAGGAGACTGAAGGGATATTTATTTGAGATGTATAAAATTATGAGGGGCTGAGATAAAGTGGCTAAGAAGGATCTAATTCCATTAACAGAGAGGTCAATAAACAAAGGGCATAGATTTAAAATAATTGTCAGAAGGGTTAAAGGGAACTTAAGGAAATTTTTTTGACTCAGAGGATGGTGTGCATTGAAACTCTCTGCCTGAAAAAGTGATAGCGGCAGAAACCTTCACCAAATTTAAAAAAAAACACTTGGATGTGCACTTGAGGCGTTGTGACCTACAGAGTTACAGACCAAGGGCGGAATCCTGTGCCCTGCCCCATGGCGGGTTTGATGGTGGGGGGAGCATTTAATCAAGTGGGAGGGGGGGAGGTGGGGATCCAACCACCTTCATGCCTCCACACCAGTTAAGCCTATGACGGGAAGGCCCGTGTCGGCCTTCTTGCCCACCAATTGAGGCCCTCAAGTGGGCAATTAACACCCACTTAAGGACCTCATCATGCCACTGCTGGCATTAACCTAGTGGCAACTGGGGACTCAACATGCGGGGAGCATGACAAACCTGTGTGGGATTGCTTGTGGGCTTCCAAGGGGCATCCCTCATTCAAATGGGCTCAGTGCCTGATAGAACGATCTAGCATTAGGAAAGGGGTGGGCCCGCTGAGAGCCACACCACTGCCTTGCTGCTGACACTCCCCCTCACGCACTAACCCCGCAACCCCCAATACATGATCCCCCTCCTACCATCATTCACTTCTGGCCTGGGATCCAGCGGCAATCCTAGGCCTCAAGTGCATACCGTACGGGCAGCAGCCACCATCTTCCCTGATAGACAGGGATCAATAGACAGATGGCCTCTGATTGGCCTCTTGGCAGGCGGGACTTCCACTCCCGGGGTCCTTGATCCCAGAGAGAAAGCCTGCTACTGGCCTGTCAAGTGCCTAAGTGGAACAAGATGCATTGGCCCTTCCCAAAAAGAAGTGATGTGGTGTTCCTGCTGACTCTCCAGCTGGCAGGTGAGACCCCCGCGACCTCCACAAGATTCGCTCCAAGCGTTGGAATGTAGGATTAGACAGGATAACTTTCTTGACCAGCAAGAGTGTGATGGCCAAATAGCTCCTTCTGTACTGTAAATCTTTCTATGTTTCTATGTGACAGGGCCCGGTTGCTCATACAGCAGCACAAAATAGTAAAAGTGAAGGGCGCTTTGTGTTGCAGGTGATGGTGCAAGGTCAGCAGCCCAGTTAAGTAAAACATCCATGACCTGCACCATTCAATTGTGCACTTGAGGCTGGGGGCTGTAATATTGTGACTTCCTTGGAAAATTATAATCCCAATTGGGGGAGATTTCTGTGGACATGCTCAGTTAGGATCACTCTGGCGTCTAAGCAGCAGCGGTGATATAAGGCCCGATCCAATCCATAAGATGCAGATACACTGGACTCCTCTGACCCTCCTTCTTTTTCAAGAAAGAATGATGGCCCAAGGGATTCCCATAGCTCTACATAGGCAGCGCCCTCTTGAATGGAGAAACAGGCACAGGTGGCAGATATAGTCTGGCTTCCAGAAGTTTGGGATAATTTCATTTTTGAAAACACAGCAAAACATGAAAAGCAGCAGAGTTAATGGAAATGAACCGAATGAATGCTCACAGCAATTTAAAACCAGATGAGTCCACATTAAGAGAAAGGACCCCTCATAGCAACAGTGCCTCCCATGCAGTGCCCATGTTATTTGAACAATGAGTGCCTGGAGCGCTGTTCTGCCACTTTGACCACATTATGGAGCTTTGACCTCATTAGTGTTTTTCTCCAGGCCTTAATGATCGCAGCACACAGCAGGTGCAGAGCCCTCAGAGCCACATGTACTTCTAGATTGTAATATGAAGCACAGTGCACAACGAACACTGAGTAGGCTTCTTGACCTGGTAACCAGCACCCCATGCACAGAGTTATTAGCTCCAGTCTCCCCTTTAAACTGGTAGTTTTTTGTCTATGCAGTCATAGTACAACCTATCAATCACTGATCTGCAAATCAGATAAATAGCTTTTTAGTTATCAAATTTTAAGGTGAATCTATTGATATTTACAAGTGCAGTGGAAGAGGCAATTTTTAACTATGTTTTATTTTGAACACTTGTATTAAATTAATTAACAATTAAAGGGGAACCGGTCTCCTTTAAATAAGACAAGTAGTCTCTGTGAGAAATTTAACTTTGCACTAATTAAATATTTTCCATACATTTGTCAATGTCAGAATGTAGCTGGTCTCACTGTAGGGAAAAAAATGTTAAAGATGTCAAGAATTTCTTTAATACAATTGTAAATGAATGTTTTCTACTGGCTGCACATTATTATATTCCGTGACTAATTCAGCTGTCTCTTACTGAATATTTTCCCACACATGATGTCATTAAAGACCTGTCATTCAGAACTAATAAAGAGGTTCATGATTTTATGATCCTTGTTTGTGGGATTTGAAATGTTATGTCTAATGTAGCCAGTGTAGGCCAAGGACAAGAAAACCAAGACCTGAAATGGTAAAGCTTCTTCAAATTTGATTTACATTTGTCAATATGCTTGACCATATGAGGTATAGCTTGTTAATTATGCATTTCTCTTAATGTAAGCATTATTCTGGGAGCAAAGGGAAAATAACACTGTCCAATGGGACCTTGTACGTAATGTCCACTTAAAAAATGGAGCAGTGCTATTGCTATACATTATAATGAAAAAATAAGAAAAGCAGGTGACCAGGACAGGCCAGTACTAATTCCACGATTTATTGTTGCATGCCTGTTTATGGGGGCTGGTGAAGGTGAAAATAGAGCACCTTTGATGTCACCTAAGGGCAGTTAATGCCTCCTAAATGGGAGGTGCACTCTGGTTGCAGACACTAGGGAAATAGTTCTGAATACAGAACTGGCTGCAAGACCTTTTAGGCCAAGGTTCTCTGAAGCATCTGTGAAAGCCCTGGTCCAGGTAATGGACAGCAGGAGGGATAGATTACTCCTACCCCAGTGGGGGGGAAGAAAATTCTCCATACAACAACTCCAGTAGTAAGAGATCTACAAAAGACCTTTGCCAGGAGCTTAGCCCACAGGACATAGCTACAGTGTCAGAAAAAGTTCAATGACCTCATCAAAGTTGTTAAGGTAAAAATACTGCTCTTCTAGTCTTTGTTTACATATTCACTGCCTACAATGTCAATGCTCACAATATTCTGCCTCACCCCCTACCTCCCTTGTCTATTGCTTTCACTCTCCCACAATCACTACATTTCACAATAGGTCCTTCTCCACACTTTCACACACTACGGGCGGAATCTTCCAGGCCTGCCTCAAGAGGATAACTTGACGGAAAGCGGAACTTAATTAGCGGAAGGCAAAAAACCAGTTTCTTGACGGCGCGATGAATTTTAGCAATTATGTTCTCAGGACTTCAAAAGCAGTTTGAGCTTCCTAATGAACCATGTCAGGAAGCCCATTTGCACGCATTAGCATGTCATACATGCTCATTAAAAGGCCAGTTCCCCAGAGATAAGCACCCCCTCCAAAATTTCTCCACAAGCGAGAAGTTCTCGTGCTTAGATTCATGACTGCATCTAAGTGGCATGCACCTGGCCAGGTAGATTTCTTCTGGCTTTTGGAGTGGGTAACCGCTACTTTTCCCTTCTTGGGGACTACTCGTAAATGTCAGCCCATTGATTGAGATCGGGTGCCAGTGGCCCAAGCTGCATGGAGGCTGGGCAGGGGAGGCAGGATTAGCTGGGAAGTGTAGTGCAGAGGCTGGACAAGGAAGATAGAATCAGCAGGGTAGGGTGGGAAGGTGTCTGGGACAGGAAGCTAGAATGCCCAAGGCATGTTAGGAGAGTCTCACTAAAGAGTTTTGAGGGTAATGGAGGCAAGCTGAAAAGTGTCTGAGGGAGGGTTTTCACAAATGGCTGTTCTTACCCCCGTTAGTGTGCAATATTTCCATGCACATTTAGGTATGAACAGGAAGAACACTCACCTGTGGTCCTTTAGGATGTCCTTCACCATGAACGATGGGATGGGCGGGGGGGGGCCATGTCCATACGGATGCCAGGCACAAAGCTTAGCATTGGCTTAAAGGCTCAGAGATGGAGGCAAATTTTCAAAGAATGTGCTGACTAGATGGATCACTGCAATTTGTTTGTAGATCCACTCGGCCCTTGATGATGCAGACTCCAGGCAACCCGGCCTTTCTACTGGTTGTGATCCAGGTGAGGAGGAACCGGCTCAGGTTAGCCTAAGGTCAGGGGGAGCAATGGTCTGGGCAGCAAGTGGCAGTGGAGCCTCAAGAGGTCAAAATGCTGGCGACCAGGGACCAGTGCAATGATGAGCATTGGCCCAACCAAGGGTATGTTGCTGACGGTGCAGCCACCTGCAGATGAGTGAAAGGCTATTACGGCAGTGCCTTAGGATGTTCCAGAATGTGGTTGATCACATAGTCCAACTTGTCCATGAAGACCTGCATCCACAAGGAGTTGGAGGCAATCTCGTGTTGGTTACTTGCAAGCTCACTGCCACCCTAAACTTAAGATAAAAGCAAAAAACTGCAGATGCTGGAAATCCAAAACAAAAACAAAAATACCTGGAAAAACTCAGCAGGTCTGGCAGCATCTGCGGAGAGGAACACAGTTAACGTTTCGAGTCCAAATGACCCTTCAACAGAACTAAGTAAAAATAGAAGACAGGTGAAATATCCTAAACTTCCACCCTAAACTTCTTTGCCAGTGGCTCCTTCTAGGTCCCATTGGGGACCTGTGCAGTATTTCCCAATCAGTGACACACAAGTGTATCTGAGAGGTGACAGATGCCCTGTGTAAGAGAGTGCACCAATTTGTCAAATTCTGCTTGGATCTTAGGAGCCAGGCAGCTCGAGCGTTGGGTTTTTCAGCAATGCAAGGGGCTATTGACTGCACATATGTGGCATTGAGAGCTTCCTGGCATCAGCCACATTCATCAACTGGAAAGGTTTCCACTCTGTGAACATGCAGCTGATATGTGATCATACCAGACACATCCTGTATGTTCCTGCATGGTTCCTAGGATTAGATGTTTGGACTGTTCAGGCGGAGAATTCCAATATTCCCCACAGAGGGAGTCCCGGATCATCGTTGTCTGCTGCGTCCTGCACAACCTCGTGCTAAAAAGGAAGGAATGTCTTTGCAGAGGGAGACATGGAGGACCAAGATGTCTCCTCCCATGATGAGAATAGGGAAGGGAATGGTAGTGACAAGGACCAAGATTTTGCAGAGTCACATGCAGAGGCCATTGCAGGGATACAATGTAGCAGACAGGCCTGTGACAATTGAATAGCTAGATTCCAGATTCCAGGCCGAGTAAACTGCCGATACTTATCCTTAACTAGTTTGTTTTCAATCCTCTGTTGGCTGGCAGGCCACAACTCATTATTTGTAACACGCATTATAGTTTACGTTCACGTACCTTGATTTATGACAGCTGAATTGATTTGCACGGCTTAACATCAGCCCTGCTGGTGGTTTGATCCTTTCCATGTACCAAGCTGCTGATGTACGCACCTCTTGAGCCCAATGTGTGCACCAGACCCTGCACAGCACTTCATTCTCCTGCAACCTTGGACACCTGTAAGTAGATTTTTCCCATGCTCCTACAAAGTCCGTATGCATGGCACATTGAAAGCAACATGATTTCTTGCCTGGGCAGGGATGCACTTCATGTCACCCTCACACCTGCTCACAATGGGGAGTAAACCTCACAGAGAACTCTTTCAGGTGGAAGCAGGAACATGGGTGCACAGGGAAGAACAGCATGAGTAGACCATTTGGTCCCTCGACATTGCTTCTGCATGTACCTTGATCAGGGAAGTTCTTGCAACTGCTCCCCAGTCATCACCCTCCCTCAGTAACCCCATATCCCTTGACATCTTTATCATCCCAAAAAGTAGAGAAGTAACTTTGGAGTCCACTCAATGACAGTGCCTTAACTGGACTATGCATTATGGAGGTCTAACCAATCACCACCGCCAAATTGCAGAGAGGCCTACACATCTCAGTCCTAGATTTGCTTTAATATTATTGCAGGACTGTATTCCATCATTCTGGACACCCCAGCCAAGTTAAATATCTTTCCTGCATGGAGCCTGCAGAGCCCTGTGAGGGCTCTTGATGATTCACATAGCCTCTCAATCCTCTGCACCGTCCAGCACATAGGTCCATTGTATTCTCTCTCACCTCATGGGATAATACCCCAGTCCTTCAATTAAGTCCAGTGCAATTCGATCCACACCCTTTATGCAAAGTCTATTCCTACCCTTGATAAGGAGACGAGCAGGGAAAACAGTTCTCCATGTGAGGTCTCACAAAGGCTGCAGTCAACTGCACACACACAGCTCTTTAATTCTACACTCAATCCCTCTTGCATTCAAAACCAGCTTGCCTCCCTTCTTGCAGCCTTCATCTGCATGTTAGTTCAATATTACAATTGAACAAGGACAGATAGGAATGATTGGATGTGCACACCTTGTCATTTTCCTAACATCTAGGGAAGCCTCTGGTTTTCTATTCTTCAGACCACAGTGGAGAGTTTCATTTTGTTAACTTTCACACTACATTTAAAGTGTTCCTTGCCACTCACATAACCTGATTAACTCCCCTTGAGGACTCTTTACATCCACCTAACATATGATATCAGGGCAAAAGCAGGGAGAGGCAATGATTTCACTGAAAAGTCTACACAGGCATCATTCTCAGAGCTCAGAACCTGGTGAGCTACAAGTAATGGATTGCATGATGCTTGCCCAGATGTATAATGACAAATGATGGCCAGTGCTTAAGCATCCTCATGTTGGCATATTCAATGATCACAATGCTGATAACGTGAGAGAATTGACTCTATAGGAGACATTATTGGACTTTGACAGGAAACCAAGTTCCATACCCTTAAATACCTGCAACCATTGAAGCAACTAGCAACAAGATGAGGAACCAGAAGTGCAGGTCCGAGCGCGTATCCGGCAGCCACTGTGTGTTCTGCTGGGCCTGGGACTCCAAGGCGGCCGCCGCCCTTTCCATGGAGGCAGCCAAGCGCTCGCATTCTGGAGCTATGACAGCAGGAAGAGCAGGGTCAGGCTTCTCCTTCTTCAGCCCAGTCTGTGTATGCCTCTGGCAACTCTGCCTGATATTGCCCTGCCTGTCTCGGCATCTCCAATTTGTCTCATATGGCCAAGCCCAGAGGCTCATCATCCTACTTGGGACTCAGCACTAACACGGGCTTGAATTGTGGCTGTTGCAGGTGTCATAGCTTGGTGACAGCCTTTTTTCTGAAGCAGAGATGCCTCAGATGGCCCAGAGCTTCCCATTGAGGGCCACAATGGCATCGTAAGTTCTGGGGAGCTAATTTATGCCTGAACCTGGAACTTCCGATTCGCCAGAAATGGCTTTGTGGAAGTCCCTCAATTGATAGTCCTGGGGGGACCTGTCTGCATTTAAATGTGGGTTGTTTGCCTTGTCCTTACCTAGATTTTTAGCCTGATTTATTAGCACTGCTCTGAACAGGTGTAAAGCTTCCTGAGAGTGCAGTATTTTAAATCAGGAGGAGTGACAAAGCACATCAGCAGTCCCAACACAGCTCATCTCCCCCTTCCGAAACTGCTCACCAACCCTCGACACTGTCCCCTCCCTCCTGCAACTCTGACACTGCTCAACCCTCCAGCAACCCCAACATTGCTCACCCCCTCCCACTTGACAGTACTCACCACCAACCGCATCCCCCCACCCCCACCACCCAGCCCGCAACCCCAACACTGGATACAACAAAGGCTATAGGCCCTGAGAACATCCTATCCGTAGCACTGAAGATTTGTGCTCCAGAACTATCCACAATCCTAGCCAAGCTGATCCAGTACAGCTATAACATTGGCATCTACCTGGCAATGTGAAAAATTGCCCAGGTATGTCCTGTACACAAAAAACAGGACAAATCCAACCCAGCCAATTACTGCCCCATCAGTCTGCTCTCCATCATCAGCAAAGTGATGGAAGTGGCTGTCAACAGTGCTATCAAGCGACAAATACTCAGCAATAACCTGCTCACCAAAGCTCAGTTTGGATTCAGACAGGACCACTCAGCTCCTGACCTCATTACAGCCTTGGTTCAAACAAAGTGCTGAATTCAAGAGGTGAGCTGAGACTGACTGCCCTCGACATTAAGGTAGCATTTGACCAGGTGCACATCAAGAAGCCGTAACAAATTTGAAGTCAATGGGGAAAACTCTCCACTGTTTGGAGTTATACCTGACACAAAGGAAGATGGTTGTGGTTGTTGGATGCCAATCATCTCAGTCTCAGGACATCACACAGGGTAGTGTGCTCGACCCAACCATCTTCAGCTGCTTCATCAATGAGCTTCCCTCCATCATAAGGTCAGAATTGGGGATGTTCGCTGATGACTGCACGTGGTTCAGTGCCATTCATAACTATTCAGATGCTGAAGTATGTTAGTTCGACAGTTTCATGATAGCATGCTTGTGAGTGTCCTGGATGAGGGTGCAGTCACTAAAGCAGTTCAGGCTTGGGCTGTTAAGCGGCAAGTAACATTTGCACCACACAATGACCAGGTGATAACCGTCTCCAGCTAGATAGAATCTAACCATGTCCCCTTTAAGTTCAATGGCATTACCATTGCTTCCTCCATGGTCAACAATCTGGGGGTCACCATTGAGCAGAAACTGAACTGGACCAGCATATAAAAACTTTGGCTACAAGAGCAGGACAGAGGCTGGGAACTCTGAGGCAAGTAACTCACTTCCTAACTTGCCAAAGACTGCCCACTATCTACAAAGCACAAGTCAGGAGTGTGATGGAGCACTGTCTACTTGCCTGGATGAGTGCAGCTTCAACAACACTCAAGAAGCTCAGACCGACAGCTTCAAACCTCCGTGAACTTTAATTTTAATTTCTTTCTAAGGAAGTTTTCTTTTTCCATCCACCCCACTTTGCAGAAACCAGCTGCGTGTCTTTTGTTTGTGTATGTGTGTCCGTGTGTGTGCTGGGGAAGTTTAATTCCGAAATACAATTGTGTGTCAACCAGTTCTTGAAACTCATTTAAAAGGAGCTTTGTTTTAAAATAAATTAATCATTCTGAGTTTTTTGAAAGAAGCCTAGTCATAGTCTCTTGTCTTCTGGCAAGAAAATTAAACATTTAAATTAATGGTACAGCCTGCGGAGTGGTGATGCTTGATTATTTACACACTCCTCCCATCCCGGTCGTAACAACATGGGCTGTAGCGGTTTAAGAAGGCAGCTCACCACCACCTTTCAAGGGTAATTAGAGGTGGGCAACAATTGCTGGCCTTGCCAGCAATCCTCACATCCGCTGAGCATATTAAAAATGTAGTGGATATTCCCTTTAAATTGTGCTGCTGAAAGCATTATGCTGAGTGAGTTATTAACATGGTGAGTCAGGTGCTAGGTCAGCAGCCCATAATCCTACAACAAGGGTATATTTTAATTCATGATCTTAATGGATTTGGTATGTGCCCCAGATACCAGCAATGCAGCTCGAACCAACAGCTTGACTCCTAACTTGCCCCACGTTCCATTCACCCATCACCTACCCTCTCTTTCTTCAAGTTAACCATCTCGATGCTTTTAAAATTTTCATCCCTTGTGTTGAAACCCCTCCATGGACTCATCCCTCCCTTTCTCTATAATTCCCTCCAACCCTACAATCATCTGAGAACACTGCGCTCCTTTAATCCTGGTCTCCTGCGCATCTCCAACTGCATTCGCACCACCTTAGCAGCCATGCCCTCAGTTGTCTAGGCCTTAAACTTTGGAATTCCTTCCTTAAACCTTGCTAGCTCCCTTTCTTCCTTTTAGACAATCCTTAAGATTTGCCTCTTCAAAATAATTTTAGTCACGTTTCCTAATGACACAATCTTTGGTTCGGTGTCAGTTTTTGGCTGATCAAGCTCCTGTGAAATACCTTGGGTCGATTTACTATTTTAAAGGTGCCATTTAAGTGTAAGTCATTGTTGTAACATCCCATCACATTGAATGCTTAGGCGCCCATTTTGTACCTGAAAAATGGGCATAGCACTTTTGATTTTTTAGGCCAATGTCTTGAGTTATATATTTGGTGACTTCTGGCTGAAAAGTCCGGCAGAACCTGAATCAATTAAAGAATCTACAACAGGCAGTTGATAACATGAAAATGCTTTGGCAAAAGAATTTAGTTTAGGATTTACTTCCTGGAAGACCTTACAGACTTGTCACAGTACTCAATTGAGTACCAATTATTTATTTACATATGTGGCACAGTGATTAATGCTTTTACGTAATCAAGGTAACTGATTTTTAACCTAATCATCAGAATATATATCATATTATAAACGTCAGAGTATTAGCAGGCTTTAACCCAACATAAATAAGAAATACAATTTTCAAAACTACAGCATGTTCAGGTAAAATCTCTAACCTTGATTTTCAGTTACAAATAATCAGCTTATTTCATGTAAAAGCAGGTTGATTGGAGTTTTGAACCAGTTCAATTAATTCCAAGTCTGCAGCTAATTTTGAGTTTCATCAAGTTCTTTTTGGTTACTGTCGTGCTTCACGATCTTCTTTCTTTATCTTGGCATTCCTTTCCAGAATCTTCCCTCCACTAAATTTCCAAAACCTTTGAAGAACTTTTCTGGGTGCCTTCTAATTTAGATGAACCAGATTTCAACTCTAATCATTCAACTAGAAAAAAAAATGCTGCCAAATTGTCCATTTTTTTCCCTTGTGCTTCTGTGAAGCTCTGAGATACATTCGATGTGTGATATAAATGTAAGCTGTTGCAATGTGAAATCCTGATCTCCAGTTCTTTTTGCATTTGAGATTTGATCCAGTGAAATTAAAGGGCACTTTTGTCAGACTAAATTGCTTCTTAAATGTTATTTGGTTTGTTTGCTAAAACCAAGGGTAAATTCGACGCTCCCACTTTCACAGCAATGATTCATGCTCAAAAGGACAATGGAATATTGAATAAGTTCTATAGTTTTTAACCCTATCTCCAACATGCAGTTCCAGTGAGTATGAGATCATTGAATGTACTTCACAAAGTAATGACTCAACTTAGAGCATAAATACTATTGTAGCACTTGCAGAGAGTATCACTGTCACAGGAATAATCTGTAGCATTTCGGGCTAGTATGTTGGCATTCCTCTTTTAAAGTTAATCACATGTAGTAACTCCACAGGGCTGAGCTCTGAAATGAAATTCAGAACATGAAAGGAAAAGGACCGTGGCTTATTTAAGAAGTACTCTGATGATATTTCGGAATTTGTCAAGTTTGGATTGATTTGGACACAGGCGTGTGTCTGGAGTTTTAAGATAAGAATATTTTCAGGTTTGTTTTGCAGGGTAAAGTCAGAAATTGGAAATAAAACTGAAGTTGTGCTGCAGAAAGTTTGTGGTTTCTGATGTTCTCCAAAGATCCAACAAATAAAACCAGGATCCAGAATTCAGGCACGCTCTTATTAAGGAATATGTGTCACACTGTTGTCATGGATATTCATAAATATCAAGCAGATCCTCCAGAGACTTTAAATATTTAAATATGGAACATTTGTTGCTGAAATAACATCATGCTCCATTAGTCATTTGAATTAAATGGGATTGGAAAATATATCAAGATATATGAGAAATAATGTGTAGAGTTTACACGTTTTACAGCAAGCAGCAGAACTGCAGGCCCCAAAGGAATTTTATTTCAATTCAAAGCTCTGAAGCACATTTTTACTTCTCAGATGAGGATCAACGTTTATGACACATCAGGAATGACGAGCATTGCCTCATAATTCTGATCGTTTAGATCACTGTGTAAGAGCTCAGCACAAACAGATAATCAGGCAACTCAGGCCATCAGCAGTAAGTGTACTGAAGATGGTTTCATTGGCAGATGCTAAAAACCCAACAAGATTCAGTGGTCATTTGTCTGAGGAAATCTGGCTTACAACTGGCGCTGGACTCCAAGTGGCCTCACGTTGCTCTGTTATAGTGAGATTTGGTTTACTAGAATTTTTTGACTGACAGCTTTAACCCACTATACATTACTCCTGTTAAATATCAAACATTTATATTTGTGACATTATCCTTCCTTCAGGAACTCATGAACAACATGTGCTACTTTAATAAAGTATTTGTTTAAACATTTAACTTAATATAGCACAGGACACAGAAGACCCAGACCAGTACTAATGGAAATAAGACATATGGGAGACGACGAAGAAATCCAAATGAAGTTACTATGTGAAAATTTATCAAATAAGGTGTTCTATTTGAGTAACACATCATAGCCTATCTAACCAACAACAACAGCAACTTGTATTTATAGAGCACCTTTAACATACTAAAGCATGCCAAGGTGCTTCAGAGGAGGATAATCAGACAAAAATTGACCCAAAATAATAAGTAGCTAAAGTTGAGCTTCACAATTTCATTCTTTCAAAATTCTTATAAGTATTGGTAAAAATTCTAATGGGACATACTTGTGGCAGCACAGGGAAGTGTGAAAAATGAAACAAGGCCTTATTGTGAGTTTTTTACCATAAAGTGCCAGAACCTGTATTCAGTTTCTGAGTCATTTAAATCAAACTAATCAAGTTTATCGATGGTTGAAAAATTTTGTGTTGGTTTCTAATATGACCTGTAAATGAATCATGATAGACATGTGTACTCTGATAAAGCAATTAGTCACTATTGTCATATATAACTTTCTTAAGGTTGTGATTTTACTTTGCCAATTATGATGAGAAACCTGATCATATTTATCTGTTTCATCTCACATTTCTTCTTCTTGATTCTCTTCCTCTATCTAGAGACACATGAGGTAGATGAAGCGCATGCTTACATTTGTTTCCATAGATATGTTTTCCTGGAACAGGTCACTAGCCTGTCACTGGAGGCTATAGCTTGAGGGGCACCACTCCACATCAAGCCTGGCTGACCAGGAAACTCTCCTGCTTTTGTTGTTTTACAAAGGCATATTGGAAAGATTTATAGGTCGATAATCAACATGTCTGGCCACGCTCCATGTCCATCAAGTCCTCAGTTGGAACTCTAACCCAGATCTTCCAGCTCAGTGGCAGGGACATTACCCACTACACCACAAGACTTCGCTCAGCTCACAATTACAATAATGGAAATAAATACATTTCTGCTGCATTAATGGATAAGTCAGTTTCAATATTCATCACCATATTAATGTAAGGAACATATTTTTTTATTTCTGTTGGACTGTTGTAAAGAACATTTTTTTTTTATTTCTGCTGGACTGTGGATGAAAATTACAATGGCTGCAGTTTAAATGACATGTCCACTGGAACAGGATGAGAGATATATACAATGTTGCAGTCCTGGAACAGAGTATGCCATTAAAGACAGGGTGGTGCCAGGAAGGAATTCTGGACCAAGAGAAGCTGCCTGATAACAGCATTTTAATTGGCTCCTGACCAGATGACCAGGGTTTTGTGTGGTAGCAATGCAGCAGAAAGCTCCTGGCCTGCAAAGGGAAAACATGTAAAATCTCTTTTCCTCATGGCCGGAATCTTCTGTTCGGCATGTGGAGGTGGGTCCCCAACACTCCCTTCTCCCCGCACCTGCACAGGTAGCACTGAGCGCTTCCGGGTGCACGTCACGCTGGGCGGGCCTTAATTGGCTAGCCCACATAAAATGGCGGCACACAGCCAATCGCAGGCGGTGATTGACTCTGCGCCCACTCCCGACCGGCCCACCCGACGCAGAGAAAACATATCTCTATAACCTGCTCTCTCTCTGAGGAAACCCCGGTAAAAAAGAAAAGGGGAAAACTACTGTTAGAGACATTGAAAAGCAAGTTTTCAACCAGTGAACTAAATACTGAAAGTGCTGGAAGACCACCTCGTGTCATCAACAAGAACTGAAAGGAATTTGGAAGACATCGATCAAAATCAACCCATCAAATCCTGTACTCCAGATTAGTGCAATTGAACTGTTTTATCCCACCCTTAAAATCCATGTTTTCTGTGCCTTATGCGTCGTGTGTGTGCATCTGTGTGTGTGTGTGTGTGTGTGTGTGTAGGGTTTTAAGAAGGGGGTAGAGTTTAAGTTATAGTGTCAGAAGTTAGCAGTTCATATTCTTTCTTTTGCTACTAGTTAAAGATAATTTGTTCAATAAACAGTTATTTACTTATCAAGTTTACAAACCTGGTGCTCGTATTCAGTTAACCTAAATTAAACAATTAGGTAGAATTGGGGCAATCTGGTGGTTTGGTCAAACTTTTCACATGTGTCGCAGCTCGGGGAGCAGTGGGTCTTGATATTACAGCACATTATCCCTAGTGAGTCGTGGCATTAAGATGAATTAGTATATGATTTCAGAACTCAGAATTTGTCCCCGAGCTTCCTGTGCATCTCTCCTCCCTCAGCCCCATTATTGGTAGCAGAGCCTTCAGCTCCCTGAGACCTGCTCTCTATAGTTCACTCTCTAAACACCTTGTCCTCTCCATCTCTCTTCCCACCTTAATACCCTTCCCAAAACAAGGTTTCAAGAGACAAAGGGAGTCACCTCATCTTAGTTCTTCCATAAAGGAGAATTTTAACACTGCCAACCTTTCCCAACCTACTTTATCCCAATGCATGACAAGTGGGAAAGAGTTGACCAAAAAAAAAAGGCTTGCACTTATACAGTGCCCATCAATGTCATGATGTCCCAATGTGCTTTACAGCCAGTGACTTAATTTTGGAGTGTAGTCATAAGTGGAGGTACTGTACAGATTATTCAACTAATGATCCAGAGAGATGAGTTTCTAATCCGATCATGGCAACTTTAAATTCAGCTCATTAATTAAATAGCTCTGGAATAAAAACTAGTATCAGTAATGATGACCGTGAAACAACCAGATTGTTGTAAAAATCCATCTGGTTCATGAAAATTCTTTAGGGGGGAAAATCTGCAGACTGGCCAAATGTAACTGCAAACTCACAACAATGTGGCTGAGACCTCTGAAATGGCCTAGCAAGCCATTCAGGTGTATTCAAGGAGGTGACTCATCGCCACCTTCTCCAGTTAGGAATGGGCAATAAATGCCGGCCTAGCCAGCGATGCTCACACCCTATGAGTGAATAAAACTGAAGTCATTGTTGTAATATAGGCAACAAATTTCCACGCAGCCTGTTTCCACAAACAGCAAAGTGATAATGATCAGATAATCTTTATTTTTTATTGTGATGTTGGTTAAGGCATAAATATTGGTCAGGACTTCTTGTTCTTTGAAAGAGTACCATGGGATCTTCTATGTGCACCTGAGAGCACAAGTGGGCTTTCTGTTTAACACCTCATCTGACACATTCGACTGTGAAACCCACCTTAATGAGCTATGAACTCACCCAATTCCAGTTTAATCATGGAGTGTTAGGTGGCCTCTGAGTAACCCCTTTGGAGAATTGGGCATGTGATTATATTATATTATATCCATTCCTCAGGTTCCAGCAACCATTTAAATGTAACTGGTGGAGGGCTGGGTTTCCTAGGATTCGAGAAACATGACAGTCAAAAGGAGGAAAGAGCTGCCGGATCCAGCAGGTAATTGCTTTTCCACCACTGCTTGTGGGCTAGGAGGAGCAGGGCTGCCTCCCCTCATATACCCTTTGAGCAATCTATCGCAATCTCTGCCTTCCCAGAGTTTTTATCTCATCCCCTCTCACCCTACCCACAGTCAATATCTTTACCTCCACAATCTCTCCACCCATGATCTCTTCACTCGTGATGTCTTTCCATTCCCATTCCATCCCACCTCCCCGTAAATACTGGGGCCATGGGCTCTAGGAGTGGGTGGGGAATGCTTGGAGTGAGGAGAGGAAGTATGATCCAGCTCCCTGAATGCACTACAATTTTAACTCCATGGTGTCTGTTTCTTTTTGATTCCCCACCTGAGGCCAGTCTGGTTAGTAGTTTTAGCTGTCTATCAGATGGGGAAAGCTCCAGAAAAGGCCACAACCCAAGAGTCAGTTGGTTTAGTGGTTGTTGGTGGTAGAGATCGCGGGTGTGGGGCTAGGGACAGAATAGTTGGGAGGGTCAGAATGGTACCAGGGGTGAGAAGATATGGGGGTTGGGAGAGAGATCAAATGGGGGCAGGATCAATGATCATAGAGGTTGGTGTTTCTGAGGGCGGTGGTTAGTGATAAGGGGGGTTATTGGTAATGAGGGGGTTTGGAGGTAGACTTTGTGGAGTTGCAGGAAGCTTACAGGCTAGGTTATTGAGCCTGGAGGAAATACCCTTGCTTCTCCTGGCCTACAAGCAGTGTTGTAAAGTCACTTCTTCACTTCCAGCCCTTCTCGCCTCCATTAACCTTCAGTTTTCCCAAAGCCTGAGACACATGGCTAACATTGGCTGTAAATGGAAATTTGTTAAAATGGAAGCACACAATCTCCTTAAAAGGTTTGAACAGCTGACCCACCTCCTGAGAATGGACTGGTTGCCTGCCTCTTGCCCTGCAACCTTTAAAACAGGAAATAGACATGTTGGGTTCCTGTTTCAGATTTTTAACATTTTAACTTCCCACCCAACTCTAACCACACACACACACCCCCCCCCCACACCCCCACTCCCACCTCAACTCTCTGATTTCGGGGGGTTAAAATAACTTCCCATGGAGTCTAGCCCTCTTTTTGCGCTTTAAGACATCTTGGGATATTTCATTACATAAAAAGTGTTCTTTAAATGCAAGTCATTGTTGTTGATGCTATCATAACTAAGAACTGGAGACGAAAGTTACTGCCTTAGACTTACTGCCTGACATTCAGATTTTAAAATGAAGAAAACAGACATTGTATAAAAAAATTTAACTTTGATTAGTTTACCAATTATACAGCAACCAATAGAGATGAAATGGCAAATGAAAAAGGATAATTAAAATGACAGTGTCATAATAGCAACAGGCACATATTGTTACCTGAGTACTAGTGATATTGAATTGAAACCAGAAAAAATGCACTTTGGCCAGCCAGAAAACTGATGGGATCACATCCAGTCACCAAAATGAACTTTCCTTAACCATTGAGCTATTTATACCTATTGCCTATTTGTGAAATGATCTGAATTTGCTATTTACCTTTCATAATCTAAGTCTCTTGTGAATTTGCCTGCATCAACAATATAATTTTGAAAACTGTGACATGGATCATCTTGAATTTTCTTCTTTTCCACGAGACCCACCTTGGCTGAGGCCAAGCTTCAGCATACAGGATTTAAAATGGTGGCCACTCTGAGCCTTATGCTGTAAAGTTAAAACCTCTTTTGACAGTCCTTCATGTAATGTAATCCAATACTTTGCCTCTTTCACTGCTGCCCCACACTGTAGTAAAGAATTCAATGATTTTCTCACAATAACAAGAAAATTCCCATCATTAAGCTACATGACTGGCCCTTATTCTTATACGAATTATTTTATATTTGCCTTTGTTGAATATAATTTGCCATCAGTTGATCCAGTTTTCTGAAAGACGCGAGCATTATCCATTATAATCTGCCTCACTCTCAATTCTAGAGTCTTCCACAAACTTGGAGGCCCTGCTTATGAAACCCTCATCTAAATTATTTACAAATAAGAACGCTGCCTCTAGGGTATCCCACCTGTAACCCTTTCTAGCTTACTTTCCATTTATGGCTACCTTTTTTTGTGACAGTTTCTAACCAGCACTGCATCCTTTATTCCAAGGTTCTATACTTGATCCATAAATCTTCAATGTATAACTCAGTCGAATGAATTTGGAAATTGGCGTATATAACATCAATTCTATTCTTATGTACAACATGCTTTGAATTTTGTCCACAAATAAGTGTTGTAATTAGAGATAATGGTAGCTTTGTTTAAATATATTGAGTAACCTGATAAAAATAATTGTATCCCTGTTCTGAATCTTGTGTTTATCAAGATAGCAACAACTATCCCAAGAAATGTAATTTTTTTTGTTTGCAACCGATTAGATATGACTCAAAGAGATAGACAACCTCAATACCTTGTCTCACATCAAACCCCAAAAATCTGTCCAATTCTAGTGATTTGGGAAGGACGTTAAGGAAATTTACCAGAATGGTTTCTGGGATGAGGGATTATAATTACCTGGATAGACTGGAGAAGCTGCAGTGGTTCTCTTTGGAGCAGAGAAGGCTAGGAGGGGAGTTGATAATGGTGTTTAAAATCATGAAGGGATTAAGATAGAGTAAACTCAGAGAAACTGTTTCCGATGGCTGAAGGGTCAATAACTGGAGGACACAGGTTTAAGACAATTAGCAAAAAAACAGAGGTGACATGAAGAAAAGTTTTTCTTCTGCAATGAGTGCTGAGGATTTGGAATGCATTGTGTGGTAGGGTGGTGCATGCAAATTCGATCATAGCTTTGATAAGGGAACATGTGAAGAGGAAAAATTGCAGGGATGTGGGGAAAGAGCAGAATAGTGGGACAAACTGGATTGTTCTTCAAAGGACTCACTGGGTCAAATGGCCTCCTTCTATGCTGTGCTATTCTATGATTCTATAATTGTATCAAATTCTGAATCTGAAGTGACCTGAATTGAGCAAGTTGTAGTAAATCAACCCAATGCTGAAATCTGGACCAGCTGAAACAATTTAGGCGTTGCTGTGCCTGTCTCTTAAGGAAGATGTCAGTGTGGAGGGGAAAATGTCAGTCTGCATTTGCTGCTATTGTACTATCCTCCCCCAGCTGGGAAAAAGCAACTTGCCTGTGCCTGCCGCGAATGCACGGTCCCGCTTCCTGGCTGTCCTACTGGCAATGGCCACGCGCACTGCGCAAGGTTGTGTGCACTCACCTCTGATCTCCCCTCGAAGTTCAGGTCGACAGGTGAAAGCCTTTTAAAGGTGGTTGTGAAGCACACCATTCTGAGGTCACACTGACGGGGGTGGTAAATTTGATATGGGGGGCTGATTTCGGTGAGCAGGGCTGATAATTAGATACTAAAGTACTGAAATTAGGTCCCCGACGTGCGACAGTGGGAAACACGGCCCGCCATTGGCGGGTGGAGCGGATGATCAGAAGCTGGTTTCATGATGACGTGAAACTGATTTTTGGTCTTCTCACCATATTGTACTCCACCACCCCCCACCCGCCCCAAAACCCCTCATCCGCCATGACACCTGACATCAACGGGGCTGGAAAATTCCATGCAGCTGAAGATCCACAGAGAGCCATCACTCGTAGGAGCTCCACAAGACCCTGGATCTATAGAAGGTGCTTGTCGTTCCTGCAGATGACTGAGAACCAGTGTCGCCGACGACTGTGCATGTCTAGAGAACTCATCGGTCACTCATGCTACCCACTGCAGGATTTGGCACCACAGGGACACTGAGGGCATCCACTGCCAGTGGCCAGGAAAGTGACCACGGCACTCAATTTTTACGCCAGTGGCTACTTCCAGGGTTCCACAGGTGACCTTTGTGGGACCTCACAAGCCTCCACCCACGAGTATATCCGGGACGTTATGGACAGAGCTTTGTGCATTTCGCCCAGGATCAGGAAAGCCAGGGAGCAAGAGCGCTGGGATTTGTGCAGATCTCAGGTTTTCCATAGGTGAGGGTGCCATCAATTGCACTCACATGGCACTTAGATCTGCATGGCAACAAGCAGTTGACCACATCAACTGCAAGGGCTTCCACTCACTGAATGTTCTGCTGGTCTGCGACCACCACAAATACATCCTGCAGGTCTGTGCACAATTCCCAAGGAGCATCCACAACTCCTACAGCCTTATTGGTCTCAGATCCCTGACACCTTCCGGGGTCGAGAGAAGCTGCAGGGTTGGCTCTTCAGGGACAAGGGCTACCCACAGAGGACGTGGCTGATAATGCCCGTGCGGCGGACTCAGACTGCAGCAGAGCGACGGTATAACGAGGCTTATGCCACAACCTGGTCTTTGGTGGAATGATAGGCATTTTGAAAATGAGGTTCCAGTGCATTGACAGGTGTGGTGGAGCACTGTAATACAGTGCACCGAGGCTGTCACGCATCGTCGTAGCTTGCTACGTGCTACACAACCTGGCACTGCAACGGAGGAAGGACCTGGCTGAGGAGGAGATGGAAGCGCTGCACGATTCCCCAATGAGGAGGACGTCGAAGGGGATCATGGTGATGAGGTCCTCGATGGCAATGAGGCCGTTGCACTGGCCAGGCGATGCAGGCATGCTCAGAAGGCCCTCATTGCAGCAAGACTCATGGAGGATGACGATGAGATGCAGTGAGGGCAGTCCTGACATCCTCACATTGCCTCTGTGAATGTTTGGCTCCTGTCTGGCCGAGGGCAGATTACTCGTTCTCTGAGATCAGGATCATATCATGGAGATTCAGCTGTGAAACTTTAAATGCACCTGATCCTTTATCAGCCTTCAGCACCTGAGCCCTTCAGGAGCACAGCATCGCTGAGCACAGATTCTGAAGAGATGGTGGGCCCTCCCCAACTCAAAGGTGCTGAGAGCACACAGAGAGAATGACGGAACTCTGTGTGCCTGCCCACTACATTCTGGCAGCAATGACAAGCACCATTGAGGTGCAGGCATCAGTAATGTGTCCAGTGAGTGAGAGGCCGGGCCATCACTTTGGTCTGAAGGTTACACACTGCACAGGGAAGAGGCCCTGGACTGAGACACCTGCCTTTATCTTGTGCAGGAACCAAGGTTTCACATCTGAGTGACAAGAACACTGCTCATCAGAACAAGAAGCCATAGGCAGGGAGACATTCTTGGGAGCTTATTTACAATAGCAAACATTACGTACAAGTGATTAACGCCCACGCCCACACTGTGCAAGTATATTTTCTTAACCTTCCTAACCCTGTCTGGGTGCTCCTCCCTCACCCACCTGACTGCTACGCCCTGTCCAATGACATCATTGCACACTCGCGCGATATTTCAGTTGGCTGGCATGCACCAGGGCTGGCAGCGCGCCCGCCGACAATTAAAAGGCCCATTAAGGCCATTAAAACTGTAATTGAAATACATTTTCCACTGCCCGTCCAACCTTACAGTTGGCGGGAGGAATGAGGTTTCCCACTGCAAATAAATATAAAATAAACATTTTAAAACTTAATTAATAACATGTCCCTGCTTACGTGACAGAGTCACACGGAGGCACTCCCTCTGCGCCTCAGGGAGCTTTTCCAGCGCGCACCTGTGCTCATGTGCGAAGTTCATGCTCGTCCTCCTCCCCTCACGCACAGGCAGCGCTGCTGCCCACGTTTCACGCTGGGCAGGCATTAATTGGCCCGCCAGCATGAAACCGTGGTCTGGCCCCGATCACGGGTGGCGGTCGGCTTCCCGACCACCCCCGCCCGCCCCCACCAAGCCCACACGACAAGTGAAAAATCCTCTCCTGTGTAAAACTGCACAGCGCCTCTACGGGGGATCTGGGAGCTGTGTAAACAGAGCAAACATCAGTGTCTCTCTCTAAGCAATCATATTGAAGAATCCTTACTGAGACAAGTAGGGCAGGATTTTCCTTCCTGGGACTATGTTCTGTGGTGGAGGGCGGTGACAGGGAGTGCTTCCTGCCACGGAGGCCGTTGAGAATTCACACCATATCATGTAATCCCAGCCTCATTAAATATGCATTGGGGGGTTTTTGTGTTGTTTCGCACGGGCGGGGCAGGCTGGATGGCTTGTGCCCCCCCACCATACCCGGGCACCATTTTTAAAAGATGGCCGGACACAATTGACCCATCATTAAAGAAAGAAGATGGACCTCCTGAGGAAAGAAGATGGCCACGCGCGCTGTGCAAGGTTGTGTGCACTCACCTCCGAGCTCCCCTCGAGCTTCATTTTCTTCTATTTTTAATACATAGCTGACCCCAACTCACCTGAGCTTTTGTGTTAAAATTACTCCCTGGGTACGTAAACATACCATTATACTCAACTATCAGTCCTCCTAGCATTAGGCGGTTCTGCTGCTTTTCCGAGGTCCATCTCCCAGCTCCCTTTCTCAAAATCACAAATAAGTTTCAATTCAATCTTAGCTACTGGCCAGGCACTGCTAATTTAGATTTAAGTTTATTCATTTTACCTTTGTTCCCAGGACAGGAACAAAGCTGGCAAGGTGAGCATTTACTGCCTACTCTTATTTCCCTAAGAAGATGTTTTTGGGCTTTCTCCCTGAATCACTCCACTCCATGTAGTAATAGAACTCTCCCATGATGGTGTTAGACAGGGAATCTCAGGATACTGACCAATCAATCGGGAGAGCAGGCATGACACGGGCAGCAAGGGAGACAAGATGGCGTTGAGGGTAACAGTGAGAGGGTGAAGAAGATGAGAAGAAGGAAAAACTGAGAGGACAATGGCAAGTAAAGTAGAGGGATGCAGCCTCAGACAGGGAATGAAGATGAGACAGAGGGCTGAGCAGCAATGGTGCAACAAGGGGTGTGCACAGAGCAGGAGCAGGGAGAGAGAAATGACAGCTGAGTGGTGATTGGAGGAGAAGCAGGCGTGGATCCCGAGTGCCAGGCAGCCAGGGTGTTGGGCTTTGCAGCAAACTCAGGATTCCCACAAGTACAAGGGCATTTTGACTGCACTCATGTGGCCTTGAGAGCTCCCTGGCAACAGCCAATCATTTATCAATAGACAACGATTCCATTCTTTGAACGTGCAGCTCATATGTGATCACAGAAGGGCAAATCCTGCATGTTTGTGCTTGGTTCCCAGGGAGCTCTCACAATGCCTATATTCTGAACCACTCACAGATGCCACAAGTTTTTGAAGGATCTCGATGATTGCAGGGCTGGCTCCTCGGGGACAAGGGATAACCCCAGAAGACCGGGCTGATGACGAGGAGAGCTGAAATGATGCACATGTCTCCATCAGATCCTGATTGAGCAGATGACAAGCCTCTTAAAGATGAGGTTCAGATGTTTGGACCGCTCAGGCGAGGCTCTCCAATACTCACCACAGTGAGTGTCCAGGATCATCTCTGTTTGCTGCGCCCTGCACAACCTCACGCTACAAATTGAGGATGTCTGAGCTGACGGAGACATGAAGGAGTGACGATGAAAGGAATGGAGTTGATGAGGGCCGGGATTTTGCTGAGCTACATGCAGAGGCCATAGAAGCAGTACGCTATGCCAATCTGATAGCCAACAGAATTCAGACAAACTAAGCTTCCGACACATTTCTTTAACTTTTTGGTTTTCTATCTTCTGCTGGCTAGGAGGCCCCAGCACCTTTTTGATTACAGACATTATTTTTCTTAATGTACCTTGATTTATGGTAGCTGAATTGAATTGCATTAGTTACCATCTGCCCTGCTGGTGTTTTGCTCCAAACTATGCTAATAAGCAGAGCCCTGGCGCTTTATGTGCATGTTAGAACCTGCACAGCACTCTGCTCTCCATGACCTCAGGCACCTGTAAGTAGAATTGTGATTTCATCCATGCCCCCACAAAATCCGTGTGCATGGCAACTTGGAAGCAATATCAAATCTAAACTTGGCAGGGATGCACTCATGTCACCCTGACATCTGCTCCCAAAGGGGGGCCGACCTGGCAGAGGGATCCTTCAGGCAGAACCAGATGGATGGGTCCACAGGGATGAGCAACATGACAACACTGTTTGTCCCCTTGAGACTGCTCCTCCCTGCAGTTTGATGAGGGAAGATTGTGTTCCTGCCCGCAGCCCCCCACCGTACATCCCCCGCCCCCATGATCACTACTCGCTCAAAGTAAACCCACATCTCTTGATATCTTTATCATATTGAGAAGTTTCAAGGTAACTTTGTAGTCTACTCAATGAGAATGCCTAACCTGCATTATGGGTTGCTGAGATGCAACCACTCTGGAGCCTCCAATTGCGGAGATTCCAACAATTCTCAGTCCGAGAAGGCCTTAGATTTAGACTGTAATCCATCATTGCGGACACCCCAGCCAATATAACCTTCTTTTCTGCATGAACCCTGCAGAGCCCTGTTAGAGCTGCTGATGCTTCACATGGATAGCCTCACAGTCCTCAGCACGGTCCAGCTCACAGGTCCATTCTATTCTCTCTCTCCTCATGGACTAAGGCACCAGTCCTTCAATGATCTCCGGTGCACTTTGGTTGCAAACCCTTTATGCGAGTTCTACTGCCACCATTGATAAGGAGATGTGAGGCCTGACAATCGGGCTTCAGGCAACTGCACACACACCTCTTTAAATCATGCACTCAATCCCTCTTGCAGTAAAGGCTAATGTGCCCATTGCCTCCTTACATTCTACCTTCACCTGCATGTCAACTCAAAATGACAATTCACTAAGAAAGGCCATTAATGATTAGACGTGCCAACCACAACTTTCTCCAAAGAAGAAGGGAAGCCTCTGGTTTTCTACTGTTAAGAAGACAGGGTAGAGCATCAGTCATTCAGCCCTGAAACTGCATTTACAATGCCCTTGCCACTCACATAGTAGATTTAACTCTCCTCAGGTACTCATGGCATCCACCCACATCTGGCATCAGGGCAACAGCAGCAGGGGATGCAATGACCTCGATGGACATATTATCAGAGGTCAGAACATGGTGAGCTGTAAGTGATGGCTTGTATGGTGCTTGGCCAGGCAGCACACACACAAGTGATGGCCAGTGCTTAATCATACACACATGGGGATTATTGAATAATCTCTATGTTGATAATGTGGGAAAACTGAATCTATGGGAGGTCCTGATCAGGCTCTGATGGGGGGGCCCACATTCCAGACCCTTAAATGCCCAGAACCATTGAAACAACTAGCAGCAAGATGGAATCCATGAGACTTCCAAACAGTGCAAGTGAACATATATTTACAAGTGCCAAAACTATATACAATGATTGTACACTCGTGCCACCTGTGTGCCTTCAATATTCCTTAATCTTTTTTCCCACGACTGCATCTAGGTGCAGCCCTGACATCAGCAGCTGAAGTGGAAGCAGTGTACTGATTGCTATTCCCTGTTGATTCTGAGGACTTTGGCGGGCATCTCTGGTAGCTCGAGGCCTAGAGGTCCCCGGTCTGCTAAAAGTTTCCTGCTTAGGCGCAGGTGCACCCTTCATGGCCTGACCTGCTAAAGGCAATGGGATCGTGGGTAGAGGTGAGGTGGAGAGGCAGTGTACCCCTGAAGTGTCCTGGGATGAAGTCCCCTGGAATGCCTGGCTGGTGCTCCTCCTCCCTGTGGGTTCCCAATGGCACCTCCCTGACTCCTTGAGGAGAAGGAGCACTTGGAGGGCGGCCAAACTTCCCCATTCCCCTGTCACCTAGCCAGTGCTGCACTGTACACTGTTTGGCCCCTTGAGACTGCTCCTCCATGCGGTTTGATGAGGAAAGATCGTGTTCCTGACAGAGTGCAGGTCTGAGCGCATATCCGGCAGCCACTGTGTGTTCTGCTGGGCCTGGGTCTCCAAGGCTGCCACCGCCCTTTCCATGGAGGCAGCCAAGTGCTCACATTCTGGAGCCACAACAGCAGATAGAACGTGGATGGACTCCTCCAGCCTTCGGTCCAGTCTGTGCATGGCCTCTGGCGTCTCTGCCTGATGTTCCCCTGCCTGTCTCTGCATCTCCAAAACATCTCAATTAGCCGGGTCCAGAGGCTCATTATCTGCTTGTGGCTGAACAGGGACATAGTCTCCAGCAGCCGCCTGACTGTCACTTCCTCCGCAGTGTGGACCCATGATGTGATGTGTTCACCAGATTGTGACCCTGAGACTACTCTAGAACTTCAACCCACTGAGGTGACTGTATCTGTGTTGGTGGAAGGTGCAGATAAACGCTATGATGGTGCATCCTCTGTGGATTCTGAGGTGGTTTTGGGGCTGGGGTTGGGGCTGGTCCGGGTTGCTCTCCCCCCCTTCATTTCTTGCTGGTACCTGGAAAAGAGAAAAGAAAGATTTAGTGATTGACTAAGCAGGCTCCTGAATTAAATCCCACATTCAGTGGGCACAGCTGAAAAGTGCAGACAGGAGGCATCATCACTGGCTTCCTGTGGGTGTCCTATCTCATCCTCAGCACAGGCACGGCGTTACTCCTTTCAGGTTTGTTCGGCAGCCTTCTCCTCGAAAGGGCTGAGGAGTCTGATGTCTGGAATTCCACCTCCAGTCTGGGAGTACTCGCGCTTCTTGTGGGCATTCTTCCCCTGCAGAAAGATTGACTGTCATGCCATGGTTGCATGAGCAGTTCAGGAGAATGCATGTCTATGGCAGCTGCTGAGCTCTCCTCTGTAATTGATTAAGAAACTGGTTTTCCTGCAACTGATAATGATATTGAGAGCATGGAGTGGCTGACACACATTCAGTGCAGATGTCCCATCTGCTGGTGAGTACTGTAATCCAAACTCCTGTCTGACATCCTTCAGCACTCACACACTTAGACTGCCTGATGCCCTTATGAGAGTATCGGTTTTCAGTGACTAGACAGTGGATTTACCCTGGCGGAACACAGCAAATCATTTATCCTCTTCCAGCACTGTTGGGTGTTTCTGGGCTGAACCGCACAGGCGCTAACCTCTCTGTGACCTCCAGGCCGCCATGGTCTGTCAAAAGGGCCTTCTGCTGCCACCCTGGGGGAACAGGACCTCCTCCCCTTCCTGGACAGCCTGGCGTAGAGTCCCCAGGGAGACTTCACTGAACCGTGGGGGCCACATGTTTTTTTCTTCACTGTGACATAAAGGACAGCCAGACTGAAGCTCCTGGTCTGCAGTGAGTGAATGGCAGTGGCAGAATCGGACAGAGTCAGCATGGATTTACGAAAGGGAAATCATGCTTGACAAATCTACTGGAATTTTTCGAGAATGTAACCAGTAGAGTTGATGAGGGGGAACCAGTGGATGTGGTTTATTTGGACCTTCAGAAGGCTTTCGATAAAGTCCCACATAAGAGATTAGCGTGTAAAATTAAAGCGCATGGGATTGAGGGTAGTGTATTGAGATGGATAGAAAACTGGTTGGCAGACAGGAAACAAAGAGTAGGAATAAGCGGGTCTTTTTCCAAATGGCAGGCAGTGACTAGTGGGGTACCGCAGGGATCGGTGCTGGGACCCCAGCTATTCACAATATATATTAATGATTTAGGTGAGGGCGCTAAATATAATATCTCCAAATTTGCAGATGACACAAAGCTGGGTGGGAGCGTGAGCTGTGTGATTCAGTGTGATTTGGACAAGTTGAGTGAGTGGGCAAATGCATGGCAGATGCAGTATAATGTGGATAAATGTGAGGTTATCCACTTTAGTAGCAAAAACAGGAAGGCAGATTATTATCTGAATGGCTATAAATTGAGAGAGGGGAATGTGCAACGAGACCTGGGTGTCCTCATACACCAGTCGCTGAAGGTAAGCATGCAGGTGCAGCAGGCGGTAAAGAAGGAAAATAGTTTGTTGGCCTTCATAGCCAGAGGATTCGAGTACAGGAGCAGGGATGTCTTGCTGCAATTATACAGTGAGCACACCTGGAATAGTGTGTGCAGTTTTGGTCTCCTTATCTGAGGAAGGATGTTCTTGCTATAGAGGGAGTGCAGCAATGGTTTACCAGACTGATTCCTGCGATAGCGGGACTGACATATGAGGAGAGATTGAGTCGGCTAGGATTATATTCACTGGAGCTCAGAAGAATGAGGGGGGATCTCATAGAAACCTATAAAATTCTAACAGGACTAGACAGGGTAGATGCAGGAAGGATGTTCCCAATGGTGGGGGAGTCCAGAACTAGGAGTCACAGTCTGAGGGTACAGGTTAGACCATTTAGGACTGAGATGAGGAGAAATTTCTTCACCCAGAGAGTGATGACCCTGTGGAATTCGCTACCACAAAAGGTACTGAGGCCAAACCATTGTATGTTTTCAAGAAGGAGCTAGATATAGTTCCTGGGGCGAAAGGGATCAAAGAATATGGGGAGAAAGCGGGGGCAGGCTATTGAGTTGGATGATCAGCCATGATCATATTGAATGGAGATGCAGGCTCAAAGGGCCGAATGGCCTACTCCTGCTCCTATTTTCTATGTTTCTATGTTTCTTGTGCCATTTAAATATGGCGCAAGGGCCTTTGACCCCATGAGGTAACAGTGGGGACAGCCTGCCCCCTCCGTGAGATTTGACGTGCCCCACGCAGATGCATATGTAATGAACTGACCAGCGCAAGATCACGTGTAGTCAGCCATCCTGCCCCCCAACGGGAATCACTCCCATTTTCCTGCCCGCCATCAAAATTAGACCTTCAGAGTGGAAGATTCCACCCGTTCTCCCATGCTGGATATCTACAAGTTCTTCAATTCATTCTTTGATATCTGGTCATTTGCTTGCCAAGTTCATTTTCCAGTGGCTCTGTGCGGTGCTGTCTGTTCCTTTGTCCCTCATGCTGATTGGTCTGTCATTGGTCTTCATTTTATATATGCAGACAGAAAGAACATGTACATACATTGCGCCTGTTTCAGCTAAACAAAATAAGTGACAGACATTCGCTGGTTCATAACCCAGGGCAATGCCTTGACCAATCAGGGTCAAGCTGCCTGCTTTAAGTTTCAAACAATGCTTGGCAATTAACTGTCAGTCACCATCAGTGTTGCATTCTCCATGGTAACGCCACCTGCCAACCAAACAGCACTCTATTCACATACAATATAAAATGTTGTTTTCCCCCTTATATTGGTGTACTTGCGAGAGTCCTGATGAGTGCAAGACGAAAAACTTAGACATGTCTCTTTTTACAGCAATACACAAAAATAAAATCAAAAAGATAAAAGCAAAAAACTGCGGATGCTGGAAATCCAAAACAAAAATAAAAATACCTGGAAAAACTCAGCAGGTCTGGCAGCATCTGCGGAGAGGAACGCAGTTAACTTTTCGAGTCCGTATGACTCTTCAACAGAACTAAGGAAAAATAGAAAAGAGGTGAAATATAAGCTTGTTTAAGGGGGGGTGGGACAGGTAGAGCTGGATAGAGGGCCAGTGATAGGTGGAGATAGCCAAAAGATGTCATAGACAAAAGGACAAAGAGGTGTTGAAGGTGGTGATATTATCTAAGGGATGTGCTAATAGGTGACATTAAGGGTAGAAAGCAGGACGAGCAAGGTACAGACAGCCCTAGTGGGGGTGGGGGGAAGGGAAGAATAGGCTAAAAGGTAGAGATAAAACAATGGATGGAAATACATTTAAAAATAATGGAAATAGGCAGGAAAAGAAAAATCTATATAAATTATTGGAAAAAAGGGGGATCGGAAAGGGGGTGGGGATGGAGGGGAGAGTTCATGATCTAAAATTGTTGAACTCAATATTCAGTCCGGAAGGCTGTAAAGTGCCTAGTCAGAAGATGAGGTGCTGTTCCTTTAGTTTGCGTTGAGCTTCACTGGAACAATGCAGCAGGCCAAGGATGGACATGTGGGCATGAGAGCAGGGTGGAGTGTTGAAATGGCAAGCGACAGGGAGCTCTGGGTCATGCTTGCGGACAGACTGAAGGTGTTCTGCAAAGCGGTCACCCAGTCTGCGTTTGGTCTCTCCAATGTAGAGGAAACCGCATTGGGAGCAGCGAATACAGTTGACTAAATTGAGGGAAGTGCAAGTGAAATGCTGCTTCACTTGAAATGAGTGTTTGGGCCCTTGGACGGTGAGGAGAGTGGAAGTAAAGGGGCAGGTGTTGCACCTTCTGTGGTTGCATGGGAAGGTGCCGTGGGAGGGGGTTGAGGTGTAGGGGGTGATGGAGGAGTGTACCAGGGTGTCCTGGAGGGAACGATCCCTGTGGAATGCCATTAGGGGAGGTGAAGGGAAGATGTGTTTGGTGGTGGCATCATTTTGGAGTTGGTAGAAATGGTGGAGGATGATCCTTTGAATGCGGAGGCTGGTGGGTGATAAGTGAGGACAAGGGGGACCCTATCATGGTTCTGGGAGGGAGAGAAAGGTGTGAGGGCGGATGCGCGGGAGATGGGCCGGACACGGTTGAGGACCCTGTCAACCGTCGTGGGTGCAAAACCTCGGTTAAGGAAGAAGGAAGACATGTCAGAGGAACTGTTTTTGAAAGTGGCATCATCAGAACAGATGCGATGGAGGTGAAGGAACTGAGAGAATGGGATGGAGTCCTTACAGGAAGCGGGGTGTGAGGAGCTGTAGTCGAGGTAGCTGTGGGAGTCAGTAGGCTTGTAGTGAATATTGGGGGACAGTCTGTCAGCAGAAATTGAGACAGAGAGGTCAAGGAATGGAAGGGAAGTGTCAGTGTTGGATCATGTGAAAATGATGGAGGGGTGGAAATTGGAAGCAAAATTAATAAATTTTTCCAGGTCCAGACGAGAGCATGAAGCAGCACCGAAGCAATCATCGATGTACCGGAGAAAGAGCTGTGGGAGGGGGCAGGAGTAGGACTGGAACAAGGAATGTTCCACATACCCCATAAAGAGACAGGCATAGCTGGGGCCCATGCGGATACCCATAGCCACACCTTTTGTTTGGAGGAAGTGAGAGGAGTTTAAGGAGAAATTGTTCAGTGAGAGAACAAGTTCAGCCAGACGGAGGAGAGTAGTGGTGGATGGGGATTGTTCAGGCCTCTGTTCGAGAAAGAAGTGGAGAGCTATCAGACCATCCCGGTGGGGGATGGAGGTGTAGAGGGATTGGACGTCCATGGTGAAGAGGAGGCGGTTGGGGCCAGGGAACCCGAAATTGTTGATATGATGTAGGGTGTCAGAGGAATCACGGATGTAGGTGGGAAGGGACTGGACAAGGGGAGAGAGAAGGGAGTCAAGATAGCAAGAAATGAGTTCCGTGGGGCAGGAACAGGCTGACACGATTGGACTGCCGGGACAGTCCTGTTTGTGGATTTTGGGTAGGAGGTAGAAGCGGGCCGTCCGAGGTTGGGAGACTATGAGGTTGGAAGCTGTGGAAGGAAGATCTCCAGAGGAGATGAGGTCAGTAACAGTCCTGGAAACAATGGTTTGATGTTCAGTGGTGGGGTCATGGTCCAGGGGGAGGTAGGAGGAAGTGTCTGCGAGTTGATGCTCAGCCTCTGCGAGGTAGAGGTCAGTGTGCCAGACAACAACAGCACCACCCTTGTCAGCGGGTTTGATGACAATGTCAGGGTTGGACCCAAGAGAACGGTGTGCAGCAAGTTCAGAGAGAGACAGGTTAGAGTGGGTGAGAGGAGCAGAGAAATTGATATGACTAATGTCACACCGACAGTTCTCAATGAAAAGATCAAGAGAAGGTAAGAATCTAGAGGGAGGGGTCCAGGTGGAGGGAGTCATATGGACTCGAAACGTTAACTGTGTTCCTTCCCGCAGATGCTGTCAGACCTGCTGAATTTTTCCAGGTATTTTTATTTTTGTGAAACAAAAATAAAATCTCTGGTTTGTTTAATAGTCACAGTAGGATCACCTATAGGGTGCACACAAACTAACGCCACATTATATCTGTGCTGTTCTTAATCTTAATGATGTATACTGCATATAGATTGGATGATATTTGGAACTAGATGGCAACAATGAACGTTATCATTTTACTAGGGCATTCCCATGATTGTTTGGTGAATTGATTGGTGAATCTTGAAAGGGGAAAAAATAATGTGCATGATTGAGGGGGAGTGTTAAAGTGGGGTGGCTGGATGGGTGGTGGGTGGTGGGGATAAGGGGCCCGGAAAATAGGACAAGCACCAGGGTCCGTGATTTCTCTCCCTGGTCCATGGTTTCTCTCCCTGGCCCAGCTTTCAGGTCCTGAAGCTCTGGCTGCTCAGTCTGGACAACAACGGGAGCTCCATTTACAACACCAAGCCCAGGCCCCAGTGTTTTGCACCATGTACAACCCCCTCTCCTGGGCCCTTCTACAGAGTATACTATGGCAGTGTCAAGAGGTCCAAGATGTGATTGGAATTAGCCAATAATGTGAAGAAGGAGGGGTAATATAAAGGGTGTAGTGGTAAAGAAGAAGGTGGAGAGTGATGTGGGCGAGAAATATAGGGGTGTGGTGAAGAGGGAATGCATGAAAACTGAGTTACCAAAACTTCCCTGTTTTCTCAGCAGAAACAGAGCAAACTGAGGTTGCAGGACCCATTCATAAAGCAGTGAGATTGTTACAATTCTGAAGGGAAAGCCACTCAATTCCACTCCTGATCTTTATTCTTCAAGTGCTTGTGTGTGAAGAAAAATATTGGGCCTGCCTGTAATCTCTTAAATGGTCAAATAACTTGGGTCACTTTCATAGCTTATGTAGCTCACGATTACTGGCTAACTGGAGGCTGACTGTCATCCATGGACCCACAGCCCAGAAACAAGGTAACACCCTGAGGAGAGGAATGCAGGTGAAAAATCTGTTCAAAAATAACTCAGATACTCAGGAATGATTTCAAATCAGCCATCTAATAAGAGGATTCAAGCATCTGTTATAAATCACTTCTGATTTGTTCCTGTGCTTTATGACACTGTCAACCTCTCAATTCAATTACTGGTTAGTAGTCACTGCCATATATCCATTATTTTGTACGCACATTACCTGAACCTCTGACTCTAGTTTGAGTAATCCAAAACTAACTGCCTGGTAAACTAAACTAAAAACAGAAAATGCTGGAAATATTCAGCAGGTCTAGCAGCATCTGTAGAGAGGCTAAGAGAGTTAATGGGCAGGGTTTTTCAGATGGCAGGGTTTCTTGCCCCTCCACCCGAAGAGATACCAGCTGCCCCACAGACATTTAACATCTGGCGGGACATTAATTGGCTAAGGGCAAGACTTCGCCCTCATTTGGGGAGGAGGTTCCGCCTTAGAGAGCTGCCACCTGATCAGATGGCTGACAGCTCTATGGTCCCAGCAGCACCAGGTTTAAGCAGTGCCCATTGCTGGGACTACAGCCAGCCCGTGAAGAAGAGGAGCTAATGGACTGAAGGTAGGTCCGTGGGATCAGTGAGGGAAGTAACCTGAAGTTGGGGCTCAGATTTGAGAGGTTGGTGGGGAGAGGGTTCGAGGGAGGAATGACCTGTGGGGTGAGGTGGGGGGATGCCTCCGATGGGCACAGAGGGCCACCAAGGGAGGTACGTCATCCCTTGCTCAACACCAGCCCATGCAGACACAGCTGCAGGGCTACCTGCTTGGCATGTGCCTCTCCCTGATGCAGGTAAAACAGCGGCGGGTGGGATGAGACTTTTACCTGGCCATTAATTGGCCACTTAAAGGCCTCAATGGGCCCGAGGGCAGATAGGCCGCTCGACGCCTCCATTGTTCTCCTCCCTGTAAAATGCACCTTCAAACCCACCAGTGGGGGATCGTAAAATTCCGCCCAACATTTCAAGTCGATGACTTTGGGCTGAATTTTTCCATCGGTGAGCAGGGGGCGGGGCCCACTCGCCGATGCAAAAATAACGCGGGATGATGTTGGGGGGAACCCCCAATGCCATCCCGCCCCATTTAAATTTTCAGGGGGCACAGCAAAATCAGCTGTGCGCCCGCCAACCTGTCAATAGCCAATTGAGGCCATTGACAGGATAATTAAAACAGTTAAAGGACCTGCCCGTCCAACCTTAAGGTTGGTGGGCAGGCCAGGAGCCCCAGCGGGCTTCTGAAAGAACATGAAACCTCATCCACAGGTGGGATGAGCTTTCATGTAGGGTTTAAAAAAGTTTATTAAAGTTTCAGTGAAATTTATTAACATGTCCCATCTCGTGTGACATTGTCACATGAGGGGGACATGTTAAGGATTTTTTTATTTTTCTATTTTTAAAGTTTATAAAGCTTTCAGCGATCTCTCTGAGGCAGCACTTAGCCTCAGGGATATGTGCGCTCTTTCATGTGCATGCGCATTTGGGGAATCCCCCCCACCCGCACAGGAAGCGCATAGCGCTTCCCGCCAGGCATCACGCTGGGAAGGCCTTAATTGGCCTGGCCACTTAAAATGGCTGTGGGGCCCGCTTCTCCGGCAGGAATGGGCTCTCCGCCCGCCAGAGATTGGGTCGGGCCAGCCCACCCGACAGGCAGAAAATTCTGCCCTTTGTTGCCATGACTCAGCTGGTAGCATTCTCACCTCTGAGTTTCAAGGTTCTGGGATCAAGTTCCACTCTAGGGCTTGAGCACTAAAAGGAAAGCTAACACTCCATTGCAGTACTGAGAGGGCGCTACACTGTCGGAGGTGCCATCTTTTGAATGAGAAGTTTAATTGAGGCCAGATCTACTTCATTGTGTGGATATAAAAGATCCCATGGCACTATTTCAAAGAAGAGCTGGAGAGTTATCATTGGTGCTCTAGTCAATATTTATCTCTCAATAAGCATCACAAAAAGCAATTACCTGGTCAGTATCACATTGCTGTTTGTGGGAGTTTGCAGTGCGCAATTTGGCTGCCATGTTCTTTACATTATAGAATCTACACTTCAAAAAGGACTTTATTGGCTGTAAAGTGTTTTGAGATTTTTGAGATTTCTGGTGGTTGTGAAAAGCACTACATAAATAGAAGTCTTTCTTTTCTCATCAAAGCTGGGAATAGTTAGAAATGTAATAGATTTTCATTTTTTCCAGTTCAGATGAAAGGTCATTGCCCTAAATCATTAGGTTCGAATTATCCATCAGGCTTCAGGACCCTGACATTGGGACCAAATGGGGTTCCCGATTGCACACTTGCCGGCAGTGAGACTGCCAGTGTAAATCTTCTGTAGCTTGACCTCCTAACTGGACGGTCTCAACATTCGCCATCCTATTAAGGGTGGTGGGCAGATTCCCAATGCTGCGGGCCCATTCAGAGGGTCTGGAGCCTCGGCAGACCCACTGGGAGAGGTGGGCACTGCTGAAGCAGGTCGGATGCTTTGAGAACATCTCAATATGGTGGCAACCTTGGAGGGGTGAATGCTAATCAAAAATTATGAGGGTCTGTTATGATCCCAGCTGATGTTACTGCTCCATGAATGTTTCCAATCTCCACATTTGAAGAGCTTTCTTTAAAATTCTCTTCAAATGCCACTCCCACTCAGGTATCTTCCACAAGGATCCACTTCCAGGGCCTCAGTCTCACCTTTCGAGATCCCTTTCCCCTGGATCGGCAAGTACACTCAAGCTTCACCTTCCAGGCACACCTTCAGATCTTGGCCTGTGCCAAGCAGAACACCATTGCTCCAAAAAGGTACCTTTGCTTTTACCGCCTGTAGTACAGAGTCACCAACCTTCGGATGCCCCCATGGATCTTCAGGCCTTCCCTCAAGCCCATTTTGCTTCAAGTCTGCTCCTCATAGCTCTCTCTTTAACCTGGAGCCCTTTTCCCGGCTCCTTTCTCTCAACTTTACTTAACAGTATGTCTCTGCCCTTGTCCCTTACCTGGGACTATCTTCTGGGGCACCCTTCTGTCCCACTTCCTGGTTCGGGACATTCCTCTTGGTTTGGGACCTTCCCCCTGTCCCTATCTCCGTGTCCAGTTCCCCGGGACATCTTTCTCTTGAATGGTGCTCTGTTTCAGGTCACTTGACTTCTAGTTTCATGCCATTTCACTTCTTTCCTTCTTTATCTCTGTGCACGTGTGCAGGGCTAGTTCCCGGCCTAAAGAATGTAAAATAAACTGACTGTGCATTTGCGGCCCTTTCCCAGCCGGCGCACGTTAAGAAGGCCCAAAGATCATTAAAGAAACACGAACGAGGTCCACTGGGAACTGCAGTTCCTGGCCTCTGAACTCCCAATCTCCGACTGTCAATTAAGGTGAGTATCGAAGTTCGTTATAGGGATTAAGCTGTTAAGCTGCTCGGAGTAGAGGGGAAATCTCTCTGGAAGAATCGTTCGAGCCACAGGTACAGCCTTTCCTACCATTGACTCCATCGCTGGGGCATGGAGATTTTGGCACTGATGGCCCCCACCCTATCGCAGTGGGGGGCCACCTCCAAAAGTGAGTTGGCGGCCACCACATGATGCGAGGGTCACTCCAGCAGTGGTAAAATGCCAGAGAGATAACAAAATCACCCTTTAATGGGGCCTTAACCAGCGTAACTGGCTACCCGTCTCTGTGGAATAGACAGCTGATACAATCCCCAGTCTGTCCCTCGAAAGTCCCCTGGTGGCAGGAATTCATCAGGGAACCATTCCAACACAACTCCTCCATACTTTCCCAGAAATGCCCCCCCTCCAACCCCTCCTCCATGTCCACCACCATGGCGCAGGGAAAATTCCGCAGTTGACTTGTTTCTCCCTCCACATATGTTGCTTGACCTGCTGGGTATTTCCAGCAATTTCTATTACATTTCAGATTTCCAGCATTCACAGTATTTTACTTATGTGCTCCGAGTAAAATAGTTCACTTTATTTTAATAGCAGCAGGCTTTGAGGGGAACAGGGTATAGACCATAACAAAAACAGAATTACCTGGAAAAACTCAGCAGGTCTGGCAGCATCGGTGGAGAAGAAATCAGTTAACGTTTCGAGTCCTCACGACCCTTCGGCAGAACTGAGTATAGTTAGGAGAGGGGTGAAATATAAGCTGGTCTAAGGTGGGGGGGCGGGGGGAGAGAGAAGTTGAGGGTGGGGTGATTGTGGGGATAAGCAAGCAGTGATAGGAGCAGATAATCAAAAGATGTCACAGACAAAATGATCAAAGAGGTGTTGAAGGTGGTGATATTATTTAAGAAAAGTGCTAATTAAGAATGGAAGGCAGGATGCTCAAGGATAAAAACAAAAAGCTAAAAGCTACTGCGGATGCTGGAAATCCAAAACAAAAACAGAATTACCTGGAAAAACTCAGCAGGTCTGGCAGCATCGGTAGAGAAGAAATCAGTCAACGTTTCGAGTCTTCATGACCCTTCGGCATAACTGAAGCATAGTTAGGAGAAAGGTGAAATATAAGCTGGTCTAAGGTGGGGGGGGCGGGGGGAGAGAGAAGTTACGGATGGGATGATTGTGGAGATAAGCAAGCAGTGATAGGAGCAGATAATCAAAAGATGTCACAGACAAAAGGATCAAAGAGGTGTTGAAGATGGTGATATTGTCTAAGAAAAGTGCTAATTAAGAATGGAAGGCAGGATACTCAAGGTACAGCTCTAGTGGGGGTGGGGTGGAAAGACTAACAAAGTTTTAGTTTTAGATATAAAAATAATGGAAATAGGTGGGAAAAGAAGAATCTATATAAATTATTGAAAAAAAAAGGGGGAGGGGGGAGAAACGGGGTGGGGATGGGGGGAGGGGGAGTTTAAGATCTAAAGTTGTTGAATTCAATATTCAGCCCGGAAGGCTGTAAAGTGCCTAGTCGGAAGATGAGGTGCTGTTCCTCCAGTTTGCGTTGGGCTTCACTGGAACAATACAGCAAGCCAAGGACAGACATGTGGGCAAGAGAACAGGGTGGAGTGTTAAAATGGCAAGCGACAGGGAGGTTTGGGTCTTTCTTGCGGACAGACCGCAGGTGTTCTGCAAAGCGGTCGCCCAGTTTGCGTTTGGTCTCTCCAATGTAGAGGAGAACGCATTGGGAGCAACGAATGCAGTAGACTAAGTTAGGGGAAATGCAAGTGAAATGCTGCTTCACTTGAAAGGAGTGTTTGGGCCCTTGGATGGTGAGGAGAGAGGAAGTGAAGGGGCAGGTGTTGCATCTTCTGCGTGGGCATGGGGAGGTGCCACAGGTGGGGGTTGAGGAGTAGGGGGTGATGGAGGAGTGGACCAGGGTGTCCCGGAGGGAACGATCCCTATGGAATGCCACCGGGGGGGGTGAAGGGAAGATGTGTTTGGTGGTGGCATCATGCTGGAGTTGGCGGAAATGGCGGAGGATGATCCTTTGAATGCGGAGGCTGGTGGGGTGATAAGTGAGGACAAGGGGGACCCTATCATGTTTCTGGGAAGGAGGAGAAGGCGTGAGGGCGGATGCGCGGGAGATGGGCCGGACACGGTTGAGGGCCCTGTCAACGACCGTGGGTGGAAAACCTCGGTTAAGGAAGAAGGAGGACATGTCAGAGGAGCTGTTTTTGAAGGTAGCGTCATCAGAACAGATGCGACAGAGGCAAAGGAACTGAGAGAATGGGATGGAGTCCTTGCAGGAAGCGGGGTGTGAGGAGCTGTAGTCGAGGTAGCTGTCTAGAGTTGGTAGGCTTGTAATGGATATTGGTGGACAGTCTATCATCAGAAATTGAGACAGAGAGGTCAAAGAGGGAAGAGAAGTGTCAGAGATGGACCATGTGAAAATGATGGAGGGGTGGAGATTGGAAGCAAAATTAATAAATTTTTCCAGGTCCCGACAAGAGCATGAAGCAGGAAAACTCAGTGCCATGCGCCGCCATATGAACACACTCGACCTCTCCCTCCAGCAGCACTGCCACAACCTTTTTCAAAGCTGCGCGTGCCCCCAGTTTCATTTTATTCTTCGCCTCATCCGTCGCCTCAACAAGAAACTTTTTCTCTTTCTCTCAAGTGCTAAGGAACGCAAGCTCCAACAACTCATCGACACCAACACCCATCTGGGACCCTCCACCCCTGCTTGTCCCTCCGTCCCCACCCCATCTTCCAATCCCAGCCCCAGCCGCGTATTCACTATACCCCCTGACCTTCCCCTCTCTGATGCTGAACGTTCAGTGCTCAGCAAAGGACTTAGTTTCATACCCTTACGCCCTCATCTCAATGAATTTCGGGCTCGGCATGATGCTGAACTCTTCTTCCGCCGTCTTCGTCTCCGTGCTCACTTCTTTGGGCAGGAGTCCTCTCCCCGTTCAACGGATCCTTTTAACCACCTCCAATATTCTCCCTCTACCTGGACCCCTCCCTCTGGATTCTTACCTTCTCTTGATCGTTTCATTGAGAACTGTCGGCGTGACATTAGCCGTCTCAATTTCTCTGCTCCTCTCACCCATTCTAATCTGTCTCTCTCTGAACTTACTGCACTCCGTTCTCTCAGGTCCAACCCCAACATTGTCATCAAACCCGCTGACAAGGGTGGTACTGTTGTTGTCTGGCGCATTGACCTCTACCTCGCGGAGGCTGAGCGTCAACTCGCAGACACTTCCTCCTACCTCTCCCTGGACCATGACCCCACCACAGAACATCAAGCCATTGTTTTCAGGACTGTCACTGACCTCATCTCCTCTGGAGATCTTCCTCCCACAGCTTCCAACTTGATAGTCGCCCAACCTCGGACGGCCCGCTTCTACCTCCTACCCAAAATCCACAAACAGAACTGTCCTGGCAGACCAATCGTGTCAGCCTGATCCTGCCCCACGGAACTCATTCCTCATTATCTTGACTCCCTTCTCTCTCCCCTTGTCCAGTCCCTTCCCACCTACATCCGTGATTCCTCTGACACCTTACGTCACATCAACAATTTCCAGTTCCCTGGCCCCAACCGCTTCCTCTTCACCATGGATGTCCAATCCCTCTACACCTCCATCCCCCACCAGGATGGTCTGAGGGCCCTTAGCTTCTTCCTTGAACAGAGGCCCAAACAATCCCCATCCACCACTACTCTCCTCCGTCTGGCTGAACTTGTTCTCACACTGAACAATTTCTCCTTTAACTCCTCTCACTTCCTCCAAATAAAAGGTGTGGCTATGGGTACCCGCATGGGCCCCAGCTATGCCTGTCTCCTTATGGGGTATGTGGAACATTCCTTGTTCCAGTCCTACTCCGGCCCCCTCCCACAGCTCTTTCTCCGGTACATCAATGATTACTTCGGTGCTGCTTCATGCTCTCGTCGGGACCTGGAAAAATTTATTAATTTTGCTTCCAATCTCCACCACTCCATCATTTTCACATGGTCCATCTCTGACACTTCTCTTCCTTCCTTGACCTCTCTGTCTCAATTTCTGATGATAGACTGTCCACCAATATCCATTACAATCCTACCGACTCCCACAGCTACCTCGACTACAGCTCCTCACACCCCGCTTCCTGTAAGGACTCCATCCCATTCTCTCAGTTCCTTTGCCTCCGTCGCATCTGTTCTGATGACGCTACCTTCAAAAACAGCTCCTCTGACATGTCCTTAACCGAGGTTTTCCACCCACGGTCGTTGACAGGGCCCTCAACCGTGTCCGGCCCATATCCCGCGCATCCGCCCTCACGCCTTCTCCTCCTTCCCAGAAACATGATAGGGTCCCCCTTGTCCTCACTTAACACCGCACCAGCCTCCGCATTCAAAGGATCATCCTCCGCCATTTCCGCCAACTCCAGCATGATGCCACCACCAAACACATCTTCCCTTCACCCCCCCCGGTGGCATTCCATAGGGATCGTTCCCTCCGGGACACCCTGGTCCACTCCTCCATCACCCCCTACTCCTCAACCCCCACCTGTGGCACCTCCCCATGCCCACGCAGAAGATGCAACACCTGCCCCTTCACTTCCTCTCTCCTCACCATCCAAGGGCCCAAACACTCCTTTCAAGTGAAGCAGCATTTCACTTGCATTTCCCCTAACTTAGTCTACTGCATTCGTTGCTCCCAATGCGTTCTCCTCTACATTGGAGAGACCAAACGCAAACTGGGCGACCGCTTTGCAGAACACCTGCGGTCTGTCCGCAAGAAAGACCCAAACCTCCCTGTCGCTTGCCATTTTAACACTCCACCCTGTTCTCTTGCCCACATGTCTGTTCTTGGCTTGCTGTATTGTTCCAGTGAAGCCCAACGCAAACTGGAGGAACAGCACCTCATCTTCCGACTAGGCACTTTACAGCCTTCCGGGCTGAATATTGAATTCAACAACTTTAGATCTTAAACTCCCCCTCCCCCCATCCCCACCCCGTTTCTCCCCCCTCCCCCTTCCTTTTTTTTCAATAATTTATATAGATTCTTCTTTTCCCACCTATTTCCATTATTTTTATATCTAAAACTAAAACTTTGTTAGTCTTTCCACCCCACCCCCACTAGAGCTGTACCTTGAATATCCTGCCTTCCAGTCTTAATTAGCACTTTTCTTAGATAATATCACCACCTTCAACACCTCTTTGATCCTTTTGTCTGTGACATCTTTTGATTATCTGCTCCTATCACTGCTTGCTTATCCCCACAATCACCCCACCCTCAACTTCTCTCTCCCCCCACCCCCCCACCTTAGACCAGCTTATATTTCACCCCTCTCCTAACTATACTCAGTTCTGCCGAAGGGTCTTTAGGATTCGAAACGTTAACTGATTTCTTCTCCACCGATGCTGCCAGACCTGCTGAGTTTTTCCAGGTAATTCTGTTTTTGTTTTGGATTTCCAGCATCCGCAGTAGCTTTTAGCTTTTTGTTTTTATCTCTTAGGGTATAGACCATGATAGGACAGGAACAGTATTGTTAAATGTTGCTGTCCACAACAGTCAGGAATGTCTAGACTGATGTCCCTCGAGTTCATCTTCTACTAGGTTGGCCATTTTTAACCAGTTAACTCCTTGATTAGGTTACTGACAATTATCTATTGTTTTCTATGCATCTTAAAAATAAATGTGCTAAATTGCAATGACCCACTTCAGCCACTGGGTATCACTGTATCCCACAACAGCTGTCATGACAATTGTGACTTAAGTATCTGGAATAATTCCTCCTTAATACAGATTTGAATTTCAAACTAATGTTTGTTTAGTTTCCAAACCATTGTTTGCATTTTTTTGTGACCTTCATTTTTTAAAAAAATCAGCGTTCAGATTATCTGAAGAACAAAGTGAAAGGGCTGCATTATTAGTTTTCAGAGATATACACATTTTATCCCATAAAACTGCCAAAATAATTGTTCCCAAAATGCCAAATGATGAATATGCTAAAAATAGATTCTGGAGAATGTACACTATCGCGGAGTATTTTTCAACACATTTAAGATATTGTAGTTTACAAAAGTATTGAACTTGAAATGTAGTGTATCAAAACCATCTCGGTACTTCCTTTTTAATCAATAAAACCTGTTTACTTCTCGGTTCATCTCAGACAGTTAACTTCTCATGGAACTCTGCTTTCTTCCCCTGCATATTGTATGCTCTTGTTTGCATGACTCACCCACAATGGCTTTTTAATGTGGGGGAGATTGATTGGATAGAACATATAACCAAACAAGATTTACCATATGAGAGCTTTCACTGAGAGGTTTTGGCAATATGTGATACATTACTGGTTTGGGTTAAAGGGTTCATTAACATACTTCTGGCTCCTGACAGCACATATCAACGGGGGAAAAATATGACTGGTCTTCAACTATTTGCATAAAATCTATTAACTAGGTCTAAGATTAGGCACACATGAACAATATGGAAAATGTTTTCCCCAACAGAAATGGAAGTGCATTCATTGCCCTGTTAATCTGTTACTGCCACAGCCGATGCTACAATGTATTAATTTAAAAATGTACCACCACGCTATTTATCTGCATCACTGCATAATGACTAGGATATTTCACATTCGATGTTTCCAGATTATTGTCCATTTGCAGCATAATAGTTATGTGTTTACCTATCATTTGTAAATACCTTGAAAGAAAATGCTATGTAAAAGATGGCATGCAATTTGTACAGCAAAATGATGGGCATAGTTAGTTCTGTATTTCCTGCACTATTTAGATGTTCTATGTGCTATTTATCCCTATTTCTTGACTCCCTCCCACCACCCCTGGGCTTTTTTCTCTCATTAAATTAACTTTCATGTGGTATTGTTTCATTTATTAAGGAATGTTATGGATATGATCAACTCCTTGGAACAGACATCTTCAAATTCACACCTATGCAGGTGCCATACTTTTAGTGTAGTTTTATTGCTTTAAAGTTGCGAAATCATATGCATGTGTATGCATGTAGAAATGATAAATCTGTGGCATGAGATGTAATTGGTGATGCACTGATATTCCCAATCTCATCATTTTGTTCTCCTCTGTGCATGCAAGTGATACAATGTTCCACAACACACACTTCGGAATGCTGACACTATTTTAATTGTTGCATTAGAAAGTTATTGGCAGATAAAATACTACTGGACTCTCTAAATTGTTCCCAGACAAATAATTTTGGCAAAACAACCAAAAGCAAAATACTGAAGAAGCTGCAAATCTGAAATAAAAACTGGAAATGGTGAAAACTCTCAGCAGATGGAGTGGTATCTGTGGAGAGAGGAAGGCGAGGTTAAGTGTTATACCTTAGCATTAGCACCTTTTAATTAGGGCAGAAATAGAAGAAAACGCTCAGTTAATAGGATCAGGCAGAAAAAAATAATCAGATAGCAAAAATATATAAACTTAACTTTTATTTTACATATCATATAACAAAACATAAATAAAGGAATGTGAGAAAGCCATTTAGCCCAAATAGTTAGCTGCCATTGGGGTTGATGTACAGGCACCCCATTCAGCCCCATCTCATATCCCTCCTGTCTTGATCCCAAATAATTCAGTCTATCTGTAAATAATTCACTACCTCTTTCAGGGCTTCCTTAAATTCACTAAGATTTCAGCCTTCAATATGGCAAAACTTTCATAGTTCATACGTCACATTCACAAGTTGCACTGTGGAGCATTGTCAGCTACAAAGCCCTATTGTCCACTTAACCTTCAAGATATATTCCCATAGCAATTTTCTTCAACAAATACCTTGCTCCGAAAGTACCTAACAATTATTGTGAAGAGTAGATGTATTGTACTGAAACTGTATTGGATAAGGCAGTTTCTCCATGAGTTATACAATAGCTTTCTAGCTTGCGTGGGCTGAAAAAGAAAGCAAGCTAAGAATGTACCCCACCATTTCCCATTTCAATCTCTTTTTCTCCTCACTGCTCTGATCCTTTGTGGCCAAATGTGATTCTGTCTATTGTGCAGCTCCTTGTCTACCATGAAAGTGCACTTCTGTTCATTTCCTACATTCATGTCTTCATGTGACATCCCATAGTGTTGAATCATAGAATCCTACAGCACATAAGGAGGCCATTTGGCCTGTCTTGCCTGTGCCAGCTCTTTTAAACAGCTGTTCAAGTGAGTTCCACATTCCAATTTGTGTGGACCCATAATTTTGAAAACTAGTTCAATTGCCCTTTGAAAGTTTCTATGGCATCTTCCACCATCCATTCATGTAGTACATTCCAGTTCTTAACAACTCCCTGGGCAGAACCATCCCAGACTTGCATTAAGTACGGTAGCAGGTGGGAAAAAGAATGTTTTACCTGCTGGCTGCAACGGCAGCTTTTCGTGCTTTATCATCCCAAACTCACTGCATTAATCATGCATTCCCGGGAAACATGCCATTTCAATGGAGGGCGGCCTCCGATTTGCCTGCCACGCCATCACCTTGCTGCTTCCTCACGCTGGCCGCCATGTTTAAAGTGCAGCTGTGTGCACACCTCTCAGTGCTTCCAGACCAGGGCTGCTGCACAGAAGACATGGCCCTAAAAGACAAGAAGACTGTAGCCCCGCCCACCCCCCCGCCCCACCCCACCCCGCCCCGCCCGATTCAGTGATGCATTCCTGGTATGCCTTCTGGTTAAGTGAGTGGGAAAAGATCTGGCAAATGGAGTATAATGTGGGAAATTGTGAAATTGTCCAATTTGGCAGGCAGAATGAAAGGAAGCATATTACCTAAATGGTGAGAGATTGCAGAGCTCTGAGGTGCAGAGAGATCTGGGTGTTTTAGTGCATGAATCACAAAAGGCTAGTATGCAGGTATAGCAAGTAATTAGGAAAGCTAATAGAATGTTATCATTTATTGCAAAGGGAATTGAATACATAAGTAGAAAGGCTCTGCCTCAGTTGTACAGGGCACTAGAGAGACCACATTTGGAGTACTGTGTACAGTATTGGTCACCTTATTTAAGGGAGGATGTAAATGCATTGGAAGCAGTTCAGAGAAGGTTTACCAGACTAATACCTGCAATGGGCGGGTTGTCTTATGAGAAAAGGTTGGACAGACTAGGCTTGTTTCTGCTGGAGTTTAGAAGAGTGAGAGGCAACTTGATTGAAACATTTAAGATCCTGAGGGTCTTAACAGGGTGGCTGTGGAGAGGATGTTCCCTGTTGTGGAAAAATGCAGAACTAGGGGTCACTGTTTAAAAATAAGGGGTCGCCCATTTAAAACAGAGATGAGGAGAAACTTTTTTCACTCAGAGGGTTGTGAGTCTTTGGAACTCTCTTCCTGAAAAGGTGGTGGAAGCAAAGTCTTTGAATATTTTTAAGGCGGAGGTGAATTGATTCTTAGTAAACAAGGGGCTGATAGGTTATCAGGAGTAGGTGGGATGCAGATTTCAGGTTACTATCAGATCAGCCATGATCTTATTAAGTGGCGGAGCAGGCTCGAGGGACTGAATTGCCTACTCCTGCTGCTTCTTCGTATGGTTGTATGGTCACCATTGGAGCCCACCGCAATCTCCTCTAACCCCACTCTGGCCGGCGGAGGCCCATCAGTGTCACCACTCTGGCTTGGAAGGCGATGGCAGTGGTGGTCAGTGCCAATACTGCACTGAAGGGTTAGACATCCAGTGCAGAAAGAGGATGAATGATCTCATCCCTGCCGCTAGGGTAGGGCAACCATCTCATCACTCTAAATTCATACACTCACAAGGCATCACACATTCATTGGCATCTCACTCACTGACATCTTAAGGGGCATCACCACTCACTCTCTCACACACACCCTCACATCTCCATCTGGCCTCATCTCCTCTGGAGACTGCCTCCTCAGTCCTCCTCCTCTTGAGGCCACTTGCACAGATCAACATGTGTCGTCACACATGCTCTGGCATAACCCCCTTCCTCAGTACAGCCCTCAACCTGCAGCCTCTTCCCTTGCCTGAGGACACTTTTCCACCTTCCCCAAGCAAGCCCTAGCCCTGCAGCCATTGAAAAAAACCACCTCTGCCTCACAGCTGGTCTCGTAAGTAGGGACCTACAAGTGAGCCCCCCCAAAAGTGATGTGGTGCTGCCAGCAAAGCCTGGTGCTGATGATCGCGAGTGCTGCCCGAAGCAAGGTAGGCAAACAAACATTGAAGTCCCGAGTGAAGTGCAGCTCGCCAAGTGCAAGTTGCTTATGTTCAGCTGTGAAACACTTTGGCGTGTTTTCCCACTGATATGCTCAGATGGTCCAGCATGGGGCTTTATTTCTGGCAGGCTGGGCTTATAGTGATATGCAGATGTATTACAATGAGGTTCCCGATATCTGATGGCAGGAAACGCAGCCTGCCAATGATGGGTAGAGTGAACGATTGCAAACTGGTTTCACGACATCGTGAAACCAATTTTTGGCCTTCTCGCCATATTGACTGCTCATGTGCCAATCATGCCCGCCGCCAACGAGCACGGAAAATTCCACCCTCTGTCTGAAGACATTTCTCATAATTTTCCCTCTAGCTCTTTTGCCATTTATATTATATCTATGATCTTTGGTTACTGACCTACTTGTCAGAGGAAACAGTTGCACTGTACGTGTTACATCCACCCCCCCCGGCTCCACATTTCTTATTACCTCTATTATAATCTTTCCTTAAACTGCTTTGCTCTAAGGAGAACAATCCCACCTTCACCATTCTCTCCACAAGTCCCTCATCCCTGTTATCAACCTGGTAAACACTACCCAAGGTGCGGTTTTCCTAAAATATAGTGCCCAGAACTGTAAAGCTGAGACCTAACCTGTGATTTATGAAGGGAAAGACTTCCTTACCTTTTTATTACTGTCACTATTACAAAGCAAAGTATCCCAAATGCTTTCTTAAATGTTTTATCATCTTGCCATGTCGGCTTCAAAGGTCTGATTTGTATGATTTGACAAATAAAACAATTAAACGAATAAAACGTGTTACTCAGCCTAATGCAAGAATCACACTGGTGACTATTCGCATGTTAACCTAAAAAAGTGAGTGGTTTTGATTGTGAGCGGCTGATTAAAATGGCTGGAATTAACAGCCCAGTGAGAAGCTGGTTGCAACCTGTCCATTTCCACATTTAACTGCAACGTGCTCATCTACATATGGGAAACCCTCTCAAAAGAGGCTGGTTGCCAATTTAATTGTTAAAAGACAATTAGCGGCTGTGCTAACTGGGCATTTGGAATTGAAATCAGAGTGCATGGGTTTCCCAGACTTCCTGGAACTCATCAGTGAAAGCAAGACGGGAAAGCAGTGGGAATGGGAGTGGGGGTAGGGTTGGTGGGCTGTTGGCTGAGCAAAACAACATAGAAAAAAGTCTTATAATTATTCATTATCAATGACTGTCAAAGTCACTGCTGCCCTTAATTTCTTCACCTCTGAATCCTTCCAGAGATCTGCAAGTTTTATTGCAGAATCCCATAATCTGCTGGCTACTAATGTGTCTCACAAGTGACCAATGTCATGCTTGCCAGGTCCAGGGAGTGCCTATTTTTCATCTGATGATGCCAGAATGTGCAGGTGCTTGGCTTTACTGCCCTGGCTGTTTTCCCACATGTCTGGGGAGTCACTGACAGTGCATGTGGTAATGAAGGCCAGATCAGCCCGGGGTCTTCATCAACTGTAGGGGCTTCCACTCCATCAATGTGCAGTTCACGTGCAACCATATCAATATCAGCATCTATCTTTGTGCAAGGTTCCCAAGGAGCTGCCATGATGCTTTCATCCTGTGTCAATCAAACCTCCCTGAAGTCTTCACATTTGAGGATTTTCCGAGCAAAAGATATGTCATTTCAGCCAGTTCCTGGAGATTGATGTCTCCGCTAATGTAGCTCTTGCTGTGATGGCAGCATGCATTTCTATTGATGACACCTGCTTGGCACCGCTGCCACTCCTGCTATTGACCCTCAGCAGTACCCACACTGTGAAGGCAGCCCTACCTCATGGGTCACACAGAGTGGACCTCCTGACAATGAACACCCCAAATTTGACGGTGCTCCCAGAGACTTTTTAATGGGCTGCCGATGGAAATATCGCATCCAATGTTCGGCCACAGCCACTTCTGTGTTCCCAATGCCGGGACCGTGACTGATCCAGGAAAGTTCAGCCCAATGAATGAGATCAATTACCTCTCGTAGAACTGGCAGATGTTTAAAATGGAGGTTCTAAGGCAAGTGCAGAACCAAGGAATAGGGGCAAGGAAGAAAAACAAGAGATAGGATGGAGGGAAGGAGAATGAAAAACGTGATGATGATGCAAAACAAAATGAAATGATAATGATGCAACTATGAAAGGTGAGTTCAGAGTGGATGCAAATGGTTACAAGCAGAATGCAGATTGGGAGGAAAGCATGGGGCAGAAATTTCCCCCCATTGGGGGGGGGTTGTGTGTGGGCGGGTGCGAAACTGATCGGCGCCCCCCTCGGGGCCGCGCCGCCATTTTATGTGGGTGGGCCAATTAAGGCCCGCCCAGCGTGACACGCAGCTGGAAGCGCTGAGCAGGGGGAACTCCCTGACATCACTGCATGCCATTTTACCTGTTGGCTAGCCCCAATTTGCCGACCCAAAAATTATTCCCATGGAAAACAAGGCACAGGGTATGTATTCAGAATTCTAGTCAATGCCAAGCGAAGGTGCGCATTAAAGGCAGCTCATTTACTTTATATAAAGTTTCTGTTTTTCAGTCCTCAGGGCACAGTGCAGAGTAGATGAAAGAGAAACTTCTGTTTATTAAGAGTGCTTGGATTGAGTTCCATATTATTAGGCCATGGAGTAAAAGTCCTGCCCAGTGTTTTCAGAATTTCAGAAAGGGGCCGTAAAAGAGGCATTTGGTCATTTTTCAACATATTCATCTAGCCTTTTTAGGCTGACACCAGGGCCTTATGTGTTGTTCAAACCAACATGGTGGTGCATGTGCTTCCAAAATCAATCTAATGTGAGAGGTTGGACACCACAACTGGACATTTGCGCCTCTTTTTTTCACCTGGTAAAGGGGTGCAACAAGGTCCAACCTTACACCCATCCTTTATTCTGGAGAAAAAAGGATTTCAGCAATCCTCCGGACCCTTTCCACATCATATTCTGAAAATGTAAAGGACTGGTTGGCTCCCAATATCTGTGGGACGTGATCCTGGCATAATCGCCCAATTTCCCAGCATAGGGGAACATTGCCACATGCACTGCCCCTTGACTTTCAAACAGGCAGGTAGAGGTTCTTCACCTTATGAGACCAAGCAGGACCCCCAGGATTGATAACCGAGTATTGGAAATACTCATCTAGCCAGGCAGCATTCGGGGACAGAGAAACAAGCATAGTTTTTGTTCCTTTATTGGTCGCACCTCTGCATTTGGCCCTCCACCATTTTTACCATCTTTGCCATTTAATCTCTCCTCCCTTTCACCCCACACCTCCCCTTTTGTTCTTTTTACCACCCCCCATGCTTTCCCTTGCTTAACACCTACGTAAAACTTTCTAACCTCCCCCAGTTCTGATGAGAAATCATCGACCTGAAATGTGAACTCTCTTTCTCTCTCCCACAGATGCTGCCAGACCTGCAGAGTATTTCCAGCATTTTCAATTTTTAATTCTGATTTCCAGCATCCACAGTATTTTGCTTTTATACAACTCAATCTTATAAAATACATTTGGCTTTGCATGAAACTGGGGAATTGTCTCTTGTCACATCATATCCTCTTCCTTTCTATGCACTAACTGCCTGGCTAAAATGACACACCACTAACTCAGGGAAGTACGCATCTTTGTCTCTACCACATGGATAGTAAAATATTTCCTTCTATTAACTTGGCTGTGACTTAATGTTAGGAAGGCTTCCAACAAAAATTGTCCTTCGTGGCACATATGATTCAGAATGGTGAGCTGCGAACTGGAAACCAGTGAAGTCACATTGAAGCACCTCATTATCTATGTGGAAAAGCTGAATACGATTGCACTTTTTGTGATGGCCATTTTGAAATGTTTTGTAATGTTCTTTCAGATATTTTATGCATAAAGGGTATTTTTCCAAAAAAAAAAGTCAGCACACAAGCTAAAACAAGACAAACCTTCAGTACCCAGGTAGTGAAAAACTGTCATGTTAAACGTTAGATTTTTTTCTCATCATAGAAGCACACAGTTCACAACACTTGAAAGACAATTTATTTTCACTAACCTATTAAAACAGATTGTGTTTTCTAATAGGGTTGAGTTTTTGCAAATTCCACCTCACAGGAATACTCTGCTCATTCTCCAGTCCGATGTTTCCTTTTCCTGTGCCAGCATCAACAATCTAAGGAAACAGTAAAAATAACAAATGTGCATTGAGTTGCCATGTTACCAAAAGGAGCTTAACAATCCAGATTTCATTGGCAAACTGGGACTGTTCACTTTCGGTGCTGAAAGTTTCTCTTAGATTCAGAGTCAATCGCAATCATTATTGTCCATTAATCCAAGAGACTAATGCTATGAAATCATGTCATCAAAGAGAAACCCTGCCGTGCCTTAAATTAGAGCTTCAGTAAGGCGTCTGTAAGAAGGCGACGGCCTTCTGTACCAATCAAAATATGTTAACTGAGAACCATCTCTCTCATTTTATTCTTACAGCTAGTTGATTCATTTATACACCAATCAGTACCACAGAAGCATAAATAGGATAAAAGCAAAATACTTCGGTTGCTGGAAATCTGAAACAAAAACAAAAATAGCTGGAAAAACTCAAAGGTCTGACAACATCTGCAGAGAGGAATAAAGTTAACGTTTTGAGTCCGTATGACTCTTCATCAGAACTAAGGAAAAATAGAAAAGAGGTGAAATATAAGCTGGTTTAGAGGGGTGGGACAGGTAGAGCTGGATAGAGGGCCAGTGATAGGTGGAGGCAAAGAAGAGATTGCCAAAGGTGTCTTTGACAAAAGGACAAAGGGGTGTTGACGGTGGTGATATTATCTAAGGGATGTGCTAATGGTGACATTAAGGGTAGAAAGCAGGATGAGCAAGTGACAGATGGCCCTACTGGGGATGGGGTCGGGGGAAGGGATCGAAATGGGCTAAAAGGTGGAGATAAAATGATAGATCGAAATAAATTTTAAAATAGGTGGGAAAAAAAATATATATTTTAAAAATTATAAATTATTGGAAAAAGGGGGATCAGAAAGGGGGTGGGGATGGAAGAGAGAGTTCATGATCTGAAGTTGTTGAACTCAATGTTAAGTCTGGAAGGCTGTAAAATGCCTAGTCGGAAGATGAGGTGCTGTTCCTCTAGTTTGCGTTGAGCTTCACTGGAACAATGCAGCAGGCCAAGGACAGACATGTGGGCATGAGAGCAGGGTGGTGTGTTGAAATGGCAAGCAACAGGGAGGTTTGGGTCATGCTTGCAGACAGACCGAAGGTGTTCCACAAAGCGGTCACCCAGTCTGCGTTTGGTCTCTCCAATGTAGAGGAGACCGCATTGGGAGCAGCAAATGCAGTTGACTAAATTGAGGGAAGTGCAAGTGAAATGCTGCTTCACTTGAAAGGAGTGTTTGAGCCCTTGGACGGTGAGGAGGGGGGACGTAAAGGGGCAGGTGTTACACCTTCTGCGGTTGCATGGGAAGGTGCTGTGGGAGGGGGTTGAGGTGTAGGGGGTGATGGAGGAGTAGACCAGGGTGTCCCGGAGGGAACGATCCCTGCGGAAAGCCGTGGGGAGGTGAAGAGAAGATGTGTTTGGTGGTGGCATCATGCTTGAGTTGACGGAAATGGCGGAGGATGATCATTTGTACATGAAATAGGATCTTGTTCAGGGGTTTTCAAGCAGCTTCATTGCTGCAGCTAAATCATTTAAAATATCTTCAAATTATTTTTAAGTGAAGGTCAAATTTGCAGCATCAGACATTATATAGTAATATGTAACTGACATCATCAGTGGGCTCACCCTCTAATTAGAAAGCCCTCCGACAATATAGTGGGTGTGAACATCCCTTTAGCTAACACATCTGGGCTGAGATTTCCTCTCCTGCAGGAAATGGCTGGAGTCTTATCTTTGTTTTCATACCAAACTAACATAAGCTCGGGCTGTCCCCTAGGCCACCTATCAACAATGCTGGGATTCATGCTGTTTATACCTCAACGAGCTGCATTGTTCACAACGCATGTAAATGTATCATTCAAGTACAAAAAATAAGGCAAAAGGGCCTAGAAACTAGATTGCACTCAACTTGGGGCTCAATCCTCTTTCAGTGCATCTGCCCAATGAGGGCAGCAGCAAGGTCATGGCAAATCGGTCCTTCACCCTCACGAGGATGATGACAATGAGCTATGGGCACTAATGGAGGCCCCAGGAGCAAGTGGGTCGCAGAGGGGGAACAAACTTAGCCAGTTGAGAGCCTCATGTGACTTCAGGATGAATGGACAGGCAACAGGGAGGCAGAGGGCAAGTGGTGGAGGTCAGCAAGCCTAATTGGTTTTCATGTGAAGCTGGGAGGTGAACTGCTGCTCCAAGCTCCACAATACAGAGAGTAACAAGCTTGAATGTTGATTTTTATATGGCAGCCTCCAACAGTCCTTTTTGGATTCAAGTTTCAGAGACTTGAGTACAAAATCTAAGACTGGTTCTCTAATACTGTACTGAGGGAGGGCTGCACTGTCAGAGATGCTGTCATTCAGATATGATGTTAAACTGAGACTCTGTCTGCCCTCTCAGATGGACATAAAATTCACAGTATTATTTGGATAAGAGCAGAGGAATTCTCCCCTGTGTCCCAGCCAATATTGATCCCTCAACCAGCAAGACAAAACCAGATTATCAGGACATTATTATGTTGGGTTTTGTGGAAGCTTACTGTACATAAATTGATGGCCGCATTTTCAACACTGCATAGACTCATAGACCTTTACATCACAGAGGAAATCATTCGGCCCATCGTGTCCACGCTGGTCAACGAAGATCTGACTACACTAATCCCATTTTCCAGCACTTGGCCCGTAGCCCTGGATGCTATGGCAATGCAAGTGAATATTTAAATACTTCTTAAATGTTACGAGAGTTTCTGACTCGACCACCCTTTCAGGCAGTGAGTCCCAGACTCCCACCACTCTCTGGTGAAAACATTTCTCTTCAACTCCCCTCTTAGCCTTCTATCTCTTACCTTAAATCTATGCCCCCTGGCTATTGACCCCTCTACTAATGGAAAAAGTGCCTTCCTCTCCGCCCTATCTATGCCTCTCATAATCTTATACACCTCTATCAGGTCCCCTCCCAACCTTCGCTGCTCCAAGGAAAACAACCCCAGCCTATCCAATCTTCCCTCAATAGCTCAGACCCTCCAGCCCAGGCAGCATCCTGGTAAATCTCCTTTGCACCCTCTCCATTACAATCACATCCTCCCTATAATGTGGTGACCAGAACTGCACGCAGTGCTCCAGTTGTGGCCTAACCGATGTTTTATACAATTCCAGCATAACCTCCCTGCTCTTGTATTCTATGCCCCGGATAATAAAGGCAAGTGTCCCATATGCCTTCTTAACCACCTTATCTACCTGCCCTGCTACATTCAGGGATATGTGGATATGCACACCAAGGTCCCTCTGATCTTCAGTACTTTCCAGGGTCCTGCCATTCATAGTGTAATCCCTTGCCTTGTTAGCCCTCCTTAAGTGCATTAACACACACATTTCTGGGTAGAATTCCATTTGCCACTGCTCTGCCCACCTGGCCAGTCCATTGATATCTTCCTGCAGTTTACGGCTATCCTCCTCACTATTTACCACCCTACCAATTTTCGTGTCATGCAGGAACTTCTTGATCATACCCCTTACATTTAAGTCCAAATATACACCACAAACAGCAAGGGCCCCAGCATCAAGCCCTGCAGAACCCCATTGGAAAGAGACTTCCAGTCATAGAAACATCCCTCTACCATCACCCTGTGCTTCATGCCTCTCAGTTAATTTTGGATCCAATGTGCCACTTTCCCTTAGATCCCATGGGCTCTTACTTTCTTGACCAGTCTTCCATGAGGGACTTATCAAAAGCCTTGCTAAAGTCCATGTGCACCACATCAAATGCATTACCCTCATGAACACTCCTGGTTACCTCCTCAAAAAATTCGCTCAAATTTGTCAAACACGACCTTCCCTTAACAAATCCATGCTGACTATCCCTGATTAATCAATGTCCCTCCAAGTGTAGATATTTTTTGTCCTCAGAATTCTCTCTAGTAACTTCCCCATCACCGAGGTTAGACTGACTGGCCTGCAATTTCCTGGTCTATCCCTTCCTCCCCTTTTTAATAATGGGACAATGTTAGCAGTCCTCCAGTCCTCTGGCACCTCACCTGTGGCCAGAGAGGATTTGAAAATTACTGCCAGGGCCCCTGATATCTCTTCCCTTGCCTCCCTCAACAGCCTGGGATACATCTCATCCAGGTCTGTGGATTTATCCACTTTTAAGGCCGCTAAACCTGCTAGTACCTCCTCTCTCTATGTTAATGTCCTCTAATATTTCACACTCCTCCACCCTGATGCCTATACCTGATGTCATCCTTTTCCATTGTGAAGACTGACGCAAAGTATTCATTGAGGACTGTACCCACGTTTTCCAGGTCCTCTATGGTCCCTAATTGGCCCTACTCTTTCCCTAGTTATTCTCTTGCTCTTTATATATTTAAAAAGCCCCTTTGAGTTTTCCTTTATTGTACCCACCAATGCTTTCTCATGAATTCTCTTAGCTTTCTTAATTTCCTTTTTAAGTTCCCCCCTGCACTTCTTACACTTTTCTACTGACTCTGACATATTGAGCCCTTGATATCTACCATGAGCTTCTCTTTTTTTCTTAATCTTAACCTTCATGTCCCTTGAAACCCAAGGTTCTCCGGACTCGGTCCCACCCTTTGTCTTTACAGGAACATATTTGCCCTGTACTCTCGCTATTTCATCCTTGAATGCCTCCCACTGCTCTGACACAGTTTTATCTGCAAGTAGCTGCTCCCAGTCCACTTGGGTCAAATCATATCTCATCTTAGTAAAATTAGCCTTCCCCCAGTTTAGAACTTTTATTCCCAGCCCAATCTTATCCTTTTCCATAACTATCCTAAATCTAACTGAGTTATGGTCACTGTCTCTAAAATGCTCCCCTACTGATACGCCTTCCAGCTGCCTGGGGTCATTTCCGAATATCAGGTCCAGAACTGCCCCCTCCCTTTTTGGGCTTTCTACGTACTGGCTAAAAAAGTCCTCCTGGTGCAACTTAAGAATTTTGCTTCCTCCTTACCTTGCACACTAAAACTATCCCAGTTAATATTTGGGTAGTTAAAATCCCCTACTATTACTGCCTTATTGTCTTATGCCTCTCTAAAAGTTGATTACATACTTGATCCTCTGTCTCTCCCTGACTGTTTGGGGGCCTATGGTACACACCCAACAGTGTTTTTGCCCCTTTTGTGTTTTTTCACTTCTACCCATGTGGCTTCATTTGTTGATCCTTCCAAGATATCATCCCTCCTCACTGCTATAATTAATTCCTTGATCAAAATTGTGACCACACCCCCTCCTCTTCTATCCCTCTCTCTATCTCTTCTGAATACCCTATAACCAAGAATGTTGAGCTGCCAATCTTGCCCTTCTTTTAGCTAAGTCTCAGTCATAGCTATAATACCATATCCCCACATGCCTATCTGTGCCCTTAGTTCATCGGTCTTATTCCCCAGGCTCCTTGCATTAAAATATATTCCACATAGCATTGTTAAACTCACTCCTTTTTTATCTAGCTTATGTTTCCTCTGCTTTTCAGACTCACTTACTAGGGTTTCAATTCCTAATTCCATCTCAGCTTCTCTCCCCTCTGAACTACCTTTCAGGATCCCATCCCCCTGCCAATTTAGTTTAAATCCACCCCCACAGCATTAGCAAACCTACCTGGGAGGTTGTTGGTCCTGTTCCTGTTCAAATGTAACCCGTCCAACTTGTACAGGTCCCACCTCCCCCCCAGAAATGGTCCCAATGCCCCAGGAATCTAAAGCCTTCCCTCCTCCACCATCTCTCCAGCCACGCATTCATCTGCTCTGTCCTTCTGTCCCTATACTCACTACTGCATGGAATCGGGAGTAATCCAGAGATTACTACCTTTGAAGTCCTGCTTTTCAATTTCCTACCTAACTCCCTAAAGTCTGCTTTCAGGGCCTAATTTCTCTTTCTTCCTATGTTATTGGTCCCAACATGGACCACGACCTCTGGCTGTTCCCCCTCCCCCTTCAGAATGCCCTGCAGCCGATCCTTGACATCCTTGACCCTGGCACCCGGGAGGCAACATACCATCTTCAAATCAAGTCTATGGCCACAGAAGCGCCTGTCTACTCCCCTGACTAACGAATACCCTACCACTATTGCCCTTCCGCACTTCTTCCTCCCATGCTGAGCAGCTGGACCACCCACAATGCCATGGTCTTGGCTCTGGTTGGCCTCCACAGAGGAACCGTCACTCTCACCATTTCCAAAGCTGAAAAATGGTTTGCGGGTGAAATGCACTCGGAGGATTCCCTCACTATCTGCTTGGTACCCTTCTTCTGTCTGACGGTCACCCATTCTCTCTCTGCTTGTACTTCCTTAAGCTGCGGGGTGACCATGTCCTGAAACATGCTATCCACAAACCTCTCAACCGCGTGAATGCACCATAGTGTCCCCAGATGCTGCTCAAACTCCAAAATCCAGAGCTCGAGTGGCTCCTTTTAGAGGCACCTCCTGCACACATGGTCATCCAGACCGCCAGGAGCGCCTCCTGTTTTAACCTCTCTCTCCCGAAGTCTCGCTTTGTAACCTCTCTCTCCCGAAGTCTCGCTGTTTTAACACCTCTCTCCAAAAGTCTGGCTATTTTAACCTCTAACTCCCAAAGTCTGACTGTTTTAACCTCTTTCTCCTGAAGTCTTACTGTTTTAACCTCTCACTCCCGAAGTCTCGCTGTTTTAGAATGGTGATTGCATTTCAAAAAGCACCTTATTGGCTATAAAGTGCTTTGGCATGTCCTCAGGTCATGAAAGGCTTTAACTTAATGCAAGAGTTTTCCATTTCGTAGTATGTAAGGTGCATTCTAGACTCAAGCTTTATAAAGTGTTTGTAATCTAAATATACTTTAGGAAGCAATGTTAAACAAATCAGAGTTCAAGTACCTCTGCAGCAGCTGAGCTTACTGTATAACAGAGGGCAATTGAAATAAATGCATCCTATTTGCATAATTATATTTAACTAAAACAACACATTACTGGCTGTGTTTTATTATGATTTTGAGACTTCAGCGATCCATTAAAAAAGTCATAGGTATTGGAATTAAGATCATGCTGAAAGGTGTGGAGACATGGAAAAATGTTTCGATATAATTGGTTCCTTTTAAATATTCTCTTGGTATCAATCTGCACATAAGTTGGCAAAAAATGTGAGGTTATGAGACAGCGAACTAAATTCAAACAGCAAATTGCTTTCACTTAGAGCAATCATACTTTTGTGCAGATATGGGTTAAGCTATCTCATCTAACAGATTTATTTGTTTTATTGCTTTTCCAGTTAATTTATCTTAAATTACTCTGTTGCGTTATTGCATATTGAAAATAGGCTCACAATGCACATAAATGTTGTGCGCATTTAGCAGATATCTGCGTTTGTGTGTGGTAAGTTTCTAACTTCACCATCTGGACAATATCGGCAGGAATGGATCACCCATTTTGATATAGAACCAGTCTGATTTTCATTCCTTTGATTTCAATGAAACACAGGTTCTGTAAAGAGCAATCTGCTCTGCTAGACAGCCAGAAAGGCTGTGAAGATGAAAATCTATGGCTCTGATCATAATTCTGAAGCACATTTGGGAAGGTGAGATATTGGGTGTGAAGCCCTAAATAAGTTTCAGTGCTTCTGTGGTATTTTAATGGAGCCACTAATTGTAATGTTACTTCGGACTGTTGAATGTGCAGCAACAGGCCTGGTGCAGATTCCCATGATGCAAGCTCAACTCCAGCATTTAAAAGGCCAATCCAATGATGGAATTTGGAGGAGTTAGGGGTTTGAAGAAAAGAGAGGGATAAGTTTCACCATGGATTCTGGGCGTTTGAGGGCTGTGCCTCATTTAATAATCCATGGCTTAATGCACTACTGGGTGCAGTGAGGAGTCAGAGAGAGATATTCTTTCCCAGCAATGGGAGGAAGAAACCTGCAGCTGCAACAGAGAAGGCACGGCTGGAGGTGACCCTGGTGGTCAATAGCAGAAATACTGTGCTACGCTCCTGAATTCAGTGCAGGAAGTGCTTTAATGATCAAATTAGGTCAGGAAAGGTGAGTACAGTTCTACATTCATCAACATCCTGCTGTGTACATCACCAACCCACCCCCACCATCTCCACCCCGCTCTGCTGTCAAGACTACTTTACAAATAACTCCTCACACCCACTTATTATGCAAGCACATCCGTCATTTACTGTCTATGCACTTCCTCTTACCGGTTCTATCCATCCATCCCTACTGCTCACTTTGATCCGAATCAAAATTTCATGTCTCCCCCTGATGGTCACTCTCATAAAATGCTAGATTAATGCTAAATCATAAAACACTAAATACATCGAATAAACACATGCCATTACAGTCACTCATGGGTCTGTTCTTTATCCCATTGAAGAAGAGAGCACAAGAGAGAGAGAGAGAGAGATTCAGGGTCCTCCACAGATTGTACAGTGGACAGCTTCAGATGAGGAAGTGCTGGAAGTCAATGGTGTCTTGGCATCCCCAACCATCAGGGGTGGAAAGATTGGGACCCACATGTCATATAACACTCAGTCTTATTGACTCGATTTCAACAGAGAGGGAAATTTGTTCATCTCCATAAGGCTAAGTTGCAACATTCTTGCCTCCTCAGTACTAATTCAATCTTTCCTCTTCATCAGGGTGTACAACAGCAGGATGTGAATCTCCTGAATGACAAATCCTCGGAGAAGCTGATTCTTTCCGTGTTGCACCATCCATCACAGGAGTCATGTTGACGATACAGCAGCTCAGATACTCACACTTCAACGGGCGCATTCAGGCATTTAGTTGGGTTTTCACCTAGTGACTCAATTCAGAAATAAGCATGAGCACAGGGTGTGTTTATATGCATGTTTGTATGTTTGTGTTACGAACATATGAACAAGGAGCAGGAGTAGGCCATTCGGCCCCTTGAGCCAGCTCCACCATTTAATAAAATCATGGCTGATCTGATAGTAACCTCAAATCTGCATCCCGCCAACCCCCCGGTAACCTTTCACCCCTTGTTTACCAAGAACCTATCCACCTCTACCTTAAAAATATTCAAAGATTCCGCTTCCACTACCTTTTCCAGAAGAGGGGTCCAAAGACTCATGACCATCTGAGAGAAAAAAAATTCTCATCTCTGTTTTAAATGGGCAACCCCTTATTTTTTAACAGTGACCCGGTTCTAGATTCTCCTACAAGAGGAAACATCCTCTCCACATCCACCCTGTCAAAACCACAATTAAGTCACCTCTTACTCTTCAAAATTCCAGCGGATACAAGCTTAGCCAAGTTGTTCAACCTTTTCTCATAAGACAATCCAACCATTCCAGGTATTAGTTTGGTAAACCTTCTCTGAACAGCTTCCAACACATTTACATCCTCCCTTAAATATGGTGACCAATACTGTACACAGTACTCCATATGTGGTCTCATTGGCGCTCTGTATAACCTCCCTACTTTTGTATTCAATTCCCCTCGCAATAAATAATAACATTCTATTAGCTTTCCTAATTACTTGCTGTACCTGCAGACTAGCCTTTTGCGACTCATGCATTAAGACACCCAGATCCCTCTACACCTCTGCAATCTCTCACCATTTAGATAATATGCTTCTCTTTTATTCTTCCTGCCAAAATCGACAATTTCACATTTCCCTACATTATACTCCATTTGCCCGACCTTTGCCCACTCACTTTACCTATTTATATCTTTTTGTAGCCTCCTTTTGTCCTCTTCATAACTTACTTTCCTACCAATCTTTGTGTCATTCAGCAAATTTGGCAACCATCCATCCCTTCATCCAAGTTGAAGTGCCAGCACTGAACCCTGCAGTACACCACTCATTACATCTTGCCAACATGAAAAAGACCCATTTATGCCTACTCTTTGCTTCTTGTTAGCCAGCCAATCTTCTACCCATGCCAATATGTTACCCCCTATACCATGAGCCCTTATTTTCCACAACAACCACATCCAATGTACATCTACTGCTCTCCTACATCCGCAGCACATGTTACTTCCTGAAAGGACTCCAATAAATTGGTTAAATATGATTTCCCTTTCACAAAACTATGTTAACTCTGCCTGATTACCTTGAATTTATCCAAGAATGCTGTCACCTCTTTTTGGGAAGGTCCACAACACCTTTATCCATTCGAGCACTTGACAGGCCAGCGACAGGCCTTCCCCCAGGGTCAAGAATCCTAGAGGCAGAAGTTCTGCCCACCAAGTGCTACTGGCCAATCAAAACCTGACAGTTCTATTGAACAGCAGTGCCACCGGTGAGGCACCCAATTGAGGCCTAGGATCATTGCTGCATCCTAGGCCAGAAATGAGCGGTGTTGGAAGGGGTGTCGCGGGTGAGGGGTTGGCAGCAAGGGCTCTCAACAGACACCCCTCTTCCCGATGCCAGATCCCTCACCAAGGCACTGAGTTCCTTTGAACAAGGAAGCCTGAATGTGAGCACACAAGCAACCCAGCACGGGTTTGCTTGTCATGCTCCTCACATGGCGAGCCCTCGCCCACCTCTGAGTTAATGTAAACACCGGTAGGATGAGGCCCTTAAGTGGGAAAATTGCCGTCTTAAGGGCCTCAATTGGCAATGGGGTGGGAAAGCCATCCATGGGCCTCCCACCACAGGTTTAATTGGGGTGTATGCGGGAAGGTGGGGTGGCCCCACTCGCCACCCTCCCACCTGATTAAATGCACCCCCACCACAAAACTTGCCACAGGTGGGAACAAAATTTCACCCTATACGTGTGGTTGCTTTTGTTTGTGTGTGTTGTCTATGTGTTTGTTTCTATGATTGTGTTTATGTGCGTTAGTGTATTTATGTGTGTGTGTGTCTGCATTTTCTTTTGTCTGTTTACATGTGTCTTTTTGTGTGTTTGCATGTGTACTTGTGTGGATGTCTCAGTACCTGCTTGAGTCTGTGTGTGCATGGTTGCATGTTAGTACACAATAAGGGATCCAGATTTTTTGTGTACACTATTTGTTCATCAGCAGATAGGCCAGAGAATGTAAAAATGGTAAAAAGACAGAGTTAAGGGCTCTGTGTCTGAATGCATACGGCATTCGTAACAAAATGGATGAATTGTTAGCGCAGATAGAAATAATTATGTATGACCTCATAGCCATCACAGAGATATGGCTGTAGGGTGACCAAGGTTGGGACCTGAACATTGAAGAATATTTGACATTTTGAAAGGATAGGAAGCAAGAAAAAAGTGGAGGGGTATCTCTGTGAATTAAGGATGTCATTAGTACAGTAGCGAGAGATGACCAGTTTAGGTAAAGTTGAAAAAAAGGAAAGATAAGAGATCACTTGTGGGAGTAGTTTATAGGCCCCCTAACAGTAATTGCACGGTAGGAGAGGGTATACAGGAAGAAATAAATGGGGCGTGTAAGAAGGGTACTGCAATAATCATGGGCAACTTTATGTAAATGTAGAAGAATCAGATTGGCAAAGTTGGCTGGAAAATGAGTTCATAGAGTGTATGTGGGACAATTTCTTAGAGCAGTACATCCCAGAGCCAACCAGGGAGCAGGCTATTCAAAACCTACACTGCCTGGGGAAGTGGTGGTGTTGTGGTATTGTCACTGGACTGGTAATCCAGAGACCTAGGGTAATGCCCTGGAGGCCTGGCTTTGAATGGTGGAATTTGAATTCAATAAAAATCTGGAATTAAAAGTCTAAAGATGACAATGAAACCATTGTGGGTTGCCGTAAAAACCCATCTGGTTCGCTAATGTCCTTTAGGGAAGGAAATCTGCCATCCTTACATGTTCTGGCCTACACGTGACTCCAAGTCGATAAAAAGGAATGAAGCCCGATGGACCACCTTGACACCGGGAACTACAACGCCAAATCCAGCCCTGTTGACCCTGCAAAGTCCTCCTTACTAACACCTGGGGCCTTGTGCCAAAATTGGGAGAGCTGTCTCACTGACTAGTCAAGCAACAGCCTGACATAGTCATCCTCACAGAATCATATTTTACAGGTAATGTCCCATCACCATCCCTGGGTATGTCCAGCCCCACCAGCAGGACAGACCCAGCAGAGGTGGCGACACAGCGGTATACAGTCAGGAGGGAGTTGCCCTGGGAGTCCTCAACATCGACTCCAGCCCCCATGAAGTCTCATGGCATCAGGTCAAACATGGACAAGGAAACTTCCTGCTGATTACCATGTACCACCGCCCCCCGCCCCCCCCGCAACTATCCCCCTCAGCTGATGAATGTGAGTGTTCCTCCAAGTTGAACATCACTTGGAGGGAGCACTGAGAGTGGCAAGGGCACAGAATGTACTCTAGGTGGGGGACTTCAATGTCCATCGCCAAGAGACGTTCGGTGGCGCTACCCTAGACCATGCTGGCCATAACTGCTGGACTGGGTCTGTAGCAGATGCTGAGGGAATCAACAAGAGGGAAAAATGTACTTGCGCTCATCCTCACCAACCTCCCTGCCACAGATGCATCTGTCCATGAGAGTATTGATAGGAGTGACCACTACACAGTCCTTGTGGAGACAAAGTCTTGTCTTCACATTAAGGATACCCTCCACCGTGTCGTGTGGCACTACCACCATGCTAAATGGGAAAGATTTTGAACAGATCTAGCAACTCAAGACTGGGCACCCATGAAGTGCTGTGGGTCATCAGCAGCAGCAGAATTGTACTCGAACACAATCTGTAACTTCATGGCCCAACATACTCCCCACCCTACCATTACCATCAAGCCAGGGGATCAACCCTGTTTCAATGAAGAGTGCAGGAGGGCATACCAGGAGCAGCACCAGGCATACCTAAAAATGAGGTGTCAACCTGGTGAAGCTACAACACAGGACTACTTGCGTGCCAAACAGCATAAGCAGCAAGTGATAGACAGAGTTAAGTGGCTCCTCAACCAACGGATCAGATCTAAGCTCTGCAGTCCTGCCACATCCAGTTGTGAATGGTGGTGGACAATTAAACAACTCATCAGAGGAGGACACTCCACAAATATCCCCATCTTCAATGATGGAGGAGTCCAGCACAGCAGTGCAAAAGATAAGGCTGAAGCATTTGCAACTATCTTCAGCCAGAAATGCCAAATGGATGATCCATCTCGGCCTCCTCCATAGGCTGCCAGAATCACAGATGCCAGTCTTCAGCCAGTTCGATTCACACCACGTGATATCAAGAAACGGCTGAAGGCACTGGATACTACAAAGGCTATGGGCCTTGACAATGTTCCAGCAATAGCACTGAAGACATGAGCTCCAGAACTTGCTGCGCCCCTAGCCAAGCTGTTTCAGTACAGCTACAACACTGGCCTCTACCCAGCAATGTGGAAAATAAAAAGCAGGACAAATCCAACCCGGCCAATTACTGCACCATCAGTCTACTCTCAATCATCAGTAAAGTAATGGAAGGGGTCATCAACAGTGCTATCAAGCTGCACTTGATTAGCAATAACCTGCTCACTGACGCCCAGCTTGGGTTCCACCAGGGTCACTCAGCCCCTGACCTCATTAGAGCCTTGATTCAAACATGGACAAAAGAGCTGAACTGCAGAGGTGAGGTGAGAGTGACTGCCCTTGACATCAAGGCTGCATTTGACCAAATGTGGCACCAAGGAGTCCTAGCAAAACTGGAGTCAATGGGACTTCTGGGGAAAATTCTCCACTGGTTGGAGTCATACCTAGCACAAAGGAAGATGGTTGTGGTTGTTGGAGGTCAGTCATCTCAGCTCCAGGACATCATTGCAGGAGTTCCTCAGGGTAGCGTCCTACGCCCAGCAGTCTTCAGCTGCTTCATCAATGACCTTCTTTCCATCATAAGGTGGGATGTTCGCTGATGATTGCACAATGTCCAAAGTGAACCTGGATTTCAAGAAGGCGCTAGAGATAGCGCTGGCCATGCAAAGCACTGTAAAAGATTCACATGCAATACAGGGTGCGCAAAATGGTGCCGTCCTCCACATTGGGTGGGAAACCTCAGCCGCAAGTGACATGAAAAAGCGAGACTCTTACGAGGAGCAGGAAATAACCCCCACTAGCCGAAGAATAAAGAAAAATAACTTAGCATCAAGATCAAAGGATAATTTTAATAGAGTTAGAAACAATCAGTCTTTTAGCGATTGGCAGTTTAAAAAGTTCGAATGCTACTATTGTCACAGAAATGGACGTATGATGAGGCAGTTCAAGGAAAGATTCAAGTAGGCTTGTAAACAAAAGAAGAAGCCCAATGAAATCTACAATATAAAAAAGCCTGAAACAACAAATTCAGACATTTACTCATTGTTTAATCCGAAAGTTGGAAAGACAGAGCCAATACTTGTCAAAGTGAAAGTAAATGGCAAACCTATTAAAATGGAAATGGATGCGAGAACTTCCACTACAATAATTGGGGAACATACTTTCAGATATTTGAATAATGGTGAACATTAATTAAATTTATAAAAACAGCTGCCAAGCTAAAAACATACACTGGTGAAGATATTCAAGTAAAAGGCATAAGCAGAGTAACTGTCCATTGCGGAAGCCAATTAGCATAGCTACCCATGATGGTGGAAGCAAGTGAAGGGCCAAGCCTCCTGGGGCAAAATTTGTAAAAGGAGATTAAGTTAGAATGGTCCAAAATCTTTCAGTTGAGAGCAAGTGGGCTACCAGAACGAATTAGAAAGTAAGCCACCATCTTCCAGGACAAACCCGGAAAAATCCAGGGTCTGCAGGTCAGGTTTTATGTGGCTCCTGAAGCAACCCCTTGCTTCATGAAGGCGAGATCAGTGCCATACACCCCAAGGGAAAAAGTCGATGCTGAGCTGAACAGACTAGAGAAACTGGGTGTTATATAAGCTGTTCAGTTTTCAAAGTGGGCAGCACCCATAGTGAGAGAAATGGAAAGCAATGAAGGTGACCATAGTCCCTGTCCTTAAACCCGACCAAAGCATCCGAATTTGTGAGGACTACAAATTGGTTAACAAAGTAGCCAAACTGGACAGGTACCCCATTCCAAGAATCGAAGACCTGTATGCCAAGCTGGCAGGAGGGACAACGTACACAAAACTTGACATGAGTCAGGCCTATCAACAATTAGAATTGGATAATGCTTCCTGCGAACTTGTCACAATAAATACTCACAAAGGGTTGTACCAATATACACAATTGCCTCTCGGTGTCTCCTCAGCTTGTGCCATCTTTCAGAGAACAATGGATAGCTTACTGCAGTGACTGCCCCAGGTTTTAGTTTATTTAGACAATGTATTGATGACAGCATTCACTGAAAAAGAGCATTTCACAAACTTAGAAGAAGTCTTAAAACGTTTCTTGAAAGCTGTAGTGTGTTTAAGAAAAAGGAAAGTGCATGTTCCAAACGAGGGAGGTAATCTATTTGGATCACCAGGTAGATTCACAGGGCCTCCACCCGTTTGAGGAGAAAGTGAAAGCCATAAGAGAGGCACCTGCGCCAAAGGACGCCTCAGAGCTCAAATCATTCCTAGAAATGATCAACTATTATGGGCAGTTCTTACCCAATTTGTCCTCAGTGCTGCCCCCTGCATTCTCTACTCAAAAAGAACCAACATTGGTCTTGGGAGGCGCCCCAGAAAGAAACTTTCGTGAAGATGAAACAATTGTTGCACTCGTCCAACCTACTAGTGCATTATGACCAGACGAAAGATTTGGTGCTGATATGTGATGCATCCCCCTACGGAGTGGGAGCAGTGCTCTCTCATTGGATGGACGATGACATGGAATGGCCAATAGGTTACGTATCAGGAACACTCACCACAGCGGAAAAGGGATACTCACATATAGAAAAAGAAGGCCTGTCCATCATCTTTGGTGTCAAGAAATTTCACCAGTACTTATCCGGCCGCCAATTTACAATCATTTCAGACCACAAACCACTGTTAAGTTTGTTTAATGAGGAAAAGGCTATACCTTTGCCTCAGCAAGAGTACAACGATGCACTTTAATCCTGGCAACATACGAATACACCTTCATACATAGGCCTGGCAATCAAATCACAAACTCTGATGCCCTTAGTCATTTGCCTTTACAAGAAAAAGATGAGCATGTCCCAGTTCCACAGGAACTTGTTTTACTGTTAAATTTCTTAGATTCCTCGCCGGTATGTGTTCGACAGATCAGAGACTGGACAAGTCAAGACCCAGTCCTATCTCAAGTTTGAAAACAAATGCTACATGGTTGGTCTCAGGAGCCCGTATCTGACAAAATGAAACTGTATTTCAAAAGACGACATGAAATAACCAGCCAGGATGGCATCTTATTGTGGGGAGCACAATTGATAGTTCCTCCAAAGGGAAGGGAGCCACTTTTAATTGAACTACACAGTGCCCATCCAGGAATTTCCCGAATGAAGACCCTTGCACACAGCTATCTATGGTGGCCTGGGATGGATGATGAAATAGAAAATTTAGTAAAGCGTTGTGTGCAATGTCAGCAACTGCAAAAGTTGCCAGTGACAGCTCAGTTACACCCATGGAAGTGGTCAGGTAGACCCTGAGTGCTGTTACACATTGGGAAGAATTTTCCCCCTATCAGGGGGGGGAAGTGCAGGTGCGGACGCATGTGGGCGCACCTCCGATCGGCGTTCCCGTTTGGGGCTGTGCTGCCATTTTACATGGGCGGGCCAATTAAGGCCCGCCCAGCATGACATCCGCCAGGAAGCGCTATGTGCTCCCTGTGCGGGGCCGTGGATGTGGTTTCATGCTTTTTCTGTAGCCCACCAGGGCTCCTGGCATGCCTACCAATCTTAAGGTTGAACGGGCAAGTCCATTAATTATTTCAATGACTTTTTAAATGGCCTCAATAGGCCGCTGACGGGTCGCTGGGCACACAGCAGATTCGGCTGCGCCCCTGCCAGCCTGAAAATTGAAATTACACGCGGTGACATCGGAGCTGGCCCCACCCCCTGCTTGCCGACCTCAATATCCTAGCCATTGACTACGTTGGACCTTTCCTGGGAACAATGTTTCTGCTCATTGTCGATGCCCATTCAAAATGGTTGGACATATATGAGATGAAGTCACCAACATCTGGTGCTACAATTGAGAAACTACATCAGAGTTTTGCCATTCACGGACTACCAGAAGTAGCTGTTTCCCATAACGGCACAGCATTTACGAGGGCTAAGTTTCAACAGTTTATCAGCCTCAACAGTATCACTCATGTGAAAACTGCACCGTACCACCCTTCCTCAAACAGACTGGCCGAAAGGGCAGTTGAAATGTTCAAGGCAGCGATGAAAAAGCTAACTGGCGATTCCTTGGTGACTAAGCTAGCACACTTTCTTTTTCATTGCAGGACTATCCCTCATACAACAACAGGTGTCACACCTGCGGAGTTATTGTTGAAACACTGTCTCAGAATGAGATTGAGCTTAATAATGCCGAATTTAGAGTCAAAGGTGGAAAGGAGTCAGGGAAGCCAGAAAACTGGACACGACTGGCATAGTCACAAGAGAAAATTTACCGCGGGAGCGCCGGTATATGTGAAAAACTTCAGGGAAGCACCAAAGTGGTTACCAGGTGAAATAAGTCTGGTGACTGGACCTCTATCTTACCATGTGCAGGTTGAAGGCCGGATCATCCATAAACTAGTGGACCATTTAAGGAAGAGAGACACAAATCACCAAGATTTGGTTCCATCAGTAACCATGACCGGGTCTGCGTTTCCTGTTGAGGATACTCAACCCAGGACTAATGTTCCTGTAAGAGTTGAGGATACAGAACTGCAAGTGCCCACCGAAGCACCTGATGTTCAGGCAACTTTGACAAAGGAGGTTCCTGACAAAGAATCTGAAGTTGTGGAGCTGCAACGTTCCACACGTACCAGGAAACCACCTGAAAGACTGAACTTGTAAATTCATGGCCCAGTGTAAATATTATGTTGTCTTGAAAAATATGTACTTGTAAATATAATATGTATAACTGAGTTAAAGGGAGAGGAATGTAGTAATTATGGTTTTATTTAATGTGTAATGTACCTTTAAGAATAATACTTATTAGGAGAGATCACATGATCTGCAGTAACCAATAGGAGAGTAGCATGGGCTACCTCCGCAGTCAGTGTAGGGATAGAGTTAGAATTGAAAGCACGTGTGTAGCTGCTGCTGAGTATATTGTAAATAAACTTAATGTTTCCACCCAAGAAGTGTCTGCAGATAAACTCTATCATTAAAGTACAACTCAGCCATCCTACAACAACCAGCCATATAAATACTTTAGGGCAAGAGCAGAACAGAGGCTGGGAATTCTGAGGCAAATAACTCACCTCCTGACTCCCCAATGCCTGTCCACCATCTACAAGGAACAAGTCAGGTATGTGATGGGATACTCTCACCTTGCTTGGATGAGTGCAGCTCCCACAACACTCAGGAAGCTTGACACCATCCAAGACAGAGCAGCCCATTTGATTGGCACCCCATCCACCATCTTAAACATTCACTCCCTCCACCACTCATGCACAGCGGCAGCAGTGTGTGCCATAATTCATGATGCACTGCAGCAACTCACCAAGGCTCCTTCGACAGATCTTCTAAACTTGCGACCTCTTCTACCTAGATGGACAAGGGTAGCAGATGCATGGGAACACCACCACCTGCAAGTTCCTCTCAAAGCCACTCACCATCCTGACTTGGAACTACATCACTGCTCCTTCACTGTCACTGGGTCAAAATCCTGGAACTCCCTTCCTAACAGCACTGAGGGTGTACCTACACAACATGGACTGCAACGGTTCAAGAATGTGGTGCACTACCACCTTCTCAAGGGACATTGGGAATGGGCAACAAATGCTGGCTTAGCCAGCAATACCTGCTTCTGTGAAAAGAATATATATAAAAAAACAAGTGCCTCTGAATGTCATGAACCCCACTTTGACTTTCTGTCATTCTTCTATCTGGCTTTCCAGTTGTTGAGTCAGATTTTTGCTAAAATCTTACCAGCTATCACAAGCAACAAGATTCCTCTGTGGTTGTCACATACATATTTCTGTTCTTTTCCTGTGTACATGTGAACAATGTGTAGGTAACTTGCTGTTATATCAATTGTCCTGAGGAAACCTATATTAGATCTTTAGGGACCAGCATAGCAGTAGCTTCAAATAAAAGATACTTGCTAGCCTTTCTTATGTCATGTCTAAGGAATGTCAATTGTATGCTACAGGAAAGTGACTAATTTTGTCCATAGTTTCTTTAGCAATGATTTTCTTCACATCACCAGCCACTGCACAGTGCAGTATACACACAAAGATCAAGCGCCCTCAAAATCCTAAGGCTAGAGAATCCCGATTTCCACCCAGCAGAGCCAAGAAGTTGGACAGAACCCAGTTCCGATGGAAATCCATTCTATTTGCACTGGCTCTTTACATCTGTTGGAGGAGGGGGATGTCATAAGAAAAATGGCTGCTAATCCCTATACCAAAGCAGCAGGTCTGGAAATTTCCCAGACTACCCCAGGAATCCAGTTCTTTAACTGAGAACTGAGAGCTGACATGAGTTGAGCTGAGGCCCAAAACCTTTATAGGGGAAAAGTTAATCAGAAGTAATTGGAGGGAGTGGATTAACTTTCCTTAGCAAAGAGGCTCGCTTGCTCCATCAGAAGCGAGGAGAAAGGTCTTCCTCAAGGTCTTGCTATGCGTCCTCTCCTGCATTCAGCTGGCTGTCGAGCCAGTGGAGTACAACCCTCAGGAATTTTGGGTCACAGGCTTGGGCAGAATGATAATCACCCAGATGGCTGCCATTTCAGTTTATTTTTGCTGGACATTCTATTTTTATTGCATATACAACACAGTAACTAGCCATTTGGCTCAAGCAGTCCATGCCAGCGTTCAGGCTCCAGTTTCACCTCCTCCCATCTTTCATCACATAACTATCAGCATAAGCCTTCTCCCTCATATCCTTATCTAGCCTCCCCTTAAAACTATTAATATCATTTCCTTCAACCACTCCCTGTGATAGCGAGTTCTGCATTCTCACCACTCACCAGATAAAGAAGTTTCTTCTGAATTTCCTACTTGATTTCTTGGTGACTATCTTACATTGATGACTTCTGTAGTTTTGGCTTCCTGACAAGTAGAAAGACTCTCTGCTTACTCTAGCTAAAATTTCAGAATTTTAAGGACTCCTATTTTCTGAACAAGTTCCCTAATTCTTTATTTTTAATGTAAGCCAGCTGGGAAAAGTTGATTTTTTCAGGTGCTTTCCTGATTTTTAACTATTTTTTGGCAGGTTTTGTTTTTCAATTTGGTGTTGTGAAAGTAAAACAGGCCAATTTAATCTAGTGAAACACTGGAAAATCACCAAGGCTTTGAAACACAGTTCAACACCACCAACAAACTGAGGAACAGATGTCCTTGTTACAAAAATATTTAACAATAAGAGAGAGGGAAAAAAACTGAATGAAATCTCTTCTACTATATTTGGGAACTAAAGGGATACCTCCAAATATAGATAGCTAGTAGAAAAACTGCAACAATAACAACTTACATTTATACATTGCCTTTAACCTTGTTAAGTGTCCAAAGATGCTTCACAGGAGAATTAGCAAACAAAACTTGACACTGAGCCAGATATGGAGATATGGGCCAGAATTTTAACATTTAGATTTGCTGACAGCAGGAGAGGTCATAATGAGTTGGGAACCCCAAAGTTGCAGGAACATGCTTGGCCATGTTTTTTTTTAACTGAACTAGGGCTTTAGCTTCCTACTTTCAGGTTTCCTGAATGTAGTATTCAATTGTTCAGTTGCTACTTTGGGGGGGGATGTTGGCATAATGATAATGTCACTGGATTAGTAAAAAGGCTCAGGCTAATGCTCAGGGGGCATTCCCCCATGGCAGCTGGTGGAATTTAAATTCAATTAATAAATCTGGAACTGAAAGTTAGTCTCAGTAATGGTGACCATGAAGCCATCATCAATTGTTGTAAAAACCCATCTGCTTCCCTAATGCCCTTTAGGGAAGGAAATCTTTACCTCATCTGGCCTGCTTGTGGCTCCAGGCCCACAACCTACAGGCCTTCTACAGGCCCACAGACACCTAGGCCCACTGGCCTTGCAAGCAACTCAGTTCAAGTGGCAATTAGGGATGGGCAACAAATGCTGACCTTGCCAGCAATGCCCACATCCCATGAAAGAATAAAGAAAAATAATTGTTCAGTGCTTGATTATGTGTGCTTGTTGACTGTTCACTGTGAAATGTTAGTCAAATCTGGGAATGGTTACTGAGAAAGAGAAATTTAAAACAAACTGGAAGCATCAGGCTGGAGATATTTTAGAAGTACTGTAAATGAAGCTCCTGCTTAGACATAGAAATAGGTGCATCATATCTATAAACTCCCTAGGCATAAAACAAGACTGAGTGAGCAGGAGTGATGATGACCTGTATCTGACATTTGAAGGACCTCTATTTAAGGAGACACCAGAATGGCTCCATTGGATAAATGTGAGAAAAGAGAGAGCAAACACAATTATGGAGGCTCAACATGGGAAATTACCCCCGGCTCTCTGAGACATCTGGGGACACCATTGTAGTATAAGGGTCTGGCATAGAAAGGGTTAATGAGGGACTGAATACAGTACATCCCACACTGTGATGTAAAGGAACATATGACCCCAGTCTAGAGGGCAGTCTTGTACAGAGACATGTTTAGAGGCAAGCATGGAGACAGCTCCTAGATTAGACCTTAAATGTGTATATGTATATAGTTACTAGTAATTAATAAACACTTACGGTTAAACTATACAAGACTCAGAACCTCTTCATGAGACCTACTGAACTACACACATCTTACAACATGGTGGCAGCTATCAGAATAACCCAGAGCCTCACAGAAGCTGGAGAAGAAAATTAAAACCTGGAAGATTGAAAAAGCAGCATTCTGACCTGATAAAAAGCTCTAGAAGTGAAAGTACAGAGGAGATTGCCAGAGATAAACTCCAAAGCAGGAATGGAAGCAGGTGGCAGAAATGAAACTCCACACTGCAGCAGAAGACTCCACTGAATCCCGTGGAAGTCCAGCTTCAATACACAAAGAGTACAGAGTCAGAAGACCTAGCAGGAGTCAGCCAAAAAAAAAAGTAAGTTCTTGGCCAGAATGAGTTTAAACAAGTTTTAAGTCAGCAGCAGTGAGAATTGCTGCTTTAAAAAGCACAGAGAACAGCTCCAGTTCCGAACTGGAAATGCAGGGCTAATCTTGCTCCAATCGAAAAAAAATAAAAATATTTGGCAGCTAGAAGACCTGGCAAAAGCTGGGAATCGACAATTTCATGATCTGAAAATACTCAGATATTGCAGGGAAGACTCAGAAAGTTCAATCCAGGGAGTCACTGCTGACAGTTTTAAAACAGAAATCATGAATGCCAATACTCTGGAAGGCCGCCAAAATCAACAAGCACTGGAAACTTCATCGAGAAAAGGTGTAGGGCAGTGTCATCTTGCATTTCTTTACAGCATTTAAAGCTATACACACCTTTAATTTTAAATAACAATGGACCAATAATCAATTTAGGCTAAGGCAAGGGCCTAACCAGACCCAAAATTGCGGACTATGGAGAAAAAATCTTTTAGATTACCGGAGCACATCAGGATTAAGTAAGAAATCAGGAGAAGTAGAAGTTAATATGTTTTTACACCTGTTCAGTGTATTTACAGATGAAGTAATCCTAATGCAAGGCATTGATCAATCCTCAGCCAGCTTTGATGAGATATTAAAAGGCTTTAACAAATATTATAAACTCCAAGTTGTGGTGAGCGCAGATCTCAAAAAAAACCAAGAACACGCCCAGTAAAACAACACAGCAACAGGGACAATCCAGGCCAAGGGAAGCAATAACCTAACTGACCACTAGAGGGTGGGTGACCATGCCAGCATTGTGAAGCCACCCTCCTATTCATTAAGGTTTGCCCAGTTGAACAGAATCTACTACTCCTCCAACTGTTGTAAAGACAAGATCTGGAAGAATTATTAAGCCTCCAGACCGCCTGAACCTGTAAACACAAAGACTTAAGAGGTGGGGTGATGGTGGGGGGTGCTGGGGGAGGGCGGGGGGGAGAGGTGGGCAGTGGTGGTACCCAAGAAGGGGTAGTAGAAGTAATGTAAATATGCTGGGCAAACAGGAATGTATTGTAAATATGTTTGATAAAGACTTTGGCAGTGGTGTGATATAAGGGGTCAGCACAGATAGTGTTAACATGGGACTGGGTACAGTGCCACCCACACTGTGATGTAAAAGAACACATGACTCAAAGCTAGAGGACAATCTTGTACTGGAGAGAGACATGTGTAGAAGCAAGCATGGAGGCAACTCTAGCTTAGACCTTATACCATATATATGTATATAGCTACTAGTAGTAAACAAACATTTAAACTATACGAGACTCAGAACCTCTTCATGAGATCTACCAAACTGCAAACATCTTACAACAATCATACTGCAGGCTGTAAGTCCTAGTAGATGGAAGGAAGAAGTCAGCTTCTTAATAAAGTAGACGTGGCTGGAAGTGGCTCAGGAGCTCAGCAGCCGGAGTGTGGTACCTTGCACATGGATACAGTGTGGAAACAGATTAACTGATCCAATCACCAGGGCAGGAAAGCTGGGTGGCATCCCACATAAGGTGCCAACTCCACACTCTGACTTCCTCAGAATTCTCCTGCACAGCACTCTTCAGACCAAAACACCTTGCAGTTCCACTCATTCCTCTCTCAATCGAGGCATCTTGCCACATCTCCATCTGAGCAGCCAACACTGACACTCAGCTTCATCTTATTGCCATCTCATCCCTATCTCACACAGCCATCCTTCAAAAATGTTGTCATAACCTCCTCTCAATCCATGCCACTTCTCACATTCATAACTCTCTACTTTTTCTCCTTGCAGAACTGAACTCCAGGGACATATAGAGGACTAGTGGATGGCCCTTCAGCACTTGTCACTCTGACCACTGTGGAGAAGGAGGCCATGGGAGATTGACAGGGTGGCGGAGTGCATGGCCATTGGGATGGAGATATGAGGACTCCCAAATACCTGGTGATCAACTGAAATATCACATTGTCATATGGTATACAACATTCACTCAGGTTGAATTGGTGTCACCACGAACTGAAATATGGTCATCTGTCCAATGATGACTTTGAACTCTTTACCATCTCAGGTCTAATTCATGCTTTACATCCCTCACAGGTCCATCAACTATGAAGCAGGAGCTAGTGCTAGAGCAGGCCAAGGACTCCTCAGAGGCATCGCCATCAGAAGATGCATATCTGCCCCCACCGGCTCAAATGTGCACACCTCGGAAGGGAGGGTAGCTAAATTGACACGTGGTGAGCCACATTTTATAAGTGAACAGAAGCAGGTGTCAGAGATGGGCACATCATTGAAAAATCCCTGAGGAAGGGAAAAGAACCCTCCAAGCTCTGCTCAGCTGAACACAGATGCTGAGCCACAAGGGTCAGCCATGAAGATAACTATTTTGGAATAGCAGCATACATTATAAAGGGTTAACAGATGGGATCTGCTAATGTATGATGTAGATAACAATGTATTACTGACATCAGTCAGTACTGTGTTAGACTCCCGAGAGAGAGGTTGGGACCATGCCTAGGAGCAACGTGCCTACTCTGTAACCTGTTTAGATGTAGCACAAATAAATAAGTGTTAAGCAGATACCAGAGTATGTCTACAGTCTGCCTAAGGACAAAGTCCCACGCCTAGAGACCAAGGTAGAAGGACGCATCTCAGAACATGGTAGCAGCCGCAGAGACATCAATGTTAAAAAACACATCTGTGTTATCGAAGGAACCATAGAGTGAAGAAATATTTGAAAGCAGCTCGAAACATTTCGGTGGAAGAAGGCTCACTGGAGAAAGGTGACAATGGCCGTATCTGGTGACCTGTCCCTGCCGTTGCCTCATCCATTTGAATGACTTGAGGACCCGCAGAGAGGCCAGTAATGGGAGTTAGGGAACCACCATCTTCTCCAGCACTGAGCAGCATCAGGTCTTCACGAAAAGTAGTCAAAGCTTCAAGTTAGTTCCTTTCTTTCTGCAACTCTCTGTCTTTAGGGCACTTTCATTGCACACTCCCCAGTGCCGGCGCTAACTTCAGTGCTCGCCCTCCTCCCACCAGCACCCCGATAACGCTGAGCTTCTCAGCGCGCTTTTCATGCTGACTGGCCATTAATTGCTGGATGGGATCTGCTAATGTATGATGTAGATAACAATGTATTACTGACATCAGTCAGTACTGTGTTAGACTCCCGAGAGGGGTCCGCCCACCGCGCGCGCCTAACAACTCGAAAATCCTAGCCCATGTTGTTGGCCATTTTGAGATGCTTGCACTGTGCTGCGAAAACCAAGTGTAGACACCAAACTCCACTGCAGGGGGCATGAAATGCTTCCAGTGTGGCAAAACTGGACTTATCAAGCATTCCTGCCAATCCAGCAATTTTCATCAATCAAAGGCCAGAAGATATTCATGAATCACATTCCTTCCAAGAAACGGAAAGTCAAGAAAAGACGAAATAACAGGGTCCCTAAGGGAAGTAGATAATCTTAATCCAGGCTATCGCTCAACTACAATCCAAGTTCAAGGCTTCCACACTACTTTGAAAATGGATACAGGAGTGGCTGTTAACATATAAGCAGATGATCTTGACGAGCTTTAACCAATGACCCTTCATTCATCAAACATCAGGTTACAAGTTCCAGGCGGCATATCTCTTCCAATCAGAGGGCAGGATTATTGCTCCTCTTAGCAACAAGCGGCAATAGAGCATTGATTCTCTCTATGTTCTTTACAATCAACATACATCCTTATTGAGTGGCAATGTTGGCAATCTTCTAGGGATCTTAGAAAAACCTGTTGATGCTCTTCATTTGAACGACTCACTGTCTTTCATGCAACAATCTTCAACCTTTTATTTAGAAGCAATGGAAATTCAGCCTTTAGCAGCTGAGGAAGCTTATATACTCAGCAGAAAGTTTTTCTCTTTCACGGGAACACATTTCACTGGACCCAGGGCAGACATGGAAGTTGCAAATCTCTCAGTTCTTCATGAGTAAGGCCAAAGGTGGCGGATACAGAAGATCCTGCAGCAGAGGGTAACTACCCCCATGAAAACCTGCTGGACCCAATTGGCTCTTCCTAGAACGTGATGAGGAAGAAGTGCTTGCAGTACTGAGATTGAGGTCGTAGAGAGAGATTTGCCTTTCCTGTTGATGGATGCACCTTATGAAGTCTCTGTTATCTTTTTGGAGGAGTCAGCTGTGTTTTTAATGGCCGGGTAGTATTCAGATTTTAGTTACACTGAATCTATCAATAGATTGCCCAGTTTATCTCCTATTGTCCATGCAGAATCTTCCAGAGAGAACGCTTTGCCTGAGTCCGTGTCATAGTCTGTAGAGGATCACTCTGCAAAAGAGCTGGTACCTTCCAAGGGTGAAAGTCAAATGCCACCCATACTTCAGTCCCAGATGAAAGTCTTTTTCCCTCTAGAGCTGGATGTCAGCACAGAAGCTGCAGCAGAATCTTTAGCACTTCTGAAGCTGCAGATTCCTGTACAGCAATCTTGTCCCTGAGTTAATTGTCTACAGAAAATTCATCTGTTACAGAAGATGAGGCTGTCTTGTCTCCATATCCTCAGCAACTCCTTCCAATACTCATGGTGGAGCAACCTCGATTAGAGAAAAGTATTGCTCTCTTACCACTGCCTACAGAAAGTAGATGGACCTCTTGGGAAATCATCGCTTCTTTTCCTAACAATCTTACAGGAAGTTGGTCATTTTTTCCTTTGTTGTCTACGTTAATTGAAATCTCAGATCTTCACTGCCCTCTCACTCTTTGACACAGCAGTGGATGATACGGCTGTGACAGTTTTAACTGGAGGTGAAGATCATTGTCTTCCTGAAGCTTCTTCTCACAGTCCTTGAGGGAGCAACAAGTTCCTCAGAGTTTCCTGAGTTATTCTCTTCTAATTCCAGAGGATCCAAAACTCAATTCTCTTCAGTCTTCTCCCTTGGATTGGTCTTTTTATTTGTTGAAAAGTCTATATTGTCCTTGCAGTTCAGCCATCCAGCAATCTACACTCTGCTTCAAAGTAATGCTCACAGTAATGCTGATGAAGTGTTGTCCCATTCTGCAGATGATGATATCCTACCAGATACATAAAAAAGCTTTCATGTCTCAAAGAGGTCTTCCCTAAGGGCTGCGAATACTGTGGGAGATTGAATCCCCCAGGACTGTGACTTGGGGAGGGGAAGAGTAGGAGTGGAGTTGGGTAGAATCTGTAAGTGTAAAAAAGGGAGTTATAGAAGATAACGTAAAAAGTTAAAGACATAGGGTGGAATTGTCCCAGATTTGCACTAAGTGGAGTAGCGGGCGGGCAAACGATGTTTCACCCGTCAGCTGTGCTAGTGGGTTTTCACAAACCCGTCACATTATTTATGCACTCCTAAGAAACATTCTGTTTCCATGGTGGGCGGGCTTTCGTTCACCCTCCCGCCATCACCCCGCTGCTGCATCACGCTGGGAACCATATTGAAAATCCAGCCGCAAGCACACATCTCAGTTCTTCCAGACCACCACTGCTGCACGGAAGACATGGCCCTGAAATTGAAGAAGACTGCAGCCCCCAGGTTCAGCGATGCATCCCTCGAGCACCTTTTGGAAGCCATGGAGTCCCGCCGGGATGTCCTGTACCCCTGCTCTGGCTGCAGGATGGGCAGCAAGTACTAACCCGGCTTGGGAGGCGGTGGCAGCAGTGGTCAGCGCCAACGCCCCTCAAAAAAGGACAGCCACCCAGTGTAGCAAGAGGTTGAATGATCTCCTCCATTCTGCCAGGGTAAGTCACTCTTCTCATCACTCTCAACTCACACACTCACAAACCAATCACACATTCACAGGGCCCTCACTCACTGCCAGTTCAAGGGGCATCACCATTCACTCTCTCTCACACCAACTGTCATTGTCCTCATCTCGTCCAGGGGCCCAGTCACCACCCACACATGCCAGGCATACTTATCATCTGGTCTGACAGGCATCCTGCTTACACTCTCTCCATCTCTATTCATACAGGACAAGCTGGCACAGAACAAGAGGGAGAGGTCGCAGACCGGTGGCGAAATGCCCAAAATCAAGGCCCTCATGGACTTTGAAAACAGAGCCATCCAGTTGGCCAGCGGCAATCTGGACCATTCCTGTGTTGATGGTGAGGTCGGCGGTGCTCTACCAAGTGAGGGTCCAGCAGTGCAACATCCATCAGACAACCACGCTGTGAGTGATGTGTCCTGTTTCACAGGCCACTGCCATGCACTAATTATCTCCCCTTGCTTTCACAGGCACATCTGCCAAACAACTGATGGGGTCCATGACCCAGAGCCTCCAATCAAGCCCCAGCTCCTCCATCTCCCTCTCCCTGTTGCAGTGCCAGATTGTAAAGGGTGCAGCAGACAATGACGATGCGTGACACCCTCTGCTGACTGTATTGCAGGGCTCTACCAGACTGGTCCAGGCACTGGAATCTCATCTTCAACAAGTTATGAGTTGCAGCATGAGCCTCATTATAGCGTCGCTCTGCTGCAGTCTGAGGCTGCCGCATGGGTGTCATCAGCCACGTCCTCTGTGGGTAGCCCTTTTCCCTGAGGAGCCAACCCTGCAGCCTCCATGGACCTCGGAAAACTCCAGGGATCTGTGCCTAACTAAGGATGTAGGCATCGTGCACACTCCCTGGAAACCATGTGCATACCTGCAGGATGTATTTCTGATGGTTGCATACCAGCTGCACATTCAGCGAATGGAAGCCCTTGCGATTGATGTAGCCCATCGTGTGCTGCAACAGAGATCTGAGAACCACATGAGTGCAATCGATGGCATCCCGCACCCGTGGGAAACCTGAGATCTGGGCGACTGACTCCTTGAGGGGAAGGAGCACTGGGACGGACATCAAGGTGCCCGTTTCCCTCTTGTATTGCCACTGCAGAAACTCACCCATGGCTCCCACAGGTCTGCACAATTCCTTGCATTTGGCTGGGCTTGGGTCTCCATGGCATCCGCCATCCTCCCCATGGAGACCTCCATACGCACATGTGTGGGCACCAGTTAATCAGAGAGCAGGTGGACGCTCTCCTCTGACTTGGGAGCCACTCTGCTGTGGGCTTCCCGCAGCTCTGCTTGATGTTCCCCCAGCTTCTGCTGATTCTCCACGATGAGTTGTAAGGCTGAATCCAAAGTTTCGTCATCTGACTTGGACTTCACAGATGCCTCTTCCCCAGCAGTCCTTCGAGTGCCAGGGAGCTCGGCTGAACCTGCCTCCTCCTGCTGCGGACAAGTGTCCGTGTGTCAACCACCAGACTATATCCCGAGCCTGCTCTAGATCTGGGCCCCACCGAGGTGTGTGTGTCTGTGCTGGTGGAGTGTGTGGGTAAGCCCTGTGATGGGTCTTCCAGGCTGCTTCTTTCCAGCTCTTCAATGGAGGAGGTGTCCTTTTGGCTGGAGGTGAGGGCATGGGTGGGGCTGAGGGACTGGCTGGCTGAGGGTGTCAGTCGCTTGGAAGAGCTTCCTGTGAACCAAAGTAGAGATAATTAGTGCATGGCAGCAGAGTCAAAAACAGGAGAGAGAGCACTCACATTTGCATTGAGAGAGGGATGATGTGGTACAGGAATCCTCATGAAGGTGTTCCTACCAACCCCTCACTGTCACCGCAGGCAGGGTCCACATCCTCACCAGTCAGCACAATAGCACGCTCCTCTAAGTGAGTGATGGGTCTAATGTGGGTCACCCCACCCCTGGTCTGGGACCTCTCCCTGCTGATGTGAACAGGCTTCTCCTGCATGGAACAGATGGCGAGAGTGTGAGCAGGACACAGGGCACTGCGTGATGAGAGGAGACATGGAGGGATGAGTATGTGAGCTCCAGGGGATATGAGCTTGATGGAGATGTGAGGGTGTGTGTGAGAGTTAGTGGTTTTGTCCCTTGAGGTTTGAGATTCCTGTGGATGTGTGATGGGTATGAGTTAAGAGTGATGAGAAGAGTGACTTACTCCGGCAGGACAGATGAGACCATTCATCCTGTACTGGTTGGCTGTCCTCTTTTGCAGGGCATTGGCTCTGACCACTGCTGCCACCGCTTCCCATGCTGGATTGGTAATGCCGCTGCCCCTCCTGCGGCCAGAGCGGGGGGTAGAGGACATCACAACGGGCTTCCACAGTGTCCAAAAGGTGCTTGAGGGGCACGTCACAAAACTGGGGAGGCTACAGTCCTTTTGCCTTGCAGGGCCAACCTGTCTTTTGTGCAGCAGCCCTGGGCCGGGAGCACTGAGAGGTGTGCGCGTGGCTGCACTTTAAATATGGTGGCTGGTGCGATGAAGTGGCGAGGTGATGGCATAGTGGCGGAATGAATGCCTGCCCACCATCGAAATGGCGTGTATCCTGGAAATGCATAATTAATGTGGCGAGGTTGGGACAATAGGGCATGAGAAGCTGCCATTGTGGCCAAGAGGTAAAATGTCGTTTTCCCCGCCCAGTACTGCACTTAGTGCAAATCTGGGACGATTCCGCCCATAGGCCGAGATTTCCCGGTCCTGCCTGCCACGGGACCGAAAATTTCCGCCCAAAGTCAACGGACCTTCGGCTGTTCTGTCAAATTTCCCGTCTCGCCCATGACAATTCCCACCCCGGGCAGGACCGGAAAATCCCGGCCATAGTTTCATGTTGTCGTTAAAAAGTAAGATAGTATACTTGGGGGAGGTGTAGTATAAAGAGTTAACTGATAGGATGTATGCTGTCAATGATGATGTACTACTGACATCAGTCAGTCATGTGTTAGACTCGAGAGAGACAGGTTGAGATCATGCCTAGGAGCTATATGCTTACTTTGTAACCTGTTTGGATGTAGTATGAATAAACAAGTGTTAAGCAGATACCAGAGTATGTCTACAGTCTGTCTACAAATCAAGTCCCACACCTAGGGCCAAATTTTGCCCTTGTCGGGCAGGCTCGGCGGGGGCGAGCGGAGGCAGTCGGGAAGCCGACCGCCACCCACAATTGAGGCAAGAAGGCGGTTGCCAATTGAAGCGTGCCCAGTGTGAAATACGAGTGGCGCTGCTTGTGCTGTGGGGGTTGGGGGGAGTGCAAGTGGGGTGAGTGTGAACTTTATAATCCCCTGAGATTTGTGCAATGAAGTGTTAAAAAAAATTAATAAAGAAATGAAAAATATTATAAAACATGTCCCCTCATGTGACTCTGCCACATGAGCAGGGATATGTTATTAATTAAATTTTAAATTTTTTATTTTATTTTTATTTGCTTTAGGAAACTTCATCCCGTCCATGGATGAGATTTCCTAAAAAGTGCAAAGGCCGCTTGGCATTTTTGTCTGCCCGCCAACCGTAAGGTTGGACGGGTGGTGAAAAATTTTGTTCAATTATCTTTTAAATGGCCTTAACAGGCCATTTCATTGACTCCGGCGCACTCTCGCTGAACGAAATATCACGCGACTGCATGTTGACGTTGGGACATTCACCCGACGTCAATGTGTGTCCTATTACACTCGAGCGGGCTGGGCTCACACTCGTGCACGTGTTTGTGCGTGTGTGTATGTGTGTGTTTGCGTGTGTGTGTGCGTGCGTGTGTGTGGGTGCGTATGTGCGTGTGTGCGTGTTTGTGTGTGTGCGCGCGTGTGTGTGTGTGTTTGCGTGTGTGTGCGTGTATGTGGGTGTGTGTGTGTGTGTGCGTGTGTGTGTTTGTTTGTGTGTGTGTTTGCGTGTGTGTGTGTGTGTGTGTGTTTGTGTGTGTGTGTGCGTGTATGTGTGTGTGTGTGCGTGTGAGTGTGTGTGCGTGTGTGTATGTGTGTGTGCGTGTGTGTATGTGTGTGTTTGCGTGAGTGTGTGCGCGTGTGTGCGTGCGCATGTGTGTGTGTGTGTTTGTGTGCGTGTGTGAGTGTGTGTATGTCTGTGTGTGCGTGTGTGTGTGTGTATGTCTGTGTGTGCGTGTGTGTGTGTGCGTGTGTGAGTGTGTGTGTATGTCTGTGTGTGCGTGTGTGTGTGTGTGCGTGTGTGTGCATGTGTGCATGTGTGTGCGTGTCAAGAAAACCTGGTTTGATTGGTTCCCTCTTAAAAAGTAAATACCTTTAAACTGGAAAAGGTATCTACAAGGGAAAGAATTTTTAAAAACTCTTTGCTGCGACCAACCGAGGGAGCTGAATAAAACAGCAGCCAGTTCACTGCTCCTCACCTGGTCATAACAGCTGGCATTGTTCTACATACAGCAGAGAAGGTGAAGAGGAGGTTTGATAGAGATGTTTAAAATCATGAAGGTTTAGATAGAGTAAATAAAGAGTTCCAATGGCTGAAGGGTCAATAACCAGAGGGCACATATTTAAAGCAATTGGCAAAATAACAGAGGTGACATGAGGAAAAGGTTTTTTTTAGATGAGTGATTAGGTTTTGAAATGCACTGATTGATAGGATGATCGATATAGGGCAGAATTTTACATTCGGCGTGTGGGGAACATGTGATGATGTCGGGCATGCCACCGCGCACCGTTGTGATATTCTGGTAGGTGGGCGCTATGACGACGGAGACACGCCTGCCATTAATTAATGGGCCAGTTAAGGCCCTTGAGGCAGAAATTGATTTCCATTTTGCACAGCCCATGCGATTTTTAGGATGTCGCACGGACACAACGGGACAGGCGGGTAGGCCACATTTTCAAAAACCTCATCCACGGGCAGGATAAGAAGGGTCAGTGGGCTCGCTAATGCGCATTGTTAGAACTTTAGATTATAGCTTACTGCTGCTTGCTTGTGTAAACAGGACAACTTCATTTCACTTCAGAGCTGCTTTGACAGTAAGTACAGGCTTCAGTTCAGGACTCCGGAGGAGTCATAACACTTGGGGCCTTCCAGGTATCAGACAGCCTTCCCTTACCCTGGGAATGGGGATTGTGGTCTCCGCTGGAGGCACCTCCCCTGAGGAGGAAGAGAGGGCCAGAAGGGGGAGGAGGCCAGGTGTCCCTATTCAGCCTCCAGGGGAGCAACCTGTGGGAGGAGAGGCGCAGGCACATGGGGTGCAGGGCCAACAGGAAGTCCAAGGCGGAAGGGGCTGCAGAAGACGCCACTATCCTGCTGCCAGGGTTTACAGGTGGTGATGTAACTACCTCAATGTGGCAAAGGAGACCGTGACCTCCATCTGTCAGATGATCGGCCCTGAGATCAGCTCCAACTGTGTGGGTGGACACTCCATGCCAGTGGTGCTGAAGGTAACAGTGGCCCTCAACTTCTATGCCTCCAGCTCTTTCTAGGGGTCGGTGGGTGATCTTTGAGGAGTCTCCCAATCAGCTGTTCACAGTTGTGTCAGGCTGGTGACAGACACTCTGCTCAGGTGTGCATTGACCTTCATTCACCACCACACGGACGAGGCAAGCCAGGCAGAGCGAGCCAGGGGCTTGGTGGCGATTGCTGAGTTCCCCCGTGTCCAGGGTGCAATCGACTGCACACATGTGGCCATCGAGGCGCCAGCGGGTGAGCCCGCTGCCTTCGTCAACAGGAAGGGCTTCCACTCCATGAACGTGCAGATAGTGTGTGATCACAGGATGTTGATTCTACAAGTCTGTGCAAGGTACCCAGGCAGCTCCCACGATGCCTACATCCTCAGACACTCCCAGGTGCCGGGGCTCTTCAGTGCTTCAGCCCAGCACCTGGGTGCTGGGTGACAAGGGCTATCCCCTCAGAGTGTGGCTCATGACGCCTCTCCACCATCCAAGAACAGAAGCTGAGCAGCAGTACAATAGGAGCCACATCTCCACAAGGGCTGTGGTGGAGAGAGCCATCGACCTTCTCAAGATGCGCTTCCGATGCCTGGACCGTTCAGGGGGCGCACTGCAATACCCCAGAGATCGTGTGTCACTGATAGTGGTTGCATGTTGCGCTCTCCACAATCTGGTGCTGGAAAGGGGGGATGCAGTGGAGGAAGAAGATGTTGACGCAGCTGCTCTGGCAGCAGACGCTGAGTCCAGTAGTGAGTCTGAGGATGAGCACAGTCAGAAGAATGCTGAGGGGATAGACGCTGATTTGGGCAGCCTCCAGGGGGACATGGACACCCGGGAGACTTTGATCCAACGCTTCTTCAGCTAGGCTACCAAATAAGAACCACCACCACATGCCAGGGCTGCAGGCACCATACTCGATACCTAACAGGAACATTTGCCTGGTGAACAACATGCACTATGTGCCATTTCAATAAAGCTCAATGACAAACAAGTCACTCAGAACATCATGGGTTACACTGCACCTGCAGAACTAATGAAGCACCCAGAGGCTTGTTGAACACAAACACATTTAATGCTGTGGTGCCTGGCATACATAAAACAAATTAAATGGAAAAATGTTCTCCATCACATCTACTCATAACTAACTTTAAAGTGGGGGAAAAAGTATCACCAGTGATAAGCCCATGTTGTGCTTAAGGTGCTTCATGTTTACTATTGAATGTGTTACGTCTAGGTGCTCCCCCCTTGCTGGCACTGGCATCCAAGACAGCCTGCTCATTCTCTGCTGTCCTGTTGACCTTGATGACCTTGGCCAGTGGAGTCAGTGCTGGCCCTGCCTGAGAGGGAGCGGCCAGTGCCACGGCTGGTATCTCCCCTGTCGCCGCAGCCTCATCGGATGCCACAGAGGCAGAGGGGTGGAGGAGCTGCAGTCTTCATCCAGAGCTCCCTGAGAGGAGCCCGCAGAGACGACAAGCAGCTCGTACACCAACGTGAGGTTGCTTTGAACCTCCGTGCTCACCGTTGATGGATGGGCACCTAGCTGGGATATTGGGTCCCCAATCCATCTCCTACACTGAAAGTGATCAGCTGAGCTCAGTGCCTGTGTGAGGGCTTGCAGGTCCGAGCGCATCCCCAGGAACCCCTGATTCAGCTCCTGGAGGAGCCTCTCCATGAGAGTCGCCACTGTCTCCATGGAGGAGGCAGTGCGCTTGGCCATGAAGGTCACTGCATTGTTCGTGCCCCACATGGACTCCTCCAACACGGAGACCATGGCACACATTCCCTCATGTATCTCTGCCAGATCCTCCCGCGCACCCTGCTGGACATCCAGCATCTGCTGCCTCAGGGGCGACTCCAGAGGCCCATCATCAGCCACCGACTGAGCATGTTCCTGGACCCCAGCAGTCTTCCGACTGCCAACGCCCTGGGCTCTCTCTGCCTCAGCCTGCACCTTAAGTAAGTGTGAAGTGCCCTCACCGCTGTGCACTGAGATACTTTCCACTGATTTAATTCCCACCGAGGTGCTGGTGCCTGCCTGGCTGAGAGGGTGTGATGCTGGTGTGTTTATATCTTCTGTGTCCTCAGGCTCTTGACCCTGACAGGCTTCTGGTGAGCCTGAAGGGAAGAACAAGGGCATGTCATTAGTTGAAGCCATTACACTGTTACTGTTCATGCCTGGTACCCAGATCAGGGAACCCTTGTCTTTCCATTATCAGTGGGGATTCCATGTTCAAGGCCCACATCAATGTAGAGACTACAGTGGAATTGTTGCTATTACAGACATTCTGACCTCAGTGCACTGCACTCTTACCTCCCTGTAGCACCCCAACCTCACCAAGGCCAGTTGACTTGGCGCATGGCGTCTCTCCAGCTCTGGGGCCTCCTGCTCGTACCTGGTCAAGGTTAGAACGTGGGGCAATCCTCTGCCAGTCCGCAACCATGCAGCAATGTTGTGGGATGTCTTCTCCTGAAAGGAGAGAGGAGCATTGATTAGTCCGCCCTGTATCTGCATTGCCATTGCAGCCTGGCCAACCCCACCTGAGGAAAACCTCACAGGGCTCAGCCGACTTGTGGCCCTGGAGCCGCGAGATACTCAGTCCAAGCAGCCAGGGCTCACCCCTTTGCCCAGATGCTGCCTCATTGACATTTGCCACTCACACTCTAAAGCCTCTGAGGTCTGAGGGTGGGAGTGGGGGTGGGGGAGGACGCTCCTAACTGCTGTGCCAAGTGACTCATGCCAACACGGGACTCACCCTTTCCGATCGCAGGTGATCATTGAGCTGCTTATGGCACTGCACCCATGTGCGCCTCACCACATCATGGGAGCTCACCCTGGATGCCACCTCCTCTCAGGCATTTTTGGTGAGGTGGTGGAGCCTCCTCCTCCCGGCCTTGGGGACAAGTGTATCCCGGCATGCTGCCACCTCCTCCAGGAGGGCAGCGAGACACTCGTCAGAAAACCGCAGGACCGACTGCCCCGCCGACCTGCCCTCCTGCCTGCCCTGTTCACCACTGACGTTGTGCGTGACTGCGGCCCTCCGAGTCACTGGCAGTCTTCACATGGCTGCGGCGGCCACTTATGAATCGACCGCTGGGTCGCCATTGGACCCGGCAGACATTGAGCTCCCGCCCCCGCCCGCCCCTTCTCGCTGATGCCGGAGTCGCGTATTATGCTGAGTGGGCCTTAATTGGCCTGCCCACATAAAATGGCAGTGTGGAGCCAATCGTGCGGCGGTCAGGTTCCCGACCTCCCGCACCCGCTCCCACCGAGCCTGCCCGACCGATGTAAAATCCTGACCCTAGGTTCAACAGCAGTCTTCAAAAGTGAATTGGGTAAACACTTAAAGGAGAGAGAAAAATACAGGGATATGGGAAAAATACAGGGCAGTGGAACTAACTGATAGCTATTTTAAAGAGCTGGTGCAGACCCAATGTATTGGATGACTTCCTCTTGTGTTGTACTATCCTACAATTCTACATTTCCCCAGCTGCAACAATGGAGACAGGTGGTGAGTAAAACTGGGAAGCTATTGAAGTGACAACATTGACGTTTTTTTTGTTTGACATTAATGTTTAACTTCTTGGTAATTCTCAGTTGTTTTTAGGATTCTTCCAAGACAAACAATTACCCTTTAACCTCAGCATATCGTACTACAAAGAAGTACTTGCATGCATTTATCCAGCACCTTTCATGACCTCAGCACCTTCCCTAAGCACTGTGCAGCAATTAAGTATTATTCGAGGTGTAGTCACTCTTCAACATAAGGAATACAGCAGCCAATTTGTACGCAGCAAGCAACATTGTGATATTGACAATGTAATCCATTTTAGTGATTGTGGTTGAGGATTAAATATTGTCCAGGGCTCTTTTTCAATGTAGTGCCGCACATTTTGGAGACATGTCCTTTGGTGAAGTGGGGGGCGGGGGGTGATAGAGAGGTGGAAGGAGGTTCCCAGGCTCTTCATGGAAGTCGTTGGATCAATGGCAATGCAGCCAGAAGTACGTATGTGTGCAGAGAGCAGAAATAAAGGCCAGCCAGGGTGACATGTGGCCCCACTAGGAAAAATAAAACAGCAATCAGTTTGGATCTGTCCATTCACCTGGCAAATTGACAATGAAAGAGCCATTCTGGAAAGATTTCAGTCCACAGATAGATCTTGGGTTGCCAACTCTGGTTCCAAGTATTGTTGACATGAGCAGCAGTTTCCTAATGCTTAGATACCACCTTCTCCAGGATTTGCTTAGATAACACCTTCACCAGGTGGGGGAGGCAAAGCCACTGTCTAAAGTTCCACCCCACTGCATTTTGACAGAGGGATGACAGTACCAGAGTTTCCATCCCTGGTTTCTCATTACTGGCTGGTATGCCAGTCTGCCGGCATGTTCCCACCTCCTGCCTATTTTCAGGGAGGTGTTTCTGGGGATTGACAGCTACCCGCCCACCAGTAGCAGGTAGCCAATTAGATCACATAAAGTGCATTCTTCACATCCTGCCTGGATTCTCTGGAATCTCAGACATTCCCATTGGCCCTCTCGGCTGAGGAACCCACCCGCCATCTTTAATTGGATGAGGCACCCAGAGGCAGCCTCTTTGTTAACAGTTTCCTCATAAATCTCCTCCAGGCTCCTGCCTCGACCTCCTCTGGATTTCTGACCAATAATTCAAGATGTCAGCAGGATTGAGATCCAGGAACGAAAGTTCAGACCAGTAATTCACTGACATTTAATAGTATGATGCTGCAAGTGGGTGCTGTGATTCCCAGTATCGGTGGAGAATCCTAAGGGCCAATGTTTGCTGGATGGAAAACCATGAGGAGCACACCTGCAATTTCCTGAATATCTCTTTGTCTGCAACGAGGATTCATTAAAAATGTACCCGTGTGTCAATATTAGAAACTGAATTGAACAAAAGATATTGGGAAAAGTCCATGTTTCCAGTGGGGATTTGCTGTCACAGGGAACATGGGTGGGAGAATTGGAGCTACAGTTTGTACCCTTTTCTCTGATCCATGGTCCTTCTAAACACTGCTCCCACCACTGAGTGCTGAGTTGGCAAATTACCCTTATTAGGAAAGGATTGCCATATACTCCAGTCCAAAGACATCTGAATAGAGCTGTCAGTCAATCAGCTTCGAAGATACAATGAAGCATTTTATACTTACAATCACTTGACTAGCAGGTATTTATCCATCATCTATTAATGCCCTGACCATGGATAATTTGATTAGCACCTAGAACTAAGCTTCTGGTTCCTGGGTATTCATTTACATTTTCACTGAGCTCATACTGTGATTTGAGTCTGCTTGCGTAGATCCTGTTGTCTAAATAAACTGCAGTTACGAACAAGCGATGCATGATTTAAATTCTGATCATTATGGTCCATAAATACCTGCCTAAAATATTTTAAAACTAGCACAGTATGCCAAATACATACAGTAGCAGAAATTAATGTCTGATAATTATTTTAATTATACTTTATTTTTATATTAATCAGCTCCAATACCCTGCCTGCAGCAGTATGGGGATTAAGCAGTAAATCCTGCATGTACAATCAGATCCACTTATGCGAGTCTTGTTCCAGATTTACAGAATGGTTTAATTTTCAAGTTACAGTCAGGGAGAGATGCAGCACCTAAAGATGATATGCAAAGAAGAGAAGCACTATCATAATAATTTCATAATGTGAAAGTTATATCTGAACAAATGGCAAGCCAATCATTGTTACATTGAATTATCATCAAGAAAGAGAGAGGGCACAGGTTAGTTTACTCACCAGCGTGGGCTGGTGGATTAAGACAATCCTGATTAGAGCTGAAGGTCATGAAGTTTAGTAATTGGGAGTGCCCTTAAAAGTCAGTTTTTATTCATCATTCAAAAACCTCGTTTTTTTGGTGCTTTGCAGTTTTGCATTTTTAACATTAAAAAAAGTGGGAAATTCAGGGGAGGGGGGGAAATGGGACCCCAAAAGTTAGTGGCAAATTCGAAAAAGTAAATCTGTAAAAATATGCTATTATTTTCAACAATGCTAAAACTTCAAGAAAAAAAACAAGAAGCTAACAAGGTACGATTAAGATAAGTGACAAGCATTTACATAATTCATAGGCACCATTTTTTTGTGCCTCAAATTTCAGAGGAAATTCGTTTTTACTGAAACATGGCCTAAAAATAAAAAAAAGATTCATCCGTAAAAGTCAATAAAAACTGATTTTAAAGGTCTCCAGTGATTCAGTATTGACCAGCACAATCATCAGCATCACAGTAAGGTCAAAGCAAAGGGAGCTTGGAAGCAAATCCCTCTATCACTTTAAGGGTGCATTCTTCATTAAGCCAGTCTTGGTTAAACATCTTCAAATGAATAATTACAGGAAGTGCCACATAAATGCAGGTCATTTATCTGTAAAATGACCTTTGGAACAAATTAATTTACATTGTCACATTTCCCCACTCCCTTCCGCAATTAAAAATCCTATTTATGCTTCAATTATCAATAGGTCTTTCCCAGCTGTTACCTTGTATTTGCGTAAATCTCACCATTCCAAATTCATTGGCGTGATCATAGATTTTCTCCATATGATTCCAGTTTTCATACATTGGCTAAAAAAGCATGAATATGCAGAAAAATCCAAGTTATCAACATAAGCATTGTGATGGGCTATGAGCATCAACTTGACATGATGCACCTTGCCAACTCTAGGCTGCTACAATAAAAAAAAAATCTGCAATACTAATTTTCTTCTGCGGGGATGACACTCCACACTTATAATGTTAAACTTTCAGGGTCAGCCAAGTGGTTCAGCAGTATATATCACTTTTTACATCATTAAAGATCCACCTTCTCCTAATTCTACAAGCTCCAAATTTCCCATCTTTCTTTCTAAAATTATAGAATTGTAGAATGGTTGCAGCACAGCAGGAGGTCATTTGGTTTGTGTGTCCATGTTGACTCTTTGCAAAAGCAATTCACCTAGTTCCACACCTCACTTTTTCCTCGTCGTCTTCCAAATGTTTTCGCTTAAGGTGCTTATCCTTTTGAAAGCTTTCAACAATGGGTCTATCCATTCTGTCCAGACCCTCATGCTTTTGAACATTTCTATCAAACCTCCTCTTAACCTTCCCTTCTCAGAGGAGAAGGATCCCAGCTTCTCCAATTTATCCATGAGACTGAACTTCCTCATCCCTGAAACCATTCTCACAACTCCTTTCTGCACCCTCTCTAAAAATTTTATTTATTCACAGGATGTGAGATTCGCCGGCTGGGCCAGCATTTATTGTCTATCCCTAGTTGCCCTTGAGAAGGTGGTGGTGAGCTGCCTTCTTCAACCACTGCAGTCGATGTGGTGGAGGTGCACCCACGGTGCTGTTAGGGGTGGAGTTCCAGGATTTTGACTCAGCGACAGTGAAGGAACAACCAAGTCAGGGTGGCGAGTGACTTTGAGGGGACCTTCCAGGTGGTGGTGTTCCCATGTATCTGCTGCCCTTGTCCACCTAGATGGCAGTGGTCATGGATCTTATGCAGTGCACCTTGTAGATGATACACACTGTTGCTACAGTGCATCGGTGGTGGTTTTCCTAAGGTGTGGTGCTCAGAGCTGGAAATTCTTAAATTGTGCAGTCTACAACCAAGTCTAGGTCATTAGTATGCATTAAGAAAAGCAATAGTCCTAACGCCAACCCCTGGGCAACCCCGACGTAAACCTTCCTCCAGTATGAAAAACAACTGTTCACCACTACTCTGTTTCTTGTCACTCAGCCACTTCATATCCATGCTAAAATAAAAGCAAAATACTGTGGATGCTGGAAATCTGAATTTGTAAAAGCCAGCTCTGAAGAAGAGCTCAAAACAGTAATTCTGTTTCTCTCTCCACAGATGCTACCAGACCTACTGAGTTTTAACAGTATTTTTCTGTTTTTATTTCATATCCATGCTGCCACTGGTCCTTTTATTCTATGGGCTTCAACTTTGCTGGCAAGTCAATTATGCCGCACTTTCTTCAAAGCCTTTTGGAAGCATGTACACCACATCAAACATATTACCCCCATCAACCCTCTCTGTTCATTCATCAAAAAAGAACTCAATCAAATCAGTTAAGCACAATCTGCTTTTAACAAAGCTGTGCTGGCTTTCCTTAATTAATCCATCCTTGTCCAAATGACTGTTAATTTTGTCCCAGATAATCATTTCTAAAAAATTTCCCACCACCAAATTTAAACTGTCTGGTCTATAGTTGCTGGGTTTGTCCTTGCACCCTTTTTGAATAAGGGTATAACATTTGCAATTTTCCAGCTCTCTGGAACCACCCCTGGATCTAAAGAGGATTGGAAGATTATTGCCAGTACACCATAGCATCCTTGGATGTAGCCCATCCCGTCCTTGTGATTTATCAACTTTAAGTATAATAGACTTTCTAACTTAGACTTAGATGACTTCCTGCATCTAGAGAGCATGAGGTAGACAAAGCACATGCTTACATCTGTTTCCTGTAACTTGATTTTCCTGGGACAGGTCACTAGCCTGAAACCAGAGGTTATAGATTGAAGGTTACCATTCTGCATCCAGAATGGTTGACCAGGAGACACTCCTGCTCTTACTGCCTGCCATAGGCTTGTTGGAAGGACTTGCAAGTTGACAACCAACCTTCTTTACCATTCAACTTTTTACAATTTATATAAAATGATTTGGATGAAGGGACCGAAGGAATGGTGGCTAAATTTGCTGACCTCACAAAGATAGGTAGGAAAATAAATTGTGAAGAGGGTGTAAGGAGTCTACAAAGTGACATAGATATGTTAAGTGAGTGGGTAAAGATCTGGCAAATGGAGTATAATGTGGGCAAATGTGAAATCATTCATTTTGGCAGGAAGAATAAAAAAGAAGCTCATTATCTAAATGGTGAGAGATTACAGAGCTCTGAGGTGCAGATGGAACTGGGTGTCCTAGTGCATGAATCACAAAAGGTTGGTATGCAGGTACAGCTAGTAATTAGGAAAGCTAATAGAATGATATCATTTATTGTGAGGAGAATTGATTACAAGTTGCACAGGGCATTGGTGAGACCACACCTGGAGTATTGTGTACAATACTGGTCTCCTTATTTGTGCATCAGAAGCAGTTCAGAGAAGGTTTACTAGACCAACAGCAGAAATGGGCACAAAAACAAAAATAGCTGGAAAAACTCAGCAGGTCTGACAGCATCTGCGAAGAGGAATACAGTTAACGCTTTGAGTCCATATGACTCTTCATCAGAACAGAGCAGAAATGGGCAGGTTGTCTTATGAGGAAAGGCTGGACAGGTTAGGCTTGTATCCACTGGAACTTAGAAGAGTAAGAGGCGACTTAATTGAAATCTTTAAGATCCTGAGGGGCCTTGACAGGGTGGGTGTGGAGATGATGTTTCCTCTTGTAGGAGAATCTAGAACTAGGGCCAGGATTTTACAGCCCCGCCATGGCGTGTCTCCCCTTGTTGGATGCAGCGAGCCATTTAAATCTCCATTCAGTTCGGCGGGACCATAATATCCTGTCAGGCAGGGCCAGCCATAAAATCCTGGCCAAGGGGTCACTGTTTAACAATAATGGGTAGCTCATTTAAGACAAGAAATGAGGAGAAATTTTCTCTCTCAGAAGGTTGCAAGTCTTTGGAACTTTCTTCCTCAAAAGGCAGTGGAAGCAGAGTCTTTGAATATTTTTATGGCAGAACCAGCTAGATTCTCCAACAAGGGGATGAAAGGTTATCGGGGGTAGGCAGGAATGTTGAGGCTGAGGTTACATTCAGATCAGCCATGATCTTATTGAATGGCGGAGCGGGCTCGAAGGGCCGAATGGCCTACTCCTGCTCCTAGTCTCAATGTTGCTATGTTTCTTTGACAAGGACATTTGCAAAGCACTTATTTAGTACCTCAGCCATGTCCTCTGTCTCCATGCGTAGATTCCATTTTTGGTCCTTAATTGGCCTGACTCTTCTTACTACTCTCCTTTTACTAAGTACATGCCTAGATAAGACTTTTGGCTTCTCTTCTTTATTAGCTGCCAATATCATCTCATATTGTCTCTTTACCTCTCTTATTTCATTTCTCACTTCCCCTCTGATCGTTGTGTATTCAGCCTAATTCTCACTTGTATCATCAATTTGACATCTGGCATATGCACCCTTTTTCTGTTTCATCTTACTCCCTATCTCTTTCATCAATCAGGGAGCTTTGGCTTTGGTTGGCTATCTCTTCTGTCTTGTGAGAATGTACCTTGACTATACACAAACTCTTTAAAGGCAGTTCTGTTACAGTTTTGTCTGTCAGATTTTGTTTCCAATTAATCTGGGGCAGATCCATTCCCACCCCAATGCAATTTGCCCTCCTCCAAATAAATATTTTTACTAATATCGCTCCTTATCCTTTTCCATGACTAACCTAAACTTTATAATACGATGATCAATGTCCTCATAACTGTTCCATTACTGGCACTTGATCTAATTAACTCAGCTCATTCCCTATAGCCAGATTCAGCAATGTCACCATCCTTATTGAGCTGGAAACATAATGGAAACATAAGTAAATTCACCTGCATACCTCTGAGAAACCTTTGTCCCTCTCTGCCCTTTTCACTATTAGTATCCTAATCTATATCAGGATAATTAAAGTCCTTGAAATATTCTGTAATTTTTTGCTCCTCCCTGTAATTTTCCTGCAAATTTGCTATCCCACCAGTTGGTGGCCCATAGAATACACACAGCAGCGTAATGGTACCCCTATTGGTACCAAAGAGGTTCAGCCTTGACCTCTCCAGGACATCCTCTCATCATGTAATATTCTCCGTAATCAACACTGCCACCCCACCCCCTTTCTTACCTTCCCTATCATTCCTGAACAATTTGTAACTAGGAATGGTTAGTGCCCAATCCTGCTCTTTTTTGAATCGGGTCTCCTTCATCACCACAGCTTCATGTTCCTATATGACTATTTGTGCCTCAGTATATTTACCACATGTTGTGTGTTTACATACATGCACTGTCATCCTAATTTAGACCTTTCTGGATTCCATCTAGGCCTGATCCCATCAAATACCTTACTATTTTACTCTGATGCTATCATCTCTCCCAACTCGTTGTACACCTTGGCCGGAATTTTCTGGCCCCGTTGGCATCAGGTGTCATGGTGGGCAGGGTGGGGGAGACACATTATGGCGAGAAGGCCAAAAATCGGTTTCGCGCCAGCCTGCAAGCAGGTTGGGATCTCCTGAAGGTGTCTGCCATGGCAGGACACCAATCCCGCTGGAGGCCGGCATGAACCTGCTTTGCATCCGCTAATGGGATGCAGAGTAAGGGCACCCCCATGCCAGATTTATCATTACGCCGGCAGGAAAGCACTTTAGGCTAGAACATGTCTGGACAAGTGTGACATGCAGAAGTCGGGACTTATTGTTAGGGCTTTGCTCAGATCACGGATGTCAAAGGAGAATAAGATGCTGGAGCCCTACAGTGACCAGACTCTGAAGAAACATATGTATCACATGCTGGGTGGATTTCAATGAACGTGGCTCCACTGCAAAGCAGCTCACAGAAGGTGGGAGGCCTCCGTTGATGTCTCAGGTCTGTTTGGGAATGTCACGGTCTTGGCCATGGGCTGCTACAGTCATCGGCGAAGGGGGGAGAGAAAGGTCCAGCTGTTAGTGGCAGAGTGGGTGTAGCGGGTGGTAGGGGAGGGGTGGTGAGTTTGAATGATGGGGACAAAGCAGGCAGCATTGAAAATGCTCGGGACAGTGAGATGAGTGAGGTGTGGGAAGGATCTGCTTGCGTGGGAGAGTGCTTGCACAAGTCTCCAAAAGGCCCTGCCACACACACACTTCTCCCTCCAGAATCACTCGTGGTCTGGCTGCGTGCAGCTGAACTGCTAATGTGTCTTCTGGAGAGCTGAGGTCCTAAGGGTGCTGGCTTGCTTTGGCTGTCCTCCTGTGGGCCAGCTGCTCCCTCTGCGGTGACAGAGGGCGAGGTTGAAGGGGTCAGAGGCAAAGGGAACTTGGAGGGAGAGGACAGCCTCAGACTCCTGAGTGGATGACCCAGGGGTGTCCAGTTGCCGCACTTCCTCCCTTTGGGTGCACGAGGACCCCAGCCTGACTCCTTGAAGGGAAGGAGCACCTGGAAGGACGTTGAGGTATCCCGTTTCCCTCTTGCATTGCCACTGCAGGAACTCACGCATGGCTCCCGCAATGGAGTGCAATTCTGCACAGATCTCCGTGCTCAGCTGGACCGGTGTCTCCATGGCGTCCGCCATCTTTCCCGTGGAGACCTCCATATGTGCACATGTGGACACCAGTTCATCACGTGTGCCACTCTGTTGAGGGCTTCCAACAGCTCTGCGTGATGCTCCCCCGCCTCCTGCTGACCCTTCATAATGAGTTGGAAGGCTGACTCCAGAGGCTTGTCATATGACTTGGACCTCACAAGTGCCTCTTAGTGCATGGCAGCAGAGTCAATAGCAGGAGAGAGAGTGCTCACCTTGGCATGACGGGGTGCAGGAGCGTCACGAGGGTGTTCACCGTTGACCTCACCATCGCCACAGGCACGGTCCATGTCCCCACCTGTCAGCATGAAGGCACACTCCTCAAAGTGAGTGAGAGGCCTAATGTGGGCCACTCCACCCCCGATCTGGAACCTCTCCCTGCTGTTGTGAGCCAGCTTCTCGTGCATGAAAACACATGGAGAGAGTGTGAGCAGGACACATGGCACTGCGTGGAAAGTTTGTGTGGTGAGCGGAGCCATGAACGGGATAAGCTCCAGACGATATGAGCTTGATGGAGATGTGAGGGTGTGTGTGAGAGTTAGTGGTGTTGACCCTTGAGGTGCAAGATCCCTGTGGATGTGTGATGGGTTTGTGACTGTGTGGGTTGAAAGTGATGAGAACAGTGACTTATGCTGGCAGAACGGATGAGACCATTCATCCTCTTCCTGCACTGGATGGCTGACCTCCTCTGTGCTCCGGTGGTGTTGAACGCCACTGCCCCCACCTCACAGGCCAAATTGGTGACTCTGGTGGACTTCTTGTGGCCAGAGCCGGCATAGGGGACATTGCAGCAGCCTTCTGCTGTGTCCAGCAGGCGCCCCAGAGTGATGTTACTAAATTTGGGGGTTGCCGTCTTCTTTGCTTTTGGGGCCATTTGCTGCCTGGAGCAGTCCTGACCTGTAGACATGAAGTAGGCATGCACTCTGCTGCACCTCAAATATGGCACCCAGAGCGAGGAAGCGCTGAGGTCACAGCATGGCCGGAAATGCAAGCCCATCCAGCGTGTTTCCCGTTAATGCATTATTAATGAGGCGGGACATGCCAGGAATGGGATGATCCGGCGTGAAAAGCCGCCATTGCAGCCAGCAGGTAAAACATTCTTTTTCCCACCCACTACCACACTTTGTGCAAATCTGGGATAATTCTGCCCCTTGTTTCTCCTTAGAACCAGGTTCCCATCCCCTTGACAAGTTAGTTTTAAACTTTCCCCAAAAGCACTAGCATTGGCCCCAGGTCTGTTCAGGTGCAACTCGCCCAGCCTGTACAGGTCCCATCTTGCCAAGAACTACTCCCAGTGGCCCAGGATTCTAAAGCCCTTCCTCCTGCATCATCTTTACAGTCACTCATTCACCTGCTGTATCCTGCTATTTCTATACCACAGAATCACAGAATCTTACCAGCACAGAAGGAGGCCATTCGGACCAACGTGTCTGCACTGACTCTCCAAATGAGCTTAATGACCTAGTGCCATTGCCCTGCCTTTTCCCTGTGCTCCTGCACATTGTTTCCATTCAAATAATCATCTAATGCCCTCTTGAATGCCTCGAGAATGCCTATATTTGCTAGCATGTGCCACTGGAAATAATCCAGAGATTATTATGCTTAATCTCTTTTCTAGCTCCCTAAAAGTTGATCACAGGCCATCATTCCTCTTTCTACCTACATCATTGCAGCTGATATGGACCATGACCTCTGGCTGTTCACTGTCCACTCTCAGAATATTCTGTAGCCGCCCAGTGATATCCTTGATCCTGGTACCAGGGCGGCAGCGTAATATCCTGTAGTCATATCTGTGGTTGTTGAATTGCCTATTTGTTCCTTTAACATAGAACCCGCTATCACTACTGATTTCCCAATCTCCCTTCTGCTGCCCTGTACAGCTGAGACACCCGTGCTGCCAAGAGCTTGGCCCTGGTTCTTGACTCTGAACCATCATTCTCACCAGTATTCAGACCTGAATATTCTTTGAAGAAAAATATACACTCAGGGGGCTCTTGCACTACTAGCCTGGTCCTTCTTGAATGTCTATCGGTCATCCATTCCCTCTGCCTGTTCACCCTTAAGTTATGAGGCGACTAGCTCAAGACATGTGCTATCCATGAAACCCTCTGTCTCATTGATACACCTAAGTGATTCTAGCTACCAATCAAGCTCTGATACACAGAGCTCAATCTCCTTCAGCTGCATATGTGGTTGTTCAGGACACAAGAATGGTCCTGAAGTTCCCACATGAAACACGATGAGCATCTAAAGGGGCTGAGGTACCCTGCCATACCTCAGTTAATTGAACTACTAACTAAATTAATCATAAATTAAACTTAAAACTTTAAAAATAAGCTTATGGTTTCAAACCCAATGTAACTATTCTAATTGTTTATCTTAGATCTTAGATCGTCAATACTTACACTCTATACTGATCTTAATTCCCTTGGATTCTACCATTCCTTCCTCTCTGAACTAATTTTGTGTTACTTTTTCAATTCTCTCCATTGTGCTCTTGTCTTGTTGACCCTTTACAGTCCCAGAAAGCTTGGGAAGCCTATGGGGACAATTTTCTCTCCGTCGGGTGGGCCGGTTCGGGGCGGGTGCAGGAGGGTGCAGAGCCGGTCGCCGTCCACGATCAGCTACGCACCGCCATTTTACATGGGTGGGCCAATTAAGGCTCGCCCAGCGTGACGCACAACCAGGAGCACTCAATGCTACCTGTGCAGGCAAGGGTAGGAGGGAGAGTCGGGGCCTGCGCTCTTTAGCGCATGCACGCGAAAGAGCGCAGAAATCTCCCTGAGGCAGCTCCAAGCCTCAGGGAGATTAAGTTAAGTGCAAAAGATAGTGAAAATAAAGAAATAAAATTATTCAGACATGTCCCCTCATGTGACAGTGTCACATGAGCCGAGACATGTTTATGAATTTTAATAACATTTTTTATTTAATTCATAAACCTTTCATGAAACCACATCCCGCCCGTGGATGAGGTTTCATGAGAAATGCAAAGGTCACCTGGGCTCTTCGCCTGCCCGCCATCCTTAAGGTTGGACGGGCAGCCCTGACAATTGCTTTAATTAGTTTATTAATGGCCTTAACAGGCCTTTGACAGTTCAGCAGGCGCGCAGGCGACTCCAGTGCGCACCAGCCAAACGGAAGATCAGAATGACGCGCGGTGATGTTGGGACATAGGCCCAACGTCACCACGTGTCATTTTACACGTCGGCATGTGAGGCCCGTGCCCCCACACGCCGACAAGCAGATTCTGCCCCATATGTCGGCTGTTAAAGCCAGGTTGTTAAAGCCAGACATAATTAAGTGATTATTTAAATATTTCAGTATCTTATGTAGCAATTTCATGAAGGTTTCCCGCTCACTGTGGAACACGTGCACGTGAAACTTGGAAGTGGGTGGGATCATGTTGACTTTCTAACCTGCTGGCATTTTTCGGGGATTTAACACGCTACCAATACTCGAACCTGCCTCCCTGGCTGTTAAAATTCTGCCCAAAGTTTCAGGTTGATAACTTTTCATCAAACCTGGAAAGACTTAGATAAGTAATAAGTAATGTTCCAAACCTGCGACTTCTACCACCTAGAAGAACAAGTGCAGCACATGCATGGGAACATCAACACTTGCAATTTCCCCTCCAAGTCACACACTACCTTAGAAGTTTACCACCATTCCTTCACTGTCGCTGGGATTTGTTAGCCCAAAGAGTGGCCCCCCGGTGGCAGTGGCCAAACCCATGGCAATGGTGCTGCCTGTCCTCACCAAAACACTGCCCCCTAGCTGGGGCCTCCTTGGACTGGCCCCTAGACTCCACTTACATAGTTGGGAGCGTGAACATCCATTGCTGCCTCTCCTCCAGCCTCAGCAATGGCCATTGTTCCTGGTGACACTGCTGAGCTGCCAGCTCTCCAATTGGCTGGTGGCTTTTGTGGGTGGGCGAATGTTCTTAATCGGGTGGCTGCCCCGACAGTAGCCAATCAATTTTTGCATTATTTACTGTAATATATACCGTGGAATTATTTTTTTGAGGCCCACAGTAGTTGGTGTAGTTGTGGACATCAATGGCAAATGTGTTGTGGTTTACCTATATCTAATAACAGCCACATCAAATAATGATTCTGATATACTTATTACAAATTTAGCATGTGATAATTGAGTACTTAACAGAGTCAGTGCACATTGAACTTTTAGACACAAACTGCAGGCCATAACACAATCTTTTGATGAACAGGAGCAGTTTGTATAAGTCTGAGATGATTTGAGCATCTTTTCCTACTAACACTCCATAGAAGCTGAGAGTAAATGAAGGAATATCCAGTGAAGAGTGCTAGGATGTGTCCTTTGCAATACCCTGCCACTGTGGTCTACCCTAGCAAACCTAGCAGGGTCAGGAGGAATTTCACTCATATAAACATGATTGGGGCACATCAGGGATGCCCACCCTCCAAAGGAGACCATAAACCTACTAGTTTCTGGGTGCAGGGTAGCAGGTTTATCCCATTTCCTCAAATCAATGAGAGTAAGACTGCGAGACTAGTGAGTGGGAAACTCCAGGTGCTGGGAGCCCTTCAACCCTCTTATGTGGGTGGCATCATTGCCCAAATGGAGCCCAGTAATTTTCCCCCCCTCGGGGTGGAGTGCGGGAGCAGGCGCAGGCAGGCACGCCTTCGGTCTGACAGAATCAGATTTGCTGATTGTTTTGAAGCCTGCTGATTTTCAATGGGTTGTAACACTGGGATGGGTTTAAAGCCCCATTAGTTTGCATGGGGCAGGTTAGATGAAAATGGTCCCTGTCAGGTTTCAGAATAGACAGGGGTGGTGAGCGGATTTACCTTCGAAAGCCCCCAAAAATGCCAGGAAAACTCAACCATGGGGGAAACCAATGAGAGAAAAGTGGAAGTGGCAGAAGTGATGAGAAGTGGAGAGGCTGCAGGAAGGTGAGAGGTTGGAGACAGGAGAGACAGGGGCTGTAGATGGAGGGGAGAGGCTGCAGGTGGAGGGGAGAGGCTGCAGGGTGTGTGAGGGGTTGCAGGGGGGGAGATTCTGCGGTAGGGGGCAGAATCTGCAAGATTGTGGGAGAGAGAGGCTGCAGTGAGAGAGAGATTGTGGTGGGGAGAGAGGCAACACGGGGAGAGGTTGCAGCTGGAGAGGCTGCAGAGGGCTAGAGGTTGTTGAGGCTGAAGTGGGAGAGAGGCTGCAAGGAAGAGAGAACACTTTTAAACCTTTCAACAAAGGAATACACAGCTAAATCGGAACCAGGAAAACATGGGCCAGGGTTTTCCATTCATTGGGCAGGCTTGGCGGGAGCGGGCAGAGCTGGCCGCTGCCCATGATCGTCTTCGCACCACGATTTTACACAGGTGGGCCAATTAAGGCCCGCCCTCGTGGATCGTGAGTGGTAGCGCTACCTGTGCAGGCGGGGGGGAGGAGGGAGAGTCGGGTCCAGCGCTCTTTCATGCGCATGCGCGTGAAAGAGGGCTTCAATCTCCCTGAGGCACGGAGCTACCTCAGGGAGATTGAAATGCTTTAAAACAAAATAAAGACATGAAAATTTTAATGAAACATGCCCTCTCATGTGACTGTGTCACATGAGATGGGACATGTTTTTATTTTGAAAATAACGGTTTTATTTAATAAGTTTTAGCTTTAGGAAACCTCACCCCTCTCGTGGATGAGGTTTCCTAAAAAACGTAAAGGCTGCTTGGCCTTTTTGCCTGCCCACCAACCATAAGGCTGGATGGGCAGCATAAAATTCAGGTTAAATACCTGGTTAATGGCCTTAATAGGCCTTTAAATTATCGGCCGTCGCGCAGCCAACTCCGGCGCACGCCCGCCAAACGAAATATCAGGTAACTTCACGATGATGTCGGGACGCACGCCCGACATCATCGTGCATTGTTTTACGTTCTGGTGTGTTAGGTGCACGCCCGCATACCGAATGTAAAATTCTGCCCATGAAGACACTAAGATAATGAATTCCTTGCAAATGAATGTGGAGTCCCTAGCTTAATGCTGTATGAGTTCAGGAGCTACTGTATGGTGAAAAATTGTCGTGGATATTATTGCAATGGATGCTATGTTAATTGGATACTTTAATTCTGAACAGTTTTATTTCATAAGAAAGATTTGCATTTATGTGTTATTGCATTCACACACTGTGAATTACTTGAGGTGTAGTGATGTGTTAGAGGCAGATATGCAAACATCTTTCATATGCTAAGTTCCCAGTTAGTGAGAATGAAAAAGGAGCTCCTACACACCATAAAGCAGACCCTGAAAATCAACAAGTAGCCCTCGAGAAAATCTCAAAAAGAGCCCTTAAAATGAAAATTATTTTGACGCCTGGTCCCTGTAGTGTATTACACAGGTCATGCATTAGTGAGGATGTAATTAAAAATCATCAATATGACAGGTTTAGATGCTAGAAATTCTGCTAATTTAGTCTGTTGTGAAGTCTCGTTAAAAAATTTAGTAGGATAATTTAAGTGATTGATATGACCTAAATAATGGCCGCTTAGATTAGGACTTTGGACCCATTGTCTAGTAAGGAGGAAATGCCATCAAATATCTTTGGGATCAACTGGTTTCCTGTCATAAATCCAGTGGCCAAACCCACAGGAATTTCCTGGTTACTTTGTAAGAAGAAGAAACTCTGTTTACCCTTTGCAAGGTGACTGACAACCATGGGTGGAGGAAGAGGAAGAGGCTCTGAAAAAAACCATTTCCCACATTTCAGGCTGGACCAGGATCCCAGTTTTTGGGTGAAGAGTGGTATGCCAAATGAGTACAGCATGGGGAAATTATAAGACTTTTGTAGGCACAGAGCACATGGACCTGTTACATGCCCCAATGGGTGCCCTCATACATCCCTTTTGAAACTTGGCAGAGTCAGCACTGGAAAGCAGCAATGGCTGCTGTGTTCCAAAGCCAATGTTTTAATGGGGAATGCCGGGAGTGGGGAGGGCAGAGTGAGGAGGGGGAAAATAGAAAGGAAATAGAAATAATTCAACTTGTAATTCAAAAACTAAGCAGAGTAATCTATTAAGTAATGAAAGACAGAGTCCTGCAGCTTTTTTTTCAATTATTATCTTAAGATAATTTTCCCAAGGGCTAGCAGTTATTGTACTGGCCATTCTGGTTCTCAGTATAGTATTGTCATTGTTCAGTTTGGTCACATGTTTGAAAAAGTAATCTTGATTCTTTGCCAATTCAATGTGAAAAAAAACCTGCAATTGTGCACTGGAACAGTGTCACTGTTGTCAATAATGTCCAATCTGCACAGATTAGAACAATTCTTTAATTAAAAAATATCCACCAACCTTGGCAGAATACAAGCAGAGGATATTTCCAGAAGACATGAAATCTCTCTTTGGTAACAAAAGCGAATTTGATATATTTACTGCAATGAACTTGTTGTTCCTAATATACTGTTCCCAAGACCAGTGATCATATATTTAGATCATTGGCTGTATCCTCCTAAAACCATACTGACTTTTGCTTCATAAGGTTTTACAAAAATCGATGCAGCAACAGTCTATTTCACTGCCCATTCTCAATGAATAATTTACGGAACAGGTGAAAATCAATCATTTACTTCATAGTAGATGTTACTATTATTGAAACACTCTGAAATTGCAAAAAAATTACATCAATAAATTTTTTTGATGTTTTGTAAAGTGTTGAAAAGTGCAAGGTCCATTAATACCCATGAGATATCAGCAGGGTATAAAAGTGTTGAGAGAAAATTCACACTTATATATCTTATTTTAGTATTTTATTCCCTTTCTCATCATCATCACAGGAAGGTTCGGGATCTGAAAATAACATTTTTGTACATCTGACAGCCACAGAATTAAGAAACAGAATATAAAGTTCACCAGGTCCAACAATTGATTTTTTTTTTCATCATATGCTTGTCCAACTCCCCCTTAAATTACTGAAGTTATTAGCCTCAATGATCTTTTGATGCTTTGGATAGCATCCCTGCCTCTGAGCCAGAAATGGGTTCAAGTCCCACTCCAGGACTTGCCAAGGACAAGGCCAAGGACAGTGTGCTCATAACGTGGCCAAACAGGTTGATTATCAATTGCAAATCCTTCTAACATACACCAATGGCAGGCAGTAAGAGCAGGAAAGATTCCTGGTCAGTCATGTGATGGGTAGAAATTGGAGCCTCTTCCATCACTATTGAAAGCTCCATGCTACAACATGCATGTAAAAGTGTTTGTTGCCACAGCGACTTAGACTCCTTGGGGGGGCCAATTTGATCAGTTAGCTGGATGGCTGGTGTAGATCAGACTGGTGCCAACAGCATGGGGTTTGATCCCCGTTCTAGCTGGGGTGGAGACCTGCTTCCTTGCCCTGCTCATGGCGGAGATTACAGCACTGTGAGTCAGACCTGCCTTCAGGCAGAGAACTCAACAACAAGAAGCAGATTAGCTTTAATAGTCTCCTGGGCATCCATCCCAAGCATTCATTATTCTCTATGTGAAATAATTCTAAATGGCCTATCCATTTAACTTCATGATTCTGAAGTCCATCTTAAAACCATCATTATCACCTGAGGGCTAATGAAAATGCTGCTGAGAGTTCAATTTGTTAGCACCATTAAGGACCTTGAATACGTCACTAAGCAACTCAGCAGGGATAATTTTAACTTCAGCCAGTGGTATAAATGGGGTGATGTTGAATCAGCTGCCAAATGATTTTGAAAGAAAAAATCAGAGGTGTGTGATCTGCACCAAATTTGATATTGCCCTTTTTATACCATCAGCCAAAATTAAAGCGACTTTTCCAGCTTCTTATAGCTCAGGTTCTGCACCTTTTGCAGAATCATGATGGTCTTCCTGTAAAATGGCTCACTAGGAATTCCTTACAGTCCTATAGACAGGTTGAATTAATATTGCATGTAGGCTCAATATCACACCCAGTAATTTGGGTTCTATCCCTCAAGATCTTATTTACTTAATTTATTAGTACCACATGCTGTCCAGATGGTTTTGAAATCTCTCCAATAATCACCCATACCATTCTTCACTTATATCCTGTGCACTAAACTAGTTTTTGGTTCCAAGACTACAAAAGCCAAATTGAGGGGGTTGAATTCAGGCAATGACCAGAATTGTCCCAGATTTGCACTACGTGCGGTAGCGAACAGGTAAAATGACGTTTTACCCAATGACTGCAATGGAAACTTTTCATGTCGTATCATCCCAAACCCACCCCATTAATTATACATTCCCGGGATACACACCGTTTCGATGGCGAGCAGGCTCCAATTTGCCTGCCACGCGGTCACCTCGCCACTTCATCACACCAGGCACCACATTTAAAGTACAGCCACGCTCAGTACTTCCAGTTCAGGGCTGCAGCAAAGAAGACATGGCCCTGAGAGGCAAGAAGACTGCAGCCCTCGAGCACCTTTTGGATGCCGTGGAGGCCCATTGTGATGTCCTCTACCCCTGCCCTGGTCACAGGAGAGGCAGCTACATTACCACTCCAGCTTGGCAGGTGATGGCAATGGTGATCAGTACCAATGCTGCACAGGAGAGGTTGGCCATCCAATGCATATAGAGGATGAATGATCTCATCTGTGCCCCCAGGGTAAGGCAACCATCTCATCACTCTAAATTTACACACTCAAGCCCATCACACATTCACTGGCATCTCACTCACTGCCAGCTCAAGGGACATCACCACCCATTCTCACACACATACCCTCACATGTCCATCTGCCCTCCTCTCCTCTGGAGACTGCCTCCCCAGCCCTCATCCCCACACACACCCTGGGTTACCCTCCATCCCCAGTACAACCCTCGCCCTGCAGCCTCTTCCCTTGCCTGAGGCCACTTCTCCCCCTTCCCCAAGCAAGCTCTAGCCCTGCAGCCATTGAAAAGCCACCCACATATGGCTGATCTGGTAGGTAGAGACCTGCCCATGAGCCCCCTAAAAGTGATGTGATGCTGTCTCTGAAGCCTGGCGCTGATGACCGCGAGAGCTGACTGAAGCAAGGTAGGCAAACAAACCTTGAAGTCCCGAGTGAAGTGCAGCCCACCCAGTGCACGCCTTATATATGCTGTTGCGAAATACGTTGGTGTATTTACCTGCTGATGTGGGAGGACGATCCAGTGGCGCGGTGGGGGGTGAGTCTGGTGAGCTAGCCTTATAATAATATGCTGAAGTATTACACTGAGGTTCCCGACATTTGATGGTGGGAACGCGGCCCGCCATCGATGTGAAACCGATCTTTGGCGTTCTCACCATATTGCCCACCCATGCCAATGAACATGCCTGATGCCGGCGGGCACGGAAAATCCCGGCATCAGCATTGGCTCAGCGATAGCACTTTTGCCTTTCAGCAAGATGATTATTGATTCAAGCCCCAGTCAGTGTATAATCTATGCTGAAATGTCAGTATTATTATGAAAAACACATAAACAATAAAAGAGAGAATGACATAAGGAATATAAAGGCTTGAATTTTCACAACAATGGGGAAGTTATCCAAAATGACACCAGCGCCCCGAGTCCGGAGGATCTGTCCCCAAATCCAGCATCCATCATTTTTGCTGGGGAGGGGGAAATGGGGGAGATTTGCATTTTGCACATCCGTGGTTCACATGTATAAGTGCAGCTGCCTTCAAACAGATCCAATTTTCATTACCAGGATGTCCAAAGTAGGACTTGTTTATTTTTAACTTTTCAAGAGAAGGTCTAAACTTACTGGAGTCTTTTGAAGATGTAAGGTACCCTTTTGAAGATGTAAGGTACCCTTTTGGAGAGGTAAGGTACACCTTTGGAAAGGTCCAGGGACACCTTTGGGAGAGATCAAGTGTGCTTTGGAAGAGGTCAAGTGCCCTTTGGTGTTGTTAAGATTAGACATGAATGTGCTTAAGAAGTGGGTAAATTCATTGGAACTGTCAAGTTGTCAAGGCATTTGAATACACTGGGAAATGTCAAGCTGTTAAGGCATTGACATTTCCTGAGCTTTAAATTTTTTTTATAAGTCTGCAGTTTAAAAAAAAATCAGTGCTTGCTATTTCATTTTCTGCTGACATAAGCTTGAGGACTATCATTATAGAGATGCATGTTGCATGACTGATTCAACAACCTATCATTATCACAATGGGGTGTCTGTCAGTTCACAGTTTGAATGTCAGCTTCAAGTGATACCAGAGTCCTTTTGAGAGGTAAGGCACCCTTCTGGTACCTTCTAGAAAGGTGCAGGTACACTTTTTGGAGAGATCAAGTGCCCTTTTAGAGAGGTCAAGCCCCTTTACAATTACAAATGTTTGTTTTTATAATGGATTAAATAGTTAAAGGAATTTAAATGTAGTAATTTTTTTTACCAGTGAGAGCGTGTTTATCAATAGTGAGGTCATCAATAGACACTTATGACTTTATTTTATTTCATCTCAGCTTGTTGTCCTGATGTCTGCCCATGTTGGATACTGGGTGACTTTAAATGGAGTGTGCAAGGGCAAAGGGTGGTGGGTGAGAGGGTGTGGGTTGACATGAGTTGATGTAGGATCTAAAAAGGGCCATGGGGGTGGGTAGAGGGGCATATGTTGGTATAGAGGGTATAAGAGGCTTTGGGGGTGGGTGATGGTCATGAGGTGGCATGGGATGGCGTCAGTTGGCATAGATGGGGTATGGGGGGTGTGTGGGGTGAGGGCTAGAGGGATGTTTTTTGTTTTCTGTTTTATTTACAGCTGGACAAAGTGCCAGTGCACCAAGGCTGGCCTTTCAGACAATCTGCCACAGCACCTGGCAGCCCCTGTGGCTGGCTCCATACAGCATCCGGGGTCAGCGGGCCTGACTCCCATTAGCACCTGCCCCCACTCCTAACCCCACCACCCGGAATTAAAATCAGACTATCTGGGCCCTTCCTACTGAATCAGGTCTGCGGAGTCGGAAGCTTTCCTGACTCAGCACTCCCAACTTGGGAGCGAAAATTTAGGTTGTAAATTTTGGGAAATAGATTAAAAGACAACAAAGAAGGCAAAGGGAAATATGAAATAACAGCCAGGATTTTTCCCTCGGTGATTTGGGGGTGGGGCCCGCTCGCCGATGGGAAAATGACGCGGGATGATGTCAGGAGGAATCCTCGACGTCATCCTGGTCCCTTTAAACCTTAAGGAAGGCGGGCGGACAGCATAATCAGCTGTCCGTCCGCTGACCTGTCAAGGGCCAATTAAGGCCATTGACAGGCTCATTAAGATAGTTAAATGCCCTGCCCGTCCAACCTTAAGGCCGGCGGGCAGGCCAGGAGCCCCAGTAGATTATTAATGAAACTTCATCCACTGGCGGGATGAAGTTAATAAATTTTATGAGTTTGTTATCAACATGTCCCATCTCATGTGACATGTTAACAATTTTAAAATGTCTCTATTTTTTGACTTTACTTACCTTTCACTAAACTCCCTGAGACAGGACTTTGCCTCATGGAGCAGTGCGTGCGAAAGAGCGCACTTTGACAGTTGGGGAATCCCTCCCCCCACCCCCGCACAGGAAGATTCCTGTCGGGAAGGCCGCTGGGCAGGCCTTAATTGGCCCGCCCACTCAAAATGGCGGCGGGCCCAGTTTCGGGGGCAGGTGTCGGCTGCCCACCCGCCGCCGAGCTAGTGGGGCCCACCTGCCAGCGAAGGGCTAAATTCTGCCCAACATTTCAAAGAATATAAAAGGAAATAGTAAATTATTTTATCGCCACATAAATAACAAAGGAAAGTTAAGATAGCAATAGTGTCACAAAGGGATGAACAAAATATATTCCGAGGAGATTTATTTGATATGACAAGGATACAGAATAATTTACAGGAGATTCCACTCAAAAGGCTAATAAAGAGAGAATGACAACATTAGCAGAAATCAAGAGAGGTCTTACAATAATTAAGGTTGAAAGCAAGGGAATACTAGATGAACTAACCAAACATAAGAAGGATCTCTGTTGGGGCTTCTGTTCTTTCCAATATGCATAAATTATTGGGCTCAGCAATTGGAGATCTGGGGCAGAATTTTACATCCCGTGGGCGTAAAATAGCGTGTGATGATGTTGGGCGAGCGTCCCAACGTCATCGCGTGATATTTCAGTCAGCGGGCTCATGTGAGAGTAGTCAGCGTGCCCGCCGGCAATTACGAGACCTATTAAGGCCATTAGTTCATTAATTAAGAGAGATTTTTCATTCGTTGCGGTTGGCGGGCAGGTGAATCGGCCAGGCGGCCTTTGGATTTTTAACGAAACCTCATCCATGGATGGGATGAGGTTTCTGAGTTAATTTTTAAAATGTTTTAATGTTTTGACATCATTATGCATATGTTCATATGAGTGAGTCGTATGTGGGGACATTTGTTTCAGAATTTTCAAATCTTTATTTTTGTATTTAAAATTCTTCAGCTCTTTGAGATAGCTCTCTGCTTCAGGGGGCGTTTATTGCGTGCTCCCCCGCCCCCATGCTGATGTCAGCGCTCACCCTCTTCCCTCCCTCATCCCGGCAGCGCTGAGCTTCTCAGCACGCGTTTCATGCTGGCTGGCCAACCAGCATGAAGTCGCGGTTGGGGGCCGATCCTGGACCCTGGAGGAACCAGACCGTGGAGGAACATCCATCACATGCTGGGTGGATTCTCATGGACACGGTTCCACCATGAAGCAGCTCATGGAAGGTGGAAAATCATCATTGAGGGTTGGCTTCGGGACTTCAGTGTCTTGGCCGTGGTCTGCTACAGATAATCGTCGAGAGGTTGGAGAGGAAGATATACTGGGAGGGGGGGGAGGGAGGGAAAGGTCTAAGTTTGACTGGGAGAAGAAGGTGTTGGGGGGTGTTGGTGAGGTTGGGGGGGGTGGTGGAACAAAGGTGTTGGGGGTGAGGTTGAGGGGGAACAAAGGTGTCAAGGGGTGAGATTAGGAGGGGGTAACAAAAGGGTTGGGGGGGTGAGGGTGGGAGGGGGGAATGAAGGCATTGGGGCATAAGTTGGGAGGGGGAATGGGAGTGTGGTGGATGGGGTAACGGGGAGAATATGGTAACCGGGAAGGAAGGTGTAAGGAAATAAGTTCAGAAGGGGGAAGGGGTTCGGTGGGGGGAGGAGGAGTCCAGGGGAGGATGGAGCGCGGAGAAGGGAAGGAATCCAGGGGAGGAAGGAGTCTGAGGGGGGCAAGGAGTCCAGGGGGAGGAAGAAGTCCAGTGGAAGGAAGGATTCTGTAGGGGGGAAGGAGTAAGGGCAGTGGAAGAAGTAAGGGTGTCAGAAGGAGTCAGGAAGGGGGAAAGAGTAAGGGTGGAGCAGGAAGTAAAGGTGGAGGAAGGAATAAGGCTGGGGAAGGAGTAAGGGGGGGAAGGAGTCTGGGATTGGGGGTAAGGAGTTCTAAGGGGCTAAGGGATAGATGTCCAGGTGAATGTGAAAAGGAGGGGCCTGTGGGGTCGGTGACTGATTCCTGGGGAGCAAAATAAAGGTGGGCGTGGTAGGAAGGAATGATGAGAATGAGAGAGAGGGCAGAGTGAGCTGGTATGGGTGAGAGGGTGAGGGTCTGACAGTATCGGAGAAGGGATGGTGAGGAAGGTTGGTGGGGGGATAGCGACTGACATGGACCCTTGGGGTGGGAAGGGGGAGGTCAATGTGAACGGGGGTTGGTTTCTCAAGAAGGTCGGGAACATGCTCGTTCACCTGGACACCCCCGAAAGAAAAGGGTTGCACTGGTAAGTGATGGTGAGGAGGTGGGAGATGATGCTTGGGGTTCAACGGTGATGGGGGAAAGGACATGGGTGACTGGGGGAGGAGAAAGGACGGGGAGTTAAAGAAGAATGTTGAATGCACCATGTTTGTAAATCCGAAAGTGAAAGGAGACGCCTGCTGGGGATCCAGCTGCTGCATAGGATTGTGATCAGTGAGTGGGCAGCTCAGGTCAGGACAGCTCAAGTGGACCCCAGCAGGCAGTATGTAAATGAAAATGTAAATGAGTATAATGGAGGAAGGCTCCGTGTGCATGCGAGAGGGCTTAGATGAGGCTCCAAAAGGCCCTGCCACACCCACTTCTCCCTCCAGAATCACCCATGGGCTGGCTGCATGCAGCTAAACTGCTAGCGGTTGGGGGGAATGCTGAAAGACAACATTACACATTATTCAGCGAAAGTGAATATATTTTCATGTTATAAAGTGACTAAATGTGTTCACCCGTGAAACAAACTGATCAGAACTTCTTAACTTTTCTAGGCCTAACACTTCTAGGTGCTGCCCTGACATCCACAGCAGGGTTTGAGGCAACTTGTGCAATGATTGGCCCTGTTGCCTCTGATGACTTTGGCGTGGGTCCTCTGGAGAGCTGAGGCCTTGGGGCCCTGGTTTCCTTTGGCTGTCCTCCCGTGGGCCAGCTGCTCCCTCTGCAGTGACAAAGGATGAGGTTGAGGGGGTCACAGGCAAAGGATACTCAAAAGGAGAGACCAGCCTCTGCGATTCCTGAGTGGGCAACCAGGGGTATCCAGCTGCCGCTCCTCCTCCTTTCAGGTGCCCGACGGCATCGGCCTGACTCCTTGAGGGGAAGGAGCACCTGGAGGGACATTGAGGTGCCCCATTTCCCTCTCACCTTGTCACTGCAGAAACTCATCTATGGCTACCGCAGGTCTGCACACATCTCTGGGTTCTGCTGGACCAGGGTCTCATGGCGTCCGCCGTCCTTCCCATGGAGACCTCCATACACATATGTACGGGCATCACTTCATCAAGAAGCAGGTGAACACACTCCTCCAACTTGCCTGCCACTCTGTAGAGGGCTTCCAACAGCTCTGTGTGATGTTCTGCTGACTCTCCACCATGGGTTGGAAGGCCAAGCCAGAGGCTTGTCATCTGTCTTGGACCTCACTGATATCTCTTCCCCAGAAGTCCTCTGAGTGCCAAGGAACTAAGCTGAACCTGCCTCCTTCTGCTGTGGACATGTGTCTCTTCAGTGACCACTAGATTGTGAACCTGAGCCTGCTGTAGATCTAGGTCCCACTGAGGTATGTGTCTCTGCGCCAGTGGACGGTGTGGCAGCACAGTCAAACACAGGAGAGAGAGCACTCACATTTGCTTTGAGAGAGGGATGATGGGGTTTAGGATCCTCAAAAGGGTGTTCGCCAGTGACCTCACCGTCACCACAGGCACAGTCCACATCCTCGCCAATCAGCACGATGGCACACTCCTCAAAGTGAGTGCAGGGCCTAATATGGGCCACTCCATCCCTGATCTAGACCTCTCTCTGCTGCTTTGAGCCTGCTCCTCCTGCATAAAAACAGGTGGAGAGGTGTGAGCAGGGTGCATGGCACTGCGTGGAATGTTTGTGTGGTGAGCGGAGCGATCGATAGGATGAGAATGTGAGCTCCAGAGGATATGAGCCTGATGGAGATGTGAGGGTGTGTGTGAGTGTTAGTGGTGCTGACCCTTGACGTGTGACATCCCTGTGGATGTGTGATGGGTTTGTGAGTGTGAGTTGAGAGAGGTGAGAAGAGTGCCTTACTCTGTCTGAATGGATGAGACTATTCATCCTTTTGTGGCACTTGATGGCTGTCCTCTTTTGCAAGGCCTTGGCACTGACCACCACTGCCACTGCCTCTATGCTGGATGGTGACCTTGCTTGCTGGTCTTCACCCAGAGCAGGTGTAGAGAACATCACGGCAGGCCTCCACTGTGTCCAAAAGGCATTCCACGTGTGCAGTCTTCTTTCCTTTCAGGGCCATGTCTTCTGTGCAGCAGCCATGGGCTGGAAGCACTGAGAGGTGAGCACATGGATGCACTTTAAATATGGCGCCCGGCCTGAGGAAGCAGCGAGATGGCAGTAAGGCAGGCAAATCGGAGGCTGCCCACCATTGAAATGGCGTGTTTCCCAGGAATGCATGATTCATGAGGCGGGATCAGGATGATACAGCGTGAAAAGCCACCATTGCAGCCGGCAGGTAAAACATTATTTTTCCCACATGTTATCGCAATTATTGCAAATCTGGGACAAATCTGCCCACCGGAAAACATAAACAGGATAAAGGGAAAAATGCAGGAGCAAGTTCCAACAAAAGGTCATTGATTTTATTTCTGTTTCTCTTCACAGCTGTTGCCAGATCTGCAGAGTATTTCCGGCATTTTCTGCTTTTATTTAAGGGGTGATAGCCCAAGGAAAAGGAGCTGGTCATAGGACAAGCAAAGAAACAAAAGATAGGTCTAGAGGAGATATAAATGGAAGAAAACCAGAATCATCATCAAAAGTTGTCACCCAAAAAACAAAAAAACAACAGGGACAGAGGTTCCAATCTGAAAATGTTGAGTCCGGACGGCTGTAAAGTGCTTAATCGAAAGATAAGGTGCTTGAACTTACTTTGAGCTTGATTGGAAATGTAGGAGGCCGAGGACAAAGAGGTCAGGGTGGGAGTTAAACAGAGAACTAAAATGGCAGATGACCAGAAGCTTGGTGTCAAGCGTGTGGACTGGATGAAGGTGTTCTGTGAAATGGTCACCAAATCAGTGTTCGGCCTCCCCAGTGTAGAGGAGACCACATCATGCAAAGTGAATACGGTGTGCTAACTTGAAAAAAGTATGAGTAAATCACTGTTTCACCTGGAAGGAACGTTTGAGGCCTTGGACAGTGAGAAGTTTGGGGGTAAAAGGGCAGGTATTGTATCCCCTGCATTTGCAAGAGGAGGTGCCATTGAAGTTGGGGCATAAGAGGATGAAGCTGAGGTATTTGCAGAGGTCTGGCCTTTCAGGGTCAGACAGCTGAAGGTCAGAGGGGATTGTGAAAACACAGTAAATGGTGAGGTTGGGAGAATGAATGGGGTCAGAGGCAAGTGAAGAGGAAGAGGTATCTGGAGGGGCATCTATATCCAGGAATTGTTGAAGTTTGTGATCCTTTATACTTGAAAGGAAAATTTGAAGTATTTTACGAAAGCGCCAGTAAGGCAAATGGTGAAAGGAAACACAGACCAAGGCAATTTTGAGAGAAATTGGTGCTCCTGAAGAGAAACATCAAGTGTTTGCCTATTTGGCATTGAAGGTGGATCTCAGGATGCAGCAAGGACAGTGGTTTGATCCCCCACATTCCTGAAAATTCAGGCTTTAGTGTGTGCAGATCCCGTATTCCAGTGAGAGTCAGTGTGTACAGAACCTGCATTCCAGTGAGAGTCAGTGTGTACAGAACCTGCATTCCAGTGAGAGTTAGTGTGTGTGGAACCCATATTCCAGTGAGAGTCAGTGTGTGTGGAACCCATATTCCAGTGAGAGTCAATGTGTACAGAACCTGCATTCCAGTGAGAGTCAGTGTGTGTGGAACCCGTATTCCAGTGAGAGTTAGTGTGTGCAGATCCCGTATTCCAGTGAGAGTCAGTGTGTGCAGATCCCGTATTCCAGTGAGAGTCAGTGTGTGCAGAACCTGCATTCCAGTGAGAGTCAGTGTGTACAGAACCCGCATTCCAGTGAGAGTTAGTGTGTGTGAAACCCATATTCCAGTGAGAGTCAGTGTGTGCAGAACCTGTATTCCAGTGAGAGTTAGTGTGTGTGAAACCCATATTCCAGTGAGAGTCAGTGTGTGCAGAACCTGCATTCCAGTGAGAGTCAGTGTGTGAGAAACCCATATTCCAGTGAGAGTTAGTGTGTGTGAAACCCATATTCCAGTGAGAGTCAGTGTGTGCAGAACCTGCATTCCAGTGAGAGTCAGTGTGTGAGAAACCCATATTCCAGTGAGAGTCAGTGTGTGTGGAACCTGCGTTCCAGTGAGAGTCAGTGTGTGTGGAACCTGCATTCCAGTGAGAGTCAGTGTGTACAGAACCTGCATTCCAGTGAGAGTTAGTGTGTGTGAAACCCATATTCCAGTGAGAGTCAGTGTGTGCAGAACCTGTATTCCAGTGAGAGTTAGTGTGTGTGAAACCCATATTCCAGTGAGAGTCAGTGTGTGCAGAACCTGCATTCCAGTGAGAGTCAGTGTGTGAGAAACCCATATTCCAGTGAGAGTCAGTGTGTGTGGAACCTGTATTCCAGTGAGAGTTAGTGTGTGTGAAACCCATATTCCAGTGAGAGTCAGTGTGTGCAGAACCCGCATTCCAGTGAGTCAGTGTGTGTGAAACCCATATTCCAGTGAGAGTCAGTGTGTGCAGAACCTGCATTCCAGTGAGAGTCAGTGTGTGAGAAACCCATATTCCAGTGAGAGTCAGTATGTGTGGAACCTGCATTCCAGTGAGAGTTAGTGTGTGCAGAACCCATATTCCAGTGAGAGTCAGTGTGTGTGAAACCCATATTCCAGTGAGAGTCAGTGTGTACAGAACCTGCATTCCAGTGAGAGTCAGTGTGTGAGAAACCCATATTCCAGTGAGAGTCAGTGTGTGTGGAACCTGTATTCCAGTGAGAGTTAGTGTGTGTGAAACCCATATTCCAGTGAGAGTCAGTGTGTGTGGAACCTGTATTCCAGTGAGAGTTAGTGTGTGTGAAACCCATATTCCAGTGAGAGTCAGTGTGTGCAGAACCTGTATTCCAGTGAGAGTTAGTGTGTGTGAAACCCATATTCCAGTGAGAGTCAGTGTGTGCAGAACCTGCATTCCAGTGAGAGTCAGTGTGTGAGAAACCCATATTCCAGTGAGAGTCAGTGTGTGTGGAACCTGTATTCCAGTGAGAGTTAGTGTGTGTGAAACCCATATTCCAGTGAGAGTCAGTGTGTGCAGAACCCGCATTCCAGTGAGTCAGTGTGTGTGAAACCCATATTCCAGTGAGAGTCAGTGTGTGCAGAACCTGCATTCCAGTGAGAGTCAGTGTGTGAGAAACCCATATTCCAGTGAGAGTCAGTATGTGTGGAACCTGCATTCCAGTGAGAGTTAGTGTGTGCAGAACCCATATTCCAGTGAGAGTCAGTGTGTGTGAAACCCATATTCCAGTGAGAGTCAGTGTGTACAGAACCTGCATTCCAGTGAGAGTTAGTGTGTGCAGAACCCGTATTCCAGTGAGAGTTAGTGTGTGCAGAACCTGCATTCCAGTGAGAGTCAGTGTGTGCAGAACCTGCATTCCAGTGAGAGTCAGTGTGTGTGAAACCCATATTCCAGTGAGAGTCAGTGTGTGTGGGACCCATATTCCAGTGAGAGCCAGTGCTTGTGGAACCCGTATTCCAGTAAGAGTCAGTGACTGTGGAACATATAAGTTTAGAGTAGGAGTAGGCCATTGAGCCTACTCCGCTACTTGATAAGATCATGTCTGATCTGATGGTAGCCTCAATCCACTTTCCTGCCAACTGCCCAACCATTTGACCCCCTGCACTCAAGAACCTATTTAACTCAGCCTTAAAAATATTCAGCGATCCTCCTCCACTGCTCTCTGTGGAAGAGAATTTCACAGACTAATGACCCACAGAGAGAAACTTTCTCCTCAACTCTGTCTTAATTGGGAGACCCCTTATTTTTAAACTGTGTCCCCTAATTCTAGTCTCTCCCATAATGGAGAACACCCCTTTCAGCATCCAACCTGTCAAGTCCCCTCAGTATCTGACATGTTTCAAGCTGTAGCCCAGAGAGTCCGTGTCTGTGAAACATATCTCCCTTCAAGAGTCAGTATCTGTGGAACCCGTGCTCCTTTGAGAGTCAGTACCGGTCAAACCCGCATCCTAGTGATCGACAGTGCCTGTAGAATCTGTATGCCAGTGTGTGTGGAACCCCTACCCCAGCTAGAGACAGTGTCAGCGGAACTATACCCCAGTGAGAGTCAGTATCGGTGGAACCCATATTCCTGTGAAAGTCAGGGTTGTGGAACCTGTATCCTAGTGATTGTCAGCGTGTGTGTGGGACCTGTACCCCAGTGAGTGCCAGTGTGTGTGGCACCTGTGCCCCAGTGAAAGTCAGCGTGTGGTATCCATACCCCTGTGAGATTCAGTGTCTGTAGGACCCGTCCCCCAGTGATGGTCAGAGCCTGTGGAACCTGTACCCCAGTGAGAATCAAACTACTCTTCCAGCACCTCTGGCCAGTTCGAGGTTTGCACTGCAGCTGGTTGATCTTTCTCATGAGTGCAGCAAGTTGAGAAAATTGTGCCAAAGAAAGCCTTAACTCCGAGGGCCCAAGTGACCAGAGCAAGAAGCATTTTTGTACCCGTCCACTTCTCCACTCTCCCCCTACCTGACTGAAGGAAATATTCGAGCACATGCTGGGGTAGATGGGGTGGAGGAGACTGTGAGGGAAATGGCCACGCACTTGGACAAGCTTGTCAAAAGTGAGCATTCATCTGCAGCTGAGACCATTCAGCAGCAGCTCCATTGACGTGCTTGGAGTCAGGCCTCTGAAGCGTTTCTGCCCATTCAAGCAATACAAAAGCATAAATGTGCCACCAAATGCTCCAGAATTTTTCACCCCTTGGGTGCAGACTGCAAATTATTGTGCATTTCAGGGGGCAGCAGAGCAGTTGGCCAATTGGGCAAGTTATAGAATTTCCTTGCTAAAGCTGACCATGTCACAGTCACCAGTGGAGGTGCTCACAGCCCCTTGCACTGTCATTATCAAGGTTGGGCCAGTATCTATTATGGTTCAAACTAACAGTGCAGCCTTGCAGTGTGGGTTAGGAGAATGCCTGTGCCTGAGCTGAGAGCACAGCATGCAGTCCAGTGGGCAAAGCTGCTGCCAATCGGTCAACTGGAGTGAGGCGGAGGTGGGTAGGGATTCAGACAGCCAATGAGTGCACTACATACTGGCCATCCAAGTGATGGCCAACACTCTTCTGCACACCCATGATGATCCCTAAGTCTCTCTCTTTGGAGGAGAGCATCAGCCTGATGACTTAGCGGTGTGCCTCATGGCTCACAGAGACAAGAGAAGAAGGAAAACAGAACGGGAAAGGTGCCTCGCTCAGCAAAGGGAGGAGCATCTCCCTCAAAATGAAGGGGCGAAAGGGCCTACTGCACATGCAGCTGGAGATCCACAGAGAGCCCATTGCTTGTAGGTGCTTCACTAGGCCCAGGTCTATAGACGCCGCTTGTCATTCCTGCAGATGACCAAGAACTAGTGTCACCGAGGACTGCGCATATCTAGGGAACTGGTTGGTCACATATGCCACCTGCTTCAGGATTTAGCACCTCGTGGACATGGATAGCATCCACTACCAGTGGCCATGCCGCTCAATTTTTATGCTACTGGTTCCTTCCAGGGATCCACAGGTGACCTGTGTGGGATCTCACAAGCCTTCACCCACAAGTGTATCATGGAGATCATGGACACCATCTTTGTGAAGGCACAGAACTTTGTGCATCTTGCCTGGGATCAGGAAAGCCAGGGAGCAAGAGCACAGGGATTTGCGCAGGCCTCAGGTTTTCCACAGGGGCAGGGTGCCATCGACTGCACTCACATGGTGCTCAGGTTTCCGTGGCAACAAGCAGTCAATTACGTCAAGCATAAGGGCTTCCAATCGCTGAATGTTCAGCTGGTCTGTGACCACCACAAACACACCCTACAGGCCTGCGCATGATTCCCAGGGAGCATCCATGACTCCTACATGCTTAGCAGGTCTCAGATCCCTGACATCTTCCAGGGTCCAGAAAGACTGCAGGATTGGTTCCTCGGGGGCAAGGGCTGCCTACAGAGAACATGGCTGATGACGCCCCTAAGGCAACCTCAGACTGCAACAGACCGACAGTATAACGAGGCTCATGCTGCAACCCGGACTTTGATGGAGAAAACGATAGGCACTTTGAAACTGAGGTTCTGGTGCCTCGACAAGTCCAGTGGAGCACTGCAATACAGCCCGAGAGTGTGTCTCGCATCATCATAGTTTGCTGCACACTCCATAACCTGTCGCTGCAATGGTGGAAGGACCTGGTGAGAGGATGTCAAAGGGGTGACGGTGATGAAGTCCTGGAGGGTGAGGATGCTGGTGATGAGGCCATCACACTGGCCAGACGAGGCAGGCGTGCTCGGGAGGCCTTCACAGCCGCAGGATTTGTGGAGGATGATGACAAGGTGCAGTGAGGACTGTCCTGACATCCTCGCCTTGCATCTGTGAATATTTGACTCCTGTCTGGCTAATGGTAGTGCACATACCCTCAATGCTCAGACTTGTGTCATGGAGATGCAGTGGAGGCCCTATTAAGAGTTGCTAGAATCCAAGAGGATGATGATGACATGCAGTGAGGACACTCCATAGATCTTCACATAGCCTCTATGAATGTCTGACTCCTGTCTGGCTGAGGGCAGCTCACTTGCGCTCCATGATCAGGGTCATGTCATGGAGATGCAGTCATGAAACTTTAAAAGCGTCTGATCCTTTGTCAGCCTTCAGCACCTGAGCCCTTCAGGAGCACAGTGTCACTGGTCACAGATTCTGAAGAGATAGGGGCCAGTCCTACCTCAAAGATGCTGAGGGCACACAGAGAGAATGACGGAACTCTGTGACACCTGCTCACTACATTCTGGCAGTAATACAAGCACCATCGAGGTGCAGGTATCAATAATGTGTCCAGGGAGTGTGAGGCTGGACCATCACTTTGGTCTGAAGGCTGCACAGAGCACAGGGAAGAGACTCTGGACTGAGACACCTGCCTTTATCTTGTGTAGGAACCAATGTTTTACATTGTGTATAAGTGATTAACACCCATGCCCAGGCTGTGCAATTACATCTTCTTATCTTTCCTAACCCTGCCACTCCGCCCTGGTGCTCCCTGGACATCCACAGCGGAGGTGGAGGCAGCCTGCTGACTGAAATGCCCTGTCTGTGATGACATTGGCGGGTGTTCTCTGGAGTGCCGAGACTTGGAGGGCTCCAACTTACTTTCGGGTCCTGCTGCATGGCAGTGGCATCCTCCTGAGCCTGTGGAGCTGGAGCTGCTGGGGTCTCAGGAACAGGGGATTCGGATTGGCCAGACACTCCCAGAGTCACCTGGGTGGATGGCCCCAGGGTGTACACCTGCTGATCCTCCTCCCTCTGGGTGCCCTAGGGAACCTGGCTGACTCCTTGAGGAGAAAGGGAAGCTGGAGTGAGATTGAGCTGCCCTGCACCCCTCTCGCATTGACACTGTTAGAGGCCAAATATGGCATCAGCGATGGAGTTGAGCCCATGCAGCAGTGCAGGACCAATGTTCTGGATCAAGGTCTCCATGGTGGCTGCCATCCCACCAGTGAAGACCCCAGTGCATTGGCATGCCGTCGCTATCACCTCAGCCTGAAGGCGGACGGAATCCTCCATTGTACCTTGCAATCTGAGGAGTGTAGCAGACATCCCTTCCTGATGTTCACGAGCTTGCCTTTGCAGCTCCAGCAACTGAGACATGGCCGAATTCAGAGGCTCATCATCTGACTCGGACTCAACAAATTTCTGGCCTCCAGCAGTCCTCCGAGTTCCAAAAACCTGGGAAGTCCCTGACACCACATGCTGTGAATCAGACAGTGCAATGTGCTCACCAGATTGTGACCCCAAGACTACTTTAGAACTAGATCCCACTGAGATGCATGTCTCTGCGCTGGTGGAGGGTGTGGGTGAGCACTGTGACAGGTCTTTAATAAGGGTGTCGTCAGATTCTTCTACTGAGGTGACTTTGGGGCCTGAGTTGGACCTCCCTCAGCCACTTCCCAGATGTGCCTGCGAAACTGATTAGAGGTGATTAGTGTATGTCAGGGGACTGCAGAACAGGGGAACTGACTCACTGCATGGTTGTCTGATGGATGTTGCACTGCTGGATCCCCACTTGGTTGAGCACCGCCAGCTGGGTGACTCTATTTTCAGAGTCTATAAGGACCTTAATGTCAGACATTCCTCCAACAGGCTGTGACCTCTCCTTTTTGTTGTATACCAGCTTGTCCTGCGTGAATGCAGATGAAGAGAGTGTAAGCAGGATGCCTGCCAGGCCAGATAATAAGGATGCCTGGCATGTGTGGGTGGTGAGTGGTTCCATGGATGGGATGAGGACACAATCCGCAGGGCAGATTAAGGTGTGTGTGAGAGAGTGAATGGTGATGTCCCTTGCACTGGCAGTGAGTGAGATCCCTGTGGATGTGTGATGAGTTTGTGAGCGCTTGAGTTGAGAGTGATGAGAAAAGCGACCTACCCTGGCAGAATGTAGGGGGTCATTCATCATCTTTCGGTACTGGGTGGCTGTCCTCTCTTTTGCAGGGCGCTGGTGTTGACCATCAATGTCAACCCCTCCCATGCTGGATTGATGACCTTACTTGCTGGTCGTCGCCCAGAGCAGAAGTAGAAGACTTCATAGCGGGTCTCCACAGTGTCCAGTAGGCGCCCAAGGGAGGCGTTGCCAAATTTTGGAGCAGCATGACTTTGGCAGCTATGACTTTGCAACAGCTTCCAGTGCCTTACAGAGTGCTAGCTGTGTGCAGAGACACTGTTTAAATATGGTCCCCAGATTACTGAAGGCCTGACGTGACGGCAGGACAGGCAAATCTGAGTCCGCCCTACCAGCAACCTGGCGCGTTTCCCAGGAATGAATTCTCAATGAGACTGGACGTGCCTGGAATGGGACAAAATGGGATGAAAAGCTGCCATTGCGGCCAGCAAGTAAAGTGTCCTTTTTTGCACCCGCTACCACACTTTGTGCAAATTGGGATGATTTTGCTCTTAGTCAAATTTTGTCGTGATCACTAGAACTTAGAAATTCTCCCCACGAGTTAGCTTTATGATTGCTTTTGATGTCCGTTGAATGCTTTTGAACATTTTCAAGGCAGTTAAATGTTAAATAATCGCAAATGATGTTGTTTGAGCGATGTGTGACTTCATTTGATGTCAGTCAATGACTAATGACATCAGTTGATTGCTTTTGGGATGTCAAATGATGGCTGAATGAACACTTTTGAGCACAGATGATCACAAATGAGCACATTTGATGCAGGTTGAATGTTGTTGAACGCAAATGACATCAACATTTTCTGGTAGCAATAGTGCAATGTCATATTGATGTCTGATAGACCAATATTGTCAGATTTCTGGCTGTGTTTGTTGTATCTTATTGGGCAATCCCTGGATCACTTGCTGAGAGATCATCTGTAACTTTTCACCTTTACTGGTGTCATCTCTAATTTGACTCAGGTTCGATGGTGTTATGTTCACTAGATAATGGACCTTTACACCTAAATCTTTTATCTCATGCTTCTCCTGTGGTGACAACTAAGATAGGGCATCTGCTAGCATCATTTTTCTTCCTAGCCTGCATTTCAGAGTGAAATTGTAACTTTGTAACCTCAAGGGTAACCTCTGTAGTCTTGCTGCGCTCTACACAGATTTTTCTTGTAGATCTGCTCCAGTGGATACTTGATCATTCACCATTATGAATTTTCTCCCATAGAGATATGTATGGAAGTTCTCACATACATACAGGACTGCCTAACACTCTCTTTCTATGTTGACATACCTGATCTCAGCTGATGTTAGAGGCTTGCTTGCAAGTGCTAACAGTTTTCTCTCTTGTACCAGGGCCGTTCCCTGTCCTTTTGTAGAAGTGCCTACTTGCAGAATGACAGGTTTCTCTGTTGTAAACTTCCATGCTACTTCTTTGAGTTCTTGAAATTCCTCTCATGTGTCTCTGACCACTGGTACTCAGCATCTTCTCTCATCAACTCTCACAGGTTTACTGTGTGTTCTGATATGTGAGGTATGAAAAAACTCATGGACTGAATCAAACCAAGAAAACTTCTCAACTGTTTCTTATCTTTTGGAGCTTCCATTTCAGAGATAGCAGTGATTTTTTTTCAGACTCAGCTTGACTCCGTCAGATGTGGGCACCATGATGAAGAATTGGCATTCTGTCTCCTCCACAATGCATTTCTCTGTGTTTAGCTGGATCCCAGCTTTCCTGGTTCTCTCCAAGGCTTCATGTAGATGGTAGTCATGATCATTTTCATCATAGATCTGGATATCATCAGTTATGCCAACTGCTTCTTTACATTCTCCATGAATTGTGTCTATTTTCTGCTGGAACACATCCTGGCTCACATTAAGGTCAAAAGAAGGATACAGGAATTTGTGGTGACTAAAAGGTGTGTCGAAGGTTGTCAGCAGCAAATATTCCTGTCAAACTTCATGTTACAGTAGGTATTTCTGGCATCAAGTTCACTAAAAACTTTTGCCCCTGCCAGTGCTGGTGTGGAATAGGGCAGTGATCCTTTATTTCTTGAGTCAGATTTTTGGGATCCAAGCAAATTCATAACTGTCCATTTAGCTTCTCTCTCACAACCATGGAATTTACCCTATTTGTAGGCTCTGTCACTCTTGCAATCACTTTACCTTCTTCCATCTCTTGGGGTTTTCTTTTAAGCTTACCTTTAGTTCTATTGGCACTTTACATGAGCAATGGATCATTGGTTTCTTTTCTGGTTCAATAGTGATGTGAAACTCAAATTTTCAAAGCATTCAATTGACTCATTAAAACACCCTAGATACATTTGTAACAGATTTTCCTTGCTTCTGATCAGAGCACATGTCATGGCTGTACTACCATCAAGCTTCAGTGATGCCTATTTCATCTCATAGTTTACTGAGACCAGCTGCAGCTCTTTGCAACTGCCCAACCCCAGAATAGCAGGACCATCTGTTTCTGTGTAAGGCGTTCAATCAACGCTCGTTTACCCTTACTGTTGGTCCTTGACTTTAGGATTTTATAAAGGACAAACTCACAGAGATACAGAGGTTCAGGCTCAAGCACAAACTTGTTTATTGACAGAACACCTCCACTGCCACTAATTCAAGAGCTCTAAACTAGTGTAATGACGCCGTATAACACTCTAAACCACAAACACATTTATAAAACCCCACGTTTCTGCCCCAAAACTTACTCGGTCCAATTTGAACCCCCTTTCAGGATTTAGTTACTACCCTTAAAGCTATCCTTAATTCTCAGCCTCAAAATCTGTGGATCTGGTTGATACTTACAACTCCCCACACGTTGATTGTTCCGGTGCGAGCTATAGGTCCATAAATCAGGTTGACCGTTCTTGATCCTCCTTGGTGACTGCAATGCCAGATCTCACAGCCTTGGCCTTTTTATTACAAATATTGTTTATAGTATCAAAGTGCATTTCCTGGAGCACATTCTGTTTAGATGGCCGCTGCTTAGCACCCCTTTATTCTCTTTAGTCTGGTTCCTGCCCTGGTTCAGGCAACCCATTCATCACAATGTTGTTTCCACGACCAAAAGTGTTGTGAGGTCTCTGGATCTCAATTTAATGTGCATGTGATAAGATCCATTTCTCCTTAGCTTTTGTCAATGTTTGTTTGTGTGATGGCTGTTGTGTAGGGCCACTTGGTGTGATGGTCTCCCAGTTTCTTTAATTGGATAGTCTGATGGCACCTGCTTTTTGTCTTTGAGATGATAATGTCCCAGTATCTTTACACATATCGATTTGGTTTCGGTATTGACATGTTTGAAGATTAACCCCTTGTGGTACAGCCTGCCTCTGTGTTGATGTTTGGCCTATTTTGTTTTGCAATATTTATGTCCATGAAGCGAGGTCTTTGGGGTTTTTATATTTAATAAAGCCCAGTTGGAGGGGATTCTGATCCTACATCTAAGATGTAGAGCAGTTATCATAATTTCTTATATGTCCCTGTGATTAGGTTGTTCCTAGCTGTTGAATCTCAGTTCCCCTGAATGCCATTAGCAAGACATTGCTCGGTTTCAGAGCATTTTCTTGTGTAAACATTTTCTTTTCAAAATTTCAGGAAAGATTTTCTGGTCTAGTCTGAGTGGGATGATGTTACTCTGTGATCCAAAATCAATTTTCAGCTTCAGATTGTTGGTTGTAGGCTTATTTCTCACCCTCTTCCTGATCTGAACAGTTGTGTAAATATATTTTCTCTGGGAACAGTCACTAGCCATTTCATGCAGTTGTCTGGTTCCTATGTCCATTGAGTTCTCAAACTAATCGTCATCTTCCAGGGTTTAGATATTTTAGTTTCTTTTCCTTCTTATTTGCCCTGTTGTTCTGTTTCTGATAACTCATTTATCACCTTCTTCCTTAGTTCTGCACATCTTTTCCCGATGATTGGGCATTCCATGAGTTCTGCAATTTGATCCACATGCAGAGCATTTCCTTGTGTCTGTGAACTCATGTGATGGTCCATGGGTCCAGCATGTTTTTCTCTCTGTTTGGTATACATTCTTTTGTTTGTCTTTCACTGCATCAACCCTACTGTGTTTCTCTGGGCTTAACTAGCCTTCAGTTAAGCCCAGAGAAACACAGTAGGGTTGATGCAGTGAGCTAGCTGTTTGGGTAGTCCACATCTTCATCTGTCTACTAATGACTTAATGTGCTCGAGCAGAATCTAGAGCTTGCAATATTGTGAGCTTGTCCTTTCCAATTAAGTCCTTTTGTATTTCAGGGTGTGCAGAGCCCCAAATGAGCTGACCTATCAGCTTTTCACCTGTTTCTTTGAATTCACATTTTATGGCTAATTCAGTTGCATTAAGAAATTGTCAACAGGTTCACCTGGTTCCTGCCTCAGGCTTTGAAACTCACATTCGTGGATCAGATGGTTTGACTTTGGCTGAAAATGTGTGCTGAATTTCTAACAATAAAACCTCTGGGTTTTCCAGTCATCCTCACTCATCTGCCAGCTTTTAAACAAATTTAACCCTTTCTCTGCTGCCCAACAAAATAATGCAGCTGACCCTTTCCTCTTCACAAGTGTCTTTTAGAAAGTTACTGAATGTCAGCCTGCACTTTTCCTTAAACTTCTCAAATATCTCTATGACATCATCAGCTTCCCAATTCATCATGGGCTGGATCTGTGCATTCATTGTTGTGATAGCAGCCACTTCATTTTTGTACGATTCACTCAGTTTTTCTATCTCTGACACTAATTCTTTGTTTTTCAACTGATTTTTGTCAATCAAATTCAACATTAAGGGCGGAATCATCCCAGATTTGCACTAAGTGTGGTAGCAGGTGGGAAAAATAGCATTCTACCAGCCGGCCACAATGTTGGCTTTTCACGTCATATCGTCCCAATCCCGACTCATTAATAATGCATTCCCAGGAAACATGCTATTTCCATGGCGGGCGGGCTCTCATTTGCCCGCCATGCCATCACCTCACCACTTCTTCACGCCGTGCGCCATATTTGAAGTGCGGCTGTGTGCACACCTCTCAGTGCTTCCAGCGCAGGACTGCTGCACAGAAAACATGGCCCCAAAAGGCAAGAAGATTGCAGCCCCCCGATTTAGTGATGCATCCCTGGGATGCCTTTTGGACACTGTGGAGACCCACCGTCATGTCCTCTACTCCCACTCTGATCGAAGTCCAGCAAGCAAGGTCACCAATCCAGCATGGGAGACCGAGGCAGCGGTGGTCAGCACCAATGCCCTGTAAAAGAGGACAGCCACCCAGTGCAGGAAAAGGGTTAATGGTCTCATCTGTTCCACCAGGGTAAGTCACTCTTCTCATCACTCTCAACTCACACACTCACAAACCCATCACACATCCACAGGAATCTCAAACCTCAAGGGACAACACCACTAACTCTCACACACACACCCTCATATCTCCACCAGGCTCATATCCTCTGGAGCTCGCGCCCCATTGCGTCCACACAAACTTTCCACGCAGTGCCATGCGTCCTGCTCACACTGTCTCCATCTGTTTTCATGCAGGAGAAGCTGGCTCAAAGCAGCAGCGAGAGGTCCAGACCGGGGGTGGGATGAACCACTTTAGGCCCCTGACTCACTTTGAGGAGTGTGCCATTGTGCTGATTGGTGAGCACGTGGGCCGTGCCTGCAGCGACGGTGAGGTCGGCGCCAAATGCCCACATGAGGATCCTGCACCGCATCATCCCTCTCTCAAAGCAAATGTGAGTGCTCTCTCTCCTGCTTTTGACTCTGCTGACATACTCTACTTTGGTTCACTGGGAGCTTTGCCAAGTGACCGACACGCTCAGCCAGCCAGTCCCTCATCTCTATCCAGGTCCTCACCTCCAACCAAGGGGACAACTCATCCATTGAAGAGCTGGAAATAAGCAGCCTGAAAGACCCGTCACAGTGCTTACCCACACCCTGCACTGGTGCAGAGATACACACCTTGGTGGGACGTAGATCTAAAGCAGGCTCAGGTTCAAATCTGGTGGTCACCACATGGACACGTGTCCACAGCAGGAGGAGACAGGTTCAGCTGAGCTCCTCGGCACTCAGAGGATTGCTGGGGAAGAGGCAAGTGTGAAGGCTGAGTCAGATGATGAGCCACTGGATTCGGCCTTCCAACTCATCGTGGAGAGTCAGAAGAAGGCAGGGGAATTTCACGCAGAGCTGTTGGAAGGCCTCAACAGAGTGGCACACAAGTCGGAGGAGTGCGTCAGTATGCTCTCTGATGAACTGGTACCCTCATGTGCATAACAAGGCCTCCATTGGAAGGGTGGTGGGAGCCATGGAGACCCTGGTCCAGCACCACGCAGAGATACATGCAGGCCTGCACTCCATCGCGGTAGCCATGGATGACTTCCTGCAGTGGCAACGCAGGAGGGAAACGGGGCACCTCGACATCCCTCAAGTGCTCCTTCCTCTCAAGGAGTCAGGCCGGGGCCCCCAGGTATCCGAAGGGAGGAGGAGCGGCAGCTGGACACTCCTGGGTCATCCACTCAGGAATCACAGACGCTGTCCTCTCCCTCTGAGACCCCTTTGCCTGTGATGCCCTCAACCTCGCCCTCTGTCACTGCAGAAGGAGCAGTTGGCCCACAGGAAGACAGCCAAAGCAAGCCAGGGCCCCCAAGGTCTCGGCTCGCCAGAGGATGCACGCAGAAGTCATCAGAGGCAACAGGACCAACCATTGCACAGGCTGTCTCCACCCCTGCTGCAGATGTCAGGGCAGCACCTAGAAGTGTTAGGCCTAGAAAAGTTAAGAAATTCTGGTTACAGCTGGTTTCATGGGTGAACACATTTTGTGACTTTATAATCTGAAAATATATTCACTTTCACTGAATAATATGCAACGGTATCTCCCAGCTTCATTGACAGCCTTTGTGAGTCCTCCCCTGCATCCCAGCCCCCACTAGCAGTGCAGCCTCACACAACCAGCCCACAAGTGATTCTGGATGGAGAAGTGTGTGTGTGGCGGGGGGGGGGGCTGCATTTCAGAGCTTGTGCAAGCACTCTCGCACGCACGTGGATCCTTCCCCCATCGCACTCATCTCACTGTCCTGAGCATTTTCAATGCTGCCTGTTGGTGTTCACTTTCAGTTGTCCATCTGAGCTGACCTGCATTTCTGCCAGCCAATGATCACACTCCCATGCAGCATTTGTTCCCGCCCACCATGAGTGGCCTTTCACTTTCGGATTTACAAACATGGTGCATTTAGGGGGAGGTGATGACATCGTGATATTGTCACTGAATTAGTAATCTAGAGGCCCAGGGTAATGCTCTGGGGAACCATGATGGAATCCCGCCACGGCAGATGGTGGAAATTGAATTCAATAAAAATCTGGAATTAAAAGTCGAATGACGACCATGAAACCATTGTCGATTGTTGTAAAAACCCATCTGGTTCACTAATGTCCTTTAGGGAAGGAAATCTGTCATCCTTACCTGGCTTGGCCTACATATGATTCCAGACCCACAGCAATGTGGTTGACTCTTAAATGCCCTCCAAAGTGGCCTAGCAAGCTACTCAGTTGTAACAAACCGCTACAAAGTCACAAAAAAGGAATGAAACCGGACAGGCTTTGACTGAGGCACTGGAAACGACAACGGCAATCTCAGCCCTGTCGGCCCTGCAAAGTCTTCCTTACTAACATCTGGGGGCTAGTGCCAAAATTAGGAGAGCTGTCTCACAGATTAGTCAAACAGCTACCTGACATAGTCATCCTCACAGAATCATACCTTACAGATAATGTCCCAAACGCCATCATCACCATCCCTGGGTATGTCCTGTCCCACCGGCAGGACAGACCCAGCAGAGGTGGCGGCACAGTGGTATACAGTCAGGAGGGAGTTGCCCTGGGAGTCCTCAACATCGGCTCCGGACCCCATGAAGTCTCATGGCATCAGGCCAAACATGGGCAAGGAAAACTCCTGCTGATTACCATGTACCGCCCTCCCTCAGCTGATGAATCAGTGCTCCTACGTTGTGCTCCTCATAGTGCTCCTCCTATGTTGAACATCACTTGAAGCACTGAGGATGGCAAGGGCACAGAATTTATTCTGGGTGAGCAACTTCAATGTTCATCACCAAGAGTAGTTCGGTAGCACCACTACCGACCGAGCTGGCCGAGTCCTAAAGGACATAGCTGCTGGACTGGGTCTGCAGCAAGTGGTGAGGAACAACAAGAGGGAAAACATACTTGACCTCATCCTCACCAACCTGCCTGCCGCAGATGCATTTGTCCATGACAGTTTCAGTAGGAGTGACCACTGCATAGTCCTTGTGGAGACAAAATCCCACCTTCACCTCCATTGTGTTGTGTGGCACTACCACCGTACTAAATGGGATAGATTTCAAACAAATCTAAAAACTCAAGACTGGGCATCCAGGAGGTGCTGTGAGCCATCAGCAGCAGCAGAACTGTACTCGAACACAATCTGTAACCTCATGGCCCGGCATACCCCCCACCCTACCATTACCATCAAACCAGGGGATCAACCCTGGTTCAATGAAGAGTGCAAGATGACATGCCAGGAGCAGGATCAGGCATATTTAAAAATGAGGTGTCAACCTGGTGAAGCTACAACACAGGAATACTTGTGCACCATACAGCATAAGCAGCAAGTGATAGATAGAGATCAGCGATCCCACAACCAACGGATCAGATCTAAGCTCTTCAGTCCCACCACATCCAGTTGTGAATGGTGGTGGACAATTAAACAACTCACTGGAGGAGTAGACTCCACAAATATCCCCATTCTCAATGATGGAAGAGCCCAGCACATCAGTGCAAAAGGATTTGCTACAATCTTCAGCCAGAAGTGCTGAGTGGGCGATCTATCTCAGCCTCCTCCAGAGGTCCCCAGCATCACAGATGCCAGTCTTCAGCCAATTCGATTCACTCCACATGATATCAAGAAACAGCTGAAGGCATTGGATACTGGAAAGGTTATGGGTCCTGACAATATTCCGGCAATAGGACTGAAGACTTGTGCTAATGGATTTGCCAACCCCCCAGCCAAACTGTTCCAGTACAGCTACAACACTGGCAGCTACCCGACTATGTGGAAAATTGCCCAGGTATGTCCTGTCCACAAAAAGCTGGACAAATCCAGCCTGGCCAATTACCAACCCATCTGTCTACTCTCAATCATCAGTAAAGTAATGGGAGGAGTCAATCAAGTGGCACTTGCTTCGCAATAACCTGCTCATTGATGCCCAGTTTAGGTTCTGCTAGGGCCACTCAGTTCCTGACCTCATTACAGCCTTGGTTCAAACGTGAACAAAAGAGCTGAACTCCAGAGGTGAGGTGAGAGTGACTGCCCTTGACATCAAAGCCGCATTTGACCAAGTGTGACATCAAGGAACCCTAGCAAAACTGGAGTCAATGGAATCAGAGGGAAAACTGGTTGGAGTCATACCTAGCACAAAGGAAGATGGTTGTGGTTGTTAGAGGTCAATAATCTCAGCTCCAGGACATCACTGCAGGAGTTCCTCAGGGTAGTGTCCTCAGCCCAACCATCTTCAGCTGCTTCATCAATGACCTTCCTTCTATCATAGGTCAGAAGTGGGGATGTTCGCTGATGATTGCAGAATGTTCAGCACCATTTGCGACTCCTCAGATACTGAAGCAGTCCATGTACCAAATGTAGCAAGACCTGGAAAGTATCGAGATAAGTAACATTTGTACCTCACAAGTGCCAGGCAATAACCATCTCCAACAAGAGAGAATTCAACCATCGCCCCTTGATGTTCAATGGCAGTACCATCACTGAATCCCCTACTATCAACATCCTGAGGGTTACCATTGACCAAAAACTGAACTGGACTAGCCATATAAATACTATGGCTACAACAGCAGGTCAGAGGCTAGGAACAGTGTGACAAGTAACTCACCTCCAAAGCCTGTCCACCATCTACAAGGCACAAGTCAGGCAGGAATGTGATGGAATACTCCCCACTTGCCTGGATGAGTGCAGCTCCCACAACATTCAAGAAGCCTGACACCGTCCAGGACAAAGCAGCCCATTTAATTGGCAACACATCCACAAACATCCACTCCCTCCAACTCCGACGCACAGTAGCAGCAGTATGTGCCATCTACAAGATGCACTGCAGGAATTCATCAAGGCTTCTACGATAGCACCTTCCAAACCTATGATCACTGCCATCCAGAAGGACAAGGGCAGCAGACACATGGGGACACCACCACCTGGAAGTTCCCTTCCAAGTCCTCACCACCCTGACTTGGAAATATATTGCTGTTCCTTCACTGTCGCTGGGTCAAAATCCTGAAACTCCCTTCCTAACAGCACTGTGAGTGTACCTACCCACATGGACTGCAGAGGTTCAAGAAGGCAGCTCATCACCACCTCTCAAGGGCAGCTAGGAATGGGCAATAAATGCTGGTCCAGCCAGGGAGGCCCACATCCCGTGAATGAATAAAAACATTTTTCTTCTTATCCCCCATCCTTTCCCCTCTCCCAGTCACACATGTCCTTTCCCCCATCGCTGTCGACCCCCCTGGCATCACATTCCACCTCCCCACCATCACCTACCAGCCACAACCCTTTACTTCCAGGGATGTCCAGGTGAATGTGCACATTCCCTACCTTCCTCAGAATCCCACCCCTATCCACATTAATGTCCTCGCCATTCTCCTTCCAACCCTCAGTGTCCGTGTCTGCCTCCAAGTCCTCACCAACCACCCTCGCCATCCCTTCTATCGCTGCCATCGCACCCTCACCCTCCCAGCCTACCAGCGCATTCTGCCCTCTTTCATTCTCACCATCTGCTCTTACCACTCCCACCCTTATTTTGCTCCCCAAGAGGCAGTCATCAACTCCACAGACCCTTCCTTGCACATTCACCTGGACATTCCCCCATGCCTTGGAAGTTCTTCCCCCTTTGGAAATCTTTCCCCCACCAGACTCCTTCACGTTGCGCACCCCCCACTCACCCTGGACTCCTCTCCCACCCCTGGCCTGCTTCCCCCTCCCACTCTTTCCCTCATCCAGACTCCTTCCCCCCTCTAGACTCCTTCCCTTATACCTCCCTGCCCCCTCACAAGTACCTCCCCAGTTGCTGTATTTTCCCCCATTACCCCTCCTCCTGTACTTCCACCCCCCTCCCAACCTCATCCCCCCATCACCTTCGGTCCCCCCAAACCTCACTCCCCCCACCCCTCCACCCCCGACATCTTCGTTCTCCCGCTCCCAACCTCAACCCTCAACACCTTAATTTCACCCCCCTGCCCTTCCAACCTCACCGCCGCCACCCCCTGACACACCTTTGTCTCCCAGTGACACCTAAACCTTCCTCTCCTACCCCTCGGTACATTTTCCTCTCCCACTCACAGCTGGACATTCCGCTCCATCCCCTTGACGTTTATCTGTAACAGACCATGGCCAAGACACTGAAGTCCCGTAGCATAGTGATTTTCCACCTTCCGTGAGCTGCTTCGCAGCAGAGCCATGTCCATGAGAATCCACTCAGCACGCGATGAATATTCCTCCAGATTCCCATTGCTGTCAGGTTCCAGCATCTTCTGCTCCTCAGATGTCCCCGATGTGAGCAAGGCCCTGGCGGTGAGTTCCGATTTCTTCATGCCACACTTGTCAAGAAGCGTTCTGCACCGGTGTTTGCCCACCGATGGGCGGTAAATTTGATGTGGGGGAATGATTCCAGTGAGACGGGCTTATAATGATACGCAGATGAGTTGACATGCGGCAGTGGGAAACATGGCCCGCCATTGAGCAGGCAGTTACAAACTATTTCACGACGGCGTGAAACTGATTTTTGGCCTTCCCGCCATATTGTCCGCTCACGCCCGCCATGACACCTGACACTAGTGGGCACAGAAAATCCCACCCTGAATGTTTGAGCCTAACTCACAGATACCTATTGTCACCATGTTACGTCTTCTGGTTACCATGCTTTCAAAATAATTGCATTTTTAGAGACAAAATACTGATGGTTAAATTAAGTGCATTTATTACAAGTGTTGGTGTGGCTGATGGACTGGTCCATTGTTGCTCGGCACCTGACTGCAGTGCAGCAATAAATGTAACCCCCTAGGTGTACATTCAGATAATAATTAGTTCCTAACTCTTCACAAATATTATAACAATATACACACAAGCAGTCTATCACTCTATGAGGTAGATCTTGATTTGTGCAATACAAGTTTCTGATTCCTATAACCCAATTTACAGTCAAAATCTACCCCAATGTGTGTTGATGGTTTTTGTATTCTTTATTTCTTTTACACAGGACCCTTGTTTTAACACATCTGGCAATATGGCAATCTCTGTAGTCTCAGCCAGCTTGTTCTGGTTAAGTACTCAGGGTAATGAAAGGTGTGAACTTTTGAACTCTGTTAGCATGGATTGATCTCCACTGTACAAACAATGTTATAGATTGCAGTTACATACATTTTTTAACACCAGAGTTTTGGCTGTTGCGTGTTCTACTGAAGTCAATGTTACCTTCTGTTTGGACAACAGGAGACACCATTCAAGTGAAGGCAGCCAAAAAGAGCCAAATTTTTTTAGATCCATCTTCAGGTTCAAAAAGGCCAGCAAGCCACCCTCTCGCCTGATTAAATACCCCCTCGCCACCAAACCGCCAGGGGGAAGAGCACAAGAAAAAATGTAACAGTTCCACAACCGTAAACGAATATCAGACCTGCATGTTTAGATGCAACATTCCAATAGAAATTTTCTCATACTTTGTGCTGTTGCATTTGGAGCATAACCAGGACATATATATTTAAATAACAAGCTAAATACTTTTGAAGACTGCCTGTGGCTGTGGCCATAACTTTTCCTTTCTAATTGACTGGGGAAGGGTAGAAACAAGCTTCGTTTGTACATTCCTGCCAAGATTTAAATGATGACATTGTTAAACTTTGTTTCAGTTCTTATATATCAATGTAACAGAGATATTAGGACATGATTATTTCATCTTGTTAAAAAAAAGGGAATGCTGTCAGGGGACTGCAGCTGTCATTTCGTAGATCTCACTATTTCGTGATTATGTGAATTGATATAATTTGATCCTGTACTATGAATGAGAATGAATATCATAATTAGAGTAGGGAAGCAAATGCAGTCAGCTCTGGACAAGCCCTTGAGTGTACCTTGAGCTTAATTAAGATACCTAGTACTCATTTCTTAGATGCTTTTTATATTTCTGTTCAATGATTGTGCATATCATACATACATTGACATTAACATTTAAGTGATTGTATTAATATGATCTTTCTATGGACTGAACAGTTATTAATCCTAGAAAAAAAAGGCATTGTGGGATCTCAGTTAACACATTAATGGCAATATGCTCACTTCCTGCTGCACTAAAATAAGACCTATCTTTAAATAACGGACTGTAAATAGCCATTGATTTTATACTGATCAATCTATTTCCTCTTCCTAAGTTTTCACGCGCATAGATTTTGATGAAAAGCTAATTCAAGACAACCAGTAGGGAACAAAAACAGAAAATGCCGGAAATACTCAGCAGGTCAGGCAGCATCTGTGGAGAGAAACAAAGTCAATGGGCAGTATTTTCCGAGCCCGCTGGCGGTGAACGCGATGGGCGACATGCGCGGAAAATATGGTACGACCTGCTTCACGGCGGCGTGGAGGCAGATCGCGGTCGTCTGCTTATCCCGCTGTCAGCGGGCCGCGTTTCCCGCCATTGGTTGGCGGGGAGCTAATTGTAATAATTCAGCATATAATTAAAAGGCCAGCCCACCAGGCTCTTGGAACCCCAATGTATTGTCCGTCCACGTCAGCGGGAAAGCGCACCGACGTGTTTCACAACAACACGCAGACAATATGTACTTGGCGCTCTTCACTTTGGGGGAACTGAGGTGAGTGAGCAGCAGCGTTCACCACAGCTTGACTGTTGTTTACAGGCCTCAGGGTCGCTTGGTGGGGGGGTGGGGGGGAAGGTTAAGTGCCAGACTCAGAGGCAATTGCTGAGGGGGGATGGGTGTCCAGGGGCAAGTGCTGGCCAGCCTCGGGGGTCAGGGGTGGGGTCAAGAGCTGCCCTGGCACTGCATCCCGCGCACAGGCAATTGAGATAAGGGTCACGGTAAGCGAGGGAAGTGGCCACACATTGGGGACATCTGTATAAACTGACCATGCCTCAGCAACTAAGACAGATCAGGTGCAGCCACAGTGATATGATTGGGGTCAGGCTCCTAGCCTGCCCGCCCATGCAAGCAACGCGGTGGCACCAAAGGGCCACCAAGCACCCCATCCCTTACCACCAACCCCTCACCCCCCACCGCCCACCATCCCACCACCCCCAGCACAGACTTCGAGTCTGCCACCACTTTATTGGACCGCAGAGCAGTTGGGCTGCACACGTTGTACAATCTCCTCGCCAACACTGGCCGTGTACCAGTCACTGCTGGAGGTGCTCACAGACCCTTGCAATCTCAGCATCCTGGTTTGAACCAGTATCCACAGGTTGACAGGGCAGCCATGCAGCGCACTCATCTCTGGCCATCCGAGGGGTGACCAGCACTCTCCTGAAAGCGTGAAGGGGCGGTCACACAGGGCCAGGAAAGGTGCTAAGTACAACCATGATAACCACGTCTCTCTCCCTCTTTCATGCTGCAGGAGGACCACGTCAGGATCATGGAGCCTGGTGACCTAGCTGTATGCCTGATGGCCTACAGAGACCATAGAAGATGGAGGAGAGAGTGACTGAGGGTCCTGGCTGCACAAAGGCAGGAGCAGCAACCTCATGAAGAAGGGGCAGCAGGAGTTCCTGCACATGCTGCCCAGGAGCGACAGCGAGCCATGGCTGGCCAGTGCCTAGTGACACCCAGGGTCTATAGACGCCGCCTGCCATACCTGCAGATGACTGAGAACCAGTGTCACCAACGATTGCGCATGTCTAGGGACCTGGTGGCTCACATCTGCCACTTACTGCAGGACTTGGCGCCAAGGGGACATGGAGGGCATCCACTGCCAGTTGCTGTGAAAGTGACTGCGGTGCTCAATTTCTATGCCAGTGGCTCCTTTCAGGGCTCCACAGGTGACCTCTGTGGGATTTCACAATCCGCCACCCAAAATGCATTCATGAGGTCACGGATGCCATCTTCTCCATGGCACACAACTTTGTGCATTTCGCCCAGTACCGGGGCAGCCAGGATGCCAGGGCCATTGGATTCACCCTGATTTCGGGATTCCCACAGGTGCAGGGTACGATTGACTACACACATGTGGCATTCGGGTCCCCATCGCTACACTCAGTGGACTTCATCAACTGCAAGGGATTCCACTCACTGAACAGGTATGTGCACGGTTTCCAGGGTGTGTGCACGCTGCCCACATCCTGAGTCACTCGCAGATCCCTGATGTCTTCTAGGGCCCACAGAGGTTGCAGGGATGGCTCCTTGGGGACAAGGGCTACCTGCAGAGGCCGTGGCTGATGACACCCATGCGACAGCCTCAGACTGCAGCAGAGCGATGCTATAATGAGGCTCTTGCTGCAACTCGCAACTTCATGGAGCGGACAATCGGGATGCTGAAGATGAGGTTCCGGTGCCTGGACCGGTCTGATGGAGCCATAGAACCATAGAACCATAGAAAAGTTACAGCACAGATGGAGGCCATTTGGCCCATCTTGTCCATGCCAGACCAAGGACACCCAGATGCCCTTTCTAATCCCACCTTCCTGCACCTGGCCCATAGCCCTGCAGCTTACAGCACTTAAGGTGCAGATCCAGGTACTTTTTAAAAGAATTTAGAGTTTCTGCCTCTACCACCAACTTGGGCAGCAAATTCCAGACACCCACTACCCTCTGCATAAAAAAGTACTTCCTCATGTCCCCCAACACATTCTGCCACTTATCTTGAATCTATGTCCCCTGGTTCTAGAATTTTCCACCAAGTGAAACAATTTTATCCTGACCACTCTATCTATTCCCCTCATAATTTTGTACACCTCAATCAAGTCATCTCTCAGCCTTCTTTGTTCTAAGGAAAATAACCCCAACCTATCCAATCTCTCCTCGTAGCTACACTTTTCTAACCCTGGCAACATTCTTGTAAACCTCCTCTGCACTCTCTCCAGAGCTATTACGTCCTTCCTGTAATGTGGTGACCAGAACTGCACACACTACTCCAGTTGTGGCCTCATAAGTGTTTTATACAATTCCAACATCATATCCTTACTTTTATATTCTATACCTCTGTCAATGAAGGAGAGCATTCCATATGCCTTCTTTACAACCTTGTCTACTTGAACTGCTGCCTTCAGGGACCTGTGTACTTGTACGCCAAGATCTCTCACTTCATCCACCCCTCTTAATATATTCCCATTTATTTTGTAATCCCTGTAACTGTTTGATCTCCCTAAATGTATGACCTCACACTTCTCTATGTTAAAATCCATCTGCCACTTTACCGCCCACTCCACCAACCCATCTATATTGTTTTGGAGATTATGGCTATCCTCTACACTATCCACTACTCGGCCAATCTTTGTGTCATCTGCAAATTTCCCAATCGTGCCCCCCACGTTCACGTCCAAATCGTTAATATATAACACAAACAGCAAGGGTCCCAACTCCTGTGGAACACCACTTGAGACAACTTTCCATTCACAAGGGTATCCATCGACCATTATCCTTTGTTTCCGTTACAACACCAATCTTTTATTCAGTTTGCCACATTACCCTGAATCCCATGGGCTTTTACTTTCCTGACCAATCTGCCATGTGGGACCTTGTCAAATGCCTTGCTAAAATCCATGTACACAACATCCACTGCACTACCTTCATCAACCCTTCTTGTCACTTCCTCAAAGAATTCAATCAAATTTATGAGGCAAGACCTTCCTTTAACAAATCCATGCTGACCATCCCCGACTAGTCCATGCCTTTCCACCTGCAATACAGTCCACAGTGGGTGTCACACATCATCGCTACCTGCTGCACACTTTAAAACCTGGCGCTCCAACAGGGAGAGGAGCTGGCTGAGGAGGAGATGGAGGAGCTGGAGGTCTCCTCAGATGAGGAGGATGCCAACGGGGATGAGGGTGAAGGGGTCCTCAGTGGTAACAATGACAGGGATGAGGCTCCCGCACTGGCCAGATGAGGCAGGTATACTAGGGCAGGCCCTCGTAGCTGCCAGATTTGTGGAGGATGATGACGACATGCAGTGAGCTGTCCCCGTAGATCCTCACATCCCAGCTGTGAACGTTTGACTCCAGTCTGGCTTATGGCAGCGCCAATGCCCTCTGTGAGAATGTTCCTGTCATGGAGATGCAGTGGAGGTCCTAATAGTTACTCGACCGCAGGAGGATGATGACAACGTACAGACAGGACACTCTGTAGATCTTCACGTGGCCTCTGAGAATGTCTGACTCCTGTCTGGCCAAGGTCATCGCGCTTGCACTCCTTGATCAGAACCATCTCAGAGACGCAGCCATGAAACTTCAGACGCATCTGATGCTGTGTCCGCCTTCAGCACCTCAGCCCTTCAGGAGCAGGTGCACAGCATCACTGGTCGCAGATGCTGGTGTGATGGGGCCAGCCCCATCTTAAAGGTGTTGAGAGCGCACAGAGAGAATGAGAGAACTCTGTGGTGCCTGCCCACTACATTCTGGCAGCAATGAACAGCACTGCCGAGGTGCAGGCATTGGTCATGTTTCCAAGGAGTGTGAGGCTGGGCCATCACTGTGGTCTGAAGGCCGCACAGAGCACAGGGTAGAGGCCCTGGACTGAGACACCTGCCTTTATCTTGTGCAGAAAGGTTTCACACCTGAGTGACAAGAACACTGCTCATCAGAACAAGGAGCCATAGACAGGGAGACATTCTTAGGAGTTTATTGACAATAGTGAACATTATGTACAAATGATTAACACCAATGCCCATGCTGTGCAATTACTTCTACCTAACTTTCCTAACCCTGCTGCTATGTCCTGGTGCGCCCTGGACATCCACAGCAGAGGTGGAGGCAGCCAGCTGACTGCAACTGTGATGACTGTGGCGGGCGTCCTCTGGAGGGCCGAGACTTGGTGGGCCCCGGCCTGCTTTTGGGCACCTGCTGTGTGGCAGTCGCACCCTCCTCGGCCTGTGAAGCTGGAGCTGCGGAGTTCACAGGAAGAGGGGAGTCAGATGGGCCGGTCACTCCCAGAGTTACCTGGCTGGATGGCCCTGGAGTGTGCACTTGCTGATCCTCCTCCCTATGGGTGCCTGAGGGTACCTGGCTGACTCTGTGAGTGGAAGGGGCAGCTGGATGGAGACCGAGCTGCCCAGCAACCCTCTCGTGTATACACTGCTGGAGACCAACTATGGCATCAGCGATGGAGTTAAGCCCGAAGAGCAGTGCAGGAGCAAAGTTCTGGACCAAGGTCTCCATGGCGGCCGCCATCCTGCCAGTGTTGGCCTCGGTGCATTGCAATGCCGAAGCTATTACATCAGCCTGAAGACGGATGGACTCCTCCATCATGCCTTGCAATCTGAGGAATGCAGCGGTCGTCCATTCCTGATGTTCTTGAGCTTGCCTTTGTAGCCCCAGCAACTGAGACGTGACTGAGTCCAGAGGCTCATCATCTGACTTGAACTCAGCAACGTTCTGACCTCCAGCAGCCCTCCGAGTGTCGGGGACCTGCCTCCCCCTGCTGTGGATCAGGAGGTGTGATGTGCTCACTAGATTGTGATCCCGAGGCTGTTCTAAAGTTAGGTCCCACCAAGGTGTGTGTCTCTGCGCTGGTGGAGGGTGTGGGTGAGCGCTGTGATGGGACTTTAGGGAGGGTGCCTCCAGATTCCTCTTCAGAGGTTTCTTTGGCGCTTTGATTGGAGGCCCTGGGTCATGGACTCTGTCGGCTGTATCCCAGATGTGCCTGTGAAAGCAAGGGGAGGTAATTAGTGCATGGCGTTGGCCTGTGAAAGAGGACATATCACTCACAGCATCGTTGTCTGATGGATCAAAAACAAAAATTGCTGGAGAAACTCAGCAGGTCTGACAGCATCTGTGGAGAGGAAGACAGAGTTAACATTTTGAGTCCGTATGACTCTTCATCAGAACTCATTGCCTGATGGATGTTGCATTGCCGGGACCTCACTTGGTAGAGCAGCGCCGACCTCACCGTCAGCACAGGATTGGTCCCGGTCAGCACCGGCCAGCTGGATGGCTTTATTTTCAAATTCTGTCAGATCTTTGATTCCCGGCATCCCTCCACCTGCCTGTGACCATTCCCTCCTGTTGTGAGCCAGTTTGTGCTGCATGGATCGAGATGGGGAGAGTGTATCAGGACACTTCCTGGGCCAGGTGGTAAGTATGCCTGGCCTGTGTGGGTGGTGAGTGGCCCCATGGACAGGATGAGGACAATGACGGTGTGTGTGAAAGAATGAATAGTGATGACCTTTGCACTGGCAGCGAGTGAGGTCCCTGCGGATGTGTGATGGGTTTGTGAGTGTGTGAGTTGGGAGTGATGAAAAGAGTGACTTACCCTGGCAGAATGGAGGAGATAATTCATCCTTTTGTGGCACTGGGTGGCTGACCTCCTCTGCAGGGTGTTTGCGCTGACCACCGCTGCCACCACCTCCCAAGCTGAGTTGTTGACTTTGCTGCCCATCCTGTGGCCAGAGCGGGGATAAAGCATATCCCAGTGGGCCTCCACGGCATCCAGCAGTCGCTTGAGGGACTTGTTGTTGAAGCAGGGGGGTTGCAGTCTTTTTTCCCTTTGCTGGTTCTGTCTCTCGGACAGCCGTGGTGAGCTGGTGGTCATGAGCGCTTTGCTGGTGGCTGCCTTTTTAAAGATGGTGGCAGCGTGATGCAACAGTGGGGTAATGGCAGGCGGGCGAATGAAAGCCCGCCTGCCATGGAAACGGCGTATTTCGTGGGAGTGAATAAATAATGAGGCCGGCTTGGGGAAATAAGGCGTAAAAAGCCGCCATTTTCATCGGCGGGTTGAAGTCCATTTTACCCGCCCACCACTGTACGCAGTGCAATTCTGGGAAAATTCTGCCCAATGTTACAGATAGATGATCCTTCACCAGAAGTGTCCTGAAACATAACTGTTTCTCTCCACAGATGCTGCCTGACCTGCTGAGTATTTCCAGAATTCTGCTTTAATTTCAGATTTCCAGAATCTGCGGCATTTTGCTTTTATGCTGAACCAGAGAGGGGATTCCAGTGATTCTCCACTGTATTCCCAGCATTTCTCCAGGTCTGCCAATCTCCTGCTGGAATTATGACAGGAGACTCATGGAATTTCAACACTCTTGAGAGTGAGGACCAACTTGACTGGTGCATGCCACCTTTAACCAATTGTTAAACAGGAGGCATGAGTTTCCCACGTGCCACAGGCTTAATCTTGAAAGTAGGGCTTAATTTGAAAAAATTTTAAGATAATGAGTTTTCATCCATGCAAATGCGTTGAAAATAGGAACCTGTCACCAGGTCACGTGAGGCCCAACCTGCTGCTGTAACATCAGTGACTTAATCTCTACATGTCAACCCACCATCGTGAAATCGAAATTTCAGCTCCAGCCTAATTTTTCCCCCCACCCACCACGTTTCCTGCTCTTACAGACCCCATTAAATACCACCCTAGGGATCAGCCTCTTTACTCTTCTCAGAATTGCTTCCTGTGGTTCAATGAGTCTCTTGCATTTCAGTGACCAGAAATGCACAAGGTACTCCTGGTTTAATCTGACCAGAGAATATCGTACAGCTTAAGCAAGAATACTACCACTGAGACAAGGCTGATTCTTTGTAACCAGATATATTTGAAAACATTACTTTATAAACAAGTTGAGCAAGAGTGAGTGTTACAATTGTGAGGTTTATAGGATTATCATGTTTTGGGATTATACCTTTAAATTTAGGGTCAGTGAAGGGTTCTGCAGTCAAAATAGTTAGAGATCAAAGGAGGGCTTAGATTGTTTTACTGGGAAGAAAGTGTAAGGTATTTATGGTTGGAGACAAGGGCAGCAGTCTCTGAGTTCACAATGGGTAGATTCTGGGTTTTCCAGAGTCCCAGAAAGGTGTAGGAATCAGGTTGTAAACATCTGTACTGTAAAGTGATCATTTACTTCTAAGCTGAAAGAGAGTTGGGGTTAAGAATAGCTAATGATCATTTATACCTGGATGCAAGGTTAGTGTGTCTCACATTACCATGGAGAAGAGGGCAGAGGGGTCCATTTTTGAGATCAGGTTACAGGCTTCCCCAAAAATTGATGAATATCACAGACAGGCAGCAGTTCTGTGTGGTCAGCTGAGAGAACGGCTACTTGGCTTTGTGAGCTATCACATCCAGATATGGGAGGCAGACAGTTCCTAATCGAAGAGGTGCATCCTGCAGCCGTTAAGGATTCTAGGAGATTTGTCCTGGCAGGGCAGGGTGAAGAAGAATCATCAAAACAGGCTTTACTGCTGGTGGTGGATTGAATAAACTCTTCGAAAACTGAGGAAAGCGCCTGGAGACAGTCATGTGGAGTTACTAATTGGCAAAATAGGGATATGGGAACCCATTGGAAGCTGGGAGTGTTTGTGGACTGTTTGTTGTAGGATTACAATTCCTTGAAGAGTGTATGAAAGGGGAATGTCACTGTCTGTAGTTTAAAGTATGTTGCCTACAAAAAGAAAATAGTGTTTAGTTACAAGTATTTTTTTAACAATTTGTTACAGTAAAAGTTTTAAGACATGAAATCTTGTGTCATTCTTTCAGCTAGTAACTGGAAGTTTGAACCTCTTTTTAAAATTATTGGTCTCTATGGAGATCGTAACATGAGACAATCTCATGCAAAAACCTCACTGAAGAGTTGTTCTTCAAATACTTATTTTTATGTGGAATATTATCATATGTTTTTCGGAAGTCCAGGTGTAGTATGATGCTTTTCACAATTCACATTATGTGCTGGTTACATCCTCAAAAACAAGGTTTCATCAACCAGGATCTACCCATTCTGAATCCATTTTGGCTTCTATTTATTAAATTATCATGTAGTTAATCCTTAAATTTACTTCCTTTTCAAACCTTTTCAGGATAATTAAAATCATCCCACGATTAATGATTTGTTTCTACAATGCCAATCAACAAGTGTGGAGACTGGTATTGTTATTCCAAGGATAGAGATGAATTTTAGAATGAAAATGGCCAATTTTCAACAAAAAAGATTGATTAAAGCCATCAAAATCACTTCAGCAAGAAGCTTACATGCTCTATGGCTGGGACTTTCCACTCCCATTCGTGGCGGGTGTTTTTGGTGGTAAGATCAGAGAATCTTGCGAGAAGGAGCTGAGATGAGAATTCAGGATGCAGTTGAGAGGCTAGTTTTCCATCACTCAGTCATGTGGTGTAGGCTGCGCTGGGTGGGGGCATGGTAAGCCATCATGCTCACTAAACACTGGGCGTCCATGTGGTGGCCTGGAATCTCGAGCATGCTTTAAGGGGCCATGAGAAGCAGCCACAGCCGGATGACTTGACTAAGAGCGGTCCTTAGGAGACCATTGCTGACCCTTGCATCTCACTCTTTGATACTGCTGTGAGGAGACCATCAGGAACATGTAGTCTGGTGATCTCGCTGTCTGCCTGATTGTTTAAATACAGGAGAAAAGGAGGAGAAGGATGCGATGGAGGCACCTGGTTCACCAAAGGGAGGGGCAGAACCCTGAAGACCAAGGGGTGGCACAGCCTCCTCTGTGCTCGAGGATGAATCCAACAGAGCTGTCATTTGTAGGTGCATCACTAGACCCAAGGGCTGGGATGTTCTGTGCCCGCCAGCATCAGGCGTGTTCGGTGACATGAGCGGACAATATGGCGTGACCGGTTTCATGACAGCATGAAATCAGTTTGCAATCGTCCGATTAGCCTGCCGACAGTGGGCCACGTGTCCCACCATCGGACGTTGGAAACCTCCTTGTAATACATCTGCATATCATTATCAGGTCTGCCTGCTGGATTTGCCGCCGCACCCCCACCCCCACCACCACTGGATCATCCATCCACATCGGTGGGAAAGCACGCCGACGTGTTTTACAACAGCATATAAAAAGTGTGCCCTTGGCGGCCTGCACTTTGAGGGGAACTCGGAAGTCTGTACACAGCAATGTGGCGCAGGGCTCACCCAGGGACACTTGTTGGACTTCAAGCTTGAGGCGTGCCGGGGGGTATGTGAGGCAAGAGCTGCCTTGTGATTGAGGCAACTTGTGGGGGTGGGTGGGGCAAGGGCAGACCTGCCATTGAGGTGACTTGGGTGGGAGGGGGCAAGGCTTGCCTTGCAGTTGAATACATTGCACAAGCATTTGGGTTGGGGCTAGGGTGGGCGAGGGAAGCAGTCACCCATTAGGGAAAACTATATAAAGTGACCGTTCCTATGCAACTGAGACAGTTCAAGCACAGCCATTGATATGATCGGAGTCAGGCTTCTAGTTTAACTGTCCACTCAAGCAACACAGAGGCATCAAAGTGCCACCAGGTGCTCCAGAGCTTTTCAGACTGTCGGTACAGACTGCAAAGTCATGAGCATTTTTGTGGACTGCAGAACAGTTGTAGAACTGCACACATTGGACAATCTCCTTGCTAAAGCTGCCATGGAGCAGTCACTGCTTGACGTGCTCACAGCCCCTTGCAATGTCATCATTCCGGTTTGGACCAGTCTCCCTCATGGTTCAAGCTAACAGCGCAGTCTTGCAGTGTGGGTTAGGAGAATGCCTGCGCCTGAGCTGAGAGCACAGCATGCAGTCCAATGGGCAAAGCTGCTGCCAATTGGTCGGGTGAAGTGGGGTGGAGGTGGGTGGGGTCTTGGGCAGCTATGGAGCACACTAAACTCTGGCCACCCAAGTGGTGGCCAGCACTCTCTGGGAATCTTTAAGGGGCCTTCAGACTTAACCAAGGCAGGTTCTTAGTACACCCATTCTAACCACGTGTCTCTCTCTTTCATCCTGCAGGAAGTGTACATCAGGAGCATGGAGCCTGGTGAACTAGCTGTATTCCTGATGGCCTACAGAGAGCAAAGACGACAGAGGAGAGAGCAACTGAGGCTCCTGGCTATGGAAAGGGAGGATGTTATGACCAATGCAGTTGGTAAAGCAGAGTTATTTAAAACACCCAGAGGGAAACTTTAAACAACTGTCATAACCTATAATTTTAAGTGTTATGTTTGAGATGCGACTCTAAATTCAGGAATCAGACCATCAGTTCTTGAGGCTTTACATTAAACTAATTGAAACATTTTATTAATTTACACTGGTTAAAATATATACACATGGCTGCAAATTACTACTAGCATAACCTTTAACAAATTCCCAAACTAATCTCCATTAAGGCCACAGCAACCCAAAGGGCTGCATTTTCCGGTTGGCGAGCAGGGGCAGGGCCCACTCGCCAATGCATAAAATGACACGGGGTGATGTCGGGCGTGCATCCTGATGTCACCGTGCGTCATTCCAATCTTTAGTTTGGCGGGCACGCACCGGAGTCGGCTGTGCACCAGCCGAACTGTCAATGGCCACTTAAGACATTTAAAAAAGTAATTAACCCAATTAATGGACCTGCCCGTCCAACCTTAAGGTTGGTGGGCAGGCGAAAAGCCCAGGCAGCCTTCAGAAAAAATATGAAACCTCATCTATGGTGTACTTTACTTGTGTAAAGTAATTGGCATGCCCCTGCTCATGTGAAAGTGCCAGCTCAGGGAATTCCCCCCCCGCCCGCACAATGGGTGCCAGCGCTTCCAGGGGGACATCATGCTGGGCGGGCCTTAATTGCCCACATAAAATGGCAGCGTGCCCCCAACTTGGGGGGCGCCAATCGGGAATCCGCCTGCCCGTGCCCACACCCGCACAACACCCCCGTCAGGGGGAAAATGCTGCCCATAAACTTAACCAAACACTAGGCAAAGCATTTTCACCTTACACATTCAGAATGAGGTTCTTTTCACTGTGGAGCCAGTTGGAGGCTTGCAGCTGCCTTTTGATCTAACATCGCCTCTGCTCTGCACACCTGAAAACTACTGAAGTTATACCTACCACCATTGATTGAATTCAAATTCTCATTGTCTCACCAGCATCTTTGAACTTCACCTTTTAACAATGAAACCCCCTTCATTGTACCAATTTTATTAGTAATATAAACATATTGCTTGGTATCTACTAGACAGGCGTCAAGTTTTCACCCCACTTCTTGAATGCTCTATTCAAAAAATGCAAATGCACGCTATCTCTCTTCCATATCAAAACTAGTATCCATCAAAGCACCCAGACTAGCTGGCTTTAATCCAATTAAGACACACCTGCAAACTAAATCTCTATTTTAAAATAAAAATATTTTCCAAAATATTATATACATTAATAGCTTCGTGACAGAGGAGCAGCAATCTCTGGAAGAAGGGGCGGCTGGGGCTCCTGCACATGCTGCCGAAGATCCACAGTTAGCCGTCGCTGGTTGGCGCCTAGCGACACCCAGGGTCTATAGCTGCCGCCTGCCATTCCTGCAGATGACCAAGAACCAGTGTCGCCGAAGACTGCGCATGTCTAGGGAATTGGTCAGTCATATCTGCCAGCTACTGCAGGATTTGGCGTCACAGTGACATGGACGGCATCCACTGCCAGTGGCCGTGAAATTGACAACGCCTATTACACTCAATTTCTATGCCAGTAGCTCCTTTCAGGGCTCCACAGGTGACCTCTGTGGGATATCACAAGCCTCCACCCACAAATGCATCCATCAGGTCACCATATTTGGATGCCATCTTTGTGAGGGCACACAACTTTGTGCATTTCATTCAGGACCAGGACAGCCAGGATACAAGGCCAATTGGATTCGCCCAGATCTCGGGTTTCCCACAGGTGCAGGGTATGATTGTCTGCACTTATGTGGCACTCAGGCCTCCGTCACAACACACGGTGAACTATATCAGCTGCAAGCTGAATGTGCAGCTGGTGTACGACCACCAGAAACATATCCTGTAGGTGTGTGCATGGTTTCCAGGGAGTGTGCATGACTCCTGCATCTTCAGTTGGTCACTAATCCCTGCTGTCTTCCAGGGTCCACAGAAGCTGCAGGGATGTCTCCTCGGGGACAAGGGCTACCCACAGAGGCCGTGGGTGGTGACACCCGTGCGGCAGCCTCAGACTGCAGCAGAGCGAAGGTATAACAAGGCTCATGCTGCAACCTGCACCTTGGTGGAGCAGACCATCAGGATGCTGAAGATGAGGTTCCAGTGCCTGGACCGGTCTGGTGGAGCCCTGCTATATAGTCAGGGTGTCACACATCATCGTCATCGGCTGCACCCTTTACAACCTGGCACTGCAATGGGGAAAGGGAGATGGAGGAGCTGGACGTCTCCTCCGGTGAGGTGGACGCCAACGGCGATGAGGGTGAGGAGGTCCTCGAAGGTGAAGATGATGGGGGTGAGGCCCTTGGGCTGGCCAGATGAGGCAGATGTGCTCAGGAGGCCCTCATAGCTGCTAGATTCGTGGTGGATGATGATGACATGCAGTGAGGAGAAACCATAGATCCTCACATTTTATCTGTGGATGTTTGGTTCCAGTCTGGCTTATGGCAGCGCACACACCCTCTGTGATAATGCATGGAGATGCAGTGAAAGCCCTAATCACCGCTCAATTGCAGGAGGATGATGACAACGTGCAGTGAGGACATTCCATTGATCTTCACATAGCCTCTGTGAACATCTGACTCCTGTCTGGTTGAGGGCAGCTCGCTTGTGCTCTGTGATCAGGATCATATCATGGAGGTGCAGCCATGAAACGTTAGAAGTATCTGATGCTGTTTTCGCCTTGAGCGCCTGAGCCCTTCAGGAACACAGCGTTAGTGGTCACAGATGCTGAAGAGGTGGGGGCCAGACCCACATCAAAGGAATAAAAACAGAAAATGCTGGAAAAACTCAGCAGGCCTGACAACATCTGTGGAGAGAGAAACAGAGTTAATGTTTCGACTCTGTATAACCTTTTTTCAGGGAAGTCTTTGCCGCTGCCTGCTGTGGATCAGGCAGTGCCAGATTCCCACAGGTGCAGGGTGCCATTCACTGTGTTCATGTGGCTCTTAAATCTCCCTGGCAACAAGCAGTCCAGCATGGGAACCTCAAAGGTTTCCACTCTCTCAATATTCAGCTGGTCTGTGACCATAACAAATGGATCATGCAGGTGTGTGCGAGATGCCCAGGAAGCGTCCACGACTCGTACATCCTCAACAGGTCTCAGATCCCTGACATCTTCCAGGGACCACACAGGATGCAGGGTTGGTTCCCCAGGGACAAGGGCTACCCAGAAAGGACGTGACTGATGACACCCATGCGGCAGCCTCAAACTCCTGGTGAGAGAAGGTACAACAAGGCTCATACCACAACCCGGAGTTTGGCATCCTCAAAATGAGGTTGCGGTGCCTGGACAGATCTGGTGGAGCACTCCAGTTCACTTCCCAGAGGGTGTCACACATTATGGGGCTTGCTGCGTGCAACACAACCTGCAATGAGGGGAGGACCTGGATGACGAGGAGATGCAAGAGCTGCATGTCATCTCCGATGAGGAGGAAGTCGAAGGGGATGAAGGTGATGAGGTCCTGGAAGACGAGGGTGCAGGCGATGAGGCCATTGCATTGGCCAGACAAGGTAAGCATACTTATGAGGCCCTCATTGCCACAAGATTCCAGGAGGATGATGACGAGATGCAGTGAGGAACTCCTAAGATTTTCACATTGCATCTGGGAACATCTGACACCTGGCTGGCTGAGGGCAGCGCACATACGCGGGTCATATATCATGGAGACGCAGCTGAGAAATGGCGGGCACTTGGACTTTAAGACACATTGACCCTTTGACAAACTTCATCACCTGTTCCCTTCAGCATCACAACTTCACCTGTCAGGAATGGCGACGAAATGGGGGGGCAGCCCCGCCTCAAAGGTGCTGAGAGCACACAGAGAACATCATGAACCCAGTGACGCTTGGGTACGAGATTCTTGCAGAAAACACAAGTCACATGGAGGTGCAGGCATTACCGATCTGGAGAATGGCTCTGAAACTGGACAATCACTGCTCAGAAGGTTACACTCTGCACAGGGGAGAGGCCCTGGACTGTGACACCTTTCTTCATTTTGTGCAGGAAACAAGGTTTCACATCTGATTGACACAAACACTTCTCATCATAACAAGGAGCCATAGACAAGGAGACATTCTTGGGAATGTATTCACAATGGTCAACATTATGTACAAGTGATTAACACCCATGCCCACTTGCAACTAAATCTCCTTGACCTGTCTAACCCTGCCGCTCCATCTTGGTGCTCCCTTGACATCCACAGTGAAGGTGGAGGTGGCCTGCTGACTGTTATGCCCTGCTGTCTGAAATGACTGAGGGAGGCGTCCTCTGGAGGGCTGATATCTGGAAGTCCCTGGCCTGCTTTTGGGGTCTGGCTCTGTGGCAGTGACACCCTCCTCGGCCTGTGGAGCTGGAGCTGCTGGGGTCACAAGAAGAGGGGATTCAGATGGATCAGACACTCCCGGAGTCACCTAAGTGGATGGCCCCGGGGTGTGTAGCTGCTGATCCTCCTCCCTATGGATGCCCGAGGACCCCTGGCTGACTCCTTGAGGAGAAGTGAGTTCGAGATGCCCCTCCCCCTTCTCATGTTGACACTGATGGATGCCAACAAGTGCCTCAGCAATGGAGTACAGCTTCTGCATCAGTGCAGGACCAGTGTTCTGGATCAAGGTCTCCATGGCGGTTGCCATCCTAACAGTATTGACCTTAGTGCGTTGGAATGCCAGTGCTATCACCTCAAACTGAAGGAGTGCAGCAGATATCCCTTCCTGATGTTCCCAAGCTTGCCTTTGCAGATCCAGCAACTGAGGTATGACTGAGTCCAGGTATTTTTGTTTTTGTTTTCGATTTCCAGCATCTGCAGTTTTTTGCTTTTATCTTTGCTCCTCAAATGACTTGGACTCAGCAGATTTCTGGCCTCCAGCAGTCCTCCGAGTACTGGAAACCTGGGAAGTCCCTGTTCCTGTCTGCTGTGGATCAGAGAGTATGATGTGCTCACCAGATTGTCACCCCAAGGCTACTCTAGAGCTAGGTCCCACCGAGGTGTGTGTCTCTGTGCTGGTGGTGGGTGTGGGTAGCGCTGTGACGGGTCTTCAATTAGGGTGTCATTGGATTTCTCTTCCGAGGTGCTTCTGGGCTTGAGTTGAGTGGACTCCATCGGCTGCTTCCCAGGTGTACCTGCGAAGCAAGGAGAGATAATTAGTGTATGGCAGGGACTGCAGAACAGAGGAACTCACTCACAGCATGGTTGTCTGATGGATGTTGCACCGTTGGATCCTCATTTGGTTGAGCACCACTGACCTCAGCATCAGCACAGGACAGGTCCATATTGTTGATGGCCAGCTGAATGGCTCTATTTTCAAAGTCTTTGAGGACGTTGGGCATTCCTCCACTAGTCTGCAACCTCACTCTTTTGTTGTGTGCCAGCTTGTCCTGCATGAATACAGGTGGAGAGAGTGTAAGCAGGATGCCTACCAGGCCAGATGATAAGGATAACTGGCATGTGTGGGTGGTGAGTGGTGCCATGGACAGGATGAGGACACAATCTGCAGGACAGATGAAGCTGTGTGTGAGAGAGTGAATGGTGATGCCCTTGAACTGGCAGTGAGTGAGATCCCTGTGGATGTGTGATGGGTTTGCGAGTATGTGAGTTGAGAGTGATGAGAACAGTGATTTGCCCTGGTGGAACAGAGGAGATTATTCATCCTCTTTCGGCACTGGGTGGCTGTCCTCTTTTGCAGGGGGTTGGCGCTGACCACTGCTCCCACTGGCTCCCATGTTGGATTGGTGACCTTGCTTGCCCAAAGTGGGGGTGGAGGAATTTGCGGCGGGCCTGCACTGCATCCAGTAGGCGCTTGAGGGAGGCGTCGCTAAATTTGGGGGCAGCATGTTTCCTCCCTTTGGCAGCCATCAGTTCCCAGCAGTTTCCAATCCCTGAGAGAGTGCTAGCTCTGTGCAGGGCCCCCTTTAAGTATGGCGCCTGGATTACCAAAGGCCTGAGGTGACAGCAGGGTGGTTGAATCAGAGGCCACCCCCCAGTGATCTGGCGTGAAACCTGTGCCTCTGCTTTTTTGAAACAAAGTACCGCCTGATCCGGTGGAAAAAGTCACCATTGCCATCGGTGAGTCAAATGCCACTTTCCCCACCCCTGATATTGGACTTTCTTGATTTATGGGATGATTCTGCTCAATATATCCCTCATGTTTTGCCTAATGTAACAAGATTAAAATATTTATGTTGTGGCACCTTGTTGGATGCTGAACGTTATGTTTGTAAATGTAGTGGGAAACATCTAGTTAACTACATTTTCAAACAAAATTACTACATGTTGTTAACATTTTAGACTGTCACATTTACAAAATTACTTTCATTTCTATATTAACATTTCATTTAATTCTGCAGTTGGCAGATTGACTTTAACTCTCTGACGCTCTTTAGTATTTGCTCCATCTGTCTTTGACGAACAGTCACAGAAGCTTTCTATTTAATCATGTCTTTCCTCTTGTCATCTGAACCTGACACATCAGGGGAAGGAACCGAGATACAGCCAGCGCACAATATAGAGCTGTCTACCATGTGCTAGCTCCTCTTTGCTTTCAAATTGAAACAGAACTGACAGCTTACAAACATAAATTCCAACATTAGAAACAGGTCGAGAAACTATAGAGCACCAATTATATCCCACACGTGTTGAAGTCAGGGGGGAGTTATTAATATGTTCTTTTGGCACAAAACAAAAGTGGCATGACACATATACCTGCCAAGTGTTTTTATTCATTCTCTGTGTTAAAGTATATAGCATACTGCTGAAAGCAAAGGAAATTCTTTACTATATCCTATTATCAAGTCTGGTGACTTTCATTTCTGGTCAATAATGTTAAGCTCCCATCTTGAATAGTTTTAGGTTAAACAATTTGAATTATTAGATCTTAAATATCACTTTTTGTTTGGTCCTGGAGCTACTGCTGAAACTTAAACAATGTACTAGCAATAATTGAAGTTTAGTTCCGTATTTTCCTCTGAAAAGGAACTGCTGTTAAACTACAACATTGAAATCAGTGTCTGTATTTAAAGAATTCATATTGTACTATGATATATAAACGCAGAATATTAGCACGAGCATCAATGCTTCTACTTTCAGTGGCTATTTAAAGTAAATAGACAATTACATTTTTAATTAATATATCTGAGTGTTTTTGAGCATTTTCAGCCATAGTGCTAATGTTCAAAGGAAATACGTACTTCACTGATCCTCTCTGTAATGGCTCCAAAAGTTAATACCTGTACAGCAAAAAGTAATGATATCATGTTAGGGCGGGGGGACACTTCTTATGCTGCTTCTTATCACCGTTTTTTTAAAATTGCAGTAAAATGTTGAGCTCCAATGAAAGGTCATCGAACTAAACTCTGATTTTCTCTCTCCGCAGATGGCACCTGATCTGCTGAGTATTTCCAATATTTTCTGTTTTTATTTCAGATTTCTAGCATCTGAAGCATTTTGTATTTGTCATAGTAATAAAGGGACCCAAGTAAACACAAGTACATGTGCAGATAGCTGTCTGAATGTCACCTAGGATTATGTTATGACTGAGTAAAATGCTAAGGGTAGATTTTCCAGGTGTTTTCCTGTCTAACCATCTATTGTATTGGAAAACCACAGGCAACACATCTGCAATTTTTCTGAAACGTATTTATGACAGATGAAGACTTGGAAAATCTCCCATTAAAATCTCCTTTTAGTAATCCATTCATTACTTTCCCTGAGCATCCTTTGCACAGAACTGTCTGGGGAAAAATACAATCTTCTAATTTCTGAATTCATTTGACGCTTGAATCCAATGAACTGATGAAGTATTTTTGCTCGGACAATCTCTGTGTCCCTTTTCAATAAACAAATGCAGACAGAGAAAGCAGGAGAACTGTCTGGAATTACAAGCACATGGAAACATGGTGATGGAAAATTTACAACGCATTGCCCAAGTCTTCTAATATGTAAAGAAGCCTCCGACTCAACATATGTCACTGATGCACCTCAGCACCTTGAGAAAGTCTCGATGTACGTACGTCCATGGTACTTATGCAGGAAATCTCAGCTTCCAATTGCCAGTTTTACCTTGCCCGGGCTGCTCTATGATTCCAACAACAGTGGGATTAGATGGCCAGAAACACACAGACTTGGGTTGTTTACATTATACTTACCCGGGCTTTCACATGGATTTACTTAGAGCTTTTCAGAGCAGGTATAAAACCAGCAAAACTCTAGGTAAATCAGCTGGTGTCAAAGCAACCCCTCCTCCGGAAATGCAGCCACCCCCAACCCCATCCCCATCCCCAGACATCACAGGGTGTTTGGACTGTATGTAGAAGGAGAAAGGAGTGATTATGTTTTAGCTCTGCTGCAGTCTCAGTTAGTGTGCAGAACTTTCAATGGGCCAGTGAACAAGTGCTTAACTGGGAGGTGCTCATCTGAGAAAGTATTGTCCAAATCACCTGCAGTCACCGTATAGGTCAGGTCACCTTACATGTGGAGATACAGTAAGAGGGATCCCTACTAGGGTTTGAGCATTTCCGTGAGGTGAGGGAGTTGAGGGGGTGAACACTGTCGAGGGTGAGGGGGGTGGTGAACACTGTTGTGGGAGAAAGAGGGTGGGTGATCACTATCAGGGCCGAGAGGGAGTGTGAATACTCTCAGGAATGGGGGGATGAAGACTGTTGGGGTGAGAGAGGGGGAGTGAACATTGATGGGGGTGAGGGGGGGTGAGTGAAAACTGTTAGGGTTAAAAGTGGGGTATGAACACTGTTGGGATGAGAGGGGGTGTGAGCATTGTCGGGGAAAAGGGAGGGGAGAATAATGTCGGGGTTAAGAGAAAGAGGTGAACACTGTCAGGGATGAGGAGAGTGGTGGATTAACACTGTCAGGGTTAAGAGAGGGGGTGTGAACAGTGTCAGGAGTGAGTGCAGGGGAACACTGCCTGGGGAGAAATAGAGAGGGTGAACACCTGAGGTGGGTAGCGCTGTCAGCGGGGTGAGGCTGTGCAGTTTTGGAGGTTGACAGCTTCATTTAAAACAATGTAAATCAATGAACTGAAGACAGACATGGAGAGGCCCGTCATGAGTTTAGTTCATGGCTGCATTGGAATTACATCTGACAATTTGTCTCCTGACTGTATTCGCAGCTGCACCCCTGCTGGGTTCCTCAGAAAGTACAAAGGCTCCAGTGCAAAATGGATAATGAGCAGATTAAATCGCAGTCAGTGCCAGAGAAACCCTCGACAATGCTGATCGGAAGATCTGGGCCATAAATAAACATTTGCACTGAGGTTGTAAGGTACCATTATAGGGTATCCAAATTGGGATTGACTCACTGTGAGAAGTGGATGGTTTACTTTATATTTCTGGGCAATACTGTGTTATTCTGTCATGAAAATATAATAATAATTTTCATAATATTATTGTGATTTATTAGAAAGGTAGATTAATAGTGGGGTTTGGATTAGTTTCTCTATGTGGATGTGTGTGTGGGTGGGGTTTAATAGAATTGCAGACAGCTAGTCTGGAGCTTTTGAGTTATCAAAAGAGAAGCTAGGTTTGAAAGTCTAAATACATAAACATGGCTGAAGTTTTAGAATGTGAGGTGTTAGGAACATTTGCATTTTTATATAAACCAGATTAGTTTGAATTTCAAAGAGATGGCAAGGTGCTACACTTAGCCATAAGAAGTTAAGAACCAAAGGTTACTGGTAATATGAGTACTATGAGATTTATATCATGGAAAAAGTAAATTTGCAAAGACATATTGGAACAATGGAATTTACATTAAAAAGCAAGAAACATATAAAGGAGGTGAAGTTACGTGTAAGAGGGAAAGCATTGTGAGATCTAACACGAGTGTGAAAAGATTCCAACCTCTATGCATCAAGCTGCTGTCTACAGGAAGCGAAGCTAAGAAAACTCACTTTGAATATCACTGTCCAGGATATTGTGTGCTTTGCCTTGGTCTGTTGAAATCTATTTTGTTTTACTGTTGCCTTAACATAGGTGTAACTGGGAGCTAGATTAATTAGGAGATTTAGGAGTTATTACAGTAGTAATTTATAGGCCTATGTATGTACCTAAAAACTTTTATTCTATTAATAAATATTTAATTTAGTTTTGTAAAAAGCCTCTAAGGCTCGGTGGACTTATCACTACTGAATTCAAGGCATGCAGCTCGAAATAAAAATAAAGATTGCAAAGCAATTGTGGCACTTGTTTCAAGTTTCCCTCTGGGATTTGAGCACCTCAGCATTTACCATCCGTTGTGCCATAACATCTGTGAAAAGCCTGTGTGTGTGTGCATGCATGATTTAATTAAGCTGGGCAGAGATTAACTGGAGACAGGTTGTCTGGGGGTTTTAAAACATGAAAAGGATAGAGGTGTTAGGTTTTAGCTACCTGTGAACAGGTTAGATATAACATTTGCATTTTTAGATAAAGTGAGAGTTTGTTTGAATATCAAAGGGGATTCAGAGAACGCGGGGCGCTGATGAGAAGCACGCCCGTGCGCGTTAATTGATCAACATCCGACATGTTTGTATCTTGCAGGAGTTCCATATTATATTTTAATGACCCAAAAGCAAAAATAAGATGGAAACATGAAAGGTCTTATATTTGGAAAGATTTGAGTTTCAAAGAGGTGTGAAAACAATGGAACTTGAGATTAAAGGGTGAAAAGGTCTTTTAGAGTTACTGTGGAGAGCTTAGGTTAGCTGTTGAGCTGAGCTGCGAAGTGCAGCAGCTGGAGATGGAGCTTTGGCTGAGAGTGGATGCAGTATGAATCAACCGTTCAGTCAAGCCAGAAAAGTATTGGGCTACAAAAAAGGGTTTTATTCTAAAGTTTGGATTTTCACAGCAGAGTGGAAGACAGTTATAGGTCATGTGGCATGCCTTTATTGAAGCTACAGCAGTTTTCCTTGGGTAATATTACTGGATTTTTTATAGTTAAACATCTAAAGGGGAGTGTTGCCTGGAAGATGTTTACTTGTGGGTCTGACCAAGTAGAGAGTCCTTTTGGAGGAATGTTTTGCAAGACTAAGTTTAACTGTGTATCTGAAATCTTGTGTGCTTAAGTTTTCTTTTATTCTTGCTAATAAAACTTTAATTTATAATTCTGAAAATCCCAAAAGTGTTACTGGGCTTCTAACTGCTGAGATCAGTACGCCCCTTCTCGTTTTCAGAATACAAATAAAGAGTATGGCCTGTAAGCCAAGTTTCCCTCTGGGATTTGGTTTGCACAACAATTAACATCGTCTGTGGTCATAACACTTACCTTCAGGGAGAGAGCGACACAGGCCAGGAAGCAGGTAAATAAAGCCCGAGGATCTTGGCCCTCATTACCTACCTTCAGGGAGAGAGATGGAGAGGAGCAGACCTGTGGTAGAGGGCAAACTGGGGGAAGTTCAGGAGCGCCTGAGTTTGAAGAAATGTGAACAGTGACATCACAGGAAACCTGTAAGTTGTTGGTTGGTTAGTAACTTTTCTTAGGGTGTATTGTGTAAAGAGCTGGAAATTAGAAAACATAGGCCAGAATTTTCCCGTCAGCGATTTGGGGGCGGGGCCTGCTTGCCAACGGGAAAATGATGTGGGATGATGTCGGAGGAACTCCCAATGTCATGCATTTAAATTTTTAGGAAGGGGGGCAGACAGCGAAATCAGCTGTCCGCCCGCCAACCCGTGAATGGCCAATTGAGGCCATTGACAGGATAATTAAGATAATTAAAGACCCTGCCTGTCCAACCTTAAGGCTGGCGGGCAGGCCAGGAGCCCCAGCGGGCTTCTGGTAATACATGAAACCTCATCCACTGGCGGGATGAGGTTTCATGTCTGTTTTTAAAAACTTTAATAAAGTTTATGTGATATTTATTAACATGTCCCATCTCGTGTGACATTGTCACATGAGGGGGACATGTTAATAATTTTTTAATTTTTCTATTTTTAAAGTTTTTTGGACTGTCCCTAATCTCCTTGAGACAGCATTTAGTCTCAGGGAGCAGTGCACTCTTTCGTGTGCATGCGCAAAAGAGTGCACTTTGACAGATGGGGAATCCCTCCACCCCCCGCACAGGAAACGCATAGCACTTCCTGTTGGGCAGGCTGCTGGGCGGGCCTTAATTGGCCCGCCCACTCAAAATGGTGGCGGACCCCATTTCGGCAGCGGAGTTAGGCTGCCCGCCCGCCGCCGAGCCAGTGAGGCCCGCCCGCCAACCGAGGGCAAAATTCTGCCCATAATTTTTTTAATTACCCTTAAGTAGCCACCTTATAATTAATTAAGAGACATTAGCAGTGGGGAAGTAAGGAGCTGGTGAGTTTACTGTTTTATTTTATTTTAAGTGGTAAAGGTTTAATGTATTACTAAAGTTTAATTATACAGCAACTGATGATGAGGAGAGATGGTAAATAAAATAAAAAATAATTTAAAAATAATTATTTAGTTAATTGAAACGTGAAAAGGATGGCAGAGGAGGTGGTTTATTGCAGTTGCAGAATGAGCATGCTCATGGACACCAGCGTGATCTATTGCAATCACATCTGCAGTAAGTGTCTGCAGCTTGAGGAGGTTTGTCTCAGAGTCAATGAGCTGGAGGCTGAGCTGCAGACACTGTGATGTATCAGGGAGGGGAATGTAACCTGGACACTTTGTTCCAGAAGGCAGTCACATTCCTTATGCTAGGGTCTTCTGATTTGGTACAGGAGGGTGTGATTGTAAGTGAGGCAGGTAAAGGGATGGAGAAAGCAGAAATCCAGGAGCCTCAGCCTTTGCAAGTGTCCAAAAGGTCAGTCAGCTCATCCATCCTGCAGCCCCCATTCTCTTCCAAACAAGCTGAGTGAACTTCAAACCTATTGGACAATTGCAGAGGCTCACACGCCTGCCCTCTGGGTCCTCTCACTTGCCTCACTCGCAGTCACACCCTCCTGTCCCTGACCACTGACCAAATCAGAAGACATTATCCTAAATGGTCTGACTGCCTGCTGGTACAAAGCATCTAGGCAACTATCCCCCTCCCTGAGGGGGGAAGCCATACGCAACTGGAGTTGCTGGTATGGGCCACACAATTATTGTTTCCATGTGAATCTGTCTCAGAGCAACCAAATATAAAATAGGCTGTTGTAGGGGGTGTTGGTGTGCGTCAGCTTCACCTCTGACTTCTGAGCGGTCCGAATTGCTCGCACTCCCTGGGTTCTAGATCTTGGACTTATTTGGGGGTTGTGACAAAGTGCAGCAGGCAACTGGTTTTGGTGCAAGGAAAAAAAAACTGGGTTTATTGAAGTCACAAATGAACTTATAACATTAGGATTACACTGAGATTATACAGACCTACAAAGTACACTTAGTTAAGAATGGGGAACACACGGCATAACGAGGAAAAATCATGCTACTAATCCCCTTACCCTTGTCCCACACCCAAAACCTAACTAAATTGAACTAGGAGAGGTCAGGGATCATGCTTACCAACCAGGGTTCTTTGACAGTTCGAAATCCAGCTAGGTAAGCCGGTTGCAGTTTTGGGGTACGCTCTTTGTGTCCTCTGGAGCCTGCCGTCCCCACGTGGTCCTGATATGTGGAATCTGTGAAGGTTCTTCAGTTGGGTGGAGGGCACGGTTGTTGCTGGTCGATCTTCGTGGAGGGCTGCGGTTGCGGCCTTGTTGTCTTCAGTTGAGCCTGCCACCCCGTGCCCCTCGCGTGATGTTGCCTGCAAGCCTGCAAACCTCCAGATCTCCTCCCTCCGCTTGGCTCAGCTACCTCTCCCTGTTTAAACTTTGCTTCAACCGCTCCAAAACTGCTCACCCTTCAGATCTCCTCCCTTTTGTAACTGGTGGCCCAGTTATATTGTTTTTTTTCAAATTTCTTATCTGAAACCAAATCAAGGTTAGTTCTTTGTCTGATTTGGGCTTCTTCAGGTGATTGTTGTCTTGTTGTTTTTAATGAGCTCGCATGATGTTTATCATTGTCTTCCTGCCCCCGTAACTAGTCTTGAACTGAAAGCCATTGTATATGTGGAGTATTGATTGGTTCGCATAATTGCATTGATTGCTGCCTTCCTGCCTTAGTAGTTAGTAGCGATTATTTATGCAAGGTTTTGATGGGCTTTAGTTTCATGTAAGATGAAGTCTTTCTTTGAGTTGATTGTTTTAAAGGGAAGAATGCGTATTCTGTCTCCTCTCGTTGTCTGGTTACAGGCAACAATCCACACTGCACTCAACAAGCCCGGGCATGTCCAGTCCCAGGTCTTCATGGGCCTAGCCTCCTGTCTGCAGAGTTCTACACTTAACTCAGCAGTTGGGTCCTCTGCCATAAAAGTCCAAAAGTCATATCCTTGTTGATGATATGAAAAATGTGGGAATTTTGAGAACCCTTCACTGTGCACCAATTTTACATTTTCCCATACAATAAAGCTGCTAAATCTGTGTTTATCCATGATTCTCCTGGAGTTTTTCTTTGTGTATGCTTCACCTGGATGCAGAACAGTGTCAATCCCCCTCACTATACTGACCCCTACTACCACTACATTCTATTTCCACCCCCCCCGCCACTTGAATGGCTTCCTGTATCACAGCACCGTGGTCAGTTTGCTCATTCACTCTGCAGACCCCACTCTCATCCAAACAAGCTGAGAGAACCTCAAACCTATCGGACAATTGCAGAGGCTCACACTCTTGCACTCCTGTCCTCTGGGTCACCTTTCCTGCCTCACTCACAATCACACCCTCCTGTCCCTGACCACTGACCAAATCAGAAGACCCCAGCCTAAGGGGTGTGACCGTCTCCTGGTACAAAGCGTCTAGGTAACTTTCCCCTCCCTGGTGTGTGGCAGGGCCTGCATCTCAGCCTTCAGATCAATGACTCTGAGCCGAATCTCCTCAAGCCATAGACACTTACTGCAGATGTGTTTGCATTGGATCACACTGGTATCCAGGAGCTCACACAAGGCCCAGCCATGACACATTACTTGTCCTGTCATCCTTACGTGTTATAATTAAGTACTTAATATTTTATTCAATTATTTATTTTCTTTTATGTATTTTATTAATCTTACCCAAATTCCTGTACTCTTTAAAACTTTGGGAATAGAATAGACCTAACCACTCAGCTGATACTTCCCAGATACTCACCAAACAGCTAGCTTCTACCCCTGTAGTAGAGAAAGAGCCAATTCCACAGGGTGAAAAACTTGGAGAAAGTAAATGGGCACCTCCTCCCCCTCCTGACGGAACTCCCTCAACTCACAAAACCCCGTTCACTCTAGTGCTAAGTCACACTGAGATGCCTGAATTTATAGAATCATATTGGGGGCAGTTCAGAGAAGGTTCCCTTGACTGATTCTTGGGATGAAGAGGTTATCTTATGAGGAAAAGTTGAGGTTGGGCCTGTATCCATTGGAGTTCAGAAGAATGAGAGGTGATCTTATTAAAACATGCATGATCCTGAGGGGACTTGACAAGGTGAGTGCCAAGAAGTTATTTCCTCTTATGTGAGAGACTAGAACTTGGGGCCACAGTTTAAAAATAAGGGGTCTCCCATTTAATATGGAGATGAGGAGAATATTTTTCTCTCAGAGAGTTGTTAATATGTGGAAATCTTATCCCCCAAGAGCAGTGAAGACAGGGTCATTGAAGGCCTTTAAGTCTGACTTACATAGATCCTTGGTTAACAAGGGAGTCAAAGGGCACAGCGGGTAGGAAAGCAATGTTGAGGCCACAATCAGATCAGCCATGATCTTATCAAATGGTGGAGTAGGCTTGAGGGGCTGAATGGCCTACTCCTCCTCCTAATTCATATGTTCATATGTATGTTCGTATGAGATAGATCCAGCACATGCAGAAATGGAACTAGACTTTAAAATAATTTCTCTTTGAGTGCCTTTTTAACGCGTCTTCTGAGTTAGAGGCACATTAAAAAGTTATTAGGGCACTTCCCATACCTATGAGAAGTCTTAATGGTGTAATACTACAACACTTAATTTCAATTCTTAACATGTAATCAATTATAACTAATCTTTAATAAGTTCACATGAACTTACATTTTGTCAAGTCACTGAGGTGGGCACAGAGCACCAAAGCAAACTGTGCCAGCCTAAAGAAAAATTAGTGATAGCAAGACTTCAAGAAGAGATAAATAATGAAATTACCTGAAAGACAGTGAGAATTATCCAAAACGTCACTCGAGAAGTTTACTAATGAAGCATCTTAAAAATTTATTTTAATTAGGTAGAATTTTATTAGGTAATTTTTACATGGAATGCAAATGAAGATGATGGTTTAAACATGAAAGTCTACTTCATATGTCATCTTATGGGAGAAAATATATTGAATATACTTAAGGATGCTTGACATAGGTCAAATGCTGACGATAGGCTATGGCTCCCTGATCCAAATATGGTACTGTAGCAAGTCAGGCTACTTTCCAATGGCACAAGATTTCTCATCTATAGCTAACCCTTGAAGAATAAGGATGTGTTTTAAAAATACTTTCAGGTCTGGATTGTGTTCAGTGTTCAAGGCACCATTGCCAATCTGCTATTTTTAATTCAATTACAATGTGCTGATGAACATTGTCCTGTTGCTATGTGAATCAGACTACATTGTATTGCCTGTCACCTTGAAGTCACAACATCTCCATCCTTTTTCCCACCAAGTATAAACAGACTGCCCAATGCTGCCCAAAACTAGTTGGCAATAAATTGATAATGTCATTCAGAAAGAATGCAAGAATGACTGAGGTGAGAAAGAAACTGGTACATTAGAGAGTGCTAGTTTGAGATTTGGATCGGAAGACATTGATGGGGCACAGAGAGTATTATTCAGTGGGCAGAATTTTAGCTCCCGCGGCAGACACGTGCCCAAACCAATCGGGAGTAAAATAGTGCACGATGACTTCGGGCGAGCATCCCGACATCATCGCGCACTCGCGTGATATTTCACTCAGTGAGTACTCACGGGTGCCGGAGCAGCAGCTGCCATTAATTAAGTGGCCACTTAAGGCCCTTAAGTGTCCAATTCATTGGAACGAGCTGGAAATTGCATGGGCAAAATGGGCAGGCAGGCAGCCAACATTTTCGCAAACCTCATCCGAGGTTGGCATAAAAAGGGTCAGCAGCATTGTCAGTGTGAGCAGTGAGGAGCTTTGGAGATAGTTTGCTGCTGGTTGCTGACTGGTACTTGGCAGCCTTATTTCTGTTTGGGGTTTCATTCTTAACATTTTCAGGCTTCAATGAGGGCTGCAAGGCCCTCAGCAGATTCAGACAGTGTAGATCCTTCCAGGTATTGGACAGCCTTCCGTTACCCTGGTAATGTGGATTGTGGTCTCAGCTGGAGGCACCTCCTCTGAAGAGGAAGAGAGGAGCAGAAGGGAGAGGAGGCCAGGTGTCCCAATGCAGCTTGCAGGGGAGGGACCTGTGGGAGGGAAGGCACAGGCACAAGGGGCGCAGGGCCAGCAGGTAGTTCAAGGCGGAAGAGGCCACAGAAGACACCACTATCCTGCTGCCAGGGTTTACAGGCATGATGCAGCTACCTCAATATGTCTGAGGTGCAATGCAGAAAGAGGCTCTACCTCTCAAAGGAGAGCGTCATCTCCATTTGTCAGATGATTGGGCCTGAGATCAGCTCCAAGTGTGTGGGTGGACACCCCATGTCAGTGGCTCTGAAGTTCACGGTGGCCCTTAACTTCTATGCCTCCAGCTCATTCCAGGGGTCAGCGGGGTCTCTGTGTGGAGTCTCCCAATCAGCTGCCCTTGGTTGCATCAAGCTGGTGACAGAAGCTCTTTTCAGATGGGTACTGACCTTTATTCTTTACTGTATGAATGATGCCAGCCAGGCTGAGTGAGCCAGAGGCTTTGCACTGATTGCTGGGTTCCCGCGCGTCCAGGGTACCATCAACTGCACACATGTGGCCATCAAGGCACCAGCGGGTCAGCTGGGTGCCTTTGTCAACAGGAAGGGATTCCACTCCATGAACATGCAGATAGTGTGTGACCACAGGATGCAGATTCTGTAAGTCTGTGCAAGGTACCCTGGCAGCTCCCATGATGCTTGCATCCTGAGACACACCCAGGTGCCGAGGCTCTTCAGTGCTCCAGCCCGGCTAGATGGGTGGCTGCTGGGTGACAAGGGCTATCTGTTGAAAAGTTGGCTCGTGATGCCTCTCCACCACCCAAGAACAGGGGCAGAGCAGCGTTACAATAGAGTCATGCTTCCACAAGGGCAGTGATAGAGAGGATCTGTGCTGCCACCTTCAATGATCTATGCACATATACACCCAAGTCATTCTGCTCCTGAACCCCCTTCAAAATTCCACCCCTTATTTTATATTGTCTGTCCATGTTCTTCCTACCAAAATGCATCACCTCACACTTCTCCATATTGAACTTCATCTGCCATCTATCTGCCCACTCCACCAACTTGTCCATGTCCTCTTGAAGTTCCACACCATCCTCCTCACAGTTCACAACTCTCCCAAGCTTCATATCATCCACAAACTTTGAAATTACCCCCTGCACATCAAATCTAAATCATTAATATATATCAGGAAAAGCAAGGGCCCCAATACCAACCCCTGGGGTACCCACTACAAACCTTCCTCCAGCCCAAAAAATATCCATTGACCATTACTATCTGCTTCCTATTTTTCAGCCAATTTTGTATCCACGCTGCTACTGTCCCTTTTATTCCATGAGCAATGATTTTACTCACAAGTCGGTTGTGTGGCACTGTATCAAATGCCTTTTCAAAGTCCATGTACACCATATCAACAGCATTACCCTTATCGACCTTTTCTGTTACCTCTTCAAAAAACCCCAGAAAGTTAGTTAAACATGATTTCCCCTTTAGAAATACATGCTTGCTCATCCTTATCAACCCATATTTTTCCATGTGACTACTAATTCTATACCGAATAATTGTTTCTAGAATCTTGCCCACCACTGAATTGAACTGACTGGTCTGTAATTGCTGGGCTTATCCTTACTACATTCTTTGAACAAGGGCGTACTGTTTACAATTCTCCAGTCCTCTGGCACCACCCCTGAGTCCAGGGGAGACTGAAAGATTATGGCCAGTGCCCCTGCAATTTCTACTTTCACTTCCTTCAATTTCCTTGGATGCATCTCATCCAATCCCGGTGCTTTGTCAACTTTAAATACCAACAGTCTATTCAACACTTCCCCCTTATCAATTTTGAACCCTTCTAGTGACAGAGTTTCCTCGTTTGTCCATTGGGAACGCTGAACACTTGTCCTTCTGTCCTTCCGTGGCAGCCTTCCAGGGCTTGCCTGGGCCATTTTTAAACCAGCTACCAGGTCGTCATTGGACCCAGCAGCTGACAGGGCCCCCCCCACCGGCTCAGCCCTTCCCAGCCAGTGCGGAGCCAGGTTTCACGCTAGGCAGGCCTTAATTGACCCGCCAGCGTGAAATCGCAGTTGGGTCCCAATTGTGGGCGGTATGCCATTTACCAGCTGCTCCTAGGCCCGCCCACCACGCCTGCTCAACGACCTCAAAATCCTGCCCAGTGGCAGTCTGTATTGTGGAGATGCTTGACATGGATCGTGGGGCCTGATATGTTCATTATCCCATTGCTCATATTGCTTCCATTGTTATCATAGGACATCAACGTTTTCCCACTTTGCTAAATGTAAAAATCTGTTTCAAAATAAATTAATTTTCACAAAGGTAATAAACTTTTAAATACATTACTTAAAAAATTGAAATTATAAAACCCTTTCCAATTCATGTTTAATTGCTAAAGATATGATCAATAAAGTATCAGTCATTGTAGCAAAATATCAGTATCTCTGTCAATGATAGATCATGGGGCTAACTTTTTCTGCCGACTTTGGGACCCCAAAGTTGGTATCAAAAGGGAGTCCCAGGCCTGCATTATCGGCAGCAAGGTCAGCTCAGCAATGTTACAGGAAGCAGCCGCCTAACTGGCCATCTCTATGCCCATTGTCCTGTTAAGGATGGTAGGTGGGCTCTTGAAGCTGCAGGCAGAGGGCTGGCAGTTCTAGAGCCTTGGCAACCCCGCTAGGAGAGGTGGCTGTCACTGACGCAACATAGAGACACCCTCAAAGGCGTGAAATGAAATAAATGTTCCTGGGAGGTGAAGCCAATTGGTCCCTCAGAGTGGAGAGGAAAAGCCTTCAGGTGGAACATTTGAGCTGCAGTTGTGGCCTTATTACAAAAAAATCTAAATTATTGACATAATAATTATTGAATTTATCATTGGCTGTGTCAAGTGTCCAAGGGACACAATTCAAACATGAACATCTTTTTGGATTTGTTCAATATCTGTTTAATTAGCAGATTTCTGAGTAGAACAAAATTTGCTTGATTGATCACTTTTTGCTTTGCACACATTAGGGAATCTAGGGGAGATTTTCCTGGATTTGTACCTCAGCATAGGATTACCTAAATTCAGCGAACATCAGAAAATCAGACATCTTCCTTTACAGGCATGCACTAGAACCATCACAATTGTATGATAGGCAATGTGCCTGGGCAACTGGGAGTATCTGGGGACACATCCTATCTGGCATCTCCCATTGTGTTTGAAATTTTCAGTAAGAGAGGTGTCAGGTCTGAGAGATTCTGTGCACAATGAGAAAAGCGAAATAACTACATAAGACTATTGTATATAGTAAGTAAGTGAAGCAGTTACAGCTGTAATTTTTTATTTGCTCGAGGAGGTAAGTAAGCTTAAAAATTGTTGTAAAATCTAGTGTTTTCATTGCTATTGTTCACAATGTTCTTTTATTGTTTTGTCTGACTGTAGAAACCGAAGTCAATCCCCAGTAAAGCATCACTCGCTCCAGAAGTGATGGATGCATTTGGATGTGTGATAAAACCAGAAATCTGAAATGCAGTGGTGCTTGGTCACATTACAAACTACCAGATATTGGCAGGTAAAAGCACTCACTGGATTGTGTGGGAACCATGGGCTCACCTGTAGGAATGGCCTTATATGTTGAAAACCCCCACCCTGCCCACATTCCAAAAAATACCCAGTGCAATAAGGTCCCTTATAAAAAATAATGGGCACCTTCCACACATGTTTTTATCGAAGGCTGCATTTTGTAGAATGAAGTGTTTGCATTTCAAATGAATACAATGGTGAGGGACTAGGGTAGAGGTATGAATATAACAAACAGCTTATTTTTGCAGTCTGTAATGAATTCAAACAAACCATAACATCTTTGGCAACAGGTTTTACATGTTTATTAAGATTCAACTACAGCTTAAAACTCCTGGGTGCAATTTGGGATCTTGGCAAGCAGTAGTGAGTTTATACCAGTGGCATTAGCGCTGACAGAAAAGCATTGCCCAATCCATTTTTTTTCATTGAAGGTGGAAGGACAGGTGGAGAGAGCAGTTAATAAAGCATGTAGTATCCTGGCTTTATTAATAGGGGCATAGAGTACAAGAGCAAGGAGTTTATGCTGAATTTATATAAAACGCTCGTTAGACCTCAGCTGGAGTATCATGTACAGTTCTGGGCGCGACATTAAAGGAAGGATGTGAACACATTGGAAAGAGTGCAGGAGAGGTTTACAAAGATGGTTCCAGAGATGAGAAACTTCAGCTATGAAGATAGATTGGAGAGGTTGGGACTGTTCTCCTTGGAGAGAAGAAGACTATGAGGAGATTTGACAGAAATGTTCAAAATCATGAGGGGGCTGGACAGATTAGATAGGGAGAAGCTGTTCCCACTCGTAAAAGGATAGAGAACGAGAGGGCACAGGTTTAAAGTGATTTGCAAAAGAAGCAAATGTGATGTGAGGAAAAACTTTTTCACACGTGTCGTTTGGATCTGGAATGAACTGCGTGGATGTGTGGTAGAGGCAGGGTCAATCGAGACATTCAAGAGGGAATTAGATGATCATTTGAATTGAAACAATGTGCAGGGATACGGGGAAAATGCAGGACAATGTCACTAGGTGATAATGTTCATTTGCAGAACCGGTGCCGACACAATGGGCCAAATGGCCTCCTTCTGTGCCATTAAAATTCTGTGTTTCTGTGATTCCCCTGAAGGCAGTGGAGACCAAATTTAAATGCAACAATAACCCAATAAACTTTATAATGTGCACAGCTAATTTTCTTGAAAGGACCTAAGAGTATGTTGATCAAAAGTGTTTTATTGTGTTTTTGTTTAATTTAGGTTGAGGGTTGGATGGGAGGGGTGGGGGGCAGGGTTGAGGATGAGGGCAGGGTGATGCTGTTGCAGGATTCTGGTGTACATCGTTCAACAGCATAGCTGAAATCCAGTTCTCAAGGACAGATATTCATGGCCTGGTTAACAGCTAGATAGTGTCCAGATTAATGTTTCATTTCCAATTATAATTTTTAATGTTATTAGTTGCACTGGCACAAGAGGGAAATAAGCCAATTGATCAGTAAAAGTAGTAACATGCCGCCCGGGTGCACTATCTTAACTCATTCTATAATCTTTCATGGTAGCTTCTGATTGTCACTACTGACAGAAGTGAGAATATTGTATTTGCCACGACAAGGTAGTAAATAGAGTTACCACTATTATTTACCCCTGTTACTTCAAAAAAAAGATATAGCCCCTAGGTTTTCCAGCTTATAGAAAGAATGTTTAGTTTTTTAAAAGTATATAAATAACCAGCTACACTACTTGACATGTATCAGAGAGTAATAACAGCCTCGCAGTCAAATTAAAAGTTTCTGCAGACATATTTAGCTCTTTTCATCAGTTGGCACTGCCAACGTACTGTGGGCTTGACCCGCCATGATGTGAGAATTGAGGTAATGCTGTTGCCAAGTGTTGGTAGGCGTTGCAATGAATATCTAAACATGCACAGGCATACAGCTTTCTGTTCAGTGGATTGTAGCTGCTCTCTAGATAAGTTATTAATGAATTGAGTTCTTTGTGGCAAAATAAGTTGCTACAGCTCAATGAACTTAACGTTCTGAGCAGTAAATTCTTCATTTTTAAACATCACATAGTGGTAACCTTGGCTATATTTCACATTGTTCTGCAACTCATTACATCATGCATGACCCTACTTTATTCAGGAAGAAATGTGATGTCATCTGCATTAAACCTGATTGGTTCACCAAATGGTGCTTTCTTCCAACCTGCCATGCTGTGTAAAAGATTTTCTCAAGAAAAGAATGAGCAACTCATTGCTAGAGGTTGAGAAGCCATTTGACAGTTACTTCTTTTGAAAAAATAGCATTTTGAGGCCCCTATTTCAAAAATAAAAGAAATAAAAGTCACTTTGTCAACTGTCACATCACTAAGAACTAGAAGTTAGGGAATCCTGTTTCCAGGGCCATGTTTTGAATTGTGTATTGATTATTTAAATTAAAATTTTATCTAAGTATCTTAGCAAATGCATGTCTTTTATGGTTCAATGGTTCAGCAAATAGGGGCTAGTTTGCATGATCTGAACAATGCTACAGCTTTCAAAATGGAAGTGACCACAGAGAGCTTATAATGTGGCTAGTTGGAATATCACCTCATGGATGGCTTATTTCTCTATGAGCAGTTTGATCAACTTATTTAAACATGTAAATGTATTGCCAGCAGTGAATCATGAATTTCATATCTGAAGTTATGGTTCTCAACGGTGATAAAGATGAGTACGCATACCTGATCAAGATTCAAAGATTTGGACCAGATAGTTTCTTTTTCACTGAAACTTCTCACCAGCTTTCTCCCATCCCCATACCATGAGTATGGTTCCATGAAAGTCTGCCTGCTGAGAGGTCATTATTCATGTGCGACTTTGACTACTTGCCCATGTCAGAACATAAAAAGCTGACTCTGTCCACACACAACATTCCCAGCAAGAGAACAGTCATGAATGGGAACCTTATTGCCGGGAATGGGAACCTTATTGATCTCCTCCTAAGCCAAAGGGACAGAGGCTAATTGTATCTCCGCTACCACTCTGACTGAGATAAGCAAACTTAGAACAGTCCACAGCTTGAACGTGCATATTTCCATATCTATTAAGCTCAACTAATCACAGAATAAACTTGTTGAGAAAGACATGGGAATTGAATGTGATACAGGGGGAGATGGTGGTGTAGTGGTATTGTCACTAGTAATCCAGATACCAAGGGGAATGCTCTGGGGACCCAGTTTCGAATTCTACCACAGTAGATGGTGGAATTTGAATTCAATAAAAATTCTGGAATAAAAGTCTAATGATGACCATGAAACCATTGTCAATTGTCATAAAAACCCATCTGGTTCACTAATGCCCTTTAGGGAAGGAAACCTGCCGTCCTTACCTGGCCTGGCCTACCTGTGACCCCAGGCACATAGCAACGTGGTTGACTCTTAACTGCCCTCTGAAATGGCTAAGCAAACCATTACAATTTTATCAAACTGCTATGAAGTCTATAATGAAACCAGATGGACCACTCGGCAACATCTCAGGCTCCAGAAACGACAATGACAAATTCAGCTCTGTCAACCCTGCAAAGTCCTCCTTACTGACATCTGGGGCTTGTGCCAAAATTGGGAGAGCTGTCTCACAGGCTAGTCAAGCAACAACCTGATGTAGTCATCCTCACAGAATCATTACAATGTCCCAGACACCACCATCACCATCCCTGGGTATGTCCTGTCACACCGGCAAGCCAGACTCAGCAGAGTCATAGAGTCACAGAGGTCTACAGCGCAGAAAAAGGCCCTTTGACCCATTGAGTCTGCGCCGATCAAACAAATGCCTAACTATTCTAATCCCATTTTCCAGCACTAGGCCCTTGTATGCCATGGCATCGCAAGTGCACATCCAAATACTTCTTAAATATTATGAGGGTTTCTGCCTCTACCACCCTTTCAGGCAGTGAGTTCCAGATTCCCACCACCCTCTGGGTGAAAATATTCTTCCTCACATCCCCTCTAAATTTCCTGTCCTTTACCTTAAATCTATGCCCCCTGATTATTGATCCCTCCACCAAGGGGAAAAGTTCCTTCCTGTCTACCCTATCTATGCCCCTCATAACTTTATACACCTCAATCATGTCCCCCCTCAATGTCCTCTGCTCCTAGGAAAATAACCCCAGTCTAACCAATCCCTCCTCATAACTAAAACTCTCCAGCCCAGGCAACATCCTGGTAAATCTCCTCTGCACTCTCTCTAGTGCAATCACATCCTTCCTATAATGTGAATTTCAGAACTGCACACAATACTCTAGCTGCGGCCAAACCAGCATTTTATACAGTTCCAGCATAACCTCCCTGCTCTTATATTCTATGCCTCGGGTAATAAAGGCAAGTGTCCCAAATGCCTTCTTGACCACCTTATCTACCTGTCCTGCTACCTTAAGGGACCAGTGGACATGCAGACCAAGGTCCCTCTGATCCTCAGTACCTCCCAGGGTCCTACCATTCATCGTGTATTCCCGTGCCTTGTTTCTCCTGCCCAAGTGCATCACCTCACACTTATCCGGATTAAACTCCATTTCCCACTGATCAGCCCATCTGACCAGCCCATCTATATCCTCCTTTAATCTAATGTTATACTCTTCACTATTTACCACCCCACCAATTTTCGTGTCATCCACGAATTTACTGATCAACCCTCCTACATTCAAGTCTAAATTATTTATATATACCACAAACAGCAAGGGACCCAACACCAATCCCTGTGGAACCCCACTGGACACAGGCATCCAGTCACAAAAACACCCCTCGATCATTACCCTCTGCTTCCTGCCACTCAGCCAATCCTGGATCCAATTTGCCAAATTGCCTTGGATCCCATGGGCTCTTACTTTTCATTGTCAGTCTCACATGTGGGACCTTATCAAAAGCCTTGCTGAAGTCCAAGTAGACTATGTCAAATGCATTGCTCTCATCTACACACTTGGTTACCTCTTCGCAAAATTCAATCAAATTGGTCAGACATGACCTCCCCTTAACAAAACCAGCTGACTGTCCTTGATTGATCCCTGCCTCCTCAAGTGTAGATTAATTCTGTCCTTCAGAATTGCTTCCAATAGTTTCCCCACCACTGAGGTTACACAGAGGTGGTGGCACAGTGGTATACAGTTGGGAATCCTCAACATCAACTCCAGACCCCATGAGGTCTCATGGCATCAGGTCAAACATGGGCAAGGAAACCTCCTGCTGATTACCAGGTACTGCACCCCCCACCCTCCTCAGCTGATGAATCAGCACACCTCCATTTTGAACAGCACTTGGAGGAAGCACTGAGGGTGACGTCCATCACCAAGAGTGGCTTGGTAGCACTATTACTGACTGAGTTGGCTGAGTCCTAAAAGACATAGCTGCTAGACTGGGTCTGCGACAGGTGGTGAGGAAACCAACAAAATGAAAAAACATACTTGACTTCATCCTCACCAATCTGCCTGCTGCAGATGCATTGGTAGGAGTGAACACCACACAGTCCTTGTGGAGACGAAGTCCCATCATCACATTGAGGATACCCTGTACCATGTTATGTGGCACTACCACCGTCCCAAGTGGAATAGATTTTGAACAGATCTAGCAACTCAAGACTGGGCATCCATGAGGCACTGTGGCCATTATCAGCAGTAGAATTGTACTCAACTACAATCTGTAACCTCATGGCCCGGTATATCCTCCACTCTACCATTACCATCAAGCCACCGGATGTACGCTGGTTCAATGAAGAGTTCAAGAGGGCATGCCAGGAGTAGCAGCAGGCACACCTAAAAATAAGCTATCAGCCTGGTAAAGCTACAACTCAGGACTACTTGTGCGCCAAAAGTGTAAGCAGTGATAGACAGAGCTAAGTAATCCCACAACCAATGGATCAGATCTAAGCTCTGCAGTCATGCCACATCCAGTTGTGAATGGTGATGGACAATTGAACAACTCACTGGAGGAGGAGGTTCCACAAATATCCCTATTTTTAATGATATGGGAGCCCAGCACATCTGTGCAAAAAAGAAGGCTGAAGCATTTGCAACAATCTTTAGCCAGAAGTGCTGAATGAATAATCCATCTTGCCCTGCTCCGGAGGTCCCCAGCATCACAGATGCCAGTCTTCAGCCAATTCGATTCACTCCACGTGATATCAAGAAACAGATGATGGCACTGGATACTGCAAAGGCTATGGACCCTGACAATATTCCAGCAATAGTACTGAAGGCTTGTACTCCAGAACTTGCCGCGTCCCTAGCCAAGCTGTTTCAGTACAGCTACAACACAGGCATCTACCCGGCTATGTGGAAACTTGCCCAGTTATGCCCTGTACACAAAAAGCGAGGCATAACCAATCCCGCCAATTACTGCCCTATCAATCTATTCTCGATCATCAGTAAAGTGATGGAAAGGGTCATCAACAGTGCTATCAAGCGGCACTAGCTTAGCAATAACCTGCCCACTGACGCTCAGTTTGGGTTCCGCCAGGGTCACTCAGCTCCTGACCTCATTACAGCCTTGGTTCAAACATGGACAAAAGAGCCAAACTCAAGAGGTGAGGTGAGAGTGACCGCCCTAGATGTCAAGGCAGCATTTGACCAAGTGTGGCATTAAAGAGTCCTGGCAAAATTGGAGTCAATGGGAATCGGGGGAAAACTCTCCATTGGCTGGAGTCACACCTAGCACAAACGAAGATCGTTGTGGTTGTTGGAGGTCAACCATCTCAGTTTCAGGACATCACTGCAGGAGTTCCTCAGGGTAGTGTCCTTGGCCCAACCACCTTCAGCTCCTTTATCAATGACCTTCCTTCCACCATAAGGTCAGAAGTGGGGATGTTCGCTGATGATTGCACAATGTTCAGATCTATTTTTGACTCCTCAGATACTGAAGCAGTCCATGTCCAAATGCAGCAAGACCTGGACAATATCCAGGCCTGGGCTGACAAGTGGCAAGAAACATTGGTGCCACACAAGTACCAGGCACTGCAAGAACTCACCAAGCCTCCTTAGACAGCACCTTCCAAACCCATGGCCGCTACCATCTAGAAGGACAAAGGCAGTAGATGCATGGGGATACCACCCCTCCAAGCACGCACTATTCTGACTTGGAAATATACCACCTTTCCTTCACTGTCGCTGGATCAATTTCCTAGAACTCCTTTCCTCAGCACTATGGGTGTACCTACACCACAGGGACTGCAACGGTTCAAGAAAGCAGCTCACCACCACTTTCCAAAGGGCAATTAGGGATGGGCAATAAATGCTGGTCTAGTCAACAACCCCCACATCCCTTGATTGAATTAAAAAATGTTTTAAAAAGAAATGCATTTTGGGGGGGAATGTCTTCAGGGGGTCCCCAATCGCCTGTCGTTATTTCCGACTCCTGAAAATATTCTACATAATTGGTCTTTAGTTGGTGGCTATCATAGAATCCTAGAATGGTTACTGCACAGAAGGAGGCCATTCAGTTTATCATGTCTATGCCGACTTTCTGCCAGAGCAACTCACCTAGTCCCACTCCCGCACCTATTCCCATAGCCTTGTATGTCTTTTGCCTTCAGATAGTTATTCAATTCTCATTTCCACGGACCCTTTTATTCTATGAACTTCAACTTTCCTGCCAAGCCTTTTGTGTGGCACTTTATTAAACGCCTTTTGGAAGTCCACGTACATCAGATCAACCGCATTATCCTCATCAATCCTTTCTGTTACCTTGTCAAAACCTCAATCAAATTAGTTAAATATGGTTTACCCTTAACAAATCTATATCGGCTTTCTTTAATCAATCTATGTTTGTTCAAATGACTGTTAATGTTGTCTCTGATTATCGTTTCTCAATGCTTTCCCACCACCAAGGGTGGTGGAGGGCCCAATCCACTGAGAACGAGAAATCAATTATTGCCATCATCAATTCTTAACCAACCAAATATTTTATCTAGATTTAGTTTTCGCATTGACTTATAATCAAATGCAGAAGATTAGGACCAGCTAGACTTACAGCTGACTTGCTCCCTATTTTTGGGAAACCTTCACAATGCAACAACACTTTGCATCTAAGGAGAGATTAGGAGGGGTGACTAAAAGGTTGGTCAAAAAGGTAGGTTTTAAGGATGGTCTTAAAAGAGGACAGTGCGATCGAGAGGTGGAAGCATTCGGGGGGGGATTTTAGATAATGGGACTTAGATTACCGAAGACAAGGCCACCAATAGTGATCTATAGAAAGCGGATGCATACAAGGCCAAATTTAGAGCAAGGGAGAGTTAGGAGAATGTTGTAAGACAAGCCGAGGTTACAGAAAGGGAAGGGCGGTGTCACCATACCCAGAATTTGAGTGAGGTACATGATGGAAAGATAGCTAGGCAGAGGAGTTTTAGTAAAGGAAAAGGTATCACCACCTGTGAGCCAAGTGCCAGTAGCAATAAAGCCTGTAGGTGCCTCACAAAATATCACACGTTGGCAATGGGCACGTGTCACCTGGTACACCTGTGGCAATTTTACCTGACCACCCCAACCCATACATGTTTTCTGACACTCAAATATCAACATATATACTTTGTGCAAACAGTTAATTTGTACCTCTTTTTACCTTGTAAAAATCTACAGAACTAATCCTTTGAGAAGGATCCAGGCTCAATATTTATTAATTTAGTGGCCTGATTCTTTAAATTGTTTAAAATCACCAATGTCAAAGTTTCCTGTCAGAGAGATACCATTGAAAGACCCAGAGTAAACGCACTCCAAATCCTTTGCAGCTGCACTCTAGTCAAGGTTACTACTTCACTCAATTGATGCAGGTTACACGTGATGTAGATGCAGTGCCTGGACATCCTTTTTAAATTGAGTGTTTTCTAACTCTACAAGAAAACTAAGCCAAATCTTATTCACATGTGCTGGATCAGGGACTGAAGTCCTTTCACTGATTCTTTTTTTCTCCGTATTAACCTTTTCAGTTAAGTTTTGGAGCTATCCATATAAAGCACATTGTAAACAGCAGGGCTATCCTGAGCCCACGCCTCCCATAATCTACCTTGCACATCTACTGAGAAATGATTGGTTTTGACTGTGGTAGTCTCATAATTAGTTTTGAAACTGAGTGCAGAATTAGCCCTTGTTATCCATTCCTAATGAATTTTAAGGGCACATTTTTATTAACTGCTCCTTTAACTGCTTACCAGTGAGGTAAATAATAACTCATTATGACTGATCCCACAGACTCCATTTTGTACTTCGAAGGTTAAAAGAAGAAGCAGGAAAGTTAGGGCAAAATGATGTTGACTTATTTCAGATCGCAATTTTAACTCATTTTTTACTCCAGCAGCAAGCAATTCGAGATAACAGTGCAGACTATCATATTCTGCTTCAGGTCCAGAATGAACATGAGAAATGCATACTGCCCCCACCTTGAAAAGATTCCCTTCATTGACAATGACTCCCAGGTTTTGATTCATTTTTTGTTTTCATGGTATTAAAACTGTGATATTTTAAATTATTGCCATGCCACTGCAGGAGGAAGCTATGGAGTAAAGGGTTAACATCAGGAGTGCCGATACTGATGTAACTAATTATGTAACTATGATGAAATTACACATGATTAAGAGACTGAGATCTGGTGGGATGCAGAAGTACAACTTTGTATAGACTACTGAGATGTATACAGATCTGTGAATGAACAAGAATGTTTTTTTTTACAAATAACAGTTAGTGGTAGCATTCTTAGGGTAACAGGCAAACCCTAAAGAAACCCCATCTACACCCCAACCCAAGATGAAACATGATGGCAGCAGACAGAGCATAATGACCCAGAAAAACTCCAACAGATGACTGTATACCTAAAAGACCTACAATTCCTTGGAAACAGGACAAGATGAAAAAGATTAAAGACTCACCTGATAACAGACCATCATGGATGCTGCAGATGCAAACAGACACACAGACCCAGAGTCAAGACAGCAGTGAGTACAGATCACAATCTACAAGCCAAACTACTGAAGCAGCAATAGATCCAGAGTTTAGGGTAAGCATGGAGCCGACATTGCCACTCCGAGATCCATTCCAAAGCACTGAAGGCTTGCAATAGGCTCAATACTGGGACAATTGGAAGAAAAGATTCTCAAGATACAGAATAGTTTCAGGTTTGCATAAGAAGGACCAAAAGGATAAGGTCAGTACTTTACTCTATGCTGTAGGGGCCATAGCAGATGGTGTTATTGCTAGACAGGGCGTCGATGAGGCTTTGAGCTCATATGAGGATGTCTTCCAGGCACTCAATTTGTACTTCAGCGTTCAAAAAAATTTGATCACTAAGTGAGCAAAATTTAATAAGAGGCAAAAACCGCGTTAATTCGTGGACTCATTTATAAACAGCCTGTACAGTCTCCCAGAGAATTGCAACTACAGGATTCTCAGAGATGAATTAATACATGATGATGTAGTGGTTAGGATCTTAGATGAAACCCTCTCAGATCTTTTGCCAACAAGGGGTGATTTAACTCTCACAAAGGCAGTAGAAATAGTGTGACATCTGAGCTTAAGAAGCTAAACAGAGCGGTTGTTCATGGTGAAAATGGAAGAAAAATGAGTGAAACCATTCAATATTTTGGACATAAAGGAGAAAGCATAGTGAAGAAAAAGCCCATGACATCAGGAAAAAGCACAGCAACTGACATCTTGAGATGTTCTCGGTGTGGTGAAAAAGTCTTGCGCAATTGGGGAGAATGCCCAGCAGGGGGAGCTGAGTGCCACAACTGTGGGAAGTTCAGACATTTTAGAATAGTCTGCAGATCCAAAATTCTTATAGCTCGTAGGAAGAAAGAGATAACAATGAAACTAAGTAAAATCCGAGAAGTGGAAGAGCCACAGGAAAAAACAAATAATATTCTTAGGAAAAGTTAATGAAATGAAAGTAATTGTTGGAGCATTAAATTATAAGTCAATGGTCACCTCACAGAATTCAAGCTAGATATTGGAAGAGGTGTTTCAGTATTATCTGATTAGGTAAAATGGCTTAAAAATATCACTTTACAGCCATCATCCATCCAGTTAAAAGGTCCAGGAGGGTCAACACGAAAAATAATAGGCTAACACTTGGCAAGGTTAAGATACAAGGATAAAGAAATTGTGGAACCCCTATAAGTGATAAAGAACCAAGGAAAGCATGTTTGAAGTTGAGGCTCATTTACAAGGTTGATGAAATTGCTAATGAGCAGTCTAGTGAGATACTCAGGTATGAACTCCCATCTCTATTTTCAGGTTAAGGAAATCTGAAAACAGAATATCACATAACCCTAAGGGCAGATACTAAGCCTGCCTGTCTCTTCACAGCAAGGAACATCCCGAGAGAAAATCAAGAATGAGGCTGAACACATGTTACGACAAGGGGTCATCTCTCCTGTAACCATGCCGCCAAAGTGGTGTTTGGATAAAAGCAAAATACTGCGGATGATGGAAATCTGAAATATAAACAGAAAATGCTGGAAAACCTCAACAGGTCTGACAGCATCTGTGGAGAGAGAAACAGAGTTAACGTTTCAAGTCTGAAGAAGAGTCATACGGACTTGAAACATTAACTCTGTTTCTCTCTCCACACCTGCTGAGTTTTTCCAGCATTTTCTGTTTTTATTTTATATATTACACAAGTGGTGTTTGGTAATGGTCAAAGTACCAAAGTCTAATCGTTCAATTAGAATCTGTGTGGACTTGACTCAATTAAACAAGTCAACAGAATGGGAGATCCACCCAAAGGCATCAGTGGATGAAAGTCTCACCAAATTAGGAAAAAGCACCCTCTTCAAAAAATTGGATATTTACAGCGGCTTTTGAAAGTTGTCTCTGGACAAAGAATCCAGGGGCGGGATTTTACAGCCCCATTGCAGCGGGGATGGGGCTATAAAATGTGGCGAGCCATTCAAAAGTCCACTGACTTCGGCATGACCATAAAATTCCGCCGGACTGAAATTCCATCCCGGGTTACTAACTAGTTTTATCACCCCATTTGGTTATTATTGTTTTAACAGTTTACCATTGGGAATTGCTTCTGCACCTGAGATACTCCACAGGATGATGTCTCAGATCCTGCAAAGCATGGTAGGAGTTATATACTATATGAATGGCATTCTCATACATGATTACCATCGAGTCACAGCAGTCCTCAAAAGTCCTACAAGAAGCACGTTTGATATTAAATGACAGGTGTGAATTTGCAAAGCCTATGATAAAATTCTTAAGCCACATTGTGTAAGCTTCAGGAATTACAGCCAACCTGCAGAATACCAAGGTTATTAGAGAGTTCCTACAGCCTAACAAAATCATAGAATTATAAAGATTTCTTGGGATGGTCAACCAAATAGGCAAGTTCCTACCAAATCCTACCAATGAAGAAATCAAGGTCAACAGAGGTGCTGGGATCTAGACCAGCAAAATGCTTTTAACAAGATCAAAATCTCCTAATTTCACTAAAAACTCTAGCACATCCAAAGTTGTTATTAATTGTAACAGAGGATGCATCATCTACAGGCTTGGACATGGTGCTGTTTCAAGTTCAAAAAAATAGACAAAGAAGATCAGCTTATTATGCCTCAGGATCGCTCATGGGCACAGAGAAGAGGTGTGCAACCATTCAGAAAGAAGCATTAGTAGCCACATGTGGGAAGGAGTCAAACTGGAAGATTTAAATTTTAGTAGCCACATGTGGGAAGTTCCCTAATTATGTCATGAGATTAAGGTTTAAAATTGAAACTGGCCACAAACTTTTGTTACTCTTCTTAACCTAAAGGAAATTGTGAAAATGCCACCTAGATCACAACGTTATAGACTGAGACTCATGAGATATGATTCAGTTAGAGTGCATTCAAGGGAAATATCAGACGACAGTGGATGCATTATCAAGAAAACCAGTGGAAGGAGTCAAACTGGAACATTTAAATTTTATTGAGGAAGTGAAAGCATATAGTTTGCTTATTATCAAACACTTACCAGGCACTGAAGAGAGATTACTAGAAATTAAGCAAGCACAACAGCAGGTTGACAAGTGCATTAAAAAAGAGTATTGCCAGAATGGATGGCTGGAGTATGCTCCTACCAACCCAGTACTTCACCAATTCTTTGAACACACAAAACATCTCACAATCATCAATGATTTCTTAGTTTTTAATGACAGACTAGTCATCCCTAAAACACTTTGTCTTGACAGTCTCCAGAAAATTCATTAAGGTCACTTGGGAACAGCGAAATGCCGAGCAAGAGCCCAGCAGTCAGTCACTCCATTGAAGAGTTAATCATGAATTCCCTTACTTGGGCAGTGAATATCCAACAGCAGAGAGAATCACTGGCACCCTCCACTTTTTCTTCAGGATCATGGCAATGCCTGGGAATGGATTTATTCGAGTTCAAAGGCAAAGTTTTCATCATCATTATTGATTACTACTCCAGATGGTTTGAAGTGAGTAATTTGCATAGCCCCATGGCGGAGGCAGTCATTACATCACAAAGAAGAATCTTCGTGACACATGGTATCCCAGACGCTGTGGTGTTAGACAATGGACCTCAGTTTGTTAATGAGCTGTTCCATAACTTTGCACAGAAATATGGTTTCATACATGTGACTCATTCACCTAGATATCCCCAGTTGAACGGAGAAGCAGAAAGAGGAGTTAAAACAATCAAAGAGTTGAGGAAAAAGAATGAAGATATTAACTTAGCCCTTCTTAACTACAGAATCTCACCGGTAAAAATCAGGTTCTCACCATCGGAGCCATTGATGGGAAGACGGCTGCAAATGCAACTTCCAGCTCTACAACAAACACTACAACCCAACATTACCTCAGATAATCGTGAAAAAGCTAGGAAGCGTGAGGAGCAACAAAAAGACAGTCAAGCTCGTAACCTCAACTTCAGGCAAAGAGCACAAGACTTGAAAGTGCTAAAGCCTAGGGGGAGAGCGTGGATACGAGATCTACCGAAAGAAGGCATTATGATAGGAAGAGCTCTATAACCAAGATCTTATAGAATTGAGGCGCACCAGGGAAATATCAGAAGAAACTTAAGAATTGATATCATTGGGAAGGAAACCATTGGAACCTTGGACATAGTATTTGGTTGTGGTTGACTCTTAAATGCTCTCTGAATGAGGGCAACTAGGGATGGGCAATAAATGCTGGCCTGGTCAGCGACACCCACATCCCATGAGCGAATATAAAACTTTTTTTTTAATTTAGATCCGGATGGAGAAAAGGAATCAGAAACAAGTAGAAACCCTACAACCACTCAGGTGGAAGACATTCCTATCGAACAAGAGAGTGCAGTTCATCCTCAACCTCAAAATGAAATTGAGACCATATTAAGGAGATTGGTCAAGGCACCACAGAGACTAACCCTGTGAACTCTGAGACTTTGGGGGGAGATGCAGGAGTGTGTTTATAGTTGGGATAAAGACTTGGGGGAGATGTAGAGTAAAGGGTTAACTTCAGGAGCACCTGATACTGATGTAACTACTGATGTAATTATGATGCAATGTAACATGACTAAGGGACTGAGATCTGGTGGGAAGTAGAAGTACAAACTTGTGTGGAGTACTGAGATGTATATAGATCTGTAAATAAACAAGGATGGTTTTTATGAATAACAGTCTACGGTAGAATTCTTAGGATAACAGGCAAACCCTAAAGAAACCCCATCTTGACCCCGAACCCAAGACAAAACAGAAGTGTGGTGTCTGTTTAATCCTTCAATCATAAGAAATGTATCAACAACAAAATCAATTTATCATCAAAGGCTGATTATAACGGTTAATACCTCTCCTTCCAATTTACTTCCCTTGCCTATCAGCTACCAGACTACAAGGGATCAGACCTGTAGGATAAATTAAAATATTTCCCATTCCCCACAACTAGATTCTCAGCTAGGGAAAGCAGATATTTTCCAACTCACAGCCATAATACCCAATGATTACCCATAATCGGACCAAAAGAGAAAATGGGTGCATTTCCTATATTGATGAGATGGGGATTAGACATATTTTAACAAATCAGATCAATAGAAAATAATAAACCTATTCCCCACCCCAGCTCCCAGATCACAAAGCACCTGATTCATTTCCATAACAAGACAACCAAGGAACAAGATGCATTGATTAATGACTAGATAACCCTAATCCACCTCAAACACATCCATGGCATAGGAAAATCAAAATGCTCTCCAGCTCTTGGCTATCAGGGAAGTGCAGGTTAACAATGAGAGGGGATGATGGAGAAAGAGCACATGGAAGTGTGAATTTATCAACTTCTCGTCCTTTATACCCAAATCCCATTCTTCTGTCAGAGCTCCGTGTGCTGCCTCCTGCAGACTGAATCTGCCTCTGCACATGACCAGGTGGAGAAGTTTTTGGCAGGGCCCTCGAGGACCCCAAAACCCAGAGGCAGGCCTCACAGGAATATCATCTGTTAGAACAGGGAATGAGCAGCCTACATCTAGCTTTGCTGAAACCACAAGGTAGTACTACATAGAAGTAGTAGGAAAACAAAAAGGAAATTTTTTTAGTTGCAGAAGGAGATTCACTGAGGTGATTATAAAATATAATTGTGCTAACTTATTGCAAAAAATGAATGAATCATGCACTTTACTTCAAGCAGCCATTGTCCAGTCATCTCCATCATTGTCCAATCATCTCCACCTTCCAAATGGACATTAGTCTTGAGGGGAATGGTATGGCCAGTGTGGAAGACAAGTAAAAGGTGTGAATGAGATGGAGGAATTTTTGACTTTTGGAAATGATTTATGTTTGGAGGGAGGGCAGTAGGCTCAGCATTCTTGTAGTATAAGACTTCACATACTCAGAGGGTGGTGGGCATCTCAAATTCACTGTCTAAGTTGGTGGTTGAGGCTGAAACTCTCAACTCGGTTAAAAGGTACCCAGATCTGCGTCTGAAGCACTGTGACCTGCAAGGCTACGGACCAGGTGCTGGAAAGTGGGATTAAAATGAGTGGCTAGTTTCTTTTTTCTCATTTTGGCCGGCACAAACATGATGGGCTGGATGGCCTCTTTCTGCATCATAACTTTACTATGGTTCTATGGTTCTATTATCTGAACCAGGCCTAAGTGAATCTGTCACTGGCAGCGAGGTAAGCATTTGCAGGCACGCTGGCCACATCAGGCTCCTCCTCCACCTCCTCAGGTACTGATTGGTCTGCACCCCTCCTGCCTCTTTCAGCTCCAGTCCTCTCTGCTGCCCTATGTTGTGCAAGGCACAGAAGACCACTACCTTTCTGGACACTATTGCTGGCACACACTGAAGGACACCCCCACATTGGTTCAGGCACCTGAAGCACATCTTCAGCAAACCAATGACTTGCCCTATGAGTGCTCTTGTGCTCAACAGGTTCCAGTTGTATCTTTCCTCTGCATCACTGGTAGGGCTCCTCACAGGTAGCATGAGCCTGGCCTCAGAGGGTAACCCTTGTCTCCAAGGAGTTGCCCATTCACTCTGTGTGGAGGTGCAAAAACCTATGGGAGATGTGGTGGTGGCAGAAATAGCATCATATCTTCTTCCAATGTATCTTGCATGGGCATGCATGAAAACCTTACGATGGTCACATACCAGCTGAGCATTGACAGAGTTCATTGGTAAATTGGAATGGAACATGGAACATTGATAAATATTCCTGGATGATCTGAGGATCTATTGAGTAACACACGTGGTTTATTACTTCCTTGATCCTGTGGGAATCTAACCATTGTATCTAAATCAAGATCTCTCTGTGCTTGACTGGCCCCATCCATGTCAAAGAGGCTGTAAGTGTGGCCCTGGCAAACATGGCATCAGTCACATTGGAGATGCATGTGTGCGTAGCAGATTGAGAGATCCTGCAGATGTTGCCATCAGATCCCTAGAAGGAGCCAGAGCTAAAGCAATTCAGGGCTGTGGTGACCTTGAAGTCCCCTAGCAATGACAGTGCCCATCTGGGCCACTGGGAAGGAGGTCTTCTTCCAAGAGGCCGCAGACATCAGCAGCGACCTGCTGCAAAATCCTGAGTCCCTTGAGGCAGTGTTGCCCCATTATGTTGAGGAAGTTGATCCTCTGCCTGTAGACTCTGAATTGGGGTTATCACCTCCCTTGAGCTGGATCTCTATGTCCAGCCCTCTGTCATGTGGAGGGCCATGTGGCTGAGCATCTGTTGTCGTTGCAGTTGATCTCGTTGTTGTTTGTGCTGCTGCCGGTGTTATTGTTGCTGTTACTGCTTCTCTTGCTCCTCATCAGAGGTCCATGGTGGAGCTGCATAAGCTGCTCCCACACTGCAGTGAAGGCTGACAGCAGGGAAGTGCAGATCAAAGTGGACATGTCCAAGGTAGGAGAAATTATCTTGAAAAAGTTGCATGTCACCTCTAAAGCAGTGAAATCACCCTGTCAAACCAATCCTGTGAGCACAAACCTTTCCCGTAGGCAGGGCAGAATGTATGTAATATCACTTTTTAAAGGTTCTCTAGCCTTTCAGTTTCATTGATCAATGACTTCCTGCTTTTCTCTCACCTGTTAGCACAGTTAAAGCCAGAATGCTAGGTGAAAGGCAGAATTAATTGGCTATTTGTTCAAATTACAGACCCAACAGCTATATGGATGGGGGGAGTGGGGGGGTGGGGAAGGGGCAGGATAGGGTTTGCACAAACCTACAAACATGCCCGGGTAAGACCTGGAAAATGGACGGGATCATGTTGGGCTTCCAACATAGAGTCATAGAGTCATAGAGTTACACAGCACAGAAACAGGCCCTTCGGCTATCAAGCACCTATCTATTCAAATCCCATTTTCCAACACTTGGCCCACAGCCCTGTCTGCTCTGGCATTTCAAGTGCTCATCTAAATACTCCTTAAATTTTGTGAGAGAACATGTCAGCTTTTTTTGGGAATTTAATCCCCTGTCCACAGTTGAATCCACACCCCTTGACAGTTAAAACACTGACGATTATCTGGTTATTTGTCTCATTGCTGTTTGTGGGGTTTCATTACGTGCATATTGACTACTGTATTTTACTAGGTTATGACAGTGAGCACACTTCCAAAGTACTTCATTGCCTGTGACTTACTTTGAGATGTCCTAAGGTCATGAGAAATGCTACATGATTACAGGTTCTTTACAGTGACAGCCTGTTAGATGAGGATTATGCTCAACTGTGATGGTCTCCTCCTCTATGATTGAAAACCTTCCTGGTACCCACTGTCAGAGTGTGGCATTTCAGCAAGCATACCACAGTATGAAAAGAGAGGAAAACATTATAAGGGTCCCACAATAATGGGATGTCAAAATATTTGGTCTGAAATAACAAAAAATTACATAAGTAGAAATACAGAAAAGTGCAAAGAAATAATCTAAAGACTTTATCAGAACGCCTAGACTAGATATAACATGAACTCAATGCAGCTCAGAGAAGATTCACTCGACTGGTTTCTGAGATAAAGGGATTGTCTTAGGAAAAGCCGAACAGGTTGGGCCTATACTCATTAGTGTTTAGATGAATGAGAGGTGATCTTATGGAAACATATAAGATCTTGAGGGGACTTGACAGGGTCAATGCTGAGATGATACTTCGCCTTGTGAGGGAGTCTAGAACTAAGGAACACAGATTTAAAATTAAGGGTTTCCCACTTAAAACTGAGATTAGGGTTTTTTTTCTCTCAGAGGGTCGTTGGTCTATGGAATTCTCTTCCCCAGAGAGCAGTGGAGGAGGGTCATTGAATATATTCAATACTGGGTTAGAAAGATTTGAGTTAGGTAGATTTTTAATTGACAAGGGAGTCAAGGGTTATGCGGGCAGACAGAAAAATGAAGTTGAAACCATAAGCAAATCAGCCATTATAGAATGGCAGAACTGGCCGAATGGCCTATTCCTGCTCCCAATTCTTGTGTTCTTTTGCTCTTGTGAAGACCCAACAAGATAAGAAAATAAATTTTGATGGGTATCACAGCAGCGACTAAAAAGACACACTGGAATGAAGGTTAGTTTGTAATTTCCAAACTGAGGGGTGACTTCACAGATTGTTATAAATTGCAAAATATGTATACTGGTTGGCCAATCAACTACTGCATGTTTTGCACCTCTGTCAAAGTTCAGTTTGATCCCCACTGTGGCTTAACTCCAACCTCATTTAACAGGTCTACTGAAGTAGCTTTTATGGCCTGCCCACATGAGGTTGCCAATTCTGTGTCAACTAGTGCTGAACTATAGCCAATTTTATACAATTAATTAGTGCTCACTGATGTTTTAGAGTTGATCTTCAGACAACTTCTTTTAGTGGAAACATTTGGCTTTATTTACAAGACAACGGTAGCAATTACACATATCCATCAAACTCCATAACTAAGAATTACTCTACTCTGTAGAGGTTCCCCGTGCTGTTCACACATTGGTTTACACATATTATGTGACCTCGCAACACAGGATTATTCTTAAAGCTACAGTCTAACATTTCTAAAAACTCTAATTACTACATTCCTCCCCTTTAACTTTTCTGTACATTTTCTATTTACAAGGATATTTATCTCATGACATTACAATATTTACAAAGGTCATGAAATTACAAGTTCAGTCTTTCAGGTGGTTTCCTGATCCATGTGGAATGTTGCAGCTGCACAATTTCAGATTATTTTGAAGGAACCACATTCTCTGGAATCGCATTAACATCAGGTACCTCATTAGGCATATGCAGTTCAGTGTCTTCCACTCTGACAGAGACATCAGGCATGTCAGTCCTTGGTTAAGCAGCTTCAACAGGAACCTTTGGTTCAGTAATGATTACAGGTGGAACAATATCTTGTTGGATTATCTCCCTTTTCCTTAAATGATCCACATGCTTTCGGGGGATCCGACCTTCCACTTCAATGTGGTTTGAAAATAGTCCGGTCACTGAACTTACTTTACCAGGTAACCACTTCGGTCCTCCACTGAAATTCTTCACATATACTGTTTTTCCAACAGTAAATTGTCACTCACGACTATGCGAATCATGAGTCTCTTCGTGGTACCCTTGAATTTTCTCCACCTTCCCATCCAAATTGGGAATTATTAGGTTCAGTATTGTCCAAAGATGACGCTTCATCAGTAATTCTGCATCTTCTTTCTATGTGTCCCCTTCTTTTTACCCTGGAATTTGTCCTGGCCAATCACTAGAAGGCTGATTGTTTCCATGTCAATGAGAGTTATGTTTGGATTTAGTTGCTAAGCTGTTTTCTCTCACATTTTGGTTAGCAGGGGCTGTTTCCAGCTTTGCGGCAGAGTCCCAGCTTTTTGTGCCACTTTCAGCTAACTGTTCCCGCCCGATTTGGAGCACGGAGCCATTTTGCTCCCCTTGAATTGTTTGTGAATGCTTTACAATGCTTTCCATCACCAGCATTATTTCTAACGCTTCATTAAAATCAAGATTCACTTCAGCCAGCAATCTTCACTGAATAGTGTCTTCCTGCATGTTACATGCTAAACGATCTCTGAGCATGCCATTCAGAGTTTCACCAAAATCACAAAATTCCATTAGTTGTTTTAATTTTGCCACTTAGGTAGCAAGTGTCTCACTCGGGGCTCTATTCCATGAATTGAACCTGAACCTCTGCATTGTAACAGGGCTTGGGTTAAAAATGTCCTTTAACGAGGCCTAGTAATTCACTGAAAGTCTGAATCTGGGGCATTGGGGGCTGTCAAGCTTTGAATTAAACTAGGTCTTGCTCCCACAAATACTCAGGAGGATTGCTCTCCTCTTTTCTTCCCCCATGATTTTGTTTGCTTGAAAGAAGAACTCAAGATGTTCTATGTACTGAGACCAATCATCTGTGGCTGGCTCAAAGGGATCGATTCTACCAAACTGTGGCATTTCAGATGAGCATATCTTCTATTTTTTTTAACGAACTTAGATAATCATAATCACTAGCCGAGGTACAGCACCGAATCTAATTTATCCTCGTCGCCAGTTTGTTATAGAGTTGATCTTCAGGCAACATTTCTTAGTGGAAACATTTAGTTTTACTTACAAGACAGTAGTAGCAACTACACACGTTCATCAAACTTCATAACTAAGAATTGCTCTACTATGTAGAGGTTCCGCACGCTGCTCACCCATTGGTTTACACAGATCATGTGACCTTACAACACTGGATTATTCTTGAAGCTACAATCCATCATTTACTAAGACTATAATTACTACAGCTGGCAACTCAGGTTAGTCTTTTCAAACTGATCCTTTTATATCCATCAGAGAGGAGACTTTCGTTCTGCAATTCTCAGCTGAATTATAGGAGAGAATTTTCTTCCCATCAGGGGGGTTGTGCAGGGGTGGGCGCGCAGCTGATCAGTGCTCCCGATTGGCTGGGCTCTGCCATTTTATGTGGGCAGGCCAATTAAGGCCCATCCACCATGATGCACACCCAGAAGCGCTGGGCGCTCCCTGTGCGGGTGGGGGGGAGTAGGATGAGTCGGGGAGTGCATTCTTTCGCGCACGTATGCAAAAGAGCACAGAAATCTCCCTGAGGCACAGAGGTACCTCACAGAGATTATTTTCACATATAAAACATTGAATAAAGGGAGAAAAAAATTTTAAGGAGAAACTGTCACATGAGCTGGGACATGTCCATTAATGTTAATAAAAATTTTTACAACACTTTAAAAATGTTCATGAAACCTCGTCCCGCCTGTGGATGAGGTTCCATGAAAAATGTGAAGGCTGCCTGGGCTCGTCGCCTGCCCACCAACCTTAAGTTTGGATGGGCAGCTCAGGTCAATGATTTAATTGATAGTTAACTGGCCTTAATAGACCCTTGACAGTTCGGCGGGTGCGCAGCCAACTCAGCTGTGCGCCCACCAAACTGAAAATCTGAATGACACGCGGTGAGATCAGGACGCACACCCGATGTCACCCCGCATCATTTTACACCTCGGCGAGTGGGCCCCACCCCCACTTGCCAAGCTGAAGATTCTACCCATAAGCAGTATTCCAAAGTGAAAGGACAGTGCCCCAAATACCTTTGAAATATGTAATTTTACTCAACACTGCAATTCAATAGAAATCTCGGCACTCTTCCAATCTGGCATCTTACCCCTC